>NC_060140.1:365311889-365919322 GCF_021461385.2 Schistocerca piceifrons | reverse complement strand
TTCTTGTCGGCAACTGCAGTTTAGTATTTGTTGGTGACGTCATTTCATGACTTTATTTGGGTGGTGGTATCTAATTCTTTTAACGACTATCACGACCAAGCTCAGCAAAAGGAGATGGCATCTTGATCGATAGCAACCCCACTGGCATATCACAGTTGGCAATGGAAATGATTTTTCTGACAGGAGCTGATAGCAGTCACGTGGAGGTTTTGCAGATCCAATGACGCATGCCCGCTGAGCCATGCCTTCAGTGTCTCCAATTATGAGCGCCCTCTGCCGCCACAAAGTGGGATAGTTGGTGACAGTTCGCCAGACCAGGTTCAGGAGCAGTCTTTGACACTGTTCAGTCTTAGTCAGACAGTTCGCTCGTGCATTAATTGTGGGAGCCTCACATTGCATGCTGCTCTTTAGTTTGCTTTTTGTAATGGCTGGACTTTAATGATGCTTGTTCTTTTGTAAACTTTCCTCGAAATGCTTGGAGAAAGCTACAGGTTAAGTTAAACTTCTGTTTACGATATTTAAATGTTCGCTAATCACTTCTGCTCCCGTCAGGATTCTTATGACGACATCTGGTGCACCACTCTGTAGCGCACATTTACTTACCATCATGTACGAAGAAGTAGACAACAATCTTTCTCTTGCAAACTAACTTTTATGGTGAAAGATTCGTACCGGTGTGGACTTCAGAGTTGTAGCTAAAATTATGAATGTTAGATATATGTCCTAATCATTATGTTGCCTACTGACATACTGGATTAACATTTGGGAAACAGTACTATGCGCTCTTTCTGTATATCCATTTGTTGTGGACGCAAGAGCTTGTTCATAACTTCTGAGTACAAAGCAAACGACAGAATTGCATCATTAGATCCAAAATGAAATTTGAACTCTGATCTCTTATTATGGTATCTGGTACTCCAAATCCGAGGATACAATTATTTAACATGGCTTGTGCTATTCAGTAAGCTTGTTGGTCTGGAACTGCCATCATTTCATTGTAATGAGAAGACTGATCCATTATTGTTCTGTATACTTATTTCCTACAGGGACTCTATTAAACAGTCCTAATACCCATCTCAATCATTTCAAATGATCTGCTTGCTTCTGGAAATCTTTGCAGTGGGACTTCCGAATAAGTAAGATCAGCTCTCTGCGCACAAGGTACACAGTTTTTTACACAGTGCTTCACGCCATGTGTCCTAGTTTTCCACCAGTATTTTTCAACAATTCTTGTCTCTGTATTTTTGTGGCCACCACTTCGACCTGCTGACAGGTGTTCATGCACTTGTTGCAAAGTTTTGTACCAGAATGCTACCAGAACCACCACACGTGGTCCACACTTTGTCGAACTGCAGAGCAAGCATCATGAATCACGAAGTGTGACTGTTGTCTGAACGCCTGACAATCTACGTCAGCTGGTATCACTTCTGCATTGAGCCACACTCTTACGTAGTGTTTGCAGTACTTGCATTTTTCTGCTTGACGTACCTCTATTTGTATACTTCGTCCTTAGTTTATGGACAATTTCATAAACAAACTAACTCAATTTGATTGCCCATACTGTCAATCTATTAGAAGAGCCGCGCGGGATTAGCCGAGCGGTCTCAGGTGCTGCAGTCATGGACTGTGCGGCTAGTCCCGGCGTAGGTTCGAGTCCTCCCTCGGGCATGTGCGTGTGTGTTTGTCTTTAGGATAATTTAGGTTAAATAGCGTGTATGCTTAGGGACTGATGACCTTAGCAGTAAAGTCTCGTAACATTTCACACAATCTATTAGAAGCATCCTTTAATCCCACCAACCATTTTAGTGATGCGTGGTCTGTTACTACTTTAAATTTTGACCACACAAATAACAGAGGGCGTAAGTAATGCCATAAATAACTGATAGCATCTTATTTTCTGTCATGGAGTAATTTCATCCAGTTGTCTAGATGCATAAGTCCCTGAATATTCTTGACCATCTAAGCTTTGACTGACATTGCACCTGACTACACTATTGCTAGTGTCACAAGAAAGGACAAATTCTTTTTCTAACTCTGAAAATATCAGTACTATATCTGAAATCAATATTTTTTTCAATGTCTCAAATGCAGTTTGGCATTCTGTCATTCATTCAAATTTTACTCTTTTCCGAATGACCTGTTTTGTGGTTCAGCAATTTTTTCAAAAACCTTGACGAATTTTCTGAAATAAATACATAAGCTCATGAATGACTGAAACTGTATGGTTGTTTGTGGTGTTGCAAAGTCACTGACTGCCAATGTTATCTAGGGATCGGTTTTTACACCATCTCCACTAACTGCAATGCCCAAGGTAGTTAACTTCTGTCTCTGTAAAATGGCATTTATATGCGCTGAGTGTCAGACATGTTGTTCATAGCCTGTTCAGTACTTTATATAAACGTTTTGTGTGTTCTTCCGTATCTTTCGAAATTACGGTGGTATCATCCAAGTGTACAATACATTTATTGGATTTTAATTCATGAAGCACACAATCTTTTTCAATCTCTGAAATATATAGCTCGTGCGTATTTGAATCCAAATGGCTTTCTGTGGTAATGATAATGACCTGATGGTGTTGTGAAGTTTTTGGCCTATCTTCTGGACCTACTTCTGTCTGGTGATATCTGCTACTTAAATCCACTGTTGAAAAATATCTGCATTGGACTGTATTATCTAGTGTCTCAGTAATATTGGGGATATGCATCAGTAACGGTTTTTATCTTCAAGTATTGGTAATTGCAACAGAACCTGTAGTTCCAAGTACCATCCGGTCATTTCTTTAGAACAATGACGACATTTCCACTTAATGGACTATCATTATGTTTTTCCTTCTGCCTTGTATTGATCAACGAATTACTCCATCAGTGGTAGCAGGTGCTTTGATACATGGTGTAACTTCTTATAAGTTGGAGCATGGTGACCTGTGGGTCTATGATGTTGTGTGACAGGTATCGCTGGTAATGAATCATTTGTATGAAACAAATTCAGAAATCGTAGCGATAAAGCTTCCATCAGTTGTCGATTACTTCCTTGCAAGTGATTCATTTTTTTTTTTTTACGTCATGTAGGTGCACTAATCGTTTGCTTGTGGCTCTGATCACCACATGACCTGACAATGTCCTCTTTGTCCAGAACATAACTGGTAATCATTAAGTCCTTTGCCAAACCACCCATGCCAAAATTATCCAGGCTAACAGGAACGTGAATTCTTCATTCGCATTGTTAATGTGCACCGCACTTCTGCACACAAAAAATGCATTTTATCCAACTCTTAGTTACTTTGCATTGGTTCTGACACACTCAGTACTTCTCGTGGCACATTGGCGTCTACAGGAATCCAACCCAATTTCCCTGTATCTGGTGATACGTAATCACGTGAACAATCTTTAGTTTACATGTTTGCAGACCAGTTGGCAACACCTTCATAATCGATGTACGTTGCGACACTGCCTCGCTCGCAGTTGTTGTTCCCAGCTGAAACAAAGTTTCACAGAGTTCATTCGTATACCCCGAAAGATCGATTTTAGGCATAGTGACCTTCACCAACATGTGGCAACACTTGCACGTTCTGACAAAAGCTCTTAACTCTACAGCTAAAATCTAGCGATTTTGTCCTTAATGACTTCATTTCATTGTCACCTACCCCAAGTAATCTGTACAGTGAAGACCTAATTCTCTTCCTATCTAAGAAATCCATACTAATGACTGATACATGCACACCTGTATCTACAAAAACTTTGGTTCCCTGTCCTGTACTATACCTAACAAGCATACATGTGTGGAGAAAAACGATATTGCATTCTAAATATATTTATTTCGAGTGGGAATCTCTCTGCTCTCGAAACAGCTGTCAATGAATTTGTTCCGAAATTTGAAAACTTGGAGAGCTTAACCTGACCCCTGATCAGTCGTATAACATTGATGATTCTGGCTTGAACTACAAAAGGCTCCCTACAAGAATTCTTGCTACACAGAATCGCTCTGCAAAGGATACAAATCTTCCCAAAGATAGAATTACTATTGCTATCTGTAGTACCGCTAATTGCAGCCATAAGATGCCACTGTTCTTAATCAGAAAGGAAAAAAAAACATTGAATTCAAAAACATTAATATCTAATCACCATATCTACGTTATCGTAACCAAAAGTCAACATGGATGCAGGCCAGCCTTTTTAAGGAATAATTTTATGACCAATTAGTCCCTGTCATTACAAAATACGGTACCTAAAAGGAAAGAACACTTCCTAAAGATACCATATTGATATTCGACAATGCAACATCTCATTCATTAAAGATGAACTTTAAAAGGAGAAATAAAACTTTATTTCTTCCTTCTAATCCAGCCGTTGGTCCAGTGGGTCGGTAAGTGGCTGAAAAGGCAATGTTGTGAAAAATTAATTTGATCAATTTTGCGGAGGACACAAGAAGGCAGTATCTTGTTTCAAGCGATGAAATCAATAAATATAAACGATATGACTTACACAGTTGCCAGAGTTTGGGAAGAAATGCCGGCATCAACGCTTGAAAAATCGTGACGCAGACTGTGGCAAAAAGTGAATGAAATGAACGACGAAACATGAAAAGAGACAACTGGAGAGAAGAAAGATGAAACAGACCATGCAACAAGCGACGAAAGTCAAGAGTCAGACACTCCAGCGATTTTGTGCCATTTGGGAACATTACAACCATACGTTAAACCCAGTGACATGAGTGAGTGGGTCAGTACAGCTGACGCTGAATGCACAATGGAAGAAGAATTAACTGACGATCAAATCACTCACGCCGTAAGTCAAAGATCAGATGAAAACGAGAAAGATGATGACGGCAACGAAGACTGTTGTGTCTAGGAATCCTGCCTACTCTGTTCGATAGACAAACAAGCAAACAACTCATATTAACGAATTTTATTACAAAACGATAATTACAATACTTAACTTCGGCAACTACACAGCTGTGTCGCAAGCAAAGGGCGACATACGAAATAATCAGTCTTCGCAGTGATTGCTGGTCTCTAACTGACAAAAGTCTTTCCTGAACTACTATCGAAGTCCTAACGTTGACGCTGATATCCAAGTGCCTAACATTGAAACTGCTATCCAAGTGGGCCGTTATCAGTCAGGCGCGGTGCGTATGTCCTCTTCATGTAGGGGCACCTGCTGTCGCGTTGTCGACCTCGAAGGGAGGTCGGTAAGTGTGTGATCGGCTGACTTGTTCTCGCAGCCTCCTCTACCCTGTCGTTCCCGACTGGCGTGCCCGCGCTGACCTTACGCCGTAACAAAGACAATGAAAGTACAGTTCGAGTATCACATATAGATGGTAAATACGCCTTTGATGTAGCCTTTCAAAACTCTACATCTGCTCAAAAGACGTTTTGTGGATAGGTAATGGCGGAACATCACTGCAAAATCAATGTTGTTGGTTGCTAAGCAAAAGTTCACTACAGATTTTTTTCGACCTGCTTAAGAACAGGACATTTTTTACCGTTTTAAACAGTTAACTGCAAATCAGTTGAGTGTCACAACAGTACTGTAATAAGGTATTGTACAGCTGTTAAACTTTCGCCCGCGGTAGCAATAACTTTCCGTACGATACAGACGTATTTTACAGTACAGATATAAATTACATTACATCTTCGTATAAGATTTTCAAGTGTGTCGACCTTTTTTGGTGTTGTTAATGTTTTAACATGGAACAATATTTCAGACCGCGTTTCCAGCTGAAAATTAAAGTTTTATTGCACTCTATTGAAATGTGATGGTTCAATAAAAGTGTTCCTCTAGTAATCCGACCATTTTTGCGTTCTGACGATTCTCTCGATCCCGTAGAGGCTGGATTAGCGAGGTTCTGCAGTAACAAAGCTTTACTTATCGTGAGAATGCAGTGTGAACAATGCCTGTGAAATGTCCTGGTGATTTTCTTTTGGTGTGGGGGTGGGGGTACGCAGATTCCGTGGATGGCTCAAAATGGTTCAAATGGCTCTGAGCACTATGCGACTTAACTTCTGAGGTCATCAGTAGCCTAGAACTTATAACTAACCAAACCTAACTAACCTAAGGACATCACACACATCCATGCCCGAGTCAGGATGCGAACCTGCGACCGTAGGGTCGCTCGGCTCCAGACTGTAGCGCCTAGAACCGCACGGCCACTCTGGCCGGCTGATTCCGTGGAAACACCGGGCAGAATCAATTTCTCAAAACCCATTTCACAAAGAATCGAAATCAGCTTGGCTGGCAGACGCTGGTGCCGTCATTACATGCTGCTTCAACTCAACCTACAACTACGTCATACTCCGCAAGCCACCTAATGGTGTGTGGCGGAGGATATTTCTCAGACCACTAACTGATCCCCCCTCCACTACTACCCTGCTCCACGCGCGAATGACACGTAGGCAGAATGATTGCCGGTGAGCCTCTGTGTTGGCTCTAATTTCTCGAATTTTTTCGTCGGAGGAATTACGCGAGATGTGTGTGGGAGGAAGTAATATGTAGCCCGGCTCTTCCAGAAAGTGCTCAAAATTTCAATAGTAAACCTCTCCCTGATGAACGACACATCTCTTGTAACATCTGCCAATGGAGTTTGTTGGCATCTAGGTAACGCTTGCGCCGACTAAATGATCCCGTGACGAAACGCACCTCTGTTAGTTTAATCTACTGTATCTATTCTATCAGCCTTACGTGGTAAGGATCCCATGCTGACGAACAATACACAAGAATCGGTCTAACAAATGGAACAAATGCCTTGTAATCCACTTCCTTCGTGGATGAGTTACATTTCCTTAAAATTCATCCTATAAATCTTAGTCTGGCATATGCTTTTCCTACAACTTTTTTGTGTTGTCATTCCACTCAAGGTCGCTATGGATAGACACTCCTAGATATTGTTTCCAGCAGTTTCTCAACATTAGTGTAGTTGTACAGTGGTAGCTTTCTTTTCCTTCTTCTTTTTTTTTTTTATTTTTTTTTACTCATCAGTCTTCTGACTGGTTTGATGCGGTCCGCCCGGAATCCCTACGTCAATCTCTTCATCTCAGAGCTCAGAGAGTAGCACTTGCATCCTCTGCCCTCAGTTGTTTGTTGTATATATTCCTCTTTCTGTCTTCCTCCACATTTTTTACCCTCTACAGCTCCCTCTAGAACCACAAAGGTTATTCCGTGAAACCTAACAGATGTCCTATAATCCAGTCCCTTCTTCTTGTCATTGTTTCCCACATATTCCTTTCCGTGTTGGTTCTGCGGAGAACTTCCACATTCCTTGCATTATCAATCCACCGAATTTTCAACATTTTTCTGTAGCACCACATCTCCAATGCTTTGATTCTCTTCTTTTCCGGTTTCCCTACATTGTTTCACTACCACGCAATGCCGTGCTCCAAACGTGTATTCTCAGAAATTTCTTTCTAAAATTAAGGCCTACATTTGATACCAGTACACAACTGTTCCACACATACTACACCTCATCGCATCACCAGCCTGCAGCAGTGACACGTGAAGAATAGTCAATAGCTGTTCCACAAACCACACCACGCTGCATCACATCAGAACCGTTTACAGCAAAGTCTTAGCCGCAGCTCCAAGTTAAGCTCTCTTGTGAAACACAGCACTGGAGCAAGGGATCAAAACGTCAACTAGTGATTGTGCCTCCACGTCTTATGCAAGAAAGCCTAAGAGTCGAGAGAGGTGGAGTGAAAGTAGGAGAGATTTTCTTGACCACAATGCTTAGTTCAGTGAACGACCAACTAAGTAAACTGGATAGTAAAACAGACATTACTGTAGTTACTTTGAAAGATGATTTGAAAAATGAAGTTGGAGGATTAGACAATAAATTTGAGGATTTAGTCTTAAAGTTTGACAAGGCAGAACGTAAGTTATGTACTAGGATTGATAATGTTGAGCAGAATTAGGGGAGGAGACTGGTTCAGGCAGGCAGAAGTGTGAGTCTACAATGGTGAGACAATGCAGGCTCTGATAGAGGTAGATCAAAAGATAGTGGCTAGTAATGAGGGAACAAAATCTGTGCCGAGAAGTGAATTAACAAGCACCGCTGTCAGTTTAAGGAAGGAGATGGAAAATATGGTTGCTATAACTGTGAAGAATAACGGTGACTTCAGTAAAATAACTAACACAATAATGAATTTACAGCTAAGCAATGTTTCTGGAAATATGGGGTGGCCAGTGAAGCAGGTGCTCAACACTAAAATCTTCTCTGGTGGAAGCATATGTCATGATGTGAATTTGCTTTTTGCATGCAAAGGTTTTCTGTGCACTGTGTGAATGATAATGAATGAGAGTAAAATTAAATCTGTGAAAAGATTGCTAGAGGGTTCTGCTCAGATATGGGCAAATCAAAATTCTTACGAGTTTGCCTCTTATAATATGTTTCAGTAACTGTCTTTAAATTGATATCAGAGCCAGGCAAAACAAATTAGCCTGCAAAATGAGTTTCTTAAGAAACAATGTATAGAACAGGCAGATTCACTACGAGAGAGTTTTGCCAGGAGGAGCTGAGAAAGTTAGTGCATTTCAAAAGGTCACTGGAGGTTTTAACTGAGATATCCACATTGAAAATGGAATGCAAGCAATGGAGCCTGTATCACGTGTTTTAGATGATAATCAAGAAAATGGCTCTAAGCACTATGGCACTTAACATCTGAGGTCATCAGTCCCCTGGACTTAGAACTACTTAAACCTAGCGGCCGCTGTGGCCGAGCGGTTCTAGGCGCTTCAGTCCGGAACGGCGCTGCTGCTACGGTCGCAGGTTCGAATCCTGCCTCGGGCATGGATGTGTGTGATGTCCTTAGGCTAGTTAGGTTTAAGTAGTTCTAAGTCTAGGAGACTGATGACTTCCGATGTTAAGTCCCATAGTACTTAGAGCCATTTGAACCATTTTTGAACTTAAACCTAACTAACCTAAGGACAGCATACACATCCATGTCCGAGGCAGGATTCGAACCTGACACGGTAGGAGCAGCGTGGTTCCGGACTGAAGCGCCTAGAACCGCTCAGCCACAGCGGCCGGCTAAGATGATCATCTTTCTGTTGTACAGGATCTAGCTAAAGATGATTATGTTTTAATATAGTAGTAGACGTTGTGAAGGATACGCTGAAGGCTACAGGTGTGAATGAAGAGGTTGTCCAGGCACACTTGTTTATTAATGATGATCAGCAGTTGAGTGTTGGTAATGAAATATGTGATGAGAATATAAATTAAAAATTTTTGTGCGGAGAACATAGATATATGATGGGGAAAGATTATATAGAAAGTAGTATTGGTGATGCTAGTGAGGTTAATGATAACGTTGATAATACTGCAAATAGCGAGGAGAATGATGAGATTCAAACTTTCTAGTTTGTTGACGGTGAACAGCAGATGTCCGTGAGTAGCAATGACTTAAGCAGGAATTGTGTGTAAGTGATGAAAGCAAAGGTGACAGTAAAGGAAGGAGTAATGGAAAGTGATCAGTAATATGTATTTGTCTGTATGATAAACTGTTAATTTATTTTAGTGTTTGAACATTATTATTTATGTCTATATAAATGCAAGTTGTTACTGAGGTAATGTATGAACATGCAAGCAGGAATGCACAGTGTCAGTGTAATTTCAGATGCAAATGTTAAGTGAATAATTTCCTTGTGCTTAGGTTAATATTTTTGGGGTCATTTTAATGTAGGTGCGAGTACAAGTTACGTTTAGTATATTTTTAGGGGGACATTTATTGTGGGTTGTTGTCAAATTTAAGAATTTTGGAAGGGCTAAATTTACTGTATGTATCCTGTTATTTATGTGCAATTCCGTCTCGTTTGTAGAAAGTAAATTGTTACTAACACGTAGCTGAGAGTTAGTTTTGTTGTTCAGTGGACTGCAACAGCTGTGATAACATTAAAGTGTTGGAGTAGAAAGTATGAAAAATTTACATTTGTTCATCTGTTTTTGCAAAGCGTGTTAGCTGTAGTTGAGTTTGAAGTGGTGATGATTTTGTGTTGGTTACTCACCAAAAGGTTTGGTTCCTGTGGATCAGCTAGTAACAGATAGGTAGTCAGCTGATATTGACCAATGTGAGGAAGATTGAAGTTTTGACATGTGAGTAGCATAGGATGTTGGTGTAGGTTTGTTTGTTCGTAGACGTACTGTTCTATGGGATTTTATTCGTTGGGTGTTGATTAAATATCAGTGAAGTTTCATTTAATGTTTTTTTCATTTATTGAGTTAAATTTGTAGTTAATGAAGAGGGTGTTATCATTTCTCTGGATTTAAAATGGCTAATTAGTTTGTCTTAGCGATACGTGTTCAAGATACCGATGATATACATCTACATTTTCTGAACGTTATTTACACCATATCTTGATTTCATTTTGGCTGGCAAAGCTTTATCTTCATGCAATTATTGCAATTTATTGGGCCTCGTGTATTTGAATGGCACTAGTTGTTGCTACCGAAACGAGAAGCCTGTACCTGGGGGTACATATTTTTGTGTACTTAAATTTGGGACTTTTTCTCTCTAGAGCTATAGGTAGAAAGCTTACAGTAACATCTTTGTCGTATATAAATGAGTATTCGTGTAGTTTATTAATATTATGAGGAAGGGGATGTTTCAAACAACACAAAGATCCGTATTTTTGTGTGTGATATTGTATGTTAGTGCAAATAACTGTTTATATTGTATTGTCATTTGCTTGAGATACGCTTCAGGCTGCGTGTGGCAGTTGTAGTTCGACAAAAGAAGCTTGTACATCACAACAAGTATGTCATGGAGCTCCCAACACATCACGGGCCATAGAAAGAATGCTACTGTTTACAGATGTGCACTTAGTTCTTGGTTTATACTCAGATATTTAAGTACGTTGTAGTCTAGTGATTAGGTCTGGAAACATGCTGTCACATGAGATAGCAGGCCTACAGCCCGACAAGTTTTCCCATGAAATTTTGTGACTAGGTGTAAGAATGTTTGTGGAGCATGAAATGCGTTAGTTGATACTGTGTTTGGTGCTACTTGTGACGTCAGCCAAGAGGTGCATGGTGTAGTAGGTGGGGGTTGTAGTGAGGTAGCAGCCAATTGCGACTATATGGCAGTACTTTTAAAAACAGATGCTCCTGATCACGCAATGTATTTGACAGCTGAGCGGGGACTATTGACTGCACTAGGCTGGACCCAGAGGCAGTCCGCGTGAGGGTCGCAGCATTCGCTAGGAGGTGACTCTGAAGTCAAGACTTAATACGAACCGGGAACTATATTGAAAGACATGAAAGAGAAGAGCTGGGAAGAGACTGCGTACATGCGAGTCACTGTGATGCATCGTTAATCAAATGCTGGATTGTTTCCTTATTAAAGGAGTCCAACATTGCTGATTTAGATTGCGGAACTGGGCTTGTGTGATACGAAGAAAACCAGTTAGTAGAAGCACCAGGTGAAAAGTGTGCATTTTGATATAGCTGAATTGAACGGTGTCCGCCTATAAACTATGACTATCAGAACTGGGCTGTAGGAGAACGGAAAACGCAAACGTTTAACCATTATGGACACGGTAACAGCAGACCAACTTTATAAACTGTAAGGCTCATTCGCGAGATCTTCTGTTGCTAGTGGAAACCTTGAATAATCGTGCTAAGGCTCATTCGCGAGATTTACTGTTACTAGTGGAAATCTTGAATAATCGTGCACGCTCCGGAATAATAAACTTCAAGTGTGTGTACATTTGCACAGGTATACAGTTTTTAACTTAACATTTAAGCCTATAAATCCCTTCTTGACGTTTCACGTGATTGCAGGGAACTTAAATATGCTCGGAGGAGACTCAGTGTCACCTTTTACATCAATAATTTATCGTGAACTTATTTTTTTAACAAGTAATTAAATTTAATACAGCAAGAAACAGTGCGCCATTGCGGTTGACTGTCATCTTTCCCGGTCCAGCAAGAAACAGACGTTTTGCAGCTTCAGCGAGCAGACGCCCAGTATAAATGCATGTGGGATATGTTTTTGCGGTTCAGTACTTCTGCGGTGTCAACGGTGCTAAGCATCTCAGGGACTAGCAAGTTGCACAATGCTCAACCTATTAGGTTTAAAACGGAAGAATTAACAGCCAGTGAACGCATTTTTAAACGAAGAATTAATTAAAAATCTTCAGTCAGCTAGAAGGCTGTAATCTTTCGTACATCAGACAATCTTTTAAAGTTGAACAAAGTAAATTAATTTAATTTCATTATGTCAGGTGGTTCATCAGTAGCATTAGCATTACTTTACAGTTCGAACTCTTGTTGAGGTTTTCTAATGAATAGTTCCTTATATTAACTAAATTAACTGATTTCTCGCAGTCACTTATTCGCATCAGATACACTATGATGAAAGAGAGCAGCAACAGATTATGAGATTTGAAAGACAGTAATTTCAGAAAAATGCATTGCTGCTTTAGTTGCATAAATAATGTATACTACTATACTGTTGTTGTTGTTGTTGTGGTCTTCAGTCCTGAGACTGGTTTGATGCAGCTCTCCATGCTACTCTATCCTGTGCAAGCTTCTTCATCTCCCAGTACCTAATGCAACATACATCCTTCTGAATCTGCTTAGTGTATTCATCTCTTGGTCTCCCTCTACGATTTTTACCCTCCACGCTGCCCTCCAATGCTAAATTTGTGATCCCTTGATGCCTCAAAACATGTCCTACCAACCGATCCCTTCTTCTAGTCAAGTTGTGCCACAAACTTCTCTTCTCCCCAATCCTATTCAATACCTCCTCATTAGTTACGTGATCTACCCACCTTATCTTCAGCATTCTTCTGTAGCACCACATTTCGAAAGCTTCTATTCTCTTCTTGTCCATACTAGTTATCGTCCATGTTTGACTTCCATACATGGCTACACTCCATACAAATACTTTCAGAAACGACTTCCTGACACTTAAATCTATACTCGATGTTAACAAATTTCTCTTCTTCAGAAACGATTTCCTTGCCATTGTCAGTCTACATTTTATATCCTCTCTACTTTGACCATCATCAGTTATTTTACTCCCGAAGAAGCAAAATTCCTTTACTACTTTAAGTGTCTCATTTCCTAATCTAATTCCCTCAGCATCACCCGATTTAATTTGACTACATTCCATTATCGTTGTTTTGCTTTTGTTGATGTTCATCTTATATCCTCCTTTCAAGACACTGTCCATTCCGTTCAACTGCTCTTCCAAGTCCTTTGCTGTCTCTGACAGAATTACAATGTCATCGGCGAACCTCAAATTTTTTACTTCTTCTCCATGAATTTTAATACCTACTCCGAATTTTTCTTTTGTTTCATTTACTGCTTGCTCAATATACAGATTGAATAACATCGGGGAGAGGCTACAACCCTCTCTCACTCTTTTCCCAACCACTGCTTCACTTTCATGCCCCTCGACTCTTATAACTGCCATCTGGTTTCTGTACAAATTGTAAATAGCCTTTCGCTTCCTGTATTTTACCCCTGCCACCTTTAGAATGTGAAAGAGAGTATTCCAGTCAACATTGTCAAAAGCTTTCTCTAAGTCTACAAATGCTAGAAACGTAGGTTTGCCTTTTCTTAATCTTTCTTCTAAGGTAAGTCGTAAGGTTAGTATTGCCTCACGTGTTCCAACATTTCTACGGAATCCAAACTGATCTTCCCCGAGGTACGCTTCTACCAGCTTTTCCATTCGTCTGTAAAGAATTCGCGTTAGTATTTTGCAGTTGTGACTTATTAAACTGATAGTTCGGTAATTTTCACATCTGTCAACACCTGTTTTCTTTGGGATGGAATTATTATATTCTTCTTCAAGTCTGAGGGTATTTCACCTGTCTCATACATCTTGCTCACCAGATGGTAGAGTTTTGTCAGGACTGGCTCTCCCAAGGCCGTCAATAGTTCTAATGGAATGTTGTCTACTCCCGGGGCCTTGTTTCGACTCAGGTCTTTCAGTGCTCTGTCAAACTCTTCACGCAGTATCGTGTCTCCCATTTAATCTTCATCTACATCCTCTTCCATTTCCATAATATTGTCCTCAAGTACATCGCCCTTGTATAAACCCTCTATGTACTCCTTCCACCTTTCTGCCTTCCCTTATTTGCTTAGAACTGGGTTGCCATCTGAGCTCTTGATATTCATACAAGTGGTTCTCCTTTCTCCAAAGGTCTATTTAATTTTCCTGTAGGCAGTATCAATCTTACCCCTAGTGAGATAAGCCTCTACATCCTTATATTTATCGTCTAGCCATCCCTGCTTAGCCATTTTGCACTTCCTGTCGATCTCATTTTTGAGACGTTTGTATTCCTTTTTGCCTGCTTCATTTACTGCATTTTTATATTTTCTCCTTCCATCAATTAAATTCAATATTTCTTCTGTTACCCAAGGATTTCTATTAGCCCTCGTCTTTTTACCTACTTGATCGTGTGCTGCTTTCACTACTTCATCCCTCAGAGCTGCCCATTCTTCTTCTACTGTATTTCTTTCCCCCATTCCTGTCAATTGTTCCCTTATGCTCTCCCTGAAACTCTCTATAACCTCTCGTTCTTTCAGTTTATCGAGGTCCCATCTCCTTAAATTCCCACCTTTTTGCAGTTTCTTCAGTTTCAATCTGCAGTTCATAACCAATAGACTGTGGTCAGAATCCACATCTGCCCCCGGAAATCTCTTACAATTTAAAACCTGGTTCCTAAATCTCTGTCTTACCATTATATAATCTATCTGATACCTTTTAGTATCTCCAGGATTCTTCCAGGTATACAACCTTCTTTTATGATTCTTGAACCAAGTGTTAGCTATGATTAAGTTATGCTCTGTGCAAAATTCTACAAGGCGGCTTCCTCTTTCATTTCTTCCCCCCAATCCATATTCACCTACTATGTTTCCTTCTCTCCCTTTTCATACTGACTAATTCCAGTCACCTATGACTATTAATTTTTCGTCTCCCTTCACTACCTGAATAATTTCTTTTATCTCGTCATACATTTCATCAATTTCTTCATCATCTGCAGAGCTAGTTGGCATATAAACTTGTACTACTGTAGTAGGCATGGGCTTCGTGTCTATCTTGGCCACAATAATGCGTTCACTATGCTGCTTGTAGTAACCAACCCGCACTCCTATTTTTTTATTCATTATTAAACCTACCCCTGCATTACCTCTATTTGATTTTGTATTTATAACTCTGTAATCACCTGACCAAAAGTCTTGTTCCTCCTGCCACCGAACTTCACTAATTCCCAATATATCTAACTTTAACCTATCCATTTCCCTTTTTAAATTTTCTAACCTACCTGCCCGATTAAGGGATCTGATATTCCACGCTCCGATCCGTAGAACGCCAGTTTTCTTTCTCCTGATAACGACGTCCTCTTGAGTAGTCCCCTCCGGGACTATTTTACCTCCGGAATATTTTACCCAAGAGGACGCCATCATCATTTAATCATACAGTAAAGCTGCATGTCGTCGGGAAAAATTACGGCTGTAGTTTCCCCTTGCTTTCAGCCGTTCGCAGTAGCAGCGCAGCAAGGCCGTTTTGGTTAATGTTACAAGGCCAGATCAGTGAATCATCCAGACTGTTGCCCCTGCAACTACTGAAAAGGCTGCTGCCCCTCTTCAGGAACCACATGTTTGTCTGGCCTCTCAACAGATACCCCTCCGTTGTGGTTGCACCTATGGTACGGCCATCTGTATCGCTGAGGCACGCAAGCTTCCCGACCAACGGCAAGGTCCATGGTTCATGGGGGGGACTATACTGTTATTACTACTAATTTCCGTGTTTTGTCATCTAATTTTTCACTTGCATGAGTAATAGATGTTTATACCACTATATTGTTATTACTATTACTTTTCGTGTTTTGTCAACTGAGTGAGAGCACGCTTCTACCCATGCTTGCGTCAATATTTTGCCTGAAGAGTAATTGGAAGAAAGACTAAGAAGTTAGTGTAGTTCCAGTTTTTGATTTTTGTAATAAAATTATATGATAGGCGAATAGTGCCCAAGATCAAACGCGCATTAATATCGGAAATATCGCGTCCTAACGGTTTGATAACCAAAGACATCTTGCCGTAGTAGCCTTCCCAGTTCTTAGCGAACGAAACCACAAATTAGATAAAGGATAAAAGTTTTGATCAGTATGCATTTCTCCCACTGTAAAAGCAATCACTTTAACTCAGCAACAGGAGATTCATGTTACTGATAAAGTTTTCACTACAAATCATTACTTCTATTAAACTGATTCTTCAGCGTTTTAAAGTATCTGTATAGGATGAGCTGTATAAACTGTTTCAGCTGAAATAATGTTTTGATCGTTAGAGAAATTTGTAATATTCTTTCATTTAGAGAAATTGTGACCATACGTTATGAATCACACCCATCGTATTTCGGCATCATCATTAATGACCAAGGTACAGGCATTAGCTTTGTTCTTTAAACAGAACTGTGATGTTTTCTTGCGCTGTGGCAGATGTATGTGACAAAATTAGTGATATGATTGTTTTATAGATCTGAAACGATGTTATGGAACAAAACTTTTGGAGATTTTTGAGCTGTTGTTGCGTTTGTTTGACTGACTCGCCGCCTGGAAGTTGACACCACTCTCCACGGAAACTAGCGCCAACTAGCGAATTTTTACTAGAGACTCTATACTTTCTTGCCAGGCGTTCGAAAGAGTTATTTCGCCGCATTTATCATATATAGATTTCCTATTCTGGCCCAAAAAGGCGATAGATCAAAGAAAAAATCAAAGTTTAAGCCTTTACTCCGTGTTGACTGAAGTTGACAAACGCGTAAGTCTTTGTTTAATGAGTTCCTGATCACTGTTTGTCTAGGTGAAAAGAAATTACAAATAGCTTTGACGAGTCGAAAGTTGTTAGAGGTGTATAGTTAGACGTTTCACCCTGTGTAGAGATGGGGTACCACTAATTCTGGACATGCTTAAACCTCGCAAGAAACTCAACTTGTCGAAATATGTTTTTCAAGGATTGGTAAAGAAAGGAGGGAATGCTTTTGTATACTGTGAAAACTTGTGAAGCATCTGTGTTCGTTCAGAATGGAGAACCTACCCATAATTTTTTAAAACGATATCACTGTGTGCTCGAAAATTGGACTACATTGATACTGGTTACGGGAAAAGTTTTCCAGGAACAGGTTGTAGTTACTCTCAGTTGGAAAGCCGGAACTGCTACCACAGTGTAGTGTTCTCTCTGTCACGCAATGTTTCTGAAACATGGTGGTACAGCTATATTTTGCCTTCAGTCTTCGCGTGATAACACTATTCTCACTTGAAGAACTTCGAATCCCTTTAGAAATGTGCTTGCTGTAGGATATTTAAAAATGTGTAAGTACACTGCAGTCCAAAATTAAAGTGCAAACGAAAAACTTGGGGAGTTGGTTTATTTTTGCACAAAACAGTATAAAAAAGTGACAGTAAAGTAGAAACCATGTAATGAATACAGAAAGTAAAAAAACTGGGACATGTACAAGGATAGACAAATATATTCCTCGTTTTTTTCCAACTTAACGGATTTAGACACACATTCCGACAACTAGTTAACGTGCTCAGTATCGGGTGTGACCACTTCTGGCAGCACCACACGCCTGACAACGATGGGGGCATGCTGTAAATGATGTCATTAATCTCATGTTAGGGCAATAACGCCAATTTTTTCTGCAGAACTGCTCGTAAGTCTTGGAGAGTGGTTGGTGGATGCTCACGTGATGCAACCTGTCTCCCCAGCGCATCCCAGACATGCTCTATGGGATTCAAATCGGGAGAGCGAGCAGGCAACGCCATGAATGCAGTATTTTCCGTGTCCAAGAAAACATTAACCACCCGTGCTCTATCGTGCATTAACGTTTATCAGCTCCAAGTCTGGGCCCACGGCACCTTGCGCAAACCCCTCATGAGATCACAAGATCTCATCAGTATACCTGACAGCAGTTAAACCTTACCGATTCTACCGTACAAGTTCATGAAGAGCTGTTCGAGTACTAAACATAATACCTGCTCACACCATTATGGAATCTCGTCGACATCGGCCTCTTTCCACGATGTTTGGGTCCTGAAATTGTGTTCCACGTTCTCTCCAGATGCGAATCCGTCGAGAATCACTCTCCAGACCAAATCGGGTCTCATTTGTGGAAAGAACATTGGCCCACTGTTCGACTGTCCATATGGCATGTTGACGATTCCACTATGGACGTTCCCTTCCGTGAAGACGCGTCAGAGATACACATACAGCAGGTCTCCGGCAATAAAGGCCACTCTGCAGAAGCCTTCTGTACACCGTTTGCCTCGATACAACGCGTACAGTGGATGCTGCAAGGTCAGATGCCAGTTGCCGTACAGTACTAAAGTGGTACCGTCGTCTCATTACATCCAAATAATGCTCCTCTCTTTCTGATGTCACACGTGGTCGGCCCTGCTTTGGTCTTCGGGATACGGTTCCGGTCTCTATGAACTGTCGTCATACCCGATAAACAACAGAACAATTCACTTTAAGCCATCGGGCCACATCAACTGTCCTTCTTTCATTCTTCCTTGGTCCATCGCAGAGAATCTGGTTGGCGTCTTTACTGTGCCACACTGCACCATCTACGACTGTGTACACAGCGATTATGGATTTGGATTACCCGGCAAACACTACTTCGTTCTATAGGTGGCCCGACTTCATCAATGGCGTGGTTGTTCGTTGATCGGAATGCTCTCTTCCGTGCAGAACACGATCGTACAGACATATGTTGACAGCCTGTATGATTATAACGTGAATTAGATACGTGGCGGGGAAGTAGCGGTTTGTCGCTTTAGTTATGGACCCAGTGTAATTGCTTCAATACAGTTATGTAGAGTAGAGCAGTGCAGACTAAAAGAACCCCTGACTTGAAGGAATAAAATTATGAAGGAGCGAAGGAGGGTGATAGCGGTCAGTCTATATCCGCCACAAACACACGTTAGCATCCGCCTGCAAAGTGCTAGATTAAAACGTGATATTGAAAGGTTTCATTAAAGATGTGTGCTAAGTGATGGAATTAGAGTTGAAAGTGGGAGAAAATGATTTCTTTAACTGTTTTGAAAATATGTTGCCTGTTGAGTAACGAGCTGCCACACAGTATTTCAAACCCAAGGGATTGAGGCAGAGGCGTTGTAACACCAATATCGATATTCTCTATGCTTATATAACTTCTTTGTCTGCTTTTACCTAATGTGGCATCTGTACAACCACGTTCCTTGATGTAATACATATGTAAATGTTTTGTTCGTTATTTATGTCCATTTACATCAATATAATTAATCAATGACTGTTAGTTGAAAAATAATCTTCTATAAAAGAATGGAAATGTCAAAGCTTTACTTCTAATACTGGTCCATGCATAGAGTACTTAGATTTGTAATCCTGTAAAACATGGAGGGAATCCCCTCTGCAACGAAACACACTTGGCGGGAATACAAAGGGTGGATTTTGGGGGTCGAACTGCAAATCTGCTTTGTGACACAACTTAGTCGGTGGCTAGCAGGCAAAGCGTTCATATCTTGTGTGCAGAACGAGGCAAGAAGAGCAGCAAGATTAGCATATAATGTGGCCTGAGATGTAGAAGTAATTCGGCTTATAATTCATGGGAAATTTTCGTTAACTCTGTACTACGAAATTCCAATGCTAAGAAGAGAATTTTGAGGGGTTGTTACACAAGACACATGGATACTTTTGCCGCCTTGTTTGATAATGCATGACTGCGTGGACCAGTAATTTGGTTCCTTATCCAAATAAGGCCTGCTCGCTCTCCCGATTTGAATCCCATGGAGAGCTGCATTAAACCAGTCTCAGGACTGAAGACCACAACAACAACATCCAAATAACACTGCTACTTTGTTTAATCTTTGTGTCGAATACCCATATTTAATCCTTACACAATTATCGAGGTTAGGTCCTTCTTCAAGTGCTGCAGTGTTTCTGAGTATCCTATTTTATTGAACTGAAAAGTAATTATTTTCTATAACAAAGTTTAATAAACTTTGTGAAGTAGTAAATTTCACAGTTATTCATTTAGCTTTGTTTCTGAAGTAATACAAATGTTTTTGCAAAGGATAGTTAAATTTTCACTAAAGTGTAACTGCCAAGGAATGGTCTGAAATGCTTTGCTTAAATGCCATTCTTACTGAAATATCAGTACAGTATCAAAGTTACTGCATAGAACTGTCACAAATCAGAGTAGTTACTATCTAGATCAGTTGTTGGTGCCGCGCGGGATTAGCCGAGCGGTCTCTGGCGCTGCAGTCATGGACTGTGAGGCTGGTCCCGGCGGAGGTTCGAGCCCTCCCTCGGGCATGGGTGTGTGTGTTTGTCCTTAGGATAATTTAGGTTAAGTAGTGTGTAAGCTTAGGGACTGATGACCTTAGCAGTTAAGTCCCCTAAGATTTCACACACATTTTAACATTTTTGAAACTTGTTGGAGGAGCTTAAGATATAAGCAATGTACACGTTTGTAATAATACGTAAACTTCATGTGTTTGCAGTTAGCAGGGATTTTCATACTTTGTTGTAACACAACTACTCACAACTGATCTTCAGTCACTAATAGATTGGTTTCTGGCCCCCTACACAAACTGTTGAGCCAACTTTGCTTTCCAAATTACAGTTACTGTACTAATGAAATGCAGACACCAATTCTATAACATTCGTTTGCTATATTGAGTTACTGGCTACCACTATACAAACTACTATAGATTCAGGGACGACACGTCTTACGTGTGCTCTATTTACTATACATAAATAAATGCTTTCTGATAAAACGGCGAGTAATCTGAGAAACGACATAAAGATTTGAATGCCAATTCAGTGACAGTATTTTTCCAATAATTAAGCTGATAAAACAACGTCATGTCCAAGTTAGTAATGCTCCACCATTAATAACAATTTATCTCGAATGATCATTAACTTTCTGCTTTAATGTACAGATAGTAATTGCAACTGAGAGCCAGTTGTCAAAACGTATTCATACTCCTCCTCTGTCATCCAAGCCAAACATCTGGTGTATTACTTGCTAAAGCTTACTACTGTCTTGCGTCCTATGAGCTAAAATAGAATTCCAGTATCAAGTAAAGTAAATACTAATGCTTAACTTCCTGTACGGACAGAATAGTACTTGGTACAACTTTGCCTAATAACAGAATGTCAAATAAAACATCTTTCAGCCGCATAATTTTCTAAATTTTTATTTCAGTGGGCTACCACTTTTGACGATATATTACGCTGTCTTCAGGTCCCTGTGTACAGACAACAATGGTAACAATATGAGATACACAATAAAATCAGGTCTTATATGCAATGTGTCCATCTACCTCTTCTTTGAGATTTATAAGAGCGCTGGAGAGCTAGAGAGCGCTGGATAGCTGGTTGGACACATTGATGGACAAGACCTGGCAAATCAGAATGAATCAGCCGTTGGTAGTATGCAGCTACCTAGGAAAATCTGGAACCCATTGAACTGCATCAGAACGAGTAAAGCACCCTGCAAAACATCCTTTTTATAAATGGGAATGATGCACAGTCCTAGATTGTGGTTATGGTGCAATGGAGTAAACATTAGACAATATTATTTGTGAATGCCCAATAGGAAGATATGAAGGAAGCCATAACATTATGAAGGTCTCTCAAACATCTATTGCATGCTTAATTTCCCTGCACATAGAGCTCTAAATGAACCGTGACATTAATAACGTCTCTAAATGTTAACTTGCTGTTATTTTATACAAGTTCTTTAATCTTTAATATGTTTGTTTTATGTCTTAGTTTTCTGTTTTAGGTATGTCACTTAATTCTATGATTTTGTAATGCGCTAAATAAATACAAATAATAAGAGTAAAATAAGTAAATACTACTTTTCTAATTTAAAGTTTTGGTAGACCTCATGAGCACAGCAATATTTGATGACTCGGCTATAGTTAATGCCTAACATTAGAAAGGAATTAAGGGAAGAAGAGTGAGATTGTTGTGTTCCGTGAGGGTGTTAAACAGAGGTTCTGGCTGTGCAGAGATTTTGCTAAGTTTGCCATTGCACTGTACCTCTTGTTGTAGGGTATACACTGCTCAGCCAGGACATTCTGACCACCTACCTAGTATCCGATATTTCTATCTTTGACGCAGATAACAGCGGCGACGCACCGTGGCATGGAAGCAATGAGGCGTTGGTAGGTCGTTGGAGGGAGTTGGCACCACATCTGCACACAAAAGTCACACATCCCACATGTGTTCGATCGGGTTCAGATCTGGCTACTTGGGGGGCCAGTATATCAATTGGAACTCGCCACAGTGTTCCTCGAGCCCCTCTATCACACTCCTGGCCTTGTGACATGGTGCATTATCTCGTTGAAAAATGCCACTGCCGTCGGGAAACATGATTGTCATGGAGGGGTGTACGTGGTCTGCAAGCAGCGTACGATAGTCCATGGTCGTCGTGGTGCCTTGCACGAGCTCCATCGGACCCATAGAACTCACGTAAATGCTCCCCAGAGCGTAATGGAGCCGCCTCCAACTAGTCTCCGTCCCGCAGAACAGGTGTCAAGTAGCTATTTACGTGGAAGACGACGGATTCTCGCCCTCCCCTCGGCATGATGAAGAAGGTATCGGGATCCATCAGACCATGCAACGCTCTAACATTGCGCCAAAGATGGTCACGTGCCCATTTCAGTCATAATTGCCGATGTCATGATGTTCACATTAGCACATGCATGAGTCGTCGGCTTCGGAGGTCGATCGCTAGGAATGTTCACTACACTGTGTGTTCAGACACACTTGTACTCTGCCCAGCATTAAAGTCTGAAGTACGTTCCGTCACCGTTCGCCGACTGTTTTACCAGTCCGCCCAGCCTACGACGTCCGACATTTGTAGTAAGGGGTGGCTGCCCATCCCCCACGACGTCTGGACGTGGTTTCACCTTGGTTTCGCCACGTTTTGAAGACATGTACCGTAGCACCCCTCGAACGCCCGACAATTTGTGCAGTTTCCGAAATGCCGAGCCTCCGAGCCATCACAATCTGCCCTCGATGAAACTCAAATAGACTGCGCCCCTTACCAATTCTACACACGGACATCACCCTTACTATACTACATGTACCGTGCGTGTGTCTCCCTTGCAATCAATCCTCGCCAAATGACACTACCATCGCCTGGGCGAATTTATATCTATAGTAGGTCAGTGGTGATAATGTTCTGGCTGATGAGTGTATGGTGATGAGCAAATGTGCGGTAGAATTGCTGCGGATGAAGACACGAGCCTGTTACTGTGAAATACGTGTATAAACGAAGCTTTCTTTACAGGGAAGGAGAAGATGTGGTGGAAAATGATATTACAATGTTGTTACATCATAATTTGAAGGCCAGGAATGGAGGAGGTAGAGAAAGTGTGGAGTATTCTGAATTAGGATGTCAAACTTGTTGAAGAGGAAGTTCATCTGGCTGTGGGAAAGCAGAGCTTAAACAGTGAGTTGGAAAATCTTGGCTCGGCCTTGTGAGTAATTCATTGGATGTTTTGTGACAAGGTGCTGACGTAAATCTAAGTTTTGAACTGTAAGGATTTAATGAGAAGAACTATTTGGTTTATAATGTAAACAGGACGGTTAGGGTCGAACAGTTTCTGTTTGGGTGACTGATGTTTAGTTCTGCGTACTGAGGAATACTAAAGATGGCACTAGTTACACGTAGTACATGCGGCTGGGCAGACTACCTTTGGGCTATGCTTGAAGGTATGTTGGGTTGTACAGCAAGCGGATGTTACGATGGTGTGAATGAGTGTGAATGTTCAAATGTGTGTGAATTCCTGAGTTCCTGAGGGACCAAACTGCTGAGGTCATAGGTCCTTAGGCGTACACACTACTTAAACTAACCTATGCTAACAACAACACTCACACCCATGTCCTAGGGAGGAATCGAACTTCCGGCGGGAGGGGACGCGCAATCCGTGGCATGGCGCCTCAAACCGCGCGGCCACTCCGCGCGCCTGCGAAGGTGTGCACAGTCATGGGCTACGTAGTGATAATAGGTAAGACACATCTTTGAGTTGGGGTTGAGAGTGGGAAGAATGTGGAAAAAAGAAACGATTGAGTTTAGTGTCCCATTAATGATGAGATCTATGGAGATGGAGCACGCATGAAGAAAGAAACCGGGCCTGTCCTTTACAAAGCAATCATCTCAGCATTCCTTCTTATCAATTTAAGGAAACCGCAGTAAACCTGTATTAGGAAAGCTGGACGAGGATCTGAACTCCACTTTTCATAAAGGCGAAATCAATATCTTAACCACTGTGAGTCCTCGTTCGATTGCGGAAAATGTGAGGATCTACTTTGTATATGTGGTAGTAGGCCATAAGGCGATCCGAATATTTGGACGAAAGTGAGACCAGCTTTTATATGAAGTTATTTTTAGAGTAGTTCTTAGCGTAATCGTGTCTAATATACAAGCATCGTGTATTCGGGGTAGGCAGAGGACTGATTGTGTGTGTGTGTGTGTGTGTGTGTGTGTGTGTGTGTGCGTGTGTCGTGTGCAGCTCGTTACACGCTGTCGGGTTTATTGCCCGCCGTAGCGCAGGCGATGCTTGATGGCTCAGCTGTCAATACAGGCGGCTGGCGGCTGCTGAAGCGGCGGTTCTTCCCGCGGCCGCGTCACCGCCAGCCGCTCGCTGATTGGCTCGTTTCGGCGCGCCGTCGTTATCTCGGCTGCTGTCGTCACGGCTGCCCGCGTGTTGCTAAACGCGTCGCGTCCGCCCGCCACGGCGCAGAGTCGGCGCGTGTGCGCAGCGGACACCGACAGCTGACGAAGGCGTCCCGCCGTCAGCGTTTAAAAATAACGCGGCCGCTCTGTGTGTGCACGCTGGAAGTGACGTCTCAGGAAGCTGCCGTAATCGCCCCCGTCACCTCCTAACAGCTTCACTGCCTCAGCAAATAATGTAGCTCCACTAGTCATGATTCATCGCGTTCATGACAGTATCAGTAAATGAATCAGAAGAGCTCAGGCCAGAAAAATGGTTCAAATGGCTCTAAGCACTGTGGGACTTGACGTCTAAGGTCATCAGTGCCCTAGACTTAGAACTCCTTTAACCTAACTAACCTAAGGACATCAAACACGTCCATGCCAAAGGCAGGATTCGAACCTGCGACCGTAGCAGCAGCGCGGTTCCGGACTGAAGCGCCTAGAACCGCTCGGCCACAACGGCCGGTTCAAATGGTTCAAATGGCTCTGAGCACTATGGGACTCAACTGCTGAGGTCATTAGTCCCATAGAACTTAGAACTAGTTAAACCTAACTAACCTAAGGACATCACAAACATCCATGCCCGAGGCAGGATTCGAACCTGCGACCGTAGCGGTCTTGCGGTTCCAGACTGCAGCGCCTTTAACCGCACGGCCACTTCGGCCGGCTTCAACGGCCGGCTCAGGCCAGAAACCGTATACAGGGTGTTACAAAAAGGTACGGCCAAACTTTCAGGAAACATTCCTCACACACAAAGAAGGAAAATATGTTATGTGGACATGTGTCCGGAAACGCTTACTTTCCATGTTAGAGCTCATTTTATTACTTCTCTTCAAATCACATTAATCATGGAATGGAAACACACAGCAACAGAACGTACCAGCTTGACTTGAAACACTTTGTTACAGGAAATGTTCAAAATGTCCTCCGTTAGCGAGGATACATGCATCCACCCTCCGTCGCATGGAATCCCTGATGCTCTGATGCTGCCCTGGAGAATGGCGTATTGTATCACAGCCGTCCACAATACGAGCACGAAGAGTTTCTACGTTTGGTACCGGGGTTGCGTAGACAAGAGCTTTCAAATGCCCCCATAAATGAAAGTCAAGAGGGTTGAGGTCAGGAGAGCGTGGAGGCCATGGAATTGGTCCGCCTCTACCAATCCGTCGGTCACCGAATCTGTTGTTGAGAAGCGTACGAACACTTCGACTGAAATGTGCCGGAGGTCCATCGTGCATGAACAACATGTTGTGTCGTACTTGTAAAGGCACATGTTCTAGCAGCACAGGTAAAGAGTATCCCGTATGAAATCATGATAACGTGCTCTATTGAGCGTAGGTGGAAGTACAACAGTGCCTGCCCAAACGTTCACAGAAAATCTGTGTTGATGACGTGATTGCACAATTGCGTGCGGATTCTCGTCAGCCCACACATGTTGACTGTGAAAATTTACAATTTGATCACTTTGGAATGAAGCCTCATCCGTAAAGAGAACATTTGCACTAAAATGAGGATTGACACATTGTTGGATGAACCATTCGCAGAAGTGTACCCGTGGAGGCCAATCAGCTGCTGTTGGTGCCTGCACACGCTGTACATGGTACGGAAACAACTGGTTCTCCCGTAGCACTCTCCATACAGTGACGTGGTCAACGTTACCTTGTACAGCAGCAACTTATCTGACTCTGACATTAGGGTTATCGTCAACTGCACGAAGAATTTCCTCGTCCATTGCAGGTGTCCTCGTCGTTCTAGGTCTTCCCCAGTCGCGAGTCATAGGCTGGAATGTTCTGTGCTCCCTAAGACACCAATCAATTGCTTCGAACGTGTTCCTGTCGGGACACCTTCGTTCTGAAAATCTGTCTCGATACAAACGTACCGCGCCACGGCTATTGCCCCGTGCTAATCCATACATCAAATGGGCATCTGCCAACTCCGCATTTGTAAACATTGCACTGACTGCAAAACCACGTTCGTGATGAACACTAACCTGTTGATGCTACGTACTGATGTGCTTGATGCTAGTACTGTAGAGCAATGAGTCGCATGTCAACACAAGCACCGAAGCCAACATTATCTTCATTCAATTGGGCCAACTGGCGGTGAATCGAGGAAGTACAGTACACACTGACGAAACTAAAATGAGCTCTAACATGGAAATTAAGCGTTTCCGGACACATGTCCACATAACATCTTTTCCTTATTTGTGTGTGAGGAATGTTTCCTGAAAGTTTGACCGTACCTTTTTGCAACACCCTGTATATATAGACGAACGGGAAAAAAATCGTAACACCAGCAAATAATGTATAAGTAATTAACATTGATGATCACGTAATACTCTACCATACAAGCCAATGCAAATGTTAACATGCTGGTACATAAATAACCGGTGCAAACGTGCAAGCATTGTGTTGTAAAGGTGCCGGATGTTAGTTTGCGGGATGGAGTTCCATGCCCTGTTGCACTCGGTCAGTCCATACAGGGACGATTCATGCTTTTTATGGATGTCGCTCGAGTTGTCGTCCGATAACGCCCCATATGTGTGCGACTGGAAACAGAACTGGTGATCGAGCAGGCCAAGGCAACATGTCGACACTCTGTAGAGCATATTGGGTTACAACACTGGTATGTGGGGGGGGGGGGGGGGGAGCATTATCCTGCTGCGAATGCGGTTCATGAATGGTAGCACAACAGGTCGTATTACCAGAATCGTATCCCAGATAGTAACCCCAGGTGTAGGTCGAGTGCGTCTGGCACACAGACAGTTTAGTTGCAGGCCCTAACCTTCTAACCAACACACGCCATCACTGACGCCGAGGTAGAACCAGCTTTAATCAGGAAACGCAACAGACCTCCACCATGTCCTCTAATGAGCTCTCGCTTGACACCACTAAAGTCGCTAATGGCGGTGGTTTACGGCGCTACAGGGCGTTTGGCTCGGTGCTGTCTTGAAGTAACCGATTTGTAACAGTTCGTTGTGTCATTGTGGTGGCAACTGCTGCTCAAATTACTGCTGTGGATGCAGTACGATCCGCCAGAGCGATCGCTACATTCCTCTAATTCTCTCTGCAGTATCGCAGAAGAAACATTCAGATCCTCGTAGCCCTATTACACGACCTCGTTCAATCTCAGTGAGCTGTTCTTAATGGCTTCTTAGTCGCCTAAAAGGCATTTTTCACTAATATCAACTCACCACTTACGATTTCAAAGGTAACTAACGCGTGAAATCTGAACAGACATCATCTTTTAGATACAGAAACACTCGTACCAACCATCATTTGTGTGGCACAGCGCCTCCGTGGTGTTGAGATTCTTTTGTGTCAGTGTATATCATATGTAATTCACAATTCGGACTGGTAGTTTAAATAATCAGAACGACATAAGAGGAAAAAAAATAAGGAAATGAATTTTAAGTCATTAGATACGCCGGTCGGAGTGACCGAGCGATTATAGGCGCTACAGTCTGGAAACGCGCGACCGCTACGGTCGCAGGTTCGAATCCCGCCTCGGGCATGGTTGTGTGTGATGTCCTTAGGTTAGTTAGGTTTAAGTAGTTCTAAGTTCTAGGGGACTGATGACCTCAGATGTTAAGTCCCATAGTGCTCAGAGCGATTTGAACCATTTTTTTCATTAGATACGTTATTTCTGTACAATATACTACCAACTGTAGGGTTGTAACAAAAAATATTCGACACGCTTCAGCAAAATCCAATAATATATTTAAATACTACCAACCATTTTTAACATGAACATGAATAATTCGGTAATGCGCACACACGAGTTTTTCTTGCCGCCCAACTTCAGCAGTTTGCGGTCACTGCGAATAAACACACCCTCAAAAGAAACGTAACTGCCAGTAAGAAATGGTTACGCGTGCAAGTAAACCAGTTCTGGCAGGTTGTAGGCTTGTTAGTGTACTTAATTAATATATCTCACCGGGACGTAGCTTCATTCAAACTGGTACTACTTGCTGTCTTCCATAGTAGATACACAGGACGCTCATCCACGAAAGTTTGCAACATCATCACAAATGACTTACCAGTTGTATTTCCATTAACGGAATGAAGTGCGTCGACGGGCGTTGTGGAGAGTGAAATACGACCCATCGGCTTTGAAAAAAGAAGTCACAAGTTACTACAGACGATGCATTGCAAAGACGTAGGTGACTGTTCAGAAACAAAGGAATGTAGTAGAGAGAAAACGAGTAGTGGACATACACCAAGTATATCCATATTTCG
This sequence comes from Schistocerca piceifrons, assembly GCF_021461385.2. NCBI lineage: Eukaryota > Metazoa > Arthropoda > Insecta > Orthoptera > Acrididae > Schistocerca > Schistocerca piceifrons. Next base: position 365,890,369 of record NC_060140.1, on the reverse strand, counting down.
AACGTAATTTTCAACATATCGCTTCTTTCGCAGTAGAAAGTCCTAGTATCCTATTCGTCAGTTGATCTATATAGGGCAAATGAAGGATACGATATTAGTGCTAGCGAAAAAAAACCTGTTTGACATATATAGATTATATCCTGCACCTACTACCAACTGAGGTATAGATACAAATTTTACATATGCCGTTTTTTTCACTTCACTAGTTTTAGTATCAGCTGAAGAATAGGATACTAAGCATTAGCGAAGGCGAAAAAAGCGACAAAAGTAAAATCAAACGTAAAATTTGTATCCTGTACATCAGGTTAACTGAAGGATAGAGCTAGAGAAAGCAAAAAAAAGAGAGCGACAGGCGAAACATAGTACTTCAGTTGACTTATATTGCTCAACTGAAGTACAGAATACACATTTTACGTACGTCAACTGAATCGTAGGATACTAACTAGTATTAGCGAAGATCAAAACCGCGATAAACGTAAAATTTCTATCCAGTGCTTCAGTTGACCAATGTAAGTCATCTGAAGAATAGGATACTAGTACTAGCGAAGGCGAAAAAAGTGACAAACGTAAAATTGGTATTCTGTACGTTAGTTGACCTCTAGAGGTCAACTGAAGAATAAGATACAACCTTCGTAGTTCCCGGTGGGATACAAGATGCCAGTGCTATGTATGCCGCTTTTCTTGCTTTCGCCAGTGCTAGTATCCTATTCTGCAGTTTACCTACATAGAATAGGATACGAATCAACTGCAGAGGAACGGTTGCAATTGGAACTACGCTCTATCAGAGAAAGGTATAATTCAAAATGTGTACACAGATCATTTAAAATTACCACAAGCTACAGAAAGCATACACAATATTTATCACATTATAACCAATTTATTTATTTTTATTTACGATTGTGACGCTTTACCACAGAAAATAACCGATTTGTTATCTAAGGCTCAAAAATAAGCGACTAGTATCTGTAATAAAAATATGACGTCATTGTTGAAAGACGACGAGTTGTATCCAATTTCTCAGTTGACCCGTGTACTGGTACTAGTTACTGCTTTCCATAAAAGATACACACAATGATGATCCCTGAAAGCTTGTAACACCATCAGAAAATCACTGTGTAAATTGTTTAAATGACTTACCAGTCGTACTTCCACTAACGGAATGAAATGAGTACGTCGTCGGGCGTTGTGCACACGCACAAAGTTACTGACATTCTCGTTGAACTGTTGCGTAGCGAAGATGAGAGAATGTGTGCAGGATTCCTACTGGACGTAACTGCTTAGTGGAAGGCGTCGAATGTCACCGAAGAGGAAACATTAGATATCGAGAAGCGTACACCACATGAAGTGGAATCGTTCGTTTGAGACGAATTGCATGGACAAAAGTCAAGAGTCCTCAAACGATGGAAATGATGAAATACCACGAAAAGAGAAAAGAGTAGTGTTTTACACAAGAAACGTAACATCGATATGCAAATATTGGCTTAACGTCAAAAAGCAGCCGAAACCAACCCAAACATTTGCACATCGCACGACGTCTGCAATGAAAAACAGATGTTGCACTAGGTGTCCTACACAATGTATATTGTATCATTGGAAATGACAGTGGGAAAGTGGAAAGTAAATGTACGTGAAAGAGAAGTGCAGACGTATTACAGTGCATGTGATAGAGCCTTCAAACAGCGTCACTAGGAGGACCGACGTGTTCACAAAGTTGACATCAAATTGTGGCCAAAACGAAAGCAAAACAGATAAGTTTCCTAACCTTTGACGTAAGTGGCAGTTGGGTCTTGCGCTGGAAGCATAAAAACAATATTGTACGCCATAAAGTCTAATCTTTTGTTACAGTGAAAACGTACCAGAACAGAAGCGACATCCAGAAAACGGTAGAGGACTGGCAACAAGCAACTCGTGCTCTCATGACAGCTCATACGGATGCAAATATCTACAACACCGACGAAAGTGCACTGAACAGGAAGATGACAGTGGGACGGACTCTTTCTTGCAGCTAGAGATTTTTCAGATATTGTTGGGATTGTAGTCCGTTCACGCGACAACCCACACGTGCACAGTTGTTCCAATGCTTTCACAGACAAGCAGACTTGCTCCAAAGCTGTTTGTAGTCCTTCAAGATACTAGTTCTCATATACCTCAGGCCATGTCGGCAGCATCCAATTTAATCGTCCACTCTCACTCCTCCGGCAAAATGTCCAAAGAACGGTTCAGGACGTTTCTACAAACAGCGGCAGTGGAAGGAATCAATGGAGAGAAAATTGTGCCAATACGAGTTTCTTAGAGGCCCCACAAAGACACGTACAAAATAACCTACCAGAAGACAAAACCACAATTCACATAATTCCAGCAAACACAACCGCTATTTGTCAATAGCTTGATCTTAATTTTTTCAGAATTTAACAAGCGCATTACATTTAAAATTTCCGCTGCTGCTCAAGATTCTTTGAAATAGATTAACCTGCAACAGCGGAATAATCTTTTTAAGGTGCAGTCCCTTCACATCCAATCAGTTATATTCTCCACGTTTCTGTAATTCCCACCTTCGCGGCTGGATAATGGCTAAACTCGTTGATGAACCCATAGTCTTTGAAACTTCGACACAGTTCTGTTCGGTGTCAGACACAAGCTTTCATTCTGCAATGCGCAGATAGGGCGTTCATCTGTGTGCTTGATGTAGGCAGGTAAATTTCTTCACACACTTCTATGCACCCAACCATCATTGCGAAATCTTTATTCCTGAATGAACGACATTTAGCATGTGTGGGGGGGTGTTTCTATTGATTCCTGAACGTTATGTGCTTGTTATTATTCTTACTATGTTATTTGTTGTTAGTATTATTATTTTTATAATGCATATTATTATTACTGTTGTTATTATTATTGTCACTTCTTCGTAACGTGTGATGCAAGTGTTTCTTTATTTTTCTGTTCCCATTGTTTACTTGTTCTATAAAACTACACATGTACTCTATAGGTTTGCCATTTTCAAATAACGAAGTTAACAGTAATTGCTATAAACTGCGAACAGTCCTTTTACATCTCAGGAAAATGTTGTCCCATATAGCAGTTTCATACGTACTACAATACAAAAATGGCATGGCCAGTGGTCGAACCCGACACTCATGGTACAATAAACACTACTGACTTCCCCACGGGAGCTCTGTATGAGACACGTTCACAGTTTGCTTTTCCTATGTTGCGTAAGTCAGGTGCTACTCATTACTTACAGTTTACATGCGTTCTTCTGGACGACAGCACATAGCATAAACAATTTCGGATTTTTCGTATATACTCTGTCGACACATAACATTTGGTATCGACCTGACTGTATGACATCTGATATTTCAGGTGTTATGTGTATGTGAAAACGTTGAAGATAATAATCGCCGATGTAAATGTAGAAAAAGTGATTAAATAATTGACAACCGCCGAATTACTTCCAGGGAGTTATCGATGGTATTGACACATCATTCGCCTTATGTCAAGTAATTTACTTGGATGTTTCAGGGGATACAGGAAGAAGCAACAAAATTCACTCGAAAATTGTTGACTTTCGATAGAAAGAAGTGGCAAACTATCATTGCTCAGATGTTGGTGAACGAAGGTCACTATCAACCAAACCTACTCACCTTGGTTAGATCTGATTATGAAAGGCGAACTGAACATAAGGATCAAAGCAAGACCCATCGGTAGCTTCCTAAAGAGCCAATCATGAAAACAGCTCACTACTAGTAAACTGCCCAAATAACGCATAGCACAGCCTACAGACCTGCTTGCAAAATAACGCCATGTGGAATTAGCCTAGCGGTCTAAGGCACTGCAGTCATGGACTGTGCGGCTGCTCCCAGCGGAGGTTCGAGTCTTCCCTCGGGCATGAGTTTGTGTTTTTGTCCTTAGGATAATTTAGGTTAAGTAGTGTGTAAGCATAGGGACTGATGACCTTAGCAGTTAAGTCCCATAAGATTTCACACACATTTGAACATTTTTTTTGCAAAATAATGCAACAGACACGCAAACAACTCGTAAAAAAAGGCTCCAATGCAGCATCCCCTGTCCACTGAAGCGCACAGGACGCTACCGCACACGCTCCCAGGAGTCGGGAAGCACCAGCGGCCCCCTGCGAAGTCACGACCCGGCTGTCAGCTGCCAAGCCACACACAGGTGTCTGCTCGGGTCCCATGGTGGCATCCCTTTCTTACTTGGCACCTGAGAAATTCCTGTCGAAATACGTGTTCACCTAGGCACCATTACTTACATGATGACACATAGCTGCAGTGCTGGCCCAGTGCCCAGAGAGATGTTTCCATAGCAGGTAAACGGTTTGCAATGTTATACTGATGTCACATGCCTACCTAAATAAGCGCCAACTCACCCTCTGGGCCACTGGCACATAACCTCCCCACCTGTGGATACTGACATCACAGGTTGTGGTACAGAAATCTGTTCCGGAATAACATTGACTACTTCCTCCCTAGCTGTCCTAACAGGACAAGTGAGCTGCGTCTAGCGATGCATGCATGCTTACCAGCCCAGCGTGGCTGACGAATCGCCATGAAATGTTCGTCTTGCTGTCAACATACGTCTCAAAAACGTTAAACGTCCTCACCACTAAATCCTTCAGCATGTCTGTATGATCTTGCGAAAACACCGTTAATTGCCAGCTGCTGTGGACAAGTGGTTCTAGGTGCTTCTGTTTGGAACCGCACTGCTGCTACGGTCGCAGGTTCGAATCCTGCCCCGGGCATGGATATGTGTGTTGTCCTTGGGTTAGGTAGGTTTTAGTAGTTCTAAGTCGAGGGGACTGATGACCTCAGATGTTAAGTCCCATAGTACTTAGAGCCATTTGAACCATTTGAAAACCGTTAATCATAAAAGCATTCCTGTTGTTTGGAAAGAGAGCACTCTCTGAGCACAGACAGGGGGAAATCAGAACAATTACGCAAACAGAATCCGAAGCACTGTCTTACAGAAGAGAAGAACAGCAGGGCTTTTCGTATCCTACAGCTACAGGTCTGGAGATGTCCTGATGCCACCATGGAAGATGAGTGACCGCATCCCTGCCAGAAGTGAATGGTCTGCTTCAACTTGTCTTTGAACAATTGCTTTCTCAGAACTTTCCATGGATACGTTGACTCCATCTTGTTCAAATCAGTTTGTAGACAGTCCTACGTCCCGGCACAAAGGATGTCTTGTGAATGAATGGAGTCTTGACTCTTATTGAATTTACCCGCCAAACTACTAATACTTTCAGTGTGAAAGCACTGTCCGCCTTTTTTTTCGTTCTGCAGATGAGACTTTTAGCGGCAAAAATCTATTTTGCACAGATCACCATATTCCACCGACAATTAAACCCTGCAAAGTGGCTTACAGATCAGCAAATATGGAAACAATCTTACTCAATTACACTGCTCTGCCACTGAGGACAGGAACTTGAATGCTAGAGCGTGAAACTGATCTCCAACCCAGCAATATATCACTGTGTACAATGGTTATGTAATAAACATACAATTCGTATCATGTGCCATACAAAATCGCCCCTTTTACAACATTCACGCCAGACACTTGTACACATACCATGAAGACAGACAGCAAAAGCACATGCACCATAGGAATACTCCTCACTGCAGTAGGTATTTTCCAAGAGTTCGACAGTTGTCCAGCCCTGACGCAAGACCAGAGCGCCCTGCGTGGACTGAAGTCACTCCAGAACTGTTCTACAAATTCGGGGTCGGCCCCCCTTGGCACAAAGGTGTTACCGCTTACAGCCTGACCTGCTTGCTTGCTTGCTTTTTTACACCCATCTCCAGACTCTGGGAATTACAAGAATGCATGTGTTTTCACACGGTTTGCCAGAATATTATACCATTTACGTGATACTTCTCGATATCAAACACATAACAGTATCCTATTAATTGCTCACGCAACATAATTCTGAAGATATGGACTGGGAATTATTTCTCTACCAACCCAAAACTTTAGCGAGGTGGAGCTTGCTGTAAACACTGAGTAACTAGAAACTTATCACGTCTGTGAAGACCTTTCTGTGAGAACTCGAAAAAAAAAATAGAGGAAACTGATATTTCCACTCACGAATATCGATGTCAGTGATAATACAGATTTCAAATCATCCCTATAATTTACAAAGTCAATTAAGGTGTTTCTCATGTTTAGAGAACCAGCAAACATGTCTTCCACCTGCCTTTCACCTGCTAGATGCTCACATCACAATCGACGTTCCGTAAACAAAATGAAGGAGCGAAATGTGCAGAAGCAGTCAATCGAACAATTTACATGGGAGGGAATAATGGTCCAGTGCAAACACACGTCCATATTTAATCTTCTCAAATTTCCACTTGATGACGAAAGCTCTCCAACATGTACTAAGCATTAGTTCGCTATTCGGCCGTCTAGAGGACGACACGGTTAAGTCAGCTACATTCCTACACCCCAACAGGCCTCTCCATTCAGACAGCTCCTACCGTTAGCTGGAAATGTGAATCATTCCCGCCACAGGTCACCAGCGCTGCACGCCAAGCATGCATAGACAGAATCATCCTAGGTAAAACCAGCCTCATATATATTTTATCCCTGTACTAACAATTAAATATTATAATCACAGTCTCAACTGGATGACATTCGACAATGAGCGAAGTATCGGAAATACACCCTGCTGACGGCTGTGGCTCTGTTAACAAAAATATCTGTACTATTCTTATGACTTGATATACTCTTCCCTTTGCTATCACAGTATTCCACGTCAAATCCATACCTTCCTTGCAACTGGACGTATTCATTTCCTTTGCACTTGTCGGAACACACACACATACATTATAAGTCTGATGCTCAAGGCGAACCTATCACACACCCCCTACTACTAAGTATAATAGTTCACCAATAACTGATTGCCGGCGATACAAAATAATACTGACCGAAAATCAACAATGGATGGACATGTCTCATATTTTTTTTGCGAGTGCTATCACCATGTCTTAGAAAGAGAGGTGTAATCGTCTTACAAACCGTCAGATGTTAAAAAAAAATCCATATTACCATGACAAGTGATCTTGGTTCTACAGGTGCGTACAAGTATCGATGTTAAAAGCTATACTGGCTTTATAAATCTGTGTATGGTATTACCTCTGAATGAAGTTTTTTTTCAGACAAATAGAATGACACTGAATATAGACGGTGATCGCTGGAGTATATAGTATCACGTCAGTGACGGTGCAACAGCGTAATAAAATTACCGAATTTTGTAAGTGATTCGGCTAAGGAACGTGGTATGAAACTGGTATTTGCAACTCCCTCACGCCGCCGCCACTAGATATTTCTCTAATATTTGTAATGCATTCTGACTCGATGCCATGTCAGAGGTTCTGCGATATATCGACTGGGTTATAGGCAATGGTTGATTGAGAAGGATCACAAACAGTAATAGATGATGTGCTGATTGAGGTTCAGATCTCTAGTGCTACACTTTCGGTAGAAATGATGTCTACGATTTGGAATCAAGTCTTTACATTCAACCACATACTTGTGTCAGGTCCTATGGGGAAGTCCTTTAATGATTACAGTCACTAGTGAATCATATTTCAGGCACTCATATCTCGAAACTGGTCACCTTTCTCGAACCTATCTGTTACAGTAAAATTCCAATGTCGTTTTAGGTAGTCCCTATGTATCTTGCAACTGTCCCTCAGATTCTGCGTTACCATCCCTACAGATTTGCGCATGTGATCGTTCCAATGTAAGTCTGAACTAAGTATGAGAAAGCTAGATCTACCAACTTCTACCAGCCATGTAGAAACAGGCTAAGCTGAGTCACTGCGACAGGGCTGTGTTTTGACCATTTAATGGAAACGGGAAGTGGGAGAAAGACAAAGATTTTGTTACTGCGCTGTGGTGCATCCCCAAACTACGTACAGGTACCACAGATCCGCGTCCCTCAGGGCCCATTCACGTCTATCACTCCAACATGCTATGTTCGTTATTCTGTACCATCCAACAGAGAAAAATTACGAACTATAAAAGTTCCACTATCTTCATCCGATAGAGAGCTCGATAAGATTTTTACCCCATCTTTCTCTTCCCATATATCGAAAATAAATACCGTCTGTTTGTCGACATCGAGCACATGTGACGATCCTATTAAATATATAGCTATTGACTCATTGCCCGGACCAGTGTAAAGGTGCATCGCCTGTACTCTAGGAGGATGGCCGTATCCCACAAACTATACTACAAGTCGAAGAGACCCTCCCTGTGACCCTATGTCGTTGTTTGAAACTTTTTTTTCCTGCTGTAATACACTTTGTACACTGTCATAGATTTTGCTTTTTCTGACACGACTTAGACGTCTGTGTCAGGTACTAAACTGACAGTTCCACGCAGTAAATGGAATGACACCATTAATAAATACAGATTTCGATCAGAAATCGGTAGCTAAGGTAGAATATTCAAAATTTCTAGGTGTATGCATTGATGAGGGATTGAACTGGAATAAACACACTGAAGATCTGCTGAAACGTTTGAGTTCAGCTACTTATGCTATTAGGGTCATTGCAAATTTTGGCGATATACATCTCAGTAAATTAGCTTACCACGCCTATTTTCATTATCTGCTGTCGTATGGCATCATATTCTGCTGTAACTCATCATTGAGTAAAAGAGTGTTCATTGCACAAAAGCGTGTAATCAGAATAATTGCTGGAGCTCATCCAAGATCATCCTGCAGACACTTATTTAAAGAGCTAGGGATCTTCACTGTAGCCTCACAATATGTATATTCACTTATGAAAATTGTTATTAACAATCCGAACGAATTCAAAAGTAATAGCAATGTACATGGCTACAGCACTAGGAGAAAGGATGATCTTCACTACTCAAGGTTCAATCTAACTTTGGCTCAGAAAGGGGTAAATTATGCTGCCACTAAAGTCTTTGGTCACTTACCTAATAGAATTAAAAGTCTGACAGATAGACATATAGCATTTAAAAGGAAATTAAAAGAATTTCTGAATGGAAACTCCTCCTACTCATTAGATGAATTTTTGGATATACACTCCTGAAATTGAAATAAGAACACCGTGAATTCATTGTCCCAGGAAGGGGAAACTTTATTGACACATTCCTGGGGTCAGATACATCACATGATCACACTGACAGAACCACAGGCACATAGACACAGGCAACAGAGCATGCACAATGTCGGCACTAGTACAGTGTATATCCACCTTTCGCAGCAATGCAGGCTGCTATTCTCCCATGGAGACGATCGTAGAGATGCTGGATGTAGTCCTGTGGAACGGCTTGCCATGCCATTTCCACCTGGCGCCTCAGTTGGACCAGCGTTCGTGCTGGACGTGCAGACCGCGTGAGACGACGCTTCATCCAGTCCCAAACATGCTCAATGGGGGACAGATCCGGAGATCTTGCTGGCCAGGGTAGTTGACTTACACCTTCTAGAGCACGTTGGGTGGCACGGGATACATGCGGACGTGCATTGTCCTGTTGGAACAGCAAGTTCCCTTGCCGGTCTAGGAATGGTAGAACGATGGGTTCGATGACGGTTTGGATGTACCGTGCACTATTCAGTGTCCCCTCGACGATCACCAGTGGTGTACGGCCAGTGTAGGAGATCGCTCCCCACACCATGATGCCGGGTCTTGGCCCTGTGTGCCTCGGTCGTATGCAGTCCTGATTGTGGCGCCACCTGCACGGCGCCAAACACGCATACGACCATCATTGGCACCAAGGCAGAAGCGACTCTCATCGCTGAAGACGACACGTCTCCATTCGTCCCTCCATTCACGCCTGTCGCGACACCACTGGAGGCGGGCTGCACGACGTTGGGGCGTGAGCGGAAGACGGCCTAACGGTGTGCGGGACCGTAGCCCAGCTTCATGGAGACGATTGCGAATGGTCCTCGCCGATACCCCAGGAGCAACAGTGTCCTTAATTTGCTGGGAAGTGGCGGTGCGGTCCCCTACGGCACTGCGTAGGATCCTACGGTCTTGGCGTGTATCCGTGCGTCGCTGCGGTCCGGTCCCAGGTCGACGGGCACGTGCACCTTCCGCCGACCACTGGCGACAACATCGATGTACTGTGGAGACCTCACGCCCCACGTGTTGAGCAATTCGGCGGTACGTCCACCCGGCCTCCCGCATGCCCACTATACGCCCTCGCTCAAAGTCCGTCAACTGCACATACGGTTCACGTCCACGCTGTCGCGGCATGCTACCAGTGTTAAAGACTGCGATGGAGCTCCGCATGCCACGGCAAACTGGCTGACACTGACGGCGGCGGTGCACAAATGCTGCGCAGCTAGCGCCATTCGACGGCCAACACCGCGGTTCCTGGTGTGTCCGCTGTGCCGTGCGTGTGATCATTGCTTGTACAGCCCTCTCGCAGTGTCCGGAGCAAGTATGGTGGGTCTGACACACCGGTGTCAATGTGTTCTTTTTTCCATTTCCAGGAGTGTAGTAAGTGGGTAATTTCCCCACCCCCCACCCATAAAAAAATTAAAAGTATTAAGTGTCTTGTAATATTTTATGTAATGTAATATCTTCTATAGACAGCTTTTATTAACCTGACACGCTCCACATCATTACGAAGTGTTATATTCAAGATCTATGGAACAAGTACTAATTTAATCCAATCTAATCTCTAATCATTAACACGTTCTGATCCATTGCTTCTCACAGAAAACTAGACGTCGCATGGTATAATTCATGTTGTTACTACTGCTACACACCACACACACTGGATGATTTTAAATAAAAGACAGTTAGAACATAAAGAAACTAGAAGAGTTTGGCTGCGTTGTGGAGACTGTCCAATCTGCTGTCTGAAGGTGATTGACGACCTCTACATTTAAACTCATCTGTCACTGTGACAGAATAGACGATGGCTCTGCGTTCCGTTTCGTGTGATTTCTCATATTGCAATCATGTACACGATCACTGTTTCGGTGCTAGCCATCCCCAGAAGGTGTTGCCTCTCCACCAAAACTTTTCTCCAACTCAAACAAGCGATGTCAGTCAATCATTATGTGGTAACCAACAGCGTACCAGTGGACAGATTGGATGGAAAAGACACCATCGATGTAATGTAATAATAAGCATCACAGTTGATAGTGCAAACCAATTGACCACTTTTACGGTAATTTCAACACCGACCAATAACATGACAGCATGTTTCCCAATTTCAGTATCATAGCTAAACAGATCCTGCTCTACTATGCGAGTATCATTGCGAATGTAGACAGATGACTGTGCAGTATTTCCATTCATTGTTAATTCTCGAACATGCACTTCATCGAAGTATACCAGACAGCGCTCTGCATACCAGGGATGGAACTTAAATAGTGGCACTATTTATTCACAACCGATACAAAAGAGTTACATGTTTGTACCTGTTACTGTCCTTCAGAGTAGTCACCAGCGTTGTGTAGAACCCGTTGCCAGCGATGTGGAAGGCATAGTACACTGTTAGCGGAGCCTGTTCTGTTGATGGTGCGAATGGAGCGGTCCACTGCCTGTCGAATCTCTGGAACAGTTCTGAAGTGAATGCCACGAAGTGGTTCCTTCATCTTCGAAATCAAATCAAAGTCACAAGGACTTCAGTTTGTGGAGTATGGTGAATGGTACAGTACTTCTCAGTCCCATCGACCGAAAAGATAGCCACAGCTTGCTCTGTATGCGCCCGCACATTGTCGTGCATAATGATGAGTGAGTTGCGCAGAAGGCGTCGCCACTTCTTTCGCAAAGCTGGTCGCAGGTGATGCTCCAAAAAGGAACAGTTACACTGTGCATTTACGGTCTGCCGTGGAGGAACGTAATGCGTTAGGGTAACACCATCACAGTCGTACACGATAATCACCATAACTTTCACCATACTGGGACTCTGACACACTTTCGACTTTCGCGGCGACCCGTAATGCTTTGCGAAAGAAGCAAACTGTAAAATGAAAAACTGTAAAATGAAAAAAACTACGTCCTTAAAATATAGATTCTGTGTAAAACGTGCACAATGTAGCTTTCCAGAGATGTGTAGCGTCCACTGTTCACATCTGATCACGGTTCAGAAGTTAAACTATGCTCACATCAGACCTATATAAAATGATCGTTAGTAACGGAGAATACCTCTTACAAGGAAACAGATAAACGCATAGCAGCGGTGTCCGATATGTGAAATTACACGTCATGCAGCCGTAGCTCTGTAAGCAGGACATCGTCAAGCAGATGTATACTCGGGGATTGCAGTTCCTCACAACACCTATCACTAACTTAGAATCATCTTAGTTATGAAACTGAAGTCTCAATTTTAGACCCAAGATGCGACAAGGGAATGGAGTACATCGCATAAATCGTTTAGAAAAAACTTAACATCCCCATCTGACGGATCACCATTAACCCTGCAACCCTGTAACATCTGGTTTTAAATGCTCGTTACTAACACCCCTCTTTTAGGCGATTGCGAACTTGTGTTAGTAACACACGTCAATTCAGGGGGTGTGATTCCAAAGCAAAACTCTCCCAGTGAACACTTGTTCATCAATTGTTCCCGAAAAAAAATGGTAGCTGCCGACAGTACGTGTTGAAAACACGTTTTATTCATCCAACAGTCTTACATAAAGAGGTGTATAGCCATAAGTTTCGAAAAACTATTTCAACAAAGAGGAGTATTTCAACAAATAAGAAGTTACGTCTTTCTTTTTCATCAAACAAATTAATACAATTTTTATGCTTATTATCCTCTTTAATTTAGCATCACATTACTTCTGTCACAGAGAGTGCATACTAGGATGCTTGCAGCAGCAATGACTATTTATTGTACGCTAAAATCAGCCTTGTTAGTTGCACGTACAGTCTCTTTAATTTTTTTTCAAATAAAACAACAAAATCGATAAAATAATAAAAAACAAGAAATACGAAAGGAAGAAACGTGAATCAAAACAATTCGTTATAGCAGGCAGTACACACTTTTGTACTGTGCTCACCGCAAATTTCAGTTGAGCATTTGCTGCAACACTGGGCAGTCATTCGTTTCTTTTAATAGTGTCAAAAGCGGCATGTTTTTCGAGACGTCTTCTCAGTAATGCTGTCAGACGGATCGGTAGAAAGATTTTGGTCTACTTGAGCCCATTCGTTTTCATTTTCAACGCGACCATTCTCTACAGGTAACCTCAAATCCTTGGGATTATTGCTAATAGTCAGCCTGTGTCTCAACCAGTCTTGCACAAGCAGAGAATGCAAGGCTGTGGCAAATTCAAAACGAGGCACTGGTCTTTTTGAGAATACTTGATTTTGTTGACCTTGTCAGATTTGACGCAGATTAGGTACAAATTCATCAGCGTCACATAGACCATATTGTAAACGAAACATAATGGCCATCTATTCGATTTTTTAAAATTGCTGCTCCTTGCTCTGCATATCTGATCCACGGTGTCTACCCCGCCCTTTGTTACTTTATATGTCATTATTATCTCTTGATTTTTGGATGCTTGGTTAATTGAGCCTTCTGGGAGCATCGTAGGAACAAGTATGAACCAATTATCCATCGTTATGTTACGATTCGTCCCTGAACAGTTGCAGTCAGTTTGTCATCATAATGATCTGCTACAGAGATTCCACTTAGGACAAAACCTTTTCCAGCGTAGGACTCGGTTTCAATCATATATGATATGCCGCCGTCACACGTCATAACGATTTTCAGCCAATATTTCCCTGATTTACTCGGAATAGACAGTTTGAACCCACATCTCCCTCTGAAAGTTACAAGCTGTTCATGGATAGCTAGATATGAAACGAGTCTATAATTTTCTCTGCAGTGATTCAAAAATTCTTCCCTTATTGCGGTGACTGGTGCGAGTTTTGTTTGTTCAGCTCTCTCTGCACGATTAGACTTATCATCGAATCGTAGACATTCCAGGAGAAATCTAAAGCTAATAAGTGACTTGGCAGCACGGAATGGTGTGCTAAAATATTTGTTATCAAATAACGTATCAGCATTCAAACGGTTACTCTTTAGAGCAGCGGAAAGGATCAGCAACGCAAACAAAGCCTGCAACTCCTCATATGTCGTATTTTTTCAAACTGAGGATTTTCTTTTTTATAGCTCACCCTGGCCCTCTCTATTTGTTCATTCGTATGAAGAACAATTTTGTCCTTGATGGAATGTGAAAAGAACAGGGCAAAGCATTCCTTTGGATCATAGGTGTAACTGGTAATGGGCGTTGAGCCAGGCTTTATGTGATCAATGTTTCTAGCAGCAGCCCTGATCGAACGAGTCGTAATCGTCGTCTATTTGTATCCATTTTTCCTAAACAGCTCTTCTTCCTCACAAGTGACGATTAGATCTGATGAGGCGGGATGGGATCCCTCTGGTACTGTTTGTTCTTCAGTCTGAACTTCTTGGCCGATATCTGCTAGGACAATCTCCTCTTCTTGCCTATTCTGTTGTGGTACATCTGACTGATCCAAAGGAGTTGACGACTGGGGTGCTTCTAGTCTGCTCCTTTTTTTAGACTTAGACTTTTTTATTTTTATTTTTTTTCGAAGAGCGTTTTCGTCTCTCTTTGCAGAGGGCGATGCTTAGAGTGAGGGCATGAACAACATTTACTACTGTCTGCCCTAGACTTCATCAACAGATCGATAGTCATCCTCAATCTCGTATGCAACATCACTATCTGTATTGTCCTCTTCCTGATCACTGAGTTTTACCAGTATTATCTGAGCGAGTCTAACAACATAGTCATGATAATTCGTCGGTCGCGCTGATATGAAACTTCCTGGCAGATTAAAACTGTGTGCCGGAGCGAGACTCGAACTCGGGACCTTTGCCTTTCGCGGGCGAGTGCTCTACGACTCCGCTGTAGAGTGAAAATTTCATTCTAGAAACATCCCCCAGGCTGTGGCTAAGCCATGTCCCCGCAATATCCTTTCTTCCAGATGTGCTAGTTCTGCAAGTTTCGCAGGAGAGCTTCTGTAAAGTTTGGAAGGTAGGAGGCGAGGTACTGGCGGAAGTAAAGCTGTGAGGACGAGGCGTGAGTCGTGCTTGGGCAGCTCAGTTGGTAGGACACTTGCCCGCCAAAGGCAAAGGTCCCGGGTTCGAGTCTCGCTCCGGCACACAGTTTTAATCTGCCAGGAAGTTTCAACAACGCCCTATTTGACGGGTAGACAGTCACGTATCGTTCAGCTGGGACTCTCGAGGTAGAGGTAACAACCATCGGGTATCACTGCCAGGCACAGACTGAGTAGGCTAACGACGAAGTGGAGGGGGAGTACCCGATAACTTTCCAAAACGTCACAGCTAACTGACAATGTGAACGTAGCCGTCGTTATGACTGGTGTTAATCAGTGGAGGTTAACAGTGCCACATGTACCTACTTCATGAAATTGTGAAAATTAATTAATTCCAGGACACCGGAACAATGTCAGAATATTGAGTACTGTGCTTCAACACTTTTGCTCACCTTGCTGGCCAAATACTGGTCGACAAAAATTGCAACTATATATGAAGGTAGTATCTGTTCCCGAAAGAACAGTTACCGTTGATGACCATGCAGCTTTCGTTAGAATGAAATGATAATTAAATGGACACCCTAGCTGCTAACAGGCGTTGATATACTTCATTGGGGACATGTCGAAAATTTGTGCGCCGACCGCGACTCGAACCCGGGATCTCCTGCTTACATGGGAGGCGCTCTATCCATCTGAGCCACCGAGGGCACAGAGGATAGTGCGCCTGCAGGAACGGGGAGCCTGCAAGGGATAAGTTCCTGCAGGTGTTGATGGTCATGTGTGCATGAGGTGCGCTTGCGTGAGTGATGTGTGTGTGTTTTCTTTGCTGAAGAAAGCTTTGAAAAGACTGTTACACATTACAGCTTTTGGCCATTATGCCTGTCTGCAACTCAACTATTGATCTTTATGGTTAGTAGCAATCTATCCTTTTCCTATATGGTGGAGTTTCCATTGTTTAATATTAGGATGAATCTGACTATTCTAAAGCAGATGATTGAAATGCTGCTATGATTAGTCAGTGTTGCATTAGATTGAAGTACATATGATTTTGAGGCAGGGTAACACTAAATCTCGAATCATTCTCAAAAACCATTGTTAAATTTAATTCCATTTCCAATCATATATTCATTATTGTTTTTGTAGTTCTAATGTGTCTGCAAAGCAGTGTAAAGAGTGGATATGGGACTTCCAGAAGTAGGATTGAGCCATGATTTTGAGGGTGGGGTAAATGTAGTAGATCTGTGAGGTGGGGTTTGTCAGCTAAGAGGGATTAACTGTAGATGGATGAATCTGATAGTTGACAGAGTCCTTCTGCCATACACTGCGACAGTGACCCCATTCTAGAATTCAACCACTGTCTCCATTGTCTCCTCAAATACATGAGATGAGTGCGTTTAGAGCTCATTAGAACAAGTGGTTCTGAGGTACCAGATATCAACCGATGCTAAAACACCCATATTAGTACTTGATGTAGCCTCTGGCATTCAGTAGATCGCACAGATGGCGAATACTCTCCTGGGATACGTTATGTCGCGTCTGCTCAACCTGTTCACGTAGTTCTGTAAGAGCTGTTGGTTGACGAGTCACACGAGTCAGTTCTTCCATCACATCCCACTCGTGCTCGACTGGAAAGTTCCAAGATCGTGCTGGCCAGGGACTTTGCTGCACGGCTTGCGGAGCATGTTGAGTTTCACGGTCAATGTGTGGACAAGCATTATCCTGCTGAAACTACACATCGCCTTCCTCTTGCAAGAACTGCGAAACGTCCCTTAGTCCTACGGCTACTAAACCGGTTCCCAGCAGTTTGTGTTGACATGCGTCGGCTCACAAGCGCTCTTATTGTGCAGTGGTAGCTGTACGATCTGCCCCTTCTGCCCTTACACTACGACGACCCTGGCGGGCGTCTGTGCTGCGTGGGCGTCCACAACCTGGTTTACGAGGGTGAGACTGTTCACGTGACCACTGATATCTGCATAGTTGGATAGCTGACTCAGCACGTTGAACTTGTGTGGCAATTCTCCGAAAGGACCATCTCGCCACTCGGAAGGCCACAATTTCAAACTCGCTCAGCTGGG
The DNA here is from genome assembly GCF_021461385.2 of Schistocerca piceifrons. Taxonomy (NCBI): domain Eukaryota; kingdom Metazoa; phylum Arthropoda; class Insecta; order Orthoptera; family Acrididae; genus Schistocerca; species Schistocerca piceifrons. Next base: position 365,873,259 of record NC_060140.1, on the reverse strand, counting down.
TGTAGGAAGCACGAGTGCGTCTCTGTGGCGTGGGTGCCTGCTTGCTTCACGTGTCTGCACCACATTGAGCCTTCTGGCTGTGAGTACTCCCTCCTAAAGGGAACGCACAACTGGCGCTCTGGTAGCTACGCCAGTACCCCATCTGTTGACGGACGACGTTGAAACCATTATCAGTACATCTGCTATCACCTAGGTGACAAATGCCGTCATCAGTGTATATTCAAAGCTAGTTGACAAACTCGGCATTGCGTTTAACGGTTTCTTATTAGAAATGTACAGTTCCTGCACGATGGACACAGCTGCTCCGCGTATCTAACAACGAAGTGTTGTGAACGTCTCTATGGAAAAGCATCTTCTTAGCACTATTGAAGACTATTTTTTCTGCCTACAGCCGTTTGAACTTTGCAGTTTTAAGCACTGCCAGGTTTCACGGATTTCCTTAAAGTGACTCGACTGTAGGAGTGTATTAGTAGTAAAGAATAAATGTATTAGATTTTCATGAATGACGAGGCATTTTTTACACTTGTCCGTGTTTATGTTCATCTCAATGTTTATGACATCATATCTGCTGAACTAAGGTAGGTGGGCGGTTCTGCACGTGACAGTTCGTTGAGTGAAGTACACAGTGTGTTTCGTAGGAAATATTGCAAGATGAGGACATCTGATGGCTATGTTTTGCACAAATATGTATGGCACTCGATTTTTAAATTAGTGACGAAGATGTAACCATGTTTGTTAAAAGAGACACGCTTGAGAATGGACAATGCCCGAAACTGGTAGTGTGAAAAACAAAAAAATTACGCAGTGTTGAAAACATGACTTTCTTTAAATTTGTTGAGGTTGTGGTGCCCACGAAGAACGAAACGACGCATACATACATTCATTTTTATAATATGAATTGATTTAATTGAAAAAGTGCTCTCAACTCCACCCCACTCTTATGGGAGGTAGGTGGGTCTTTCCCCCACAGTGCTTCTTTCCAGACGGTTTTTGTAAGCAAAGCACACACACCTACACTCACACACATACACACACACACACACGCACACACACACACACACACACACACACACACACACACACACACGCACACATACACACGTTAATATTTGCCATAAATATTTAGTTATGTTACCGTGATACCCCCCAAATGTGCAATGTATTGACCTCATTTACAGATATACCATAAGACCAACAGCCTGCAGACCTGTCTGCTTGAAACTATAAGTACATCAACTAACGGCAAAAATTGCACGTCCATCTGTCTGCGCTAGACAGTGTCACAAGTTCCTCCAAAAATTGTAACACAACACACACATATGTCATACTGAAATATGTGTATCCACCAGATGATGAGGGCTTAAACCTTTCAAACGCATCGTGGAAATTAATAAATAGTGACTGGTAACAGAAAACTTGTCGTTTCGTTTGATATCAATAACAGTCACGGTGAGGCCTAACCTAAAATGTTCACATTTGAAGAAATTGGTGTTATGATTAAAATTATGTGACAAAGGAATAGAATTAAAAAATTACACCCTATCCATTACACCACACATGCACACTATACAATGTAACTTTTTAACGGTATTGAATGCTATATAAAATTCCAATTTTTTCCATCTATTACTCTCAAACGTGGAGCCACCAGGATGAATGGGTGCAGTGTATGCACCTGGGATCTTAGCCTACCTCACCGTACAGATAAGTCGATTGCACCGCTGGGGACCCCTCATTGTTAGTAAGTAGAAATAAAGTAAAATGGCACACAAAAGGAATGAGAGTAAAATAATAAGCTGCAATCAAGTTTCAAAAGAAAAACACCGTGAGAAAAGAAATTATGGCACATCTTGAATTAAAAGGTAGTGGCAATAGTTACGCAGAGACGAAGAGATATTCACCGAATAGACCAGAGTGACGAGCTGTTTCGAACTGGTCTTCGGAATTCAGACCAAAAAGCCACAACACAGATGCTACATGATTATTTCTGATACTTCTTTTGCAGTTTCATTCGTTTTGTTTATAAGTTCATTCCGACACTTGGAACATCCGGGAAAAGTTCCTCATGTTGTAGAGAATGACTGCTAAATATTACAACGCACGTACAGCGGATAGGAAACACAAAAATAAATGGAGAAGTATGTATTTAGATGAAGCTGATTACCTTCATTTACGACACATCGTCATACTGCTGTTTCAATAAATATTGTGTTATTCACCATTACTGCATATTCCCAAAACAAGCTACCTTTTGTTTAAACGTAGGTATGCAATCATTGTCTTTCAGAACGTCCTAATACTGTTTAATCAAGCTGTTAAATTCAGTACTTACGATCTGTTAATTTACTTAGATACGTGTATCGCACAACGTCTTCTGGATACTCACCCGCTTCCATAGCCGTGGTCGCGACCCCACGTCTATGCGGGGGTGCTCGACTTGGAGGTAGTTTGTTCGAACCCTAGTAGTGGAAGAAATTTTCTCCACCAGCATTTGGTCACCAGCGGGACGAGAGAAGGGGATCTAAAGTTCCTGATCGCTAGACCTTGTGCCAACGTCCTGGATTAAACTCCAAACATCGCCGGATTATCTCATGAAGTAGTCGGACGAGTCTCGTTTCAAATTGTATTGATGATAATCCGTCCACCGAATGAGGACTTTTAAGATCTGCGGCCAACTCGGTGGTATTAAGGATGCATAGGTTGTTTGACGGCTCCGGGTCCCACAGTTTCCCTTCTCTCATCAACATACAAAGACTATACACACCCATTACAGTCACATAAACTCAACAGATACACTTGAAACACAATTCCCATATAAAGCGTGGAAAGAGACCACTGTGTGCTGAGGATGAAAACCCTCTCCATCAGGCGACTGAACACCGTCTCGGAGACTCCCAGAAACAGTGCCATCCGACTCCTTTTTTTCTTTCTGAACGCATTTCGCCAGGACAGAAACCTGTTAAACCTATTCCTATTCTTCCTACATGGAAGATATTTTCTCAAAACTCAAACGCGCAATTGAAACAATTTGTTAATATGTACACGACATACTGTAAATGAATTCGACAACATCTGTTGCTTTTGAAATGTATGAAATTCCAAAGCAACTTGATGATATGAGTCAAACAGAATGGCTGAAGAGCTCAGAGCAGAAAATCTGCTCGAACGTAACGAGCTCAGAGTAAATTATGATCGAGTGAAATGTAAATGAAGTCTCCTTTACCGTTTTATCAGTATCTGTGAGTAGCCCTAACGAAAATGATCAAGTCTTGCGAAGCCAATAGAGTAGCTAGAATATTGTCAAACCAGTTTCGACTTTGTATACGCCGAGGCAGAGAAATACAATAAAGGATTTTCGCTACACGGTGGTTCCTGTCTTTTCCTTAGACAGTACACTTAGTCTATGGGAATTCTATGAACTCGGTTCTGTTGGCGACATTGCGTGTCTGACGTTATATGGAATGTGATAGAACGTCACGTATGTATCCAGACAAACAGCTGGAAAGCTGATGATCATTTGTAACAATCGAAACTTGCAGCAGTAATAAAGGTTTTCATTGCATCTGATGGTGGTAAATATGATACAATTTGATATTGCTGTGCGACGTATTTATCGTTTAATGAAGACATTCTTTCTCGTCATCTAGACTACCTCTTTCGAAGAAATTTTCATTACATCCGTAGAGATATTGGCGTTTCTCCACCCATTGTGTATCTGTGTATCGTTTCAAATTATTCGTTTTCTTTGTCTGTTTAAAGAATGAAGTTTCAGTCAGAGACAGCTGCATTGTCGTCAGCGTTCGTGCGTAAAGAAGCAGTTAAATATTCATAGTGAGGATTGTTTACAATTTTGTTTCGTAACTGCTTTTGGTGACACCTTGATATAAACAAGCTGGGGCATATTCACCAGGTATAAAAAATATTAGTTATAGTTAGAGTGGCAGTCAATAAATATACTCTTTAACATGTATATAGAGTTTTGGATTGCAGATGACTTTATTAAAATAATGGGCGATGCAAGTATAAAATAATGTAAAGAGCTATTTCCTCATGAGTAGCGATGAGTGCTGTAATGTTGAAAGACTGACGGCTTCATGGGCTGAGATGGCAGCGATGACATTTGGCACTGGTTGACATAAAAGCTGCTGCAACCTGTAATGGAAATAATACACTGTGATTACTGAACGTCTAGGCACAAGTAATAACAAATGTTACTTGACGAGTAGCTAAAGGAAACTTAAAATTTAGTATGCCTCTATCATATTCCAGTGACGCGTTTGTTTATTCCTTAACTTTAGGATATAAGTGTTGAATAACAGGAGCATTCGAATTCAACTAGCAAATCGATATAAACAGACAAGGGCATGAATTTTTATCACGGGGTCGTGTGTCATAGGTCCTAGACTCGACAACACCTGGCATGGAAGTACCTATCATTTAAATTTTACAGACGCGCGGCTTGCATGGCAATCCATTGCAAAGCATAGGTACCACGAACGTAGTGCGCAACTCTGTAACACAATTTGCTTACTCATTTACACATTTATTTCACCTGGCAAGATTCGAGGCTTCAGACCGTCTTTTACATCTAACCAAATATACTTAGCAACTCGACATGGCGACGTGTGTACTACATCTTAAGTACACTACTGGCCATTAAAATTGCTACACCACGACGATGACGTGCTACAGACGCGAAATTTAACCGACAGGAAGAAGATGCTGTGATATGCAAATGATTAGCTTTTCAGAGCATTCACACGAGGTTGGCGCCGGTGGCGACACCTACAACGTGCTGACATGAGGAAAGGTTCCAACTGATTATTCATACAAAAACAGCAGTTGACCATCGTTGCCTGGTGAAATCTGAAGTTCCCAGCTGCATTGCAACGTTTCCGACTTTGATAAAGGTCGGATTGTAGCCTATCGCGATTGCGGTTTTCTCGTATAGCGACATTGCTGCTCGCGTTGGTCGAGATACAATGACTGTTAGCACAATATGGAATCGGTGGGTTCAGGAGGGTAATAAGGAACGCCGTGCTGGATCCCAACGGCCTCGTATCACTAGCAGTCGATATGACAGGCATCTTGTCCGCATGGCTGTAACGGATCGTGCAGCCACGTCTCGATCCCTGAGTCAACAGATGGGAACGTTTGCAAAACAACAACTATCTGCACGAACAGTTTGACGACGTTTGCAGCAGCATGGACTATCAGCTCGGAGACCATGGCTGTGGTTACCCTTGACGCTGCATCACAGACATGAGCGCCTGCGATGGTGTACTCAACGGCGAACCTGGGTGCACGAATGGCAAAACGTCATTTTTTCGGATGAATCCAGGATCTGTTTAGAGCATCATGATGGTCGCATCCGTGTTTGGCGACATCGCGGTGAACGCACGTTGGAAGCGTGTATTTGTCATCGCCATACTGGCGTATCACCCGGCGTGATGGTATGGGGTGCCAATGGTTACATGTCTCGGTCACCTCTTGTTCGCATTGACGGTACTTTGAACAGTGAACGTTGCATTTCAGATGTGTTACGACCCTGTGGCTCTACCCTTCATTCTATCCCTGATAAACCCTACATTTCAGCAGGATAATGCACGACCACATGTTGCAGGTCCTGTATGGGCCTTTCTGGATACAGTAAATGTTCGACTGCTGCCCTGGCCAGCACATTCTCCAGATCTTTCACCAATGGAAAACGTCTGGTCAATGGTGGTCGAACAACTGGCTCGTCACAATACGCCAGTCACTACTCTTGATGAAATGTGGTATCGTGTTGAAGCTGCAGGGGCAGCTGTACCTGTACACGCCATCCAAGCTCTGTTTGACTCAATGCCCAGGCGTATTAAGGCCTTTATTAAGGCCAGAGGTGGTTGTTCTGGGTATTGATTTCTCAGGAAAATGGTTCAAATGGTTCTGAGCACTATGGGACTTAACATCTATGGTCATCAGTCACCTAGAAATCAGAACTACTTAAACCTAACTAACCTAAGGACATCACACAACACCCAGTCATCACGAGGGATTTCTCATGATCTATGCACCCAAATTGCGTGAAAATGTAATCACATGTCAGTTCTAGTATAATATATTTGTCCAATGAATACCCGTTTATCATCTGCATTTCTTCTTGGTGTAGCTATTTTAATCACCAGTAGTGTATAAAGGTTCAAGAGTTTTCAAAAAAAAAAAAATCCTAGGCATTACTTTTCAGAACGCCCTCATATTAAGCAATTGCCGATTGTGAGTAATGACATGTAACGGAAAAATGTGACAGCTGTACTGAAGGCATTAAATGTACGTAAAAAGGAGACTGGTCAGAGGAAGAGCGAGAAATAGTAGTGTAAGGTCAACAGATGACATGGAAGGAGGAAAGCTTCCCCGATGGGTAGCGTACTGTGAATGGAAATCTGAACTTCCCAGCTGCATTGCAACGTTGTAAAAGTCCTACACGTTTTGATGAGAGTTGTACCTAAGTTCTTTCGGCAAAATGATAGGTATTACGGTCTTCGAAACGTTGCGGAATTTGTATACAGTCAAACGGTTGGGATCCTGAGAGCTCTTAAGCAACGTAACTTGGGTAAATTTGTCGTCTCTCACGTGTGCGCTTTAAAAACTGCTCATTAAAGCTGAAGAATTAAGAATAATCGAAAAGTTCATCTGAAAGAAGGTGCGAAGGAAGACTAGAACTTGCACTTACCGTCGACATGAAGATCATTAAGGCGGATCATTAACCAGGACACAAACTACAGTGGAAACTGGTGGCGACCTTTCTAAAGTTTTTTTTTCAACATTTTGTTGACAAAGGACTAAAATCAGTTTTAATGTTTCATGAAGCGATTATTTACAAGTCTGTCACAGCTGCAGTACGTATGTTTGGCGACTGTTTTCGGACCAGTTGGTTCACTCTCAAGCCTGGCCTACTGAGGAAACACTGAAATCGCCTGATCTTAATAACAAACATCAGAATGCCAATACATGTTTTAAAAAATTTTCGCAGATGCCTGTCACACGCAACATGTGCCTACTTAGCAAGTTAGAATCAAACTTTCCAAATGTAATTATCGCCTGTAATTGTTTAAATAATTCTTGAAATACTTCACCCAGTGTTACCAGAATCAAACTGCAGTCCAGTAACTTAGTCTCAGTGCTGCCTAGCTTGGTGTGTTGATCACAGGTTTTTATTTCAGTTAAACGTAAATAACCAGCGAACACCAAGGTTGGAAAACTGCAAGAAGAAAGGTATCCTGTTGAAAAATCCTGGCAGACTAAACCTGTATGCCGGAACAGCACTCGTGTCCTTATCGGTTGGACCCTATATTCAGAGAAGCTTCTTCAATGGATTATAAATGCATTCTCCGACTGTAATGTGGAACGAGTTAGTTGAAACTCATCATGCCTGTTGACATCGAAAAAATATGATAACATATTGATCATTTTTACGACAGTCTTTTGCGCTAGTCTTTGCTACCAGTAATTCTTTTTCACGCATTGTGATTTACACTGAACTGCAGTCAAGCACACCCAAATATGCGCATTATACACATTTAAAAAATTGTATGGAGCAGTTGTCGAGCAAAAATAATGATTTCGATTTGAGTTTGAAGTTTATTTTGTTATGTATTACATTTTTACAAATAATGTAGTTCAAGTCGCGATAAATGGCAATTATTGCAACTATTTTCGATGATCTTGTCATTAGATAATCGTCGTTTTGAGAAAAATTGTACTCGACGTCTTCACGGAGCTGTATCAGTTGTTCTCGCCTTCCGATGTCACAAAGACAATTGCTGTGGAGCAGTGGACACAACCTTAAGATGTGAAGTAAGATTTCTCTCATGTAGACGAATGATCGAAATCGGTTTAAAATGTATAATTTCCTCACAGATTTGAAAGTATAATAGGAAGTACCGGAGGCAAACGAACCTGATTGTTGTCCATAGCAACACAGTTCGGCACCACGGACTTCCGTTTGCCAGCTCTCTGTCGCCACGCATGCGTAATCCTCATCCACTTCATGATTCACTATTTCTATACTAAGATGTTATCTGTTCTTTCAGACATGTCCGAAAGAACAGGTTACCATCGGTGAGCATGCAGCTCGCTAGAATGAAATTACAATGAAATGATCACCTTTACTGCTTACAGGCGTTGACACACGTCAACGGGGACAGATGAAAATGTGTGTCCCGACCGGGACTCGAAGCCGGGATCTCCTGCTTACATGGCAAACGCTCTCTCCATCTGAGTCACCGAGGACCCAGAGGATAGCGCGACTGCAGGGATTTATCTCTGGCACGCCTCCCGCGAAACCCACATTCTCAATGTATTGTCCCGCACTACATTCGTAGTGTCCCCGCCCATTATACTCATTATTCGCGGCGCTTGCCGATTCCCGTAAGAGTTCGGGCACTATTTGTGCATTCGCACAGAAGAAGAAGATGGTCAAGTGGCCGGTGAGCCTTAACTATATATATACTAAGATGGTATTTGTTCTTTCGGACATGTCCGTTACATGACACACAAATCACAATGCGTGAAAAATAATTACTGGTAGCAAAGACTAGCACAAAAGACTGTCGCAAAAATGATCAGTACGTTATCATATTTTTCGATGTCAACAGGCATGATGAGTTTCAACTAACTCGTTCGACATTACGGTCGGAGAATGTATTTATAATCCATTGAACAAGCTTCTGTGTGTTACATGACAAATACCATCGGTGACCATGCAGCTCGTTAGAATGAAATTACAATGAAATGAATACCCTTAGCTGCTTACGTTGAGAATGTGGCTTCCGCGGGAGGTGTGCCAGAGATAAATCCCTGCAGTCGCGCTATCCTCGGTGGCTCAGATGGTTCAAATGGCTCTGAGCACTATGGGACTTAACATCTGTGGTCATCAGTCCCCTAGAACTTAGAACTACTTAAACCCAACTAACCTAAGGACATCCATGCCTGAGGCAGGATTCGAACCTGCGACCGTAGCGGTCACGCGGTTCCAGACTGAAGCGCCTAGAACCGCACGGCCACACCGGCGGTGGCTCAGATGGATAGAGCGTCTGCCATGTAAGCAGGAGATTCCGGGTTCGAGTCCCGGTCGGGGAACACATTTTCATCTGTCCACGTTGACGTGTGTCAACGCCTGCAAGCAGCTAAGGGTGTTTCATTTCATTGTAATTTCATTCACTATTTCTCCGCGTCTATGCACGAAAGCGCCGTCCTACGTGAAGCGGCTGTAGACGATTGCAAAACCGTGGACTGGTCAGTTGAGTCTTGATTTCAGTTGGTAAGAGCTGATGGTGTGGATTGTGTTTACATTGAATGGACTGGATCCTCTGGTCCAACCGAACCGATCATTGACTGGAAATGGTTATGTTCTGCTACAGTTGCAATCATTAATGTATTTAGTATTACCAAAAAATGAGGGAATTTTTATGGATGACAATGCGCCACGTTACTGGGCCATAATTGCTCGCGATTGGCTGGAAGAACATTCTGAACGGTTTGAGCAAATGATTTGGCCACACTTTCGTAATTATGGACGGCTATAGAGGCAGAGAATGGCTGCACTAATCCTGGCGAAAGGAGGTCCGACACGCTATTAAGAGGTATCCCATGATTTTTTTTTTCTCGGTGAAATATGATAGGGGTGACAGTTGATGTGCTCTGCCTACACAGGAATGTGTACAGAGTTTACACTCACCTTACTGGTCTGACGAGTCTGAACTATCGTCGCTGCTGTCGTCGCTGGAGGCGACCGCGCCGCCTACCAGTAGCAGGAAGGCGAGGAACAGTAGGCCGAGGTAGTGAACGCTGAAGTACTTCATGGTGCTGTGGTATGCCGGCCGCTGTCATGTGTCGTCTTATATACTGTAGGCCCCGGTAGCACGGCGTAGTCTCGTGATAACGGTAGCGCCAACAAGGCGTCCTCAGGTCAAGGGGGAGGCGATAACACATTTAGCGGCCAAGCGGTTTTATTCTTACATCGCTAACTTGCTGACCTGGAGTTCGTCTGTTTACTGCTGTTGTAGTCTTCAGTCCGAAGACTATATCCTCTCTACTTCGACCATCATCAGTTATTTTGCTACCTAAATAACAAAACTCATCTACTACTTTAAGTGTCTCGTTTCCTAATCTAATTTTCCGAGCATCTCCTGATTTAATTTTACTGCATTCCATTATTCTTGTTTTGTTTTTGTTGATGTTCATCTTATATCCTCCTTTCAAGACATGTCCATTCCGCTCGACTGCTCTTTTAAGTCCTTTGCTGTCTGTGACGGAATTACAATGTCATCGGCAAACCCCAAAGTTTTTATTTCTTCTTCTTGGACTTTAATTCCTACTCCAAATTTTTCTTTGGTTTCTTTAATTGCTTGTTCAACGCACAAATTGAATAATATCGGGGATAGGCTACAGCCCTGTCTCACTCCGTTCCTAACCCTGCTTCCTTTTCATGCCCCTCGACTCTTGTAACTGCAGTCTGGTTTCTGTACAAATTGTAACTAGCCTTTCGCTCACCGTACTTTACCTCTGCTATCTTCTGAATTTCGAAGAGAGTATTCCAGTCTACTCTGTCAAAAACTTTCTCGAGGTCTACAAATGTTATAAACGTAGGTTTGCCTTCCCTTAACCTATTTTTTAAGCTAAGTCGTAGGATCAGTATTGCCTCGCGTAATCCTACATTTGTCCAGTATCCAAACTAATCTTGCTCGAGATCAGCTTCTATCAGTTTTTCTATTCTTCCGTAAAGAATTCGCGTTAGTATTTTGCAACCATGACTTATTAAATATCTAGTTCGGTAATTTTCGCACCTGTCAGCAATTGCTTTCTTTGTAATTGTAATTATTACATTCGTAAGAAGGCTATTTAGGTTTTTATGTTTGTGACGCGAATAAATGTGTGCATTTATCAGTATTGGCCACTTCACAAAACAATTTGTAAATTTTTTTAGAGGGAGCATGGGGGCTATGTAAGTAGGCTGTTTAGGTTTTTATGTTGGTGACGCCACGTAGCACTCTGTATTAAAATCGCTGACTGCGCTGTGTGCAGTCTGTGGCTGGTTGGACTCATTGATGGATTATTCGCTAGTGTAGTGTTGGGCAGTTGGATATGAACAGCCCGTAGCGCTGGGCAGTTGGAGGTGAGCCGTCAGCAGTGATGGATGTGGGGAGAGAGATGCCAGAGTTCTGAGATGTTAATATGAGCGGACGATCTGGACGTGTGTCCGGCAGAAAAAGGAAATTTGTCAAAATCGATGTCAAGAATTTTTATATATATATAATGAATTTCGAACAGTATTAAGGTAAATACATCGTTTGTATTAGTGCCTTTAGTAGTTAGAATCATTTATTTAGCTGGCAGTATTGGCGCTCGCTGTATTGAAGTAGTTCGAGTAACGAAGATTTTGGTGAGGTAAGTGATTCATGAAGGATAGGTTATTGTTAGTCAGGGCTATTCTTTTGTTGTTTGTTGTTGTCTTCAGTCCTGAGACTGGTTTGATGCAGCTCTCCATGCTACTCTATCCTGTGCAAGCTTCTTCATCTCCCAGTACTTACTGCAACCTACATCCTTCTGAATCTGCTTAGTGTGTTCATCTCTTGGTCTCCCTCTACGATTTTTACCCACCACGCTGCCCTCCAATGCTAAATTTGTGTCCCTTGATGCCTCAGAACATGTCCTACCAACCGGTCCCTTCTTCTAGACAAGTTATGCCACAAACTCCTCTTCTCCCCAATTCTATTCAATACCTCCTCATTAGTTAAGTGATCTACCCATCTAATCTTCAACATTCTTCTGTAGCACCACATTTCAAAAGCTTCTATTCTCTTCTTGTCCAAACCATTTATCGTCCATGTTTCACTTCCATACATGGCTACACTCCATACAAATACTTTCAGAAACGACGTCCTGACACTTAAATCCATACTCGATGTTAACAAATTTCTCTTCTTCAGAAACGCTTTCCTTGCCATTGCCAGTCTACATTTGATATCCTCTCTACTTCGACCATTATCAGTTATTTTGCTCCCCAAATAGCAAAACTCCTTTACTGCTTTAAGTGTCTCATTTCCTAATCTAATTCCCTCAGCATCGACTACATTCCATTATCCTCGTTTTGCTTTTGTTGATGTTCATCTTATATCCTCCTTTCAAGACACTGTCCATTCCGTTCAACTGCTCTTCCAAGTCCTTTGCTGTCTCTGACAGAATTACAATGTCATCGGCGAACCTCAACATTTTTATTTCATCTCCATGGATTTTAATACCTACTCCGAATTTTTCTTTTGTTTCCTTTACTGCTTGCTCAATATACAGATTGAATAACATCGGGGACAGGCTACAACCCTGTCTCACTCCCTTCCCAACCGCTGCTTCCCTTTCATGCCCCTCGACTCTTATAACTGCCATCTGATTTCTGTACAAATTGTAAATAGCCTTTCGCTCCCTGTATTTTACCTCTGCCATCTTTAGAATTTGAAAGAGAGTATTCCAGTCAACATTGTCAAAAGCTTTCTCTAAGTCTACAAATGCTAGAAACGTAGGTTTGCCTTTCCATAATCTAAGATAAGTCGTAGGGTCAGTATTGCCTCACGTGTTGCAACATTTCTACGGAATCCAAACTGATCTTCCCCGAGGTCGGCTTCTACCAGTTTCTCCATTCGTCTGTAAAGAATTCGCGTTAGTATTTTGCAGCTGTGGCTTATTAAACTGATTGTTGGGTAATTTTCACATCTGTCAACACCTGCTTTCTTTGGGATTGGAATTATTATATTCTTCTTGAAGTTTGAGGGTATTTCACCTGTCTCATACATCTTGCTCACCAGATGGTAGAGTTTTGTCAGGACTGGCTCTCCCAAGGCCGTCAGTAGTTCCAATGGAATGTTGTCTACTCCCGGAGCCTTGTTTCGACTCAGGTCTTTCAGTGCTGTGTCAAACTCTTCACGCAGTATCGTATCTCCCATTTCATCTTCATCTACATCCTCTTCAATTGCCATAATATTGTCTTCAAGCACATCGCCCTTGTATAAACCCTCTATATACTCCTTCCACCTTTCTGCTTTCCCTTCTTTGCTTAGAACTGGGTTTCCATCTGAGCTCGTGATATTCGTATTCTTTTGTAGGGGTTATTGAAAGTCAGATGGCGTTGCGCTAAAGTATTGTGTGTCAGTTCAGAAATGGCCAGAATAAGTAAAATCTGTCTGAGTACGTTCAGTTACTCAGCTGTTTCAGTATCAAATAACGTAGAAGTTTACCAGCACAGTCATTCTTTACATTCAAGTGGGAAGTTTCACATTCTTATTGAAGTTTGAGTGTATTTCTTCCCTCCCATACATCTTGCACACCAGATGGAAGAAATGAAATGAAATGAAATGATCGTATGGCATTATTGACCGGGAATCCCCATGCGGGGAAGTTCGGCCGCCGTATTGCAAGTTCTTTTTGTCGACGCCATTGCGGCGACTTGCGTGCGTCAGTGATGATGAAATGATGATGAAGAACACACAACACCCAGTCATCACGAGGTAGAGAAAATCCCTGACCCTGCCGGGAATCGAACCCGGGTTATGTCATGACTGGCTCTCCCAAGGCTGTCAGTAGCTCTGACGGAATATCGTTTATTCTCAGGACCGAGTTTCGACTTATATCTTTCAGAGCTCTGCCACATTCTCCCCACAGTATCATATCTTCCATTTCATCTTCATCTACGTCCACTTCCCATTCTAAAATATTGCCTTCAAGTTCATCTCCCTTGTATACTCCCTCTATATACTCCTTTCACCTTTCCCTTCTTTGCTTAGGATTGGTTTTCCATCTAAGACCTTGACAGTCATACAGCTGCTTCTCTTTTCTTCAAAGGTTTCTTTAATTTTCCTTTAGGCTGTATCTGTCTTTCCTCTAGCGACAAATGCTTCTAAGTACTTAAATTTGTCCTTTAGCCATTCCAGCTTAGCTTCTTATGAGCTTTCTGTCAATCTGATTTTCTAAACGTGTTTTCCCTTTCACCTGCTTCATTATGCCTTTAAAAGTATTACAAAACATTATGTATACAAACACTTCAATTTTCCGGTATTATTCACATTCAAGACAGAGAGCAACGGTATTACTACATATTCGTTACAGTATCACGTCGTAAAAATCTTATAGCCCTATTAAAAATACTCAAAATTCACCCTTTGAACAACTAAAAATTTGTTTTTGTATCATCAAAATCGTGTCATTTTATTGATTTAAAGTGTCGTGGCTCACAGTATCTTTATCTGACGTCCGCTTACATCTGGATGTTTTGTCTGCTTGCACGAATTCAAATTATTCCTGCATTTGGCAAGGATGTTTTTGACCTAATTAACAAAATATAGCGTCACTAGCGTCTGTTTACGTTCTCCTGGCTAAATGTGTGTCTGAAAAGCGCGCAAGCAAATGATCAAGCAAATGATACTTTCAGATGTAAGCGGAAATCAAACAAAAATGCTGCCACTGACGATGTTTCAAATTAATAGAACGTAACATTAAAGGTGATATAAATTCGCATTTTTTCCCAAGAGTGTAAGAGCCAACAAGTGCGAGAATTATCGCACAATCAGCTCAACAGCCTTTACATCCTAAAAAATTTAGCATCACCTCGGTTCCGAGAGTTCCGGAATCTGTACGGAAAATTGAAGTAGAGGTCATCATAAATGTCATTTCCGTCCTTTTAATTGTTCATGAAAACCACACATTGCATGCTGTACTACCATGCAGCGAGACCTTCAGAGCTGGTGGTCCAAATTGCTGTACACACCAGTACCTCTAATACCCAGCAGCACGTCCTCTTACATTTATGCATGCCTTTATTCGTCGTGGCATACTATCCAAAAGTTCATCGAGGCACTGTTGGTCCAGATTGTCCCACTCCTCAACGGCAATTCGGCGAGTGGTTTGGTGGGACACGTCCTCCGTAAACAGCCCTTTTCAATCTATCCCAGGCATGTACTATAGGGTTCATGTCTGGGGAACATGCTGGCCACTGTAGTCGAACGATGTCGTCATCCTGAAGGAAGTCATTCACAAGATGTGCACGATGGGGGCGCGAATTGCCGTCCATGAAGACGAATGCCTCGCCTAAATGCTGCTGATATAGTTGCACTATCGGTCGGAGGATGGTATTCACGTATCGTACAGCTGTTACGGCGCCTTTAATGACCACCAGCAGCGTACATCAGCACCACAAAATGCCCTCCAAAAATGATTGCTGCACTCGCTGGACAGTGTGTCTAAGGCGTTCAGCCTGACCGGGTTGCCTCCAAACACGTCTTCGATGATTGTCTGTTTGAAGGCATAAACAGCACTCATCGATGAAGAGAACATGATGCCAATCCCGAGCGGTCCATTCGACATGTTTTTGGGCCCATCTGTGCCGCGCTGCATGATGTCGTGGTTGCGAAGATGGACCTCGCCATGGACGTCGGAGTGAAGTTGCGCATCATGCAGCCTATTGCGCACAGTTTGAGTTGTAACACGACGCCCTGTGGCTGCACGAAAAGCATTATTCAACATGTAGCGTTGGTGTCAGGGTTCCTCCGAGCCACAAGCCAGAGGTAGCGGTCATCCACTTCAGTAGTAGTCCTTGTGCGGCCTGAACGAGGCACATCATCGACAGTTCCATTCTCTCTGTATCTCCTCCATGTCCGAACAACATCGCTTTGGTTGACTGCGAGACACCTGGACACTTCCATTGCTGAGAGCCCTTCCAGGCACAAAGTAACAATGCGGACGCGATCGAAACGTGGCATTGACTGTCTAGGCGTTGTTGAACTACAGACAACACGAGCCGTCTACCTCCTTCCTGGTGGGATGACTGGAACTGATCGGCTGTTGGATCCCCTCCGCCTAATAGGCGCTGCTCGTGCATGGTTGTTTACATCTCTGGGCTGTTCAAAATGGTTCAAATGGCTCTGAGCACTATGGGACTTAACAGCTGAGGTCATCAGTCCCCTAAAGCTTAGAACTACTTAAACCTAACTAACCTAAGGACATCACAAACATCCATGCCCGAGGCAGGATTCGAACCTGCGACCGTAGCGGTCTTGCGGTTCCAGACTGAAGCGCCTACAAACGCTCGGCCACTCTGGCCGGCTCTCTGGGCGGGTTTAGTGACATCTCTGAACAGTCAAAGCGACTGTGTCTCTGATACAATATCCACTGTCAACGTCTATCTTCAGGAGTTCTGGGAACTGGGGTGATGCAAAACTTTTTTGATGTGTGTGTACGGAAGAATGGAAAAGAGAATTGAGGACCTGTTAGATGACGATCAGTTTGGCTTTAGGAAAGGTAAAAGTTCCAGAGAGGCAGTTCTAACGTTGCGGATGATAATGGAAGGAAGAATGAAGAAAAGTAAAATCACTTTCTTAGAATCTGTCGACCTGGAAGAAACATTCAGTAATGTAAAAAGTTGCAAGATACACGAAATTCTGAGAAAAATATGGGTAAGCTATAGGGTAAGATGGGTAATATACATTATGTAGGAGTGCGAAGAGAGAAAAATAAAAGTGGAAGACTAAGAACTAAGTGGACATATTAAAAAGGGTGAAAGTCAGGGATGTAGTCTTTCGCCTCTGGTGTTCAATCTATCTTCGAAGAAGTAATGCCGGAAATAAAAGAAAGGTTCAAGAGTGGGATTAAGATTCAAGGTGAAAGGAAATCATTGTTAAGATTCCCCAATGGCATTGCTATCCCCAGTGAAGTGTCCTTTAATGCTATTCGCAGAAGATGCAGTTGTTTATATCAAAGTAGTAACCATGCCAAAAAGGGCATTCCTGGCCAAGAGAAGTCTGCCAGTATTAAACATAGTCCTTAATTTACGGAGGAAACTTCTGAGAATGTTCATCTGGAACAAAGCAAAAGAATGTTGAAAATTAGGTAGACTGATAAGGAAAGGATGGTAGGTTCTCGCAGAATCAGCCAGGAAAGAAATATATGGAAAACACTGACAAAAAAAAGTGGAAAGGATGATAGGACATCTGTTACGATATCAGAGAATAACTACCGTGGTACTAAAGGAAGAGCTGTAGAGGGTAAAAACTATAGAGGAAGAGATTGGGATACACCCAGTAAATAACTGAAGACTCAATTTGCAAGTGCTACTCTGAGATGAAAAGCTTGGCACAGGAGACTGATGAGTAACAAAAAAAGATCGCTTAATATATTTTTTTATTTATAAGGTCGCTTCGACTACTGGCGTCATCAGGCCTGCAAGTACAAAGTCATTCAATAAAGAATCAGGAAAGTGGTATAAGAAATACAAAAAATGGTTCAAATGGCTCTGAGCACTACGGGACTTAACATCTGAGGTCATCACTCCTCTAGAACTTAGAACTACTTAAACCTAACTAACCTAAGGACATCACACACATCCATGCCCGAGGCAGAATTCGAAACTGCGACCGTAGCGGTCGCGCGGTTCCAGACTGAAGCGCCTAGAAACGCTCGGCCACACCGGCCGGCTAAGAATTGCAAAAGTCCGACAAACTTTGTGCTTCTTTGTTGTCTTTTGGTGGTGTACAAGAACTATTATCAGATGGAGCTGGCACACCTGCCTAGCGAACGGAACTCTGGGAATCAGTGAAGCAAGATGGTGGCATCCTTACAGGTTTGCACTAACGTGGAGCAGCGGAGTGTCATTAGATTTATATTAGCTCAAGGACTGAAACCAATGGAACTACCGTTGGATGGCAGTGCAAGGTGGTAAAAGTTGTTCGAGTCGAACACAAATGTACGAGTGGCAAATAAGGCCAAACCGGGTGTCACGCCCATGACCCTCTGTGCAGTCACGGAGAACAGCACTGCGAGAGTCTTTGCACATGGAACTGAGAAACTTGTGTAAGTGCACAGAAATTGAGACGGATTATGTTGAAAAACAAATGCGTGTTGTGATCTATTTTCGTAATAGATTCATTAAAGATTCCGGTTTTTTATTCAATGATCCTTGTTTAAGATCAAATGAACAAAAGAATAAGAGTATTTGCTCTACATCGTCGTCTACAAAAGATGCAAAATCAGGAAGTTAAAATATTTGAAAAAGTTTTCTCACACAAAACTTAGGTCTTGTAAAGCAACGTACAGTGCCAGTATCAATAAAATCTAGGCCTAAGGGGGCTGAGCCGGTGAAGCAACCTACCTCTGGGAACAAGTTACTTGTTCTCCATCGAGATGCAGCTGCCTTCCTAAAAATACTAATTTAGTAAACAAATTATTATATTCTTTGTAATCTCTATTGTAACTCGTCGCATTTATGTACGTTGCCTGATCAAATTTGAGCTCATAGGGCACAGTTTTTATGTATCAGACACGCGTCACTGTAAGAGCAATTGTAACTTTTAGCGCCACTCGTTGTATAGAGAATCATCGCTGTTAGAGCCTTGTATCAGAAAAGTGGAGCCTCCGGTTTTTGCTTGCATGTTGATCAGCCTTCTGACTGGTTTGATACGATGCGCAATGCAACGCTCTGTGGCTTGCGGAGTATCTACACGGAAGAGCCAAAGAAACTGTTACACCTGCCTAATACCGTGGAGGACCCCGCGAGCACGCAGAAGCGTCGCAACACGACGTGGCATGGAATCGACTAATGTCTGAATTAGCGCTGGAGGGAACTGAAGTCATTAGTCCTGCAGGGCCATCCATAAATTCGTAGGAGTACGAGGGTGTGGAGATCTCTTTTGAACAGCATATTGCAAGGAATCCCAGATATGCTCAATAATATTCGTATCTGGGGAGTTTGGTGGCCAGCGGAAGGGTTTAAACTGAGAAGAGTGTTCCTAGAGCCACTCTGTAGCAATTCTGGACGTGTGGGGGGTCGCATTGTCCTGCTGGAATTGCCCAAGTCCGTCGAAATCCACGACTGACTTGAAGGGATGCTTATGTACGTGCCACCTATCAGAATCGTATCTAGACGTATCACTCCAACTGCACACGTCCCACACCATTACTGAGCCTCCACCAGCTTGCATGCAGGGTCCTTGGATTCATGAGGTTGAGTTCATACTCGTACACGTCCGTCCGCTCGATACAATTTGAAACGAGACTCGTCCGACAGGGCGACATGTTTCCAGGCATCAACAGTCCAATTTCGGCGTTGGCGGTCTCAGGCGAGGCGTGAAGCTTTGTATCGAGCAGTCATCAACAGTACACGCTGCTCCGAAAGCCCATATCGATGATATTTTACGTGGAACCATCTATTTTATTACATCACTCGGCTGTAGCAGCGCAATTCAAACACTTTAATTCTCTTCTTTCCTCGTTTTCTCATAGTCAGTAATTCATGATGTGCTGTGGACTTACATTCTTATAAATTTTTTTCTCAGACTGAAGCCTGCGTTTGATATAAGTAGACTTTTTGGGCGAGAAATGTTCTATTTGTCTATGTTACTCTGCCTCTTTCATCCTCCTTTCTTCGTTCATTATGCATTTTACTTCCAAGATAGCATAATTCTTCCTCTTCATCTACTGCAGGGTCGTCACTTTTGATGTTAACTGTCGCTTATATCATTTCTGCTGCACGTCAGTACTTTCTTCTATCTTTGAATTTACTCTCGCTTCATATTCTGTGCTCCGTGCTTTCACCTCTTGTCCACGGTATTTCTAACCTCTACTGAGTACTGCTATACAGAAGTTATCTACTGAGTACTGTATCTCGTGTTTCGTATCTGTAGTGAAGTACTGAAAGAAAAATGCTGCAAAAACATTGTGCAAAGACTCAACTTGCTTCGACGTTCAGAAATATGGAGCGTGCACTTCTCAAAAAGAAAAAAGAAATGCAGTATGTTGTAACTACAATATCACTCAGTTACATCCCTAATCGGTCATTTCACGTAAAAACTGATTGTAATACGAAGGGATTTAAAAAATAAATTACATATTATTATGGCTGGAGATATACTGAAGCGCCAAATAAACTGATATAGGCATGCGTATTCAATTACAGAGATATGTGAACAGGCAGAATACGGCGCTGCGGTCGGTAACGCCTATGTAAGAAAAGTGTCTGGCGCAGTTGTTAGATCGGTTACTGCTGCTATAATGGCAGGTTATCAAGATTTGAGTGAATTAGAACGTGGTGGTACAGTCGGTGCACGAGAGATGGGACACAGCATCTCCGAGGTAGCGATGAAGTGCGGATTTTTCCATACGACCATTTCACGAGTGTATCGTGAATATTAGGAATCCGGTAAAACATCAAATCTGCGGCGTCGCTGCGACCGGAAAAAAATCCTGCAAGAACGGGATCAACGACGACTGAAGAGAATCGGTTAATGCGACATAAATGCAACCCTTCCGTAAATTGCTGCAGATTTCAGCGCTGGGCCATCAACAAGGGTCAGCGTGCGAACCATTCAAGGAAACATCATCGATGTGGACTTTCGGAGCCGACGGCCCAGTGGTGTACCCTTGATGAGTGCACGACACAAAGCTTTACGCCTCGCGTAGACCCGTCTACACCGACATTGGACTGTTGATGACAGGAAACCTGTTGCCTTGTCGGACGAGTCTCGTTTCAAATTGTATCGAGCGGATGGACGTGTACATGTATGAACTCAACCTCATGAATCCATGGACCCTGCATGTAAGCAGGGGACTGTTCAAGTTGGTGGAGGCTCTGAAATGGTGTAGGGTGTGTGATATGGAACCCCTGTTATGTCTAGATACAACTCTGACAAGTGACACCTACGTAAGCATCCTTTCATGTCCATTGTGTATTCCGTCGGACTTGGGCAATTCCAGCAGGACAACACGACGCCCTACACGTCTAGAATTGCTACATAGTGGCCCCAGGAACACTCTTCTGAATTTGAACACTTCCGCTGGCCACTAGTCTACCCAGGCATGAACATCTGGGATGGCTTTCAATGTGCTGCTCGGAAGAGATCTCCACCCCTCGTACTCTTACGGATTTACGGACAGCCCTGCAGGATTCATGGTGTCAATTCCCTCCAGCACAACTTCAGACGTTAGTCGAGTCCATGACACGTCGTGCTGGAGCACTTCTGCATGCTCGCGGGGACCTACACGATATTAGGCAGATGTACTAGTTGCTTTGGCTCATCAGTGTCGTTGTTATTGAATGCTACACTACATTTCAAAGTGGTACAGATACATGACACTATTTTTCAGTATCTTCACTAAATCTCTGTAAACGACAGTCGATACATTCTACCAATTACTCAATTCCTCGACGATAGAAATCCGCACCTTGGACACGGACCCATTAGGAAACCGCTCTATGAACGTCTTCATCGTTGGGAAATCTCTTTCCTCAGATTTTATTTCAGTTATCCAACAGTTGGCCAGAATTTCAAAGTAATCTGTGCAGAGAGAGTTGGCGCAGTGGTTAGCACACTGGACTCGCATTCGGTTCAAACCCGCGTCCGTCCCTCCTCATATAAGTTTTCCGTGATTTCCCAAAATCACTTCAGGCAAATGCCGGGATGGTTCCTCTGACAGGGGACGGGCGACTTTCGTCCCCATCCTCCCCTAATCCGATGGGACCGATGAGCTCGCTGTTCGGACCCCTCCCCCGAATCAACTAACCAACAGCACTCTGTATGAAGCTTAGACCTTTTGTCCGCAAAGGTCATACTGTCCTGCGTACTTCAGCTCTGGAGTACGTTTTCAGTAGCAGCGCCATTTCACTCCCAAACTGTGATGCACCTGTTATCCGTACCGCAGCAGAACTGTGCCTGCAGGAAATAGATACGGTTCACGTGCTCTCTTCTGACGACGAGCCACTCTCGTTACGCAACATTCTCAGCGTGGGATGACATATCTATCTTACTTTATGAGGTCATCATCATCATCATCCTTTCAAGGATTAGGCTATTGCCTGTTCCGAACTTTCAAAAAATCATTTCCATTTTTTCTGAGGTCTTCCTAAAACCCTTTTCACGTTCGGCTTGTAGTTCAGGATCTTCTGGGGAATTCTGTCACTGGAAGTCTCATGAGGTGTTGTCTCCAATTTTTCATTTGTGCTGAAGATACTTAATTCAGTTCTAATGTCTTTCTTTTCTTGCGGTACCCCAACTTTCGCTTCCGTAGGATAATACAGGAAGCGCTATCGCTTCATGGAACTTCTTGTACTTTTACGGCCCATTATTCTGCTAAGGTTGCACAGACAGCTTGGAATTTGTGTACTTTGTTTCCGTTATCACAATCAAAATCAAAATTTATATCGCACCCTAAATAAGAGATTTGCGGGACTGGTTCTACAACTGAATTATCTAAAACAATTTTTGATGTGATCGGGTACTTTCCTCGGAATGCCATTACTTTCGTTTCATTACTATAAGGTTTAAAGTTGTATTTTTTGCATGTTTCGTTCAGCTGATACACTGATCTGTGGAGGTCATCTTTATTCTTTTGAATAATAAGCACATTCAAGTATTCCTCATTCGCTGTCGTAATTCCTTTGTTTGTTTTAGAGTTCCATTTATGAAGAATAAAGTCAATGAAAATGTTAAAAAGCGCAGGTGACAGTTCACACTCTTAGCTTACACCTTGGTTACTAATAATTTCTTCTGATTGATTTCTACCTGTTTTTGTTACAATGTGTGAATCTTGCTAAAGATAAAGTGACGAGGATATTAAAGCGTTATCTTTTACTTTTTGTTTAATTGATATTTAAAGCGTTCCAGTATACCAAAAAGCCTGTTTGTTCTTATACGTATTTGAGGAAATATATTTCTGAAGTGTTGCTCGTCAAGAAACTATTGAAAACTTTTATAATCATAGTGAACATTAATACTTAAAAAAATTTCTAGGGCTGTGAAGGATGGGAGTTTTATGTCTCTGAGAACAAATGATAAATGTTACTTCACATTTCTTCTGCCTGTCGCCTTAATACTTCTGATCCCTGAGATTGTACTGACAACATGCGAGCATAGCCCGTCTGTATCTGCTGGCCTGATAACTACTTTAAAAGTGATTACCATCCTATCTCCTTGTCATACAAATAACTTTTATTGTCTTTTGGATGTTTTTCAACGGCCAACTTAGAGAAGTTGGAGGTGAACGACCGAATATTATTCCTGTTATTTCGGTAAATGCCTCTTTAACATAAGCTGGGACCCCCTGAAGTATTTTTATCGATCATTTTCATTAGCTTACATAACTTTTTTTCATAAGAATTGTATGGATTTAATACAGGTAAAAATTCAGCCAATTACACATTTACCGTTCCTTAAAAGAAATTGTTCACCATCACCGATGTTCCTTGTCTTCTTGTCGCGACAATTGACTTACGTAAAATCATATATTTCATTCTGATGTCACCCGTTGAAAAGCTTTAATTTAGTATCTGACTATGAAACAGAAGGCAACGCTACACTGTCGCACATTCAGACATAATCTTCCACAAGTTATACGGCTGACATGTTAAAAAGTCTTCTTAAGGTCGGCAAAGGCACTATGGATTTCTATATTAATTCACTGTGGTTTTCTGTAACGTTCTTAATTACAAACACAAACAGACTTCATGAAGTCGCTACATACTCTGAAGGGATATGAAAAAGAATAGTTATGTCGGCTCAGCCGTAGGTGAGGCAGGTGGCAGACTTCGGTTATTAAGTAGTATACTGGGAAAACGCAATCGATCAACAAAGATAATTGGTTACAAAACACTAAAGTGTGTGGGACCCAAATCAGAAATAACTAACAGGGCAAAGGCATCACGAATGATCATAAATATGTTTGATACAGGGAGAGTGCCACGCAATCGCTGGAAAATCTAAACTTGCAGACCTCTGAATGCAGCTGCATACCACCCGAGAAAGGCTGCTTGAAAAATTTCAAGAACCGTCTTTAAGTGAAGAGAATAGGTGTATACCACAAGCCCCGCTCCCGTAGGAATCACGAGGACAAGAGTGTACTAATTACAACACGTACAGAGATGTTTAAAAAATCGTTATTCCCGTGCCCCCACACGTGAACAGAACAGGATGAAATTCCAAAAACTGGTACAATGCGAAGTACCATCTACTCTTTAGATGAGAATGCTACTGCAGCACTGTACAGCAGAGGCAGGCTGGAATATTCAGTGAACTGTGGAATTTGATGGACTTAACGAGTGCAAGAATAAACAAGCACTTTAAAAAATAGGTAACTCGTCCCCGTGTTAAGACCTTCGAAGGGGAGCCACGTGGCCACAGTTTAACTGCCATAATCGACTGTGAGTCGCGAGAACTGGTCCGAAACTGTCCCGTTCCCATTTACACTGTGCAGTCACGTTAGTGTGATCACCTGTCCAAAGCCTGAAGAACCAACTTCTGCGGCGCAGACCGCTGCCAGACGTGCAGGAAGAGAGTCAGTGATGTTCTGGAAGGTGCCGACAGGAATATGGAGACATGCCGACTCCACTGCCGTGGCCAGCTGCGCTTCGTTTAGCGGTTGAGGATCCATGGCGAGATCAAGGTGGTCCCGCAGATTCTCTATTGGGTTTAAATCCGGGGAATTCGG
Organism: Schistocerca piceifrons; assembly: GCF_021461385.2. Lineage (NCBI taxonomy): Eukaryota > Metazoa > Arthropoda > Insecta > Orthoptera > Acrididae > Schistocerca > Schistocerca piceifrons. The sequence continues at coordinate 365,848,767 of NC_060140.1, read as the reverse complement.
TGCCTGGGGGAGTACGGTAAACTCATCGTGGTGCTCTTCGATGCATGCACGTACACTGCGAGCTGTGTGACACATTGCATCGTCCTGCTGGTAGTTGCCATCGTGCTGAGGAAAAACAACAACGCGTAATGGTGAACATGGCTCCCAAGGATAGATTCATAGTTGTTTTGATCCTTGTGTCTTCCAGAATGACGAGGCTACCCAGAGAATGCCAGGAGAACTTTCCACAGACCAGAACACTACCTCCTTCGGCCTGTACGTTTCCGACGATAGTTGCAAGGTGTTTCCTTTCAGACGTTTCACGCCATACACGCCAACGGGTCACGTGTCCGATGGAGTGTAAAAGGCGATTCATCTGAAAAATCCATCTGTCGCCAGTCAATGGACGTCCAGTTGCGATACTGTTGTGTAAATCCCAAACTTCGTCGCCGGTGAACTGCGGTCAGCATGGGTGCATGGACCAGGCGCCTGCTGCGGAGAGCCATACGCAGCTACGTTCGCTAACGGTCGTTGGTGAATCTGTGCGTTCAGTTGCTCAACAATTGCACGTCTAGCTCGCTCGTACACATCACCGCAGCCGTCGTTCACCCCTGTCATCTACGGCCCGTGGTGTAACACATTGTCACGGCGCCGTTTTGGTTAGCGCCATTTGTCCATGCACGGTATACTTCAACAGAGGCATCAAGCGAACAGTTTACAAACTTAGCCGTTTCGGAAATTATTCCATCATTATACCCCCCGCCCCCTCCCCCGACACGCCTTATATACCACCCACTGCTACTGCACCAGCCATCTGTGAATGTTATAGCACATCGACGTTGAACATTGGCAGCGATCACATTAGTATGACTGGACCGTGTATAAGGATCATGAATCATTTTTTATACCCTCCCAGATGTGGATATTCGGCCGCTACATACAGTTCTACTTCTACATCTACATGGATACTCTGCAAATCACATTTAAGTGCCTGACAGAGGGTTCATTGAACCACCTTCACAATTCTCTAGGTCGGTGTCAACAATATATTTTCACATTCGGAGGAGAAAGTTGGTGATTGGAATTTCGTGAGAAGATTCCGTCGCAACGAAAAACGCCTTTCTTTTAATGATTTCCAGCCCAAATCCTGTATCATTTCTGTGACACTCTCTCACATATTTCGCGATAATACAAAACGTGCTGCCTTTCTTTGAACTTTTTCGATGTACTCCGTTAGTCCTATCTGGTAAGGATCCACACCGCGCAACTGTATTCTAAAAGAGGACGGATAAGCGTAGTGTAGGCTGTCTCCTTAGTAGGTCTGTCACATTTTCTAAGTGTCCTGCCAGTAAAACACAGCCTTTGGTCAGCCTTCCCCACAACATTTTCTATGTGTTCTTTCCAATTTAAGTTGTTTGTAATTGTAATATCTACGTATTTTGTTGAATTTATGGCTTTTAGATTAGACTGATTTATCGTGTAACCGAAGTTTAACGAGTTCCTTTTAGCACTCATGTGGATGACCTCACACTTTTCGTTATTTAGGGTCAACTGCCACTTTTCGCACCAATCAGATATTTTTTCTAAATCGTTTTGCAGTTTGTTTTGATCTTCTGATGACCTTATAGGTCGATAAACGAAAGCGTATTCTGCAAGCAACCGAAGACGGCTGGTCGGATTGTCTCCCAAATCGTTAATAACAGCAAAGAGCCTATAACACTACCTGAAATCACTTCTGTTTTACTCGATGACTTTCCGTCAATTATTACGAACTGTGACCTCTCTGACAGCCGCGCGAGGTTAGCCGAGCGGTCTAGGGCGCTGCAGTCATGGACTATGCGGCTGTTCCCGGCGGAGGTTCGATTCCTCCCTCGGGCATGGGTCGTGTGTTTGTCCTTAGGATGATTTAGGATAAGTAGTGTGTAAGCTTAGGGACTGATGGCATTAGCAGTTAAGCCCCATAAGATTTCACACACATTTGAACATTTTTGAACGTCTCTGACAGGAAATCACAAATGCAGTCACATAACTGAGACGATATTCCATAAGTACGCAATTTCACTACGAACCGCTTGTGTGGTACAGTGTCAAAAGCCTTCCGGAAATCCAGGAATACGGAATCGATCTGAAACCCCTGGTCAATAGCACTTCCTATGACCGACAGAATTTGTATGGGTTCATATGTATACGTGAGCTTCGCACGAGATGACGGAAACAGACCGTCGGAGACTAAGATAAAAAATAAATTTACGGTCAGTCGAACCTTTAGCACGAAGAGCTGAAGGCTAAACTCTTCTAAAACAAGAAAATTTACACTTGCAGACATTGTGTCTTGTGTATATCAACGCTCTAATACCAGTACATACGTGTGCGTATGGAGTTCACTTCAAATGCCTATGAAGAAGTGATAGGTCTGCAATTTTAAGCAAACGTGCTGAATCTGGCGGAAATCCCCTCTGCTTCGCGAACGGTGGCAACCGACGCGGAGAACAAATATTTAGCTGTGGAAATATCTGAGCGTAAGAAAACACGCGCAGGCCACGGTCGATGCACGAACGCAGCCTATTAAACGAGCGATGTAAGTATCGTGCGGTATTTGTTGATAGGGAGCGCTTCACTGTGCAAACTTTGTCGGAACTGCGTATGGTACAGGAAAAAGTAGTTTGCTCAGCATTTCCATAATAGCGCTTCGCGCAGAGGCAGCGCTTTCAATGTGGTAAATGGTGCAGCGTCTGCACGTAGTTTTACGAGTCAGGTAAAGATTTCGACCAACAGCGGCAAGCTCTTGGAGCCGATATTACAAGCAGAAAACAAACAAGAACGTGTATCGTTGTCGTTGTCCCTTTAAACCATACGTTAGTTTCGAATCTGAAACTTTCGCCTCCATTAGCGACAATACACTCGCATTGTGAAGTTAGTGGTTTCATTTTATCCACTTAACAAGCAATCTTTGAACATTGAGGACCTTTCAAAAAATCACAGTTGCGAAGCAAATTTAGGCGTTACGGTTACCTGCAAAATATGGTGTAAATTTCACGAATTACCAAACATTGCAATGAATTCGAAGTTCAGCAAATGGAAACAAGTAGAAAGGATGGTGAAGTGTTCATCACTTTAATGAAATTGTGTTCGACACAAGGTAACTGCCAGCAGCCAGTTTTATTTCGTGAATTATTTACTCAGAGTTTTTACTAATTTCGAGTGCTTAAGTACCACTTATAGATAATTCTATAAACATTTCTTTTCAGTGACTTTTTTGGCACCCTGTATTGTTTATTGTCCCACTGTCGTGTTGGAAGAGGTTTCGATAGTTCGATGCAATTACTGCATATTTCTTTAACACACGAAGAAAGATTTCCCCCGCGTATTCTTTTTTATTTTGACCACAATGGAATGTGCTAACTGTCCCCAGCATTTGTCCTTCATATTTTTAACTATCCAAAATGGGAAAAAACGGCAACGTGGATGTCACATAGTGTCACAGTTATGCCTAACAAAAACAAGGAAAGGCTTCTGATATTATCTGTTTCTTTAAAGCTCTCATTCAGTAAAATTAGATGGCAGTATTAATGACGCTATGTATCACAACAGTTGGGCAGGAATGAGCCTGAGTTGGCAAAAATATCTGTAGAAATGTAAGTATGAAAGCATGTAGATGAGTGTCGCAGCACACCATAAATAGAACAGAAAACGAAGCAGACATCAGCTTCCCATAACACTGTTTTACACTGCTATAGACGAATGTTGAAAATTAGGTGGACTGATAATGTAAGGAATTGAGGAGGTTTTTGCCCAGAATCGGAGACGAAAGGAATATGAAGTAAACACTGACAAGAAGAAGTGACAGGATGACAGGACAACCATTAAGACATCAGGAAATAGCTTCCTTGGTACTAGAGGGGAAATGTAGAGGGTAAAAACTATAGGGGAAGACAGAGGCTGGAATACATCTAGAAGATAACTGAGGCCGTAGGGTATTTTCGGCTTCAGCCGATGAAACATATCTGCTTATATACTTAAAGACAATTTTCCCTATCGCTCCGAATATACACTCCTGGAAATTGAAATAAGAACACCGTGAATTCATTGTCCCAGGAAGGGGAAACTTTATTGACACATTCCTGGGGTCAGATACATCACATGATCACACTGACAGAACCACAGGCACATAGACACAGGCAACAGAGCATGCACAATGTCGGCACTAGTACAGTGTATATCCACCTTTCGCAGCAATGCAGGCTGCTATTCTCCCATGGAGACGATCGTAGAGATGCTGGATGTAGTCCTGTGGAACGGCTTGCCATGCCATTTCCACCTGGCGCCTCAGTTGGACCAGCGTTCGTGCTGGACGTGCAGACCGCATGAGACGATGCTTCATCCAGTCCCAAACATGCTCAATGGGGGACAGATCCGGAGATCTTGCTGGCCAGGGTAGTTGACTTACACCTTCTAGAGCACGTTGGGTGGCACGGGATACATGCGGACGTGCATTGTCCTGTTGGAACAGCAAGTTCCCTTGCCGGTCTAGGAATGGTAGAACGATGGGTTCGATGACGGTTTGGATGTACCGTGCACTATTCAGTGTCCCCTCGACGATCACCAGTGGTGTACGGCCAGTGTAGGAGATCGCTCCCCACACCATGATGGCGGGTGTTGGCCCTGTGTGCCTCGGTCGTATGCAGTCCTGACTGTGTCGCTCACCTGCACGGCGCCAAACACGCATACGACCATCATTGGCACCAAGGCAGAAGCGACTCTCATTGCTGAAGATGACACGTCTCCATTCGTCCCTCCATTCACGCCTGTCGCGACACCACTGGAGGCGGGCTGCACGATGTTGGGGCGTGAGCGGAAGACGGCCTAACGGTGTGCGGGACCGTAGCCCAGCATCATGGAGACGGTTGCGAATGGTCCTCGCCGATACCCCAGGAGCAACAGTGTCCCTAATTTGCTGGGAAGTGGCGGTGCGGTCCCCTACGGCACTGCGTAAGATCCTACGGTCTTGGCATGCATCCGTGCGTCGCTGTGGTCCGGTCCCAGGTCGACGGGCACGTGCACCTTCCGCCGACCACTGGCGACAACATCGATGTACTGTGGAGACCTCACGCCCCACGTGTTGAGTAATTCGGCGGTACGTCCACCCGGCCTCCCGCATGCCCACTATACGCCCTCGCTCAAAGTCCGTCAACTGCACATACGGTTCACGTCCACGCTGTCGCGGCATGCTACCAGTGTTAAAGACTGCGATGGAGCTCCGTATGCCACGGCAAACTGGCTGACACTGACGGCGGCGGTGCACAAATGCTGCGCAGCTAGCGCCATTCGACGGCCAACACCGCGGTCCCTGGTGTGTCCGCTGTGCCGTGCGTGTGATCATTGCTTGTACAGCCCTCTCGCAGTGTCCGGAGCAAGTATGGTGGGTCTGACACACCGGTGTCAATGTGTTCTTTTTTCCATTTCCAGGAGTGTAGAAAACAGCTTATATTGGTTCCATGGTGCCGTTCAGTACACTGAAGACATGCAACACCATTTGCAGAAAATATTTTGCTCCAAATATAATTTGCGAGCAAGTACAAACTAACTACCATCGTTCATTCATTCGTTCGTCGTGTAACACCAGCCTAACAGTGCCTTTATCTTAACTCTCGTCTAGGATTGGCATTGGTGTGTCTCCTTCAGGAAATCCTCAAACTGTCATAGTGTATTTTCTCTTTTCATCTATATTTACGTCCAGTAACGAGTCTCGACTCATGTTTTTCTTTTTCCTTCCACAAAATTCGCTCCCATATTACTGTTATTTGCTCCCTGAGAATGGATTATTACAAGTGTTTAACTTTCCGTTCATAAACGTAATAAGTTATAATACACATTATAAAGGTAATTGGGTGGTGTGGCCATGAATTATATTACTTTAAGATATACAGCTACCAGCCACGTTTTTTAATTTTATTTGTGCCAAAATGTGTTTTACTGAAATAGCTTTAAACAAGCACTTGAACTTACATGATGCTTCCTCAAAGATGGGAATAGGTCAGCTGATTCAAAACAGTGCGTGGTACAGGACCTTAGTAGAGGAATTCGTCAATATCGTCTCTTCGCCCACAGGAAAGGGATTTTTTTTAATTTTTTTATTTACACGTCAAGTTCCGTAGGACCAAATTGAGGAGCATACTCCAAGGTCATAGAACGTGCCAGTACATGAAAGTACAACATAAAAGTAATAACAGATAAAAATAAAATGTTTATGAACCCAAAAAAGTCAAGCCATAAGTTTAAGTAAAAGCAATCAGCAATGTAGTATAAGAATCAACTTAATTTTTCGAGGATCTCCTAAACAGGATAGAAGGAGTGACCCATGAGGACACTCTTCAGTTTCGATTTGAAAGCGCGAGGATTACTGCTACGATTTTTCAATTCTTGTGGTAGCTTATTGAAAGTGGATACAGCAGTATACTGCAAACCTTTCTGCACAAAAGTTAAGGAAGTCCGATCCAAATGCAGGTTGGATTTCTGCCGAGTATTAACTGAGTGAAAGCTACTTATTCTAGGGAATAAGCTGATATTATTACCAAGAAACTACAGTAAAGAATATATACTGAGAGACCAATGTCGAAATACCCAGACTAGTGAACAGGGCTCGACAAGAGGTTCACGAACTTACAACACTTATTGCCCGAACCGCCCGTTTCTGAGCCAAAAATATCCTTCTATAATCGGAAGAGTTGCCCCAAAATATAACACTAAACCACAGAAGCGAATGAAAATACGCAAACTGGACTAATTTTCGTGTCGAACAATTACTTACTTCAGACACCGTCCGAATAGTAAAGACGGCAACATTAAGTGTTTCAACAAGATCCTGAACGTGGGCTTAATATTCTGCTAGACACTCCATCGTGTCCATGGGAGTCCTTAGTCTTCAGTGATTTAATTATTGACTCAATCTACCCCTTGTCTGTATCCCAGAGGAGTACTTCAGACATCAATCTTGGAAAGGCATTTGCCAAGAGAGTTATATGATTCTCTGTAGAAACGAAATTTTTATTTAATTCACCAGCAATGCTCAGAAAACGATTGTTAAATACTTCACATATATCTGATTTATCAGTAACAGAAATGTTTTTACTACGAACTGATTTTATATTGTCGACCTTGTGCTGCTGACCAGACACTTACTTCCATTCTAAATGATTCTCCGTCCTATTTCGTATTAAGCCATCTACAAATGGAATTCAGTCCAAAACGCATTTTAGCATAAATAACATTAAAATGCGGCTCCTTACGGTAAGTGTACAAATAAATTTGATAATTTCTATGCTTGAAACTGGTGAATGCTTTGTAAGACGGAAGACAGTGTCTCATTGCTCCAATCATTTCAGGTGCCTGAATAACGGAATCAGGGAAATAATTTAATTTCTGGTCTGATTGTTTTTCTCCATTAGAACACACTTATCTTTTAATAAATTACATTTTTTAAAAATATAGTAGGAATCGCCAATCGTTACAAGGATCATCACAGTTCCTGTTCCGATAACTCATTACTATTGACAATGTGAAGTGTGAATAAAAAAAAAAAATTCGTCCGAAGCAAATGTAAATATTTTTATATACATTAACCACATTAAAATGTTGATTCTGCCAGTTTACCATATTGTGTAATGAAATGTTCCTGTATTTTGGTAAACATGTGTCCATCATTGTCGAAGTTCGTCATGAAAGCTGATATATTTCCTTCAGTAACGAGCGAAATATTTTTTGTAGATTCAAAAACACATTTGTCGAAGGTACTGACTTCTAGGAACCGATAATGTACGTATCATTGCAATAATTAGTGATTCTGACTAAATAAAAAAGAAATTACTGAAGAGAAATTAGACTACCTGAATTTCAATTGACACTACGCCATCTTCAGGATTATTCTTTTTTTCAATTTTTGATTTTAAATGTAGATATTTGTCCATTTTTCTGTCGCCAAGTCTACAACTCTCGCGATACTAATATCTTTCTTATGTTGTCAACTTCTCTGGACCAAACATATCTTGTTACGCTGAATTTCACTGCTAGAATATGTTTGTGCGCGAATGAATGCGATTCACATTTTTGTTTGTTATGACTATAACAGTAAATTATGCAGCCTGTACCAGTTATCCGCTTTCTTATTCCCCGGGGGGAGGGGGGCGGGTCCTGATTTGTAGGAGACCTGCGTAAGCTTGGCGTGGAACACCAAATATCTCGTCATTCGGGAGCTGTTAACAATCCCAAGGGTAAGGCTTATTGGCTTCAAAAATGGCCGAATACATGAAAGTTCTGAAATGCTTTTTTGTTACTATTAGCTGTAGAGGAGGCTGAACTGTTGAGAAAGGCCTTGCGTGTGAAACAAGCCAATCATTCTATAGCTAAAGCACTAATTTCGTTGTGTTGTTGTTGGTTTTCAGTCCGAAGACTCATTTGGTGCAGTTCTCCACTGTAGCCTATCGCGTGGAAGCTTCTTCATATTTGCATAACTATGAAAACTACAGCCATTCGAGCCTCGTCCTACAATTTCAACCACCACCTCCTCCTCCCCACAGTTCGCTTCATTATCAAACTGACGATTTCGTGATGCCTCACGATGTGTACTATCAACTGATCCCTTCTTTTTGTCAAGTTGTGTCATAATTTTTAATCCCCAGTTCGATTCAGTATCCCATCATTAATTATTTCGTCTATCTATCTAGTCTCAGCAATCTTCTGTAGCACCACATTTCAATAGCTTCTATTCTCTTCTTGTCTGAAATGTTGATCGTCCACGTTTCATTCCCGTACAGGATTTCGTTCCAGACAAATGCCTTCACAAAATGCTCCCTAACAAACTCGTATTCGATATTAGCAAACGGTTAATCTTATAAGCTGTTTCCAACTGCTCTTCCTCTTTATTAGCCGTCTCTCACAGATTTACATTATCATCGGCAAACCTCAGATTTTAATTCTCTTCTCCCCTAAATTTTAATTTTCTTTCCAAATTTCTCCTATTTTCCTTTACTGTTTGTTCAGTGTACATGCTGAATAACACAGGTAACACACTACAACCCTGTCTCACTCCCTTCTTATGTACTGCTTCCCTACCACGTTCTTCGACTCTTATGACTGCAGTCTGGTTTCTGTATAAGTTGCAGACAACGTTTCATTATCTTTATTTTAACTCTAGTATCTGACGTAGAAAAGTAAACGTTTGACAAATTTCGTGAAGTTGTTAGGAGCGTGTTAATTGTGGAGTTATTTGTGGACCCTTATGAAGGGAAGAACGCCCAGTCCACTGCGACCTGATCTCTTAGTCCCGACTTTCGTAGACTGACTACATCAATTCACCGCAAGCGTCCTTCATCTCACAGCAGCAGCGTTGCCATAGAAATGTACTTAGATCTGGCGCAAATCTGTGTTATTAATGGACGGCTAGACGTTGTTGGCCGAGCGTTTCTAGGCGCTTCAGTCCGGAACCGCACGACTGCTACAGTCGCAGGTTCGAATCCTGCCTCGGGCAAGGATGTGTGTGATGTCCATATGTTAGTTAGGTTTAAGTAGTTCTACCGGATGATCAAAAAGTCAGTATAAATTTGAAAATTGAATAAATCACGGAATAATGTAGATAGAGAGGTACAAATTGACACACATGCTTGGAATGACATGGGATTTTGTTAGAACCAAAAAAATACAAAATTTCAAAAAATGTCCGACAGATGGCGCTTCATCTGATCAGAATAACAATAATTAGAATAACAAAGTAAGACAAAGCAAAGATGATGTTCTTTACAGGAAATGCTCAATATGTCCACCATCATTCCTCAACAATAGCTGTAGTCGAGGAATAATGTTGTGAATAGCACTGTAAAGTATGTCCGGAGTTACGGTGAAGCATTGGCGTCGGATGTTGTCTTTCAGCATCCCTAGAGATGTCGGTCGATCACGATACACTTGCGACTTCAGGTAACCCCAAAGCCAATAATCGCACGGACTGAGGTCTGGGGACCTGGGAGGCCTAGCATGACGAAAGTGGCGGCTGAGCACACGATCATCACCAAACGACACGCTCAAGAGATCTTTCTCGCGTCTAGCAATATGGGTGCTTTTTTTTTTGTTGTAATAAAATCCCATGTCATTCCAAGCATGTGTGTCAATTTTTACCTCTCTATCTACATTATTCCGTGGTTTATAAAGTTTTCAAATTTATACTGACTTTTTGATCACCCGGTAAGTTCTAGGGGACTGATGAGCTCAGATGTTAAGTCCCATAGTGCTCAGAGCCATTTGAACCATATTAATGGGCGGAAATAATTACCTAGGAAGCAACAGACTTCTCGATGTTCATTACAGTGAAATGAAATGATCGTATGGCATTGCTGGCCGAGATATCCCAGTCTGGTTCGGCCGCCAAGTGCAAATCTTCTTTCATTCGACACCACACTGGGCGATTGGCGGGCGGTGATGAGAATGAAATGATAATGAGGACAACACAACACCCGGTCCCCGAGCGCAGAAAATATCCAACCCGGCCGGGAATCGAACCTGTGCCCAGTACATGGGAGGCAAGCACGTTACCACCCAGCTAAGAAAGCGGACTTCATTACAGTGAAAGGAAGTTAAAGTATTTGGTTTTGGTGTGACTTTCTGACTATATCTTACAATTCTCTTTCCAAGTTTTTTTTTTTTGTTTTACATAAAACGTGAATTGTTAGAGTTGTATGTTTCCTAGTTGGTAGCTGGCCCGTGTGGCCGTGCGGTTCTAGGCGCTTCAGTCTGGAACCGCGTGACCGCTGCGGTCGCAGGTTCGAATCCTGCCTCGGACATGGAGGTGTGTGATGTCCTTAGGTTAGTTAGGTTTAAGTAGTTCTAGGTTCAAGGGGACTGATGACCACAGATGTTAAGTCCCATAGTGCTCAGAGCCATTTTAACCATTTGAACCTAGTTGGTAATCAGGTGTTTACTTTATCTGAGGTTTATTGGCTTGTTACAAGCTGATAGTAATTAGTGAGAGCTTGAAATTTGTAATAGTGTTTTGAATATGTACAAAGCTGAAACTCTCGTCAAAAACCGTTTTACGTATAAAGCAATGTAGAAAATTGACCGAAGTCTACGGAATAACAATTCTTTCGATAACAGGGCTACCGTTGATTAGCGTATCGGGACCAGGTTTATCGCAAAAACTGGAAGCTTGAGGACAGCACACGCGTGATTTTGTACGGCCACGCTGTTAACAGCAGAAGAGACGTCATAAAACTTGCCAGATAAAACGAGCATAGGAAAACTTCTCCAAATTTTTAAAAGTTATCGTCTGACCTGTTTAGTTAACATGACTTATTTCCAGGAAAGAAGACTAATTGTGTCGTTAGGTCAGGAAGGTTAAAGAGACGATGACTGTATTTTGTTCCCATTATCTGCCAATACGAAAAAGACAGATAACGGTAGGTCGAGAGGTGAATGTTTGTGGTTCGCAACGAAATACGTTTCTGCTTTGATTTTTAAAGCAGATAAGAAGTAGTCTCTGTTCTTTACGTCTGAAGGTTGAACTCCAGAAAAATTTGCATAAAACAAAATGAAAATTTCAGTCTACAACATAATATATATTACAACAAAAGAAATATATTTGAAGACTGAGGACTGAAGTTAGGCCACGGAGTGTGCTAGGGAGGCTCTGATAGTCAGAGCATTGTCTGTGAGAGGAAAGTGTCCAGCTTCAGATGGTAATCTGATCCACTGTTTCAGTCCGTCACGAAGTATTAATTTTTTGTTGGTGGGGCATTTTTGGAGCTTACACGTGAAAGTTTATTATACAGTTAAACTCGTATCTATAAATGTCAAGTTGGTATCTGAGAAATGTGTGAAACTTTTTTTGATATCGAAATACACACATCAAAAAATGTTTTGCATCACCCCGGTTCCCAGAACTCCTGAAGATAGACGTTTACTGTGGATATTGTATCACAGTCACAGTCCCTTTGACTGTTCAGAGATGTCACTAAACGCCGGCCGAAGTGGCCGTGCGGTTAAAGGCGCTGCAGTCTGGAACCGCAAGACCGCTACGGTCGCTGGTTCGAATCCTGCCTCGGGCATAGATGTTTGTGATGTCCTTAGGTTAGTTAGGTTTAACTAGTTCTAAGTTCTAGGGGACTAATGACCTCAGCAGTTGAGTCCCATAGTGCTCAGAGCCATTTGAACCATTTTTTTGTCACTAAACCCGCCCAAAGATGTAAACAACGTCTGATAAAAATGCTTGAAAATTCACTGGAATTGAGACCATGAACTGATACTATTTTTACAAATAATCTCTGCCAATCACTTTGCCTTAGAGTAGACATAAACTTTGACGGTAATTAAATACATTGGTCTATCTGTGCGCAAGGAACGCTCATCTGCTCCGCAACTTGTTGCTATTACAAATAATGATATGACTGTCAAAAATGAAATTTCATTTGCTGTACTTGCGATGTGCAATTCAAGACGGTATCTTACCAATTTTCATAAATGCTTCTCAGTACACAACTTGCGATGTGCTTATGCGAATGTGCAAACAGAGCCATGAAAGTAAATGAAAATGGGAAACTGATAGATGAGAAGAAAAACTCCAAGTTTAAGTATGCTTTATTGATCCATAACAATAGTACACCTTTTCATAAAGTTTTCACCCATAGACAGGTTAGAAAAACATTTCTTAAAAACTCTCCTGTGTACAGCTGCTTCCCTTGGCATTTATTTCAGCTAGAAGACATGACCCTACACTTCATTACAAAATTTCTCCAGCAAATTTCAACCATGTTCTAAACATGAAAAATTACACAGTTACAAATATAAAAAACTGGATTACCTTAAAAGTTGACTTTTTCTTCCATCAATATAATCTTATTTGCTCAATATCTTTCCTCAAAACATATTACTGTAAAACCCTTTTTAAATATTGCCGCCTCAACTAAACAGCAGACCAGCTTCCATCCTTTTTTAAAACAAATTTATTGCCAGAATGTCCAACACACTCTATGCTACTGCTACTCTCTGAATTACTCTGAAAAAGCAAAGTTAACCTCTGTGATCAACACCTCTGGTCTCAAACACAGCCTTACAAAGAACATAATTACATGGATTGTACAGAGGTTGAGCACGTTTATCAAATTCACAGCGTCATTCACATTTTCGACTAAAACTTCCTGAAAATCGTCATGGCAAATAGTTTAGCTCCCGTTCATCATCCCTCCCTTATTAAAGAATATATTTGCAGAGTGATGTTGCTGATATAATAGAAGGAGGCACTCAAAACATTTTTCAAAACAAACGATCACAAAAGCATGGTACAAAACGTATGGATACAAATACCTGGGGTGGGAGACAATGGCCACAAAATTCCAGTGAACAGGTACAGGGTGACACAGATATGGTACTTGAGTTAAGATACAAATAACAGTTCATACATGCAAACAAGTATACGAAACTTCTAGTAATAAGTCATTTTAGATATTTGCCGTGATACAGAAGACGTGGCATAACAAGATGTTGGCTCTAGTAAATCAGTAATCTAGTTCAGTCAAATATAGTGGCGTACATACACACAGTTTTACAACAAGGTAAAAAACATTTAAAAGTTATTACAGTTAGTTGCACAAATGTTTATTCATTACAATTACCTGCGCAAATGTTTAAAAACACCTATAAGGACAAGTTAGAATTTTCATCAATTCAAATAAAGTAAGAAAGATAGACACATTTTATGGAAAATGGTACGAAACCTTACAAACCACAATTGTTTGTTCAAATGTTGAAGAAAACCTTATGAAGACAAGAGAATATTCTTGTCGGTTCAAGTAAAGGAAGAAAGATACACCCATTTACAGTAATGATGCAAAGACGCTTACAACTGTCTGGTCAAAGTTATTGAGAAAGCCTATGAGGACAACATCATGCAAAGGTAGGGAAAAATATCACAGCAAAATGTCACACATATCACTGTTTTGTCACACACATGCTTGTCACAGTTGCACCAACACGGTAACATGAAGACATTCCTGGGGCAGACTCAGAGAGCATAGTACTTTGCCTTCAGTTTCTCCACTGATAACCGACAGAGCTCAAAATAAGCATGTTATACAGGAAGGATCAAGTATATTTTCACATCCTCCACTGACAATCCAAAATCCGAAAAGCTACAATCATTGGTGTAGAATTGCCGTAATAAACAGCGTTTCCATTGGTCCATCTTTCATAAGCTGAGATATGGTGTGACAATTAGTACCAAAGCAAATTGCCTGAAGCCATCCAGAACAATTCTTTCCATTAAGTTTGTGTTTACATGTTAACCAAGATCATCCCCCAAGTGTGTCAGAATACACGAAACAAATTCACAAGGAATTAGATAACTAGCCGTAAACATATTAGTGACAAAATGAATTGTCCTGAAAAACATGTAACTTTCTGTATAGGCGCCTTATTAAAAAATCCATATCTGATAAAAATGGTTATCTTATACTATAGAGATCATATAAATTGTATATAAGGCTTGTCAGTAAAGTTCTGTTGTCATTTCAACCAACTGCTAAAACAAGTAAACAGTTAACTATCAATCTGATCTCAAATGTCAATGTTGAATAAATATCTTCATTTTTAAAGTACCTCACATAAATGACAGAACTTGGATCCGGTTTCTTAAGTTATATACATTTATCTATCTGGCACGAAGGGTAACTACCACGAATCACATGTACAATAACATCAGGAATAAGTGTGGTGAACACCAAAATATCTAATTATTGGATACACACTCTTAGAATAGAAAACCTTATTAGAGTACGATTAATATCAGTATTATCTATCTGGCCAGAAGGCTAACTACCATGAATCACATGCACAATAACATCAGGAATAAGTATAGTGACCACCAAAATAACTAATTATTGGATACACACTCTTATAATAGAAAACCTTATTAGAGTAAGATTAATATCAGTCACGCATCAGTCAAGATCTTATACAATTCGAACAAATTTCTTAGGTGTGATGTCAGCATTTGTCAAATTCACTGCTGTAACATGTAAATTATATTGTCATTAACAAGTTTCAAGTTCCTGAAGATTCAAAGAACAAGTGTCAGTCAGAAACTAGTTCTGTTATCTGTTGAGTAAATTCCTCATAATGATATACATACAGAGAAGAATTCTGCAAGAAAATATTCATATTAAATAAATTTTATTCTTTTTTCTACTGCTACACAGTGTACCTCTAAAGTTAATATTAAACCATATACAACATCATTACTGAGACAAAAATATTTCTTTATCCCTCATGGCCCACTGAAATAATAATCCATAAAAACATCCATACACACCATCACTACTGAAATGACATCATCCCTTAGTCCTCACTGGCTTCCTGAAATACTGGTTCTTAAAATATCTCTTCACCTAGGTACACATCATAATTGAGTACATATTATTTCTTCATTACTGCTCAGCATAAGTACCATTTCCATTATTACATAATGTCAACATCTTATTTTATCCCACAAATACAGCTAAATCATAAGCACATATTTCTTACCTTTTGGTCTCAGCATTTTTTACGTAAGTGTCATACCACACCGTTTCTCTGACATTCTTTACACTGCGTCCTGTTTCGTGCTACATATATATTCATTTGAAGCTCAAAGGTTATTTTCTGAGCTACAACATCTGAAGATTGTTAGTTTCGTATGACTATTTTCAAACATCTCGAAATGATATCAGTACTGTAGACTTCTGAAACATCACTCAAAAGCCACCAAAAATTCGTAGCAAATTACATTTATCGCCAATTTGGAAAACAATTTTTTATAGTGGAATGTTAACCAGTCTCAAAACTTCCTTCGCTATAATTATACTAGAATAGTAGGAGAGAGTTATTTACATTTACTACCTAAATAGGACAGAAGATGAAGTGGAGTGCACCATGAAATAAGAGAAGAAATTGTGAAACCCGGCTCAAGCACGCCACAGTTGACGATTTATGCACCCATCAAACAGAGATGGACCCTCTACTTACTTTACTCATTAAATACCATGACATTAGATACGTGATGAACACATTGTAATTTATATGTCCTCAATGTTTCCACTACCACAGCATTTTCATGAACAATGCGGCATATGCGAAATAGTCCATTGTATAGAAGAAAGAACTTGTGACTGAGTGAATTTCCTTTGTGAGAAAGGTGGTGAAACTTTATCAAAACATTTTTGCCTACGTACAACCGTTTGAAATTTGCGTATCACAACTTCTTCCTGTTACCAGCAGCTCTTTTAATGTTGGCTAAGGTTAAATCAGTCACTTCGTAATAATGTAGACGCCTCTGTTTGGGTAATGGTACAATTTCTCTGACTCAGTTAGGTGGCTGCTTATTCTTTAACGTCAGGAGAGAGGACAAAGATGTAGAATCTTTTTGTAACTCATTTAGTATTAAATGAATGAAGATATCTATCTCAAATGTTGTGTTTGCGGTGACAGTACAATCTGCAGAGTTTCCCAAGCTCTTTTATAAGACGTTCACAAGGAGATAAGACAGACTTTATTTTTCTACAGCGTTATGTACGCAAGCAATACTGGAATCAGAGCTGAGGTCCATTGTCAGATATTACTTTGTCTGTGTCACCAACTTCCATCAAAAAGAGTTTGTCAAATGCTGCAGATACAGATGTTGCTGTTGCTCTACATAGTGACGTAAATGACACAAATTTTGATAGACGCTCTACTGCCATCTTCAGTGCTGATAAATGGGAAGAAAAACTCGAAGTTTAGCTACGCTTCATTACGCCATTACGACAGTACACCTTTTCATAAAGTTCTCACACGTACACAAGTAAGTAAAATATTTTTAATAACTCTCCTGAGTACAACTGCATACCTTGACACTTTTTTCAACTAAAGGACAAGACCATATACTTCATTACAAAATTTCTGCAGCAAACTTCAACCACACGCAATGTTCTAACAATCAGAAGCTACATAATTATAAATATAGAAAAACTGGATTACCTTCAAAATTGGCTTTTATCATTCTTCCATTAATATAATCTTATTTGCTCAATATCTATCCTCAAAACACATTATTACAAAATCTTCTTTAAATAATGCTGCCTCCACTCCAAAAGCAGACCAGCTTCCATCCTTTTTAAACCAAGAACATTGCCAGAGAGTCCAACACTCTCTGACTTACTCTGACAAAGGAAAGTTAACCTTCCTGACCAACATCTCTGGTCTCAGCATAGTCTTACAAAGAATATGATTATATCGACTTTACAGATGTTGAGTACATTACATCAAATTCGCAACTTCATTCACATTTATGACCAAAACTTACTGAAAATCGTCATGGCAAATAGGACAGCCGCTTTCATGCGCAACCGATTACTATTACGAATTCGGCATGTAGCGATATTTTTTCAGTCGATCCCTATTTTCAACTGAACAGCTGTGTTCTTGTCAAGTCAGCATAACAAAATACATCGAAAAAATGCATAGACGGTATAAGAGAAATGCTCATGGAGTCTCAATCGAAATCCTTGGAAGAAAGATGACAACGTTTCGGGATACCCTGTTGGCTAAATTAAGAAGACTGTGCGGCCATTATGATTCCAGTATCACATACGGCAGTCCACATCTACATTTACATTTACATCCATACTCCGCAAGCCACCTGATGGTGTGTGGTGGAGGGTACCTTGAATAACTCTATCGGTTCTCCCTTCTATTCCAGTCTCGTATTGTTCGTGGAAAGAAAGATTGTCGGTATGCCTCCGTGTGGGCTCGCACAGAATGAAATGCTCCACATTTTTTCCTTCAATAATTGTATATTCCGCACGATGAAAATTAGTACATGAAAGAATGATATCTTATGCTCACATCCTGTTTTCCCACGTAATCTCCTTCCAGTTCTATGGCATTCCTCCAGTGAGACAGAAGGGCGTGCGTGCCCTCTAGGTACCAGCCTTTGGTCTGATCACGAGTCTATTTCTTCAGTGTGCGAGCCGCTCGGTATTACCCGAGCGGTCTGGGCGCTGCAGTCATGGACTGTACGGCTAGTCCCGGCGTAGGTTCGAGTCCTCCCTCGGGCATGGGTGTGTGTGTTTGTCCTTAGGATAATTTAGGTTAAGTAGTGTGTAAGCTTAGGGACTGATGACCCTAGCAGTTATGTCCCATAATATTTTACACACATTTGAATATTTTGAACATCAGTGCGCGAATCACCTCCTCGTCGTCCTCAAAATGTCTTCCACGACTGGCGGGTAGAAGTGGCAGTCCAAGGGAGCTAGGTGAGGGCTGTGAAGTGGAAGGGGTAACGCTGTCCAACCATGTCGTGATGCGTCCAGTCCTCAAACTTTTGTGAGAGCGCACGTTATCGCGTGGAATCAAAACGTGGCTGATTTGTTACGGCGCCGAAGTCGCTGGAAATGATTCTTGATTGTCGTTAATGTGTTCACCCATGCCTCCGAATTGATGGTACTGTCTCACAGCATCACATCGATGAGAATCGCACTCACATAGTCCCAAAACGCAGTCATCATAATCTTACCGGTGGAGGCAGTTGCTTTACATTTTTTTCTGCTGTAGAAAGTGAGGACGACGCTGTTCCGTCGACTGTCTTTTTGTTTCCATCTCAAAAAGGTGAATCCAGGTTTCAAAACCTGTCACAATCTGGTACAAGAAGGCCTCCCCGTCAGCTTCAAAACACTGCAACAACTCAAAGCAAACTTTTTTTTCCCTGTTACTTTGTGTTCTGCCGTAAGACAGTTCCGGAGAAATCTTGCATACATTTCTGAGATCGAAAAGTGCGGATAATTACATCCACACTTCCTTTTTTGATCGACAATAAAAGGGCAACTCTCAATTTGTACTGCTTCGGTTCTCGCGAATGACAACATCAGCACGCAGCGGCAAATCGGGTGTGACAGACGAGAATGATTTTCCAGCTCGCTCCAGATCATGGAGCTCCGCCGAACCCTTCTGAAGCTTCACCTTCTGTGCCTAGCGACCAACTATACTCCTGTCGACTGCAGATGCTCCATAGATTTTACGCAAACGTTTCTTTCTCCCCTGTGGAAAATTCAAATACAACACGCTACCTGTGACGCCTTTTTGAATCATTGTTCAGTTACGCTGTCGGAGGAAACGGATATTTCGCGGCACACACAGGAAACTTCAAGGAATTCATATATAACGTTTCGCATTCCTAATATCGTTGACGGCCGAAAAAGAAAAATGTAGGGCATTACTTTGTGGTCGACCCTCGTATATCTCGTAGAGATCATGAGAATAAAATAAGGGAGATTAGAGCACCTAAAGGGGCAGATGCGAAACTATTTTTCCCTCGCTCAGTACAAGAATGCAATAGGAATATTAGTACTGTAGGGAATATTGGTAATGTAGTATGTTGGCACGCTCCAGGTCAGCGGTGGCTCCGAACCTGCCTCGCCAGAATCTATTGAATGCGAGTAGGTAGTCGCTTTCACAGTCATTGTAATTCTCCCCCCCCCCCCCCCCCTAGACTCCCAACCCTATGCCCACGTAAGTGTGTTTTTCCACGCTGGCCAGAACTACAGAACTAGCTGAACGGAAACTTAACTGCTGAACGTTGAATCTTCTTACAGTTGGCAAGGGGGCCCATTACTTACTACCAAACACTGGAGTTTTCTTCGAGACAGAGGATTCTACGAGCTAGCATAATAAATAGTGAGACATATGGAGGGAAAACACTGTTGTATTGTTCAGAAAGAAGTATGGTTGACACAGAAAAGCAAACACTGACAAAATATAGTACCGTTTACTGTACAAAATAGGTACTTCGTTCGGAGGCGTCACGAGAATCGTTTAACAGAAAAATATTCGCACATTGAAAACAGAGTCTGTTCCTACCACAACCAATGTAATTGGACCAACAAGCATAGTTCGTCTCCGTAGCCCTGAACTTGCCAAAATTTCTTCATGACGACACCCTTCTAATACATAAAATTTTGCGAGACACCATTTCACTACTATTAATAAAAGAAATTATATTGTAACAAATGATATTTTAAACAAATATTAATTTTAAAAAAAAGAAGAAGAAAGATTAGAGTATAACGATCCGTCGACAGCGCGGTCATTACAGATGTAGCACAAGATTAGATCTATAAATGGATGTGGGAGGAGGTTGACCTTGCCCTTTCAAGGGAACCATCCCGGAATTTGCCTGGAGAGATTTGGGGAAATCACAGAAAACCTAAATCTGGATGGCCGGAAGCGGATTTGAACTGTCGTCCTCCTGAAAGTGAGTCCAGTCCGCTAACCATTGCGCCACCTCGCTCGGTTTATTAATTTTTATACTTAATTTCTAGTTACAGTAAAATAATACAGTAAACACCTTTTCACAGATGTAAAACTGTTCAGTGCTGTTATCAATTCAGTGTGTCCACGTGTGGACTTGACGAGCATTACAAATTCACACGTATTTTGTTATCTAACAAGGGAACCTCCCCGTCGCACCCCCCTCAGATTTAGTTATAAGTTGGCACAGTGGATAGGCCTTGAAAAACTGAACACACATCAATCGAGAAAACAGGAAGAAGTTGTGTGAAACTATGGAAAAAATAAGGAAAATATACACTCTGTAGTCCATGCGCAACATAGGCAACGTCAAGGAGAGTATACGCTTAGCAGCGTCGTGGTCCTGTGGCTAGCGTGACCAGCTGTGGAATGAGAGGTCCATGGTTCAAGTCTTCCCTCGAGTGAATAGTTTAATTTTTTTATTTCCGCGAAGTTATGTTCTGACGGTTGGTTCACTGACGTCTCTCTTCACTGTAATAAGTTTAGTGTTTGTGTTTTGCGACCGCACCGCAAAACCGTGCGATTGCTAGACGAAAGGTCGTTCCTCTCCAATGGGAACCGAAAACATTTGATCACAAGGTCATAGGTCAACCGATTCCTCCACAGGAAAACACGTCTGATATATTCTATACGACACTGGTGACGGCATGTGCGTCTCATGACAGGAATATGTTGTCGACCCACCTAACTTGTATACTTGGCGAATGGGTGAAAAGATTGTTCCACCTTCCCCGATTTGGGTTTTCTTGTGGATGTGATAATCACTCCCAAAAAAGTGATGAAAACATAAGAGCTTGTCACGTAAACTGCAACCAATAAATGCAATAGTTTCACAGTCGCACAGTTTTCCCTGTGCTCTGTCAAAACGTTTGTTTTTAATGTTTTCAAATTTTTCCGTTTAGGTGTAGCGTCCCCATACTACGGCGCAGTTACCTCGCATCGGACGGACGGACGGACAGATAATAATTGTCTGAAAATAAAAAATTAAACTTTTCACTCGAGGGAAAACTTGAACCGAGGACCTTTCGGTCCGCAGCTGCTCACACTAACCACGGGACCACGGCGCTCCTCAGCGCTAACTATCCTTGATGTTGCCTATGTTGCCCATGGACTACTCAGTTTGTATATTTTGCTTACTTTTTCATAGTTCCACACAACTTCTTCCTGTTTTCTCGATTGATCTGTGTTCAGTTTTTCAAGGCCTATCCACTGTGCCAACTTATAACTAAATTTGAGGGGGGTGCGATGGGGAGGTTCTCTTGTAAGTTTCACATACTTCCATTTTACATCAGTCATGACATAAAATGCACTTTCACGTGAACATATTGCAAAAAACTGCAGCAAAGCAACGAGTGGTCTTTTACATAGTTAAGGGTAATCTTGCTGAACAGAAATCCAGAAGCTGCATAAATCTGGAGCTTGGTACTTAAGTTTTAAATCGCTGTTGCTAGAGCTGCGCTCTATCAAAGCTTCAGTTCGGTAGTTTTGATACAGTACACAAATTACGTAGTAGATGTTAGGATTACCAGTATTAGTGGTGGCTATGGCAGGAAAAGAAACATAAATGAATTTGCAAGAGAGGAACTGGGAGCCGACGACTCTTCTTCGTTACTTTGTTTGTTTGGTTGTTTCTTTCGCAGGTAATTAGAACCACAAATCGTCCAGTGTTATATTTTATATCCTTACGGAATATTACATTAATAAGTAACAAAAATAGTTGATAGCGTAACTTCTGCACTTTTATGTAACCAAAGCAATTAGTTTTGTTGCCAGTACAGTTTAGATGGACAAACACAAAAAATCTATACAATTATTGTTAATATTTTGTACTCAGTAAAAAGTCATTCACCAATGACAGAAACATGATTTAAATAAGCTCGAAGACGTACTGCTTCGGTGTTTGATTTATTTGTGTTTTGTGTGTTTTTTAATTTCATTTTTTATAGTTTTTGAGGAAATTACGTTTTGTAGCTTTCTTTTAATGATAAATCTATATCATCTTAGTTTAACTGCATCTCTCTGTTTCACGTTAAAAATCAACAATTTTGCTTTAAATACTGTTTATCATTAAGTAAAAGACTGGAGGACAACTACGTAGAACAAAAGTGGTCTGTAGATTACGCAGTCCTATACGTATCCTCATTCAGTTTCTTGATAGTTAACCATTTCCAGTTTGTAGGGGAATATAGTAAGACACTGACCCCACACCTAAACAAAGTTGTCGATATACGGTAAAGCTGACAGGGATGCAACACTCCTAACATACAGGTAGCACAGGTACAATCTTGACTGAACAAGACTACTAGGAAAACTACCGTAGCCTACATTAACTTACGATTTCCACAGTAGCCTAAGGTAGTTTAACAACTCTAGCTGTTGTTGTTCAGGTTCTCCAGTTCCTCCTTATCGACAGGTTGAAGTACGTAAGTACTGGAAAGCGCCAAAGGATGGACCGACAGAGAGCACCTGTACACAGCAGCAGAAGAAAGACATCTAGTGCCATAATCGGAAGTTCCATGCACAGAATAGCGGAATTCAGCCCACCGATCATTCGTTTAATATGTAGTATATGGTTACACTGGACGAAGAGATGAATGTTTGGTATTATTTTACGACAAGGTTTTCATCTACATCACATTCAGAATTTACTAGCCTCACAAGACCCTTGATACCATTTCTATGCACCTCAGGGTTCCAGCATCAGTTTGGAAAGATCTGCTGTAGCCTATCTCTGGTGTGAAATCTGGAACATAGTGACATTACAGTTCACGAAGGCCAAAGTACTTATAATCAGTTGGAAGGATCAAGGATGTCCCTAGTGAGTATGCTGGTCGTTTCGACCCCCACAAACCAACCAACCAACCCAGTGAGAATGAGAATTCACACGCAGATAAATCATACGACCTAGGTTCTTTAGCTGTCTTGACCGTGAGATCTGGAGTGTAGGCGGCAGTGCGACATTTTGTAAAGCAGCGGCTTCGGCGAAGATGAATTTCTGATAAAATGGCGACACGGTTGTTAAAATTAAGATTCGAAAATCGTGGCTTACTGCACAGTGGAATGCGTGACTTACTCTGCTAGCCAAAACTTGCTAAATCTGTGCATCTGTCTATATCAGAAAACAGATCAAGATGGAAAGCCTAGGATGACGACTACTTCACTAACTTCTACTCTTCTTTGTTTCTACAGGAGACGACAAGTCCCGACCAGGCTCTAAGTCGAACGAAGAGCAGCCAGAGAGTGAGACCGCGGCGAGCTCCACAAGCAGCATTGCATGCTGATTTCCAACACACAGGAGACTGCTCACGTCTGATAGCTATCAGGCCTCCAGCGCCGATGGCGCCAGGGTCTCGAGCTGCACACTGGACCGTGGATGAACAGTTGTTACTGTGTCCCTTTGTCACCAGCTGTGAATCTGGTAGAGAAGCCTCAACGAAGTAGACACGCTTAAACGAGCAACAGATGCTTCTCGATAGCCAACATCTTGTCAATTTTAATTAATGAACTGACAACAAATGCCGTCAGACTGGAACTTTGGTTACAGCGACTCCTGCACCTGGGGATCCTACTGTTACTGTTATTTCAATCTAATGAATTAAAATATAAAATTCGGTCATATTATTATTATTTATTTTATGGCCTTCATTGGACCACTCTAGTCAAAAATACAAAGTTGTAAAAAAGTTGCTACACAGGGATACAATTTGGCTCAACAATAACTTAATATGATATTTAGGTAATATAATTATTCGAGTCTATTCTTGTATGAAAGGTGTTTTGCTCTTCTGTCTGCCCAATATTTCTTCATTCTTTCAGATATTTTCTTTCTTTGTTCACCTGAAACCACTCTTCCTGTACTCCTTTTACTGATTTTCATTTGTAGTCTGGTTTGCGGGTCTTGCAGTCTTCTGGTATTCTCTGTCCTGTTTTTTAGGTCATCTACTGTAATTTGGAGTTCTTTTATATCTTCCTTAATTTCTGTGATCCATTTAATGTCGCTCTTGCTAGTCCACAATTTTTGTATTATTTTTTTTACTAATTCTGTTTTTTGGAGTTCTAATCAGATTTCCAACGAATGAGATGCGTTTCTTCCTGATCGTGCTCATGACTGGTTCTATTTTTTTATATACTGTTTCATTTGATGCTATTCTCCAATATCCATTTATTTTATACTATTTATTTATACACGTCCTAATTATTCTTCTTTCTGTTTTTACTATTCTGTCAGTTTCTGCTGTATTAGTTGTTTTGAAGATAGTTTCAGCTCCATACGTTATTTCTGGTTGTGTAACTGTTTTATGTTGTTTCAATTTTGCATCTATAGACAGGCATTCTTGTTTTATGTAGTTTTGGTAATGTAATTTATGTAGTTCGGTTTTCTTATTCTATTCTGCCATGATGGCTTCTCATTTAGATTCTATGTTATTATTTCGCCTAAATATTTAAATTTATCAACAATTTTGATTTCCTGTTCTGCTATTGTAATTTTGTTTGCAAGTGGTGGATCAGTTAGCATAATCTCCGTTTTTTCAAATGGTATTCTAAGGCCTACTTTCTCTGCTATTTCTTGTAGTGATTTCACTTGTTGCCTGGCTTCTTGAACGATGTTGGCTAGGAGAGCAATATCATCAGCGAATCCAAGCAGTTTAAGCAAATATCATCTTTTGCACTCCCAATTCTTATCATCTTTGGATTGTCCTTGTAGCATTCTCTCATTACGTATTCCAGTGCACAGTTGAACAGTAATGGTGATAGGCGTCTTAAGCATGTTTTTATGAGGAATGGTTCCAAAATTTCTCATCTAAACTTCACTTTTGATTTGGTGTTGGTTAGAGTGAGCTGTATTATTTTAATTAATTTTGGATGGAGTCCTAGATTTCTTAAAATTTTTAATACTGAAGGTCTGTGGAGACAGTCAATGCATTCTTAAAATATACAAATGTTATTGCCAGAGGTTTGTTCCGTCTCTTGTAGTATGCCATAATCAATTTTAAACTAATTATCTGCCCTGCACAGCTTCTCCATGGTCTGAAACCTGCCTGATATTCCCCTAACTACTGTTCTAATTGCTCCTTGATTCTTTCATATAGGAATTTGGATAGAATTTTGTATGTGCAATCTAGGTGAGAGATTCCTCTGTAGTTGTCTGGGTTGCTCTTATCTCCCTTTTTGTGTAGTGGGTGGATGATAGCTGTGGTCCAATGTTCGGGGAATCGTTCTGTTACCCAAATTTTTGTTAGAGGCATGTGTAAAGAGGTCTTGACTGTGTCACTTGCATATTTCCACATTTCAACAAAAACCTGATCTTCTCCACATGCCTTATAATTTTTTTGTTCTTTAAGAAGTTTTTCTACTTCTTGGAAAGTTGGAGGGTCTAGTTTGTTAGGTTTGGTTTTTATTGGGGTATTTATGTTGATTTGTAAGGGTTCTTTGTGTTCCTCGCAATTCAGAAGTTTGTTAAATGCTTTTGCCATGATTTCTGCATTTTCCTTGTTACTGTGTGTCATTCTTCCATCTTCATCTTTCAGTATTAGTGTAGGGGCCTCATACTGTTGTAGTTGTTTCCCAAAGATTTTATAGTAGTTCCTGGAGTTGGTTTTGTGATAATTACCTTCTATAGAGTTTATGATATCTTTATGGAATCTTCACTTGATTCTTCTAATATTTTGTGTGATTTTTTTCTTTCGTTTTTTAGGTTGATGGCATTTTCTTCAATTTTATGTGTTTGAAACTTTAACCATGCTTGGTGTCTATCTTCATGGAATTTGTCACATTCTGATGTCCACCATGCATATTTCCTTCGTGGGTGCAAGGGAGCTAGATTCTATGCTTCTTCTTTAAGATTAGGCACTAGTTGTTCTAGATCATCTGTTAATTTGATAGTTTGTGTTATTTGCTGGTATTTATTATTTTTAATTAGCTGATGTGGGTCAAACCTCCTTTTCATTTTATTAGTTTTTCCGATCCTCTTCTTTAATGGAGTGAACTTGATTTTAATTTTAACTATATAATGGTCTGCCCATTGTCTACTCCTCTCAATATTTTAACATTGTGGATCTCCTTATGAAAATTTTTGTCCATACAGACATGGTCTAGCTGCCACTCCCCCTTCTTCCAGTCTGGATGTTCCCATGTTTTAAGTTTACTTAGCTTCCCCTTAAAGTATGTTGATTTAGATGTAATGTTGCGTTCTCTGCAGAGTTCTACAAATCTTTGACCGTTTTTGTTCGTAAATTTATGTAGACTCCATTTTCCAATTATATCTTTATATTTCCTTTCTTTTCCCAACTGAGCATTGAAATCTCCCAATAAGATTTTTACATTTTTTTTATTTACTCTCTTCACCTACCTAGAAGGTCCCAAAATTTATCTACCTCTTCCTTTGTTTTTGTTAGACAATTTTTTTCATTTGTTGGGGCATGAGCATTTATTATTGTATAGGTTTTATTCATTATTTTAAAGCTTAGAGTCTCAATTCTTGGTGATACGGCTTGGAAATCCGTTACTGAATCTACTATTTTTATGTTTACTAAAAACCCTGTACCAAACTGGGGGCATTGTTTCATTGCCCTCGGTCCTGGTTTCCATTATAAATTCTGTATCCTTGTGATTCGAATGGTTCCTCTGTGGTGTTTCTCATTTCTTGGATCCATGTTATTAAAATTTTTTGTTTATTTAGTTCATCTGTGAGCTCCTTGAGTTTTCCGGTCTGAAGTAGTGAGTTTATGTTGTGTGTTGCTATGTAATTTATCCGCTCATTTTTAATCTTCTTTTGTGTTTTAGTGTGCATTTTGATGGTTGCAAACGCTCCGATTCGTTGCTGTCTTCTAGTTGACTACCCATCGAATCCGATGTAGCCTTTTCCTGCCTTTTTGAGCAGGACGGTGGAATTTTTTTCCTGAAAGACCTTTCCATTTTTGACTTTCTAAGGTTGTCCACCTTAGTTGGAGCAAGCTCCGAATACAACTACGGTTGTTAACCGCAGAGGGTGTGTTTGGTCCGCGTGAGCTATTTTGTTTCACTCAAGTCAGCCGGTAAACCGGTGAGGACTTCCCTAACCGCCACCTGGGACGCGCCACGTAGGAGTATCACCTCTCCTCCTACTATGACAGCATAGTAGGTTCGTGGAAAATTCGGTTATAATTTAAATTACATCACTACGTTATTTCCATTTTGCTTAATTAAATGATTCTATTAGTGGTAACATTACCTATGAGATTTCGGAAGGAAGACTATGTACCTTCCGCCTCGCGCTGCACAGTGTCTTGAGAAGTAAACAGGGCGATTCTGTGGGGATGTTATAAACTTCCAGGGATGAGGGAAAGGGCAAATGTATCAGTTCAAGGTAAGGGAGCCTGGTCCATAAACGATAGAGTCGAAAGTTATAAGCTAAAATTTTTCTGATGTCTCTGACAGTGAACCTCTTCTGTAGCTCTTTGCTTTCCATATTTTGGGAGACTGTAGTATGGACCAAAACAATAAAGAAATGTCCAGTAAAAATTGACTCTAGACAGCATACCGTAAGAACTATGAGCACTTGTTCATCTTCACTATTGTGAAACAAATCTCTTCTATTGAACAAGTGCTCACAATCTTTATTGTATGCACTTCGGAGCACATTTTTTACTGGACACTGTTTTTTTGTCTTGGTCCATGTTACCTCGTCTAAAAATATGGAAAACAAGGAGCATGCAGTAAGAGAGATCCAAGGCCAGAGATATCAGAAGTGTTTTCGATTACAGCTTTCGATACGTTCGTTTCCGGACCAGCGTCCCATACCCTGAATTGATACATTTACCCTTCGCCATCATCCCTGAAAGTTCATAGCGTCATCACGAAATCACTCTCGATATGTAGCTGCGCAACACCACATTTGTCTACCCTTCTTATGATATGAACTACGCCACTATGGTTCCCTCAAACACTTCGTGGACTTTCCGTGTACACTCGTGCAACCACGCCTACTCCCTTGCCCCTCTCACTCACTCACCTTTGACTATGGTGAATTACGTAAGTGATGGGAAAATAGCACCCAGCAAAAACTGAAAAATTTATTACACTAGTAACTACATTTTCCATAACTAATGCGTTTAGTACAAGTATCATACCGTTTGTTCAAACGGTAACACCAAGAAGTACGTCTACAAGGAATGAAATGTATTATGACAATGCACAGTGCAATCATAATATCTAAACATTACGGCGTGGGCCCAAAGAAAGTCGATTTAAAAAAAATAAAAAAAACAAAAACAAAAACGAAACAGAATGGTGTGCTGTATTTAGCATTAGAACCAAACGTACAATAAATGAGGTTCCAACACAACCATTAATCTACTATGCTTATTTTCATTCGCTTAGTACATAAGGCGTTGTATTCTAGGGTAACTCTTCTCATTCGTGAAGGACTTAAGTCCACGCGATTTGCTCGTAATTCGTATGCTACTCCACAAAACATTAAAACAACAGTGGTTACTTAAAGATCGTGGTACACAAATTACAAAATGGTTCAAATGGCTCTGAGCACTATGGGACTCAACTTCTGAGGTTCTCAGTCGAGTAGAACTTAGAACTACTTAAACCTAACTAACCTAAGGACACCACGCACACCCATGCCCGAGGCAGGATTCGAATCTGCGACCATAGTGATCGCGCGGTTCCAGACTGTAGCGCCTAGAACCACTCGGCCACTTCGGCCGGCCACAAATTACATATCGTTCATATACTAGATATGTTCCATGGTCGACATATCAGTCGAAAACGTGGGTCAGGCAAGCAGTGATACCCGCCATCCTTCGAAGAAAGCTTGTACATGTCTAACAGATATGGCTGACTGTGAGTTCCGTACTACTGAATTATGGCATGTGCAAATGCCAGAAAGAGGGACGCTATTATAGGTTGTGTAACTTTCTCCTTGTAATTGTGTCTGTTCTAATTGTTCTAAGTACTCAGAGGTTTGACGTGGTTAGAGTCGCAATTAAATGTTGTATCCAAAAGCGTTGCAAAGCATCGAACTCGGCGCTTATTCTCTATACGGCTCAGATATATAGACTGGCAGAATGGGATTACTATGGTAGCGTCTAAAATAACGTAGTTGTGAATACAGGACTGGCCGAATGCCCTTACCAGTTATTAACAATTATTAAATGTTAAACGGCACTTTAGTCTTTACGTATGTCAGTGTAAGTGGGCTGCTTCTGTGGTGGCAGCGCTGTGTAGCGCTTTGCATTGGATCTCTGACTGCGCTTTCTTTATACGACACTATGGTTGGACTCGTTGTTGGAAGTTAATCGCTAGTACTATCGGGCAGTTGGAAGTTAGTCGCCAGCTGTGATGGAAATACTGTTGGGCAGTTGGAGGTGAACAGCCAGCAGTGATGGATGTTAAATGGGAGAAGTTAGCATTGATGGAGGGTAGAGGTCTGAAGTGTTAGCGTAGGCTAACGATCTGGAAGTATCCAACTTGGAGATTGAAAATTATTCTTGATTATATATCTTTGTACTGGATGTCAATGACGATTTATATTTGTTTTTGAACTGGATGTCACATTATTAAGGTAAAGAATACATTATTTGGTTTGCAACGAAATCGTTCCTTTGCTAACCACTTGCCTGTTAGTAGATAGTGGCTTTGGTAGTTAGAATCTTTTATTTAGCTGGCAGTACTGACGCTCGTAGTGTTGCAATAGTTCGCGTAATAAAGAGGTAAGTGCTTAATGAAATGTATAGATTATTGTTAAGATTTCTTTTTAGTCAGAGCCATTCTTTTGAATTAATTATTTGAAGTCAGGTTGTAATTTTTTGAGTAGTCGGATTGCGTTGCGCTAGAATATTGTGGGTCAGTGTTGACATAATAAGAGAAAGTAGATTCAGTACGTTCAGTTTTACTGAGCTGTTTCAGAATCAAATAAGGTAGAAGTTTCATCTTCTCAGTCATTCTGCAATTTAAGTACAGACACAAACATTTAAATATAGAAGTTTCATCTGTCGACCCTTAGCCGAGGATACCTCACTGGAATCTTCTGATTTTTCTGGCAGTTTGAATAATTTGTGCATGGGTAGAAATTATTGTTACTGCTAGCGCGCAATTGTATAGAGAATTTCCTTTGCAGTTGTAGTTTTTCACTGTTGCACATTATTGTAATGAGCAAAGCAGTTGTGCCATGCATGTGGGGTTGCACCAGGTATTTCGCACTCGCGTTTGCAATTAACTAGATATTATTTTCAATGCTATTTTTTAATGTGTTTTTCTTATTTTTGCTCTTCAAATTTTTTTCTGTGTTATCGTGTGAAATTCTGTGATAATCATGGCGTGTGAAAAGCACAACACTAGGCTCCAAAGTAAATTGAGAAATGACAGAGAAGACGAGAGTAGCGTGTTAGCACCACCTAGTAATGAAGTGACAAATGTCCAAAGTAATTTGGTAATTGTGCATAGGGAAATGGACCACGCAGAAAATAATGATGTAGACAGTGAAACAGTTAGTAAACAGGGAAGAATTGTCGATCGATCGGCCAGCAATAGCTCGCCCCAGGAATGTGAAATGACAGAACAAAATCTTGCAAATACTGTAGATTCAGGTTTTGCGTCATTACCCTTTCCTCAATTAAGTCAAGACTTACACTCCGCTTTTCAAAATGCGAATGTTGCCGGTGCAAATGCACTGCCGAAAAGCACAAAGAAACATGTTCGAGACACTAATATATTGTTATTACAATTAATACAACAAATGGCAGAAAAGCTTCAAAAGTTAGACACAATGGAACAAAATCAGGAACGAACACAGCAACAGCTACAAAAGTTGGACACAACGCTTCAACAAATACATGAAGGTTTAACTGCTGAGTTACTTAAAATCGAATCTAAACGTCAAAAAGTTTGTAAAGACGTAAAAACGCAAATTTGTGAGCATTTTCAGCCTATTTTTTCGCGACATGAAAACACATTACAGAATCATGAAGCAGCCATAAAAGAACTGCAGACTACAGTTCACGAAAATCACGACACCTTATAGGCTAAAACTGTGTCTACCGCTGGGGTCACGCAAGTTGCTCAAAATCAAGAAAACGTAAAGGACACATTAGATACGATTTCGACACAAATGGGCGCTCTGAAACTTGGTTCAGAAAAACACACGGAGGAAATCAGTACATTTTCGGAAAAAGTAGTCGAATTTTCGGACCAACTAAC
The DNA here is from genome assembly GCF_021461385.2 of Schistocerca piceifrons. Classification (NCBI taxonomy): domain Eukaryota; kingdom Metazoa; phylum Arthropoda; class Insecta; order Orthoptera; family Acrididae; genus Schistocerca; species Schistocerca piceifrons. The sequence continues at coordinate 365,817,246 of NC_060140.1, read as the reverse complement.
TAATTTATCTACGAAGGTAGATGATGATCTGAATGATACAGGACCGGTAGCCTTCACTGATACAGAAGAGTACGTACAAATTAGGAAATTCAAACAAAATCAGAAACAAATCAATACACAGTACAAAAGAGAAATGCGGGAAGTACAAGATCAGTTGGCTCATGTAATACAAGAATTGCATATTTCAGAGGGCACTCGCGCTCCGACACGGGAATAGGGATTTAGAAATACGGAAAAGCCACAAAGTAATAACACAGGGCATTTCGGAAATTTTGAGAATAATTGGCAAGATGCACCGAACATTGAGATGAAATCTCCGACACGACGTAACAATGACCGATGTGCAACTCGCCGATATGATGATTTTGACTATAAACTCTTTATTACTACACGTAAATTGGAAACATTCAAGAATTCCGGTAATGATATACATCCACAAGCTTGGCTTCATCAGTTTGCTCATTGGTTTCCTCCTAAATGGTCATTAAAGTTAAAAAAATTAACAAAAGATTATATCACATTTCTCGTGTAAAACGTTTATTGAGAAACAATTCGCTTTCTAACTTAGTCTTTGCTATAAAATTTTTCATTTCACGTTACTATTACGCTTTGTCACACTGAGAAGCTGTTAACACGCAACATTGTTTTGAAGTCAACTACCCAGTGAAGAACCTATGGAACTAACACAGTAATTTTACGAGTGCATTTTTATAGGGAACAGGCGACACAGTCTCAGTGTGTGTACAGTTTGCTTGTTATTTGCACGATTACGCATGACTATAAAGTCCACATTCTTGGAACATACACTGATAATGAGGTTTTCCTGCAACATTTTGGTTTACTTGAAAAGACATATTTTATTTAAAGAACTTTCTGAGAGATTACAGATGACAGAGTACTCGGTTTGTTTGACAGCTACACGATTATCTACGACGCTACTAATGAGTGACACAGTTTTTATAATTATTTTTACGCTGCATTTGTGACACAGTTTTTATTATTATTTTTACGCTGCATTTGTTTCATGCCTGCACAGTTTCTGCTTTCTTCTGGAAAGTAAAACGTATTTTGGTAATGACTGTTGTGACATAGCTACAATGAGATAGCTATTTTTCGTAACACAACAATAATTTACAGTACAGTACTTTCTTGGTCACGGTAATGTACGTAATAACTACGACATCTATACGCATAGCGTTTTTACTTTTGTATATGAGATTGCTTATGAACGACACTTGGCACATTTTTTACCGTTAGCCAATGACAGAAATTATCTTACAGCAAGACGCACAGTTGAGCGCTACATAACATACATTTGAGTGATTATTTTTCATACTTGGAATACTTTTAGAAATATTTTGGAACTACTATGATGCAGAGAAGGTTTTGAGCGATACATTTCATTCCGCTGTTGTTATCTGTAACATCTGAGGGTATAATTACATTAACCCTCAGGGGGGTACACACTTACTTTGTGTACCATGTGTGTGGCGAGCGCAAGGAGCATTAGCTAATATGGTATTTGCTTATACAACTTTACACATCGGTACCATCTTTCTCCAACACAGTAAGCAAGGCATGCTATCATGGCTTGTGGATGTCAACGAAGTGAATGATTCTTGAAATATCGAAGAAACAGAATTGCATGGTGGTATAACTCTACGCAGAACTGATTTCTTATTTTATTAGACTGTCGGTGCGTCACTGTTATTGTAATTTACGCATCTTCTCACTCTGAAATCTGGCTTATGAAGTGTCATTCATTGTAACGGCAAAAAACGATAAATTCATTTTTGAAAGCATGTTCAAGCAATCTGCAGTTCAATGAATGTCACCGAGTAGCATGTTCTGATGGTACTAATGAGCATTTAAATTACTACCTCAAACATTACTTAGAGCAAAAGACGGCATTATAAATAAAGGAATCGTCTCAATGACATAGACTCTGTAAAATGGATGTTTGGTTCAGTAATTGTGTAACTCATTTTTTAAAGTAATGGTAGCCTAACGTCTGTAACATGTATATGCATCTTAATCAGGTGTTTCACGTATGTTTTAATAAAGGTTTAACAAGTAGCATGTAGTTTCACACTTGGCTTTCATACAAAAATATTGTGTTTTTAACTGAAGCCTTTTTGCTTCATTTCCCATACTATTTCTTGCCAGGTCTTCTCTGTATCACTTTTTCAGGAATAACCTCCTTGATTTTACTGTAGAATTTCATTTTGAAGTTTTTTAGAGTAAATAAGCCTACATTAAGTTTTGTGATAAAGCAATAATATTACTAGGATGACATACATTTACTGCTTTTAGTAATTCGTTCATCCTACATACAGTAGTACAATGTACTTGTCACATACAGTCACGAACATAACAGTATAAGAGATATTATTTATATTTGAAGGGTGCACGGGAATAATGAAAGTGGTCAAAAATCTGTGCAAAATTTTTGATGTGCTTGAGAAAAAAGATCAAGGTCCACTCGGTGCTGAGCAAGAACGATCAAGATCCATTTTCTACTTAGAGATTTTTTGTTTTCCTTTTTATTTTCATCTTATAATACTGTAGCTTCATATTACCTGGTTTTCCAGCAATATTCGCCACTCACTCACACACTGTAAACGAGGTTCGAACTTTTATACTGTTAAGTAATAAAGCAAAGGCCGATATAAAATTGCGCCACATTGAACATCCAAAGCGGGCTTCTCAGTAAGTTGAGCAGAAACTCTCTTGTTAGCGTTACCGAGATTCTGCATAAGGTTATTTCATAAGTGAAATGAAAGCGTCAAAAATGTCGTAGAATGAAGGTGAACATTCCAGTCCTGGGCAGAAAACAAGGACAAGAAAGGTGTTGGGATGCGTTTTTTTCTTCAAAAAGATTACTGGCAATGAGACACGTTACAGTTGACGAATGTAAGTGCTTACGATTTAGGTGCTTTCAGAATGTTCTGTTTATAGAAAGGGATAGATTAATCAAGAAATTCAATGAAATGGCTTCCTGTAATAAACTATACTCACCGAATAGACTTATCAGCGTAAATCCTGCAATGCGAAGACCAGATGAAGCTGCATGTCATGATTTGTCCTCTGTCTATAAGGTGTGTATTAAATAGAAACGGAAAAATGCAGGATATTCATGAATTTCAACCATCATTCTTGACATTGCTCAACCATCATTCTTGATATTGCATGGCATAACTGACAGATATCTTACTACTCTTAAAAAGGCATTGGCTACTAGAGGGAAAGCACATGTGGAGACCGGCGAAAAATATATCAGTAGACCAAACAAAATTAAAGAATATCGTATCTAAAGCGCATCACCATTTACCGTCACTGAGAGGCTGCATGTCACAATATAGCATTCATTATAGTGAACTGCTAAATGCACGAGAAGAATTTAGAATTCGAAAGCTACGCCTGTTACATTCAGAGAAAAATTCCCCAAACCCTATTTCATCCTATCAACATTTACTGATGTTTGTCACTGGGTACTTATGTTCACTGTATGACGAATGTAGAGCCGAGTGTTCTAAACTTGATTTACAGATAAACAACGAGAAAGACACAAGCCAGATACAAACTTTAGTAAGCAGAAACAGCATCTAACGACATAAATGAACTACGTGAAAGTAAAGCAGAGAAGTTTTACGAGATTAAACATTGCGGACGTTTAAAGACCAGAAAATCTGAGGATTTCTAAAATTTCAAGAAATAAAGCATATTACCGCAGGCAGCTATCACTATATTCATTCAACATTCATCTGCTTTCTCCTGGGAAATCTGTATTTTATGCATATGACGAAACACTTTCCAAGAAAGGACCTGATGAAGTGTGTTCAGTCTTGAGGCACAGTCTAATACACACAATCGTGACACACTCTGGTGCGAAAGTTCATATCGTTAGACAGCTGAAGCGATACTAGTGCTCCAAGCGGTGAGAAAGCAGACAGTCACATAGTCGTAAGGATAATGTTGGTTTTTTAGTTATTTTCTACATAATTAATGAAACAGTTGTTGTATTTTTGCTTTTCATGCGTTAGTAAACCACCAAGAGACACGATTTATCGTGAAACATATGTAAAAACAGCTGAATCAAACAGGTTAAATGACAAAAGCTGAAACTTATTCATGAAGAAATACTTTCGAATATATGTAAATTTATAGCTTTCTCCTCTGAAAGCTATAGGATGTAAACACTTATTTCATGTCTGAGAAGCATACGTTTCTGTTATTTTCTGTTGTGATTACCGTAAGCACTTTTCTTGACACTAAAAGCATTCCTACACTTCGCTAATACACGAATATTTTGGTAAATGTAATTGCCTTTACTTCAAAAGCGATTGTGTTGCAGATTCTTGCCGTTTGTGGCTCAGATTTAGCAACAACCGTGGAAATGGTTTCTTCTGAGTTGGGAAACAGTATTATTAATTATTTCCTTAAGATGCAGGTGTTGCGGCCTATTTAGTACGTTAAATAACGTTGATATTATATTCCATATAGGTTTCCTCCGTGCCACATTCACTGATTTGGCTGAAAGTGATCTTACGTAACTCGACTTTGTTGGGTAGATATACGTCTCTCCACTAAAGGTCAGGTCTCACGTTGTTTACTAGCATTTTTTGTTATTGAACGAAAACGACGTTGTTCAGTAAATGTCTATATGTTACAGGATAATCATAAATAAACTTCGCAGGGGCCTTAAGGAACTAAAGAAAGAAATATGTGGTATTATTATGAAGTTAATGGCCATTGTTGTGATGCCACATGCACTGCTTATAGTTAAAACTATATTACAAACCAATATAAATGCTAGTATCTTCACTCATCCGATATCGTATTCAGAAGTGTCGCCAGTGTGTAGCAGAAACGAGACGTAGTGTCGCGACTGTATATGTCAGACTGTGGTTGTTGCCTGACTGTACGTGAACTTAATGTATTCTGTGATTCCTGTTTTAGCGATGTATTATACATCCGTGCTTATTGTGGATAGATTAAAAACATCTGAAGGTATTGTTTTGGGGCTTCTGAGATGGAGGATGTCGGCTTAAAATTTTTGATGCCATGACATCTCCATAATGTCTATTAAACATAATCGCTGGTTGTCAAGAAAGTCGGCAGTCAACAACTATGCTAAGACGATTTTTAATACAAAACATTAAAACAAGAAATTCTCGCTCGTATTCTTTCTGAAGAAGACGAAGTTGCAAATTTATAAAAAAGTAGTGGTGTGCACGAAGCTTTTCAGGGTGGACCAAAATATTTTATAATATTATCAATGGTAATGAAGTAATATCGCTACGAGTAAAATATAAGGGGCAGTCGAATGAGAAATGCGGTAAAAAGTAAGTAAATAGTTCATTACACTGAAGCGCCAAAGAAACTGGCATAGGCATGCGTATTCAAACACAGAGATGCATAAACAGGCAGAATACGGCGCTGCGGTCGGTAAGCCTATATAAGACATCATGTGTCTGGCGAATTTGTTAGTTCGGTTACTGCTGCTACAATCGTAGGTTATCAAAATTTAAGTCAGTTTATACGTGGTGTTACAGTCGGCGCTCGAGCGTTGGGCACAGCATCTCCGAGGTAGTGATGAAGTGGGGATTTTCCCGTACGACAATTTCAGGAGTGTACCGTAAATATCAGGAATCTGGTACAATATCAAATCTCCGACATCGCTGCGGACGGTAAAAGATCCTCAAGAACGGGACAACGACGACTGAAGATAATCTTTCAACATGACAGAAGTACAATCCTTTCGCAAATTGCTGCAGATTTCAATGCTGGCCCATCAACAAGTGTGAGCGTGCGAACCATTCCACGAAACATCGTCGATATGGGCTTTCGGAGACGATGGCCCACTCATGCAACCTTGAGTACTCAAGACACAAAGCTTTACACCTCGCCTGGGCCCATCACACTGACATTGGACTGTTGATAACTGGAAACATTTTGCCTGGTCGGGCGGGTCTCGTTTTAAATTGTATCGAGCTAATGGACGTGTACGGGTATGGAGACAACCTCATGAATCCACGCACCCTGCGTGTCAGCAGGTGACTGTTGAATATGGTGAAGGCTCTGTAATGATGTGGGGCATGTGCCATTCGACGGAGGTGGGACCCCTGATAGGTCTAGATACGACTCTGACATGTGACACGTACGTAAGCATTCTGTCGGATCACCTGCATCCATTCAGGTTCATTGTGCATTCCGACGGACTTGGGCAATTCCAGCAGGATAATGCGACACTCCACACTTTTAGAATTGCTACAAAGTGACTTCAGGAACACTCTTCTGAGTTTAAGCACTTCCGCTGGTCACAAAACTTTCGACATACACTACTGGCCATTAAAACTGCTACACCACGAAGATGACGTGCTACACACGCGATATTAAACCAACACGAAGAAGATGCTGTGATATGCAAATGATTAGCTTTTCATAGCATTCATACAAGGTTGACGTCGGTGCGACACCTACAACGTGCTGACATGAGGATGGTTTCCAACCGATTTCTCATACACAAACAGCAGTTGACCGGCATTGCCTGGTGAAACGTTGTTGTGATGCCTCGTGTGAGGAGGAGAAATGCGTACCATCATGTATCCGACTTTGATAAAGGTCGGATTGTAGCCTATGGCGATTGCGGTTTATCGTATCGCCATATTGCTGCTCGCGTTGGTCGAGGTCCATGACTGTTAGCAGAATATGGAATCGGTGTTCAGGAAGGTAATAAGGAACGCCGTGCTGGATCCCAACGGCCTCGTATCAGTAGCAGTCGAGATGACAGGCATCTTATCCACATGGCTGTAACGGATCGCGCAGCCACGTCTGGATCCCTGAGTCAACAGATGGGGACGTTTGCAAGACAACAACCATCTGCACGGACAGTTCGACGACGTTTACAGCAGCATGGACTAACAGTTCGGAGACCATGGCTGCGGTCACCCTTGACGCTGCATCACAGACAGGAGCGCCTGCGATGGTGTACTCAACGACGAACCTGGGTGCACGAATGGCAAAACGTCATTTTTTCGGACGAATCCAGGTTCTGTTTCCAGCATCATGATGGTTGCATCCGTGTCTGGCGACATCGCGGTGAACGCACATTGGAAGCGTGTATTGGTCATCGCCGTACTGGCGTATCACCCTTCGTGATGGTATGGGGTGCCATTGGTTACACGTCTCGGTCACCTCTTGTTCGCATTGACGGCACTTTGAACAATGGTCGTTACATTTCTGATGTGTTACGACCCGTGGTTCTACCCTTCATTCGATCCCTGCGAAACCCTACATTTCAGCAGGATAACGCACGACAGCATGTTGCAGGTCCTGTACGGGCCTTTCTGGATACAGAAAATGGTGGCCGAGTCCGCAGCTCGTGGTCGTGCGGTAGCGTTCTCGCATCCCACGCCCGGGTTCCCGGGTTAGATTCCCGCCGGGGTCAGGGATTTTCTCTGCCTCGTGATGACTGGGTGTTGCGTGATGTCCTTAGGTTAGTTAGGTTTAAGTAGTTCTAAGTTCTAGGGGACTGATGACGGTAGATGTTAGGTCCCATAGTGCTCAGAGCCATTAGAACCATTTTTGAATGGTGGCCGAGCAACTGGATCGTCACAATACGCCAGTCACTATTCTTGATGAACTGTGGCATCGTGTTGAAGCTGCATGGGCAGCCGTACCTGTTCACGCCATCCAAGCTCTGTTTGACTCAATGCCCAGGCGTATCAAGGCCGTTATTACGGTCAGAGGTGGTTGTTCTGGGTACTGATTTCTCAGGATCTATGCACCCAAATTGCGTGAAAATGTAATCACAAGTCAGTTCTAATATAATACATTTGTCCAATGAATACTCGTTTATCATCTGCATTTCTTCTTGGTGTAGCAATTTTAATGGCCAGTAGTGTATGAACGTTATTGAGCATATCTGGTATGCTTTGCATCGTGGTGTTCAGAAGAGGTCTCCACATCCTCGTATTCTTACGGATTTATGAACAGTCCTGCAGGATTCATGATGTCAATTCCCTCCAGCAATAATTTAGACATTAGTCAAGTCCATGCCACGTCGTATTGCGGCACTTCTGCCTGCTCTTGGGGAGGCCCTACACGATATTAAGCAGGTGTACCAATATCTTTGGCTCTTCAGTTATTTCAAAAGTAATCGCCCTAATTGTTAATCATTTTTTCATGCAAAAATGTTTGCGTAAGCATATGGAAGCATGATTGTACCCAGGCGTAGAGCCAGCCGCGGTGGTCTCGCGGTTCTAGGCGCTCAGTCCGGAGCCGCGCGACTGCTACGGTCGCAGGTTCGAATCCTGCCTCGGGCATGGATGTGTGTGATGTCCTTAGGTTAGTTAGGTTTAAGTAGTTCTAAGTTCTAGGGGACTGATGACCTAAGATGTTAAGGCCCATAGTGCTCAAAGCCATTTGAACTATTTGAACCAGGCGTAGACCTCTTCGTACGAACCAAATTTCGGTGGCTTACACATCTTCCATGCAATCCCAACCTCTTCTCATGCCAGCTCCGTATTTTTGGTACCGCAAAGACAGACATTCGCGGCACCAAAAATACGGAACTGGCTTGAGAAGAGGTTGAGACCGTATGGAAGATGTGTAAGCTGCCGAAATGTTGCCCAGTTTATTTCGAGTACGCTGTAGAAATTCCGCTAGGAATACCTTACACATCCTCCATACAGACCCGATCCCTGCCCATGCGATTTCCACATTTGTGATTTGTGCAGCTCAGAAGAAAGACATTCATGGCTGTCGATTTGCACCGAACAAAGAGGTGGATGCGTAGGTTGAATAATGGTTCCGTAGACAACCGCAAAATTTTGGTTCAGATGGTTCAAATGGCTCTGAGCACTATGGGACTTAACATCTGAGGTCATCAGTCCCCTAGAACTTAGAACTACTTAAATCTAACTAACCTAAGGACATCACACACATCCATGTCCGACGCAGGATTCGAACCTGCGACCGTAGCGGTCGCGCGGTTCCAGACTGTAGCGCCTAGAACCGCTCGGCCACACGGGCCGGCCGCAAAATTTTTCCGCGATGGTGCTGACCTTGTCTAACATTGGTATGAATGTGTTAACTGTTACGCAGATTACTTTTGAAATTAGTTGTTACTGTGTTGCATGCCTCAACTTAGGACATAACGTTCGATTACATCTCATCAAGACCTGACAGTCATCAGAAGAGTAACCTTCCACCCTCTTCAGACGTGTGTACAGCGTTTTGAGATGTGTGCTGTTCTGAAGTCGGTGATATGAAAGCTAAAGATTATCGCTCTGTGTAGTGGGACACATATGGGAGAAAGGAGAGCAACTCTGACCAGTCTTCACCGGTTTGCAGGCGATACGAACTATTCGCGGTGACGTCTGAGGTCGTCTCGGCAGCCCCGCTGCATTCGCTGGCGACTTCAGTCGCTATGAGGTCGCTACGGGCACCGCTGCAGCCACCGCTGCTCGTCACGATGTTTTTATTGATGACGCTCCTCGTGTTGCTGACGAGTTTTTCGGTCAAGGCCGACGAGGGTGACGGTGGCGACGGAAGTGAGGCTACAGCTGAGACGGAGGTTTCTGCCGCCCCGGTGACAGACGAGCCGCGCGCTTTCGCCTTTAGGAAGGCGATCTGTGGAAAGACTGCCGAGGACACCGACATCCTGTGCGCCGTCGTCAGGATAGTCAACGATGCCGCCAGAAGAAGAGAGACGACGGATGACCCAGAGGACGGTCCGACGAATCAAACGGAGGCTATTTAGAAAGTGGTGAGTCGTTCAGGAGTTGGACATGTTTTGGACCTCTCATAGGGGTTCCTCCTGCCAGGCCAGTATTTGGTCGCGATATTCGAATTATCAGTAATTACGAAACTTTGCGTCACTTATGCGTGCTCTTGGGAGGGGGAGTGGGGGGGGGGGGGCTACACGACATTAAACAGGTGTACCAATTTCTTTGGCCCTTCAGTTATTTGAAAAGTAATCGCCCTAATTCTTAATCATTTATTTCACAATTAGACAATACGGTCAATGCCTTGATGCAAAAATGTTTGCGTTTGCATATGGAAGCATGATTGTACCCAGGCGTAGACCTCTTCATACGAAGGAAATCGAATGTGGAGACCTCTTCTGAACAGCACGTTGCAAAGCAACCTAGATATGCTCAATAATGTTCATATGTGGAGAATTTGGTGACAAGCGGAAGTGTTTAAACTCAGAAGAGTGTTGCTCAAGCCACTTTGTAGCGTGTGTATTACTTCGTAGCGATGCAATGTGGTGCATACGCATTTTTATTTTGCTTCTTTATTGTTGAAAATGTTTCTCACTTTACATAGAATATCAGGGTAAACTGAATAACTATTAACTTGCACTTGTCGGTCAAAATATTATTTCCATACTTTACTGATTTATCTTAAATTTCCAGTTATTTCGTACTCTTCACATCATAAGAAGTTCTGGTCTCATCAAGATCACAAGTATAACATCGTACAATTTCAAAGACGGAGAAGTACTTACGAAATGCTTACGGCAATCTGACAGCGTCCTCGTATTATACATTGCTAGGCACTGAAATTGCAATGCCAGGAAGGATAGAAAGTGACGAAATTTTGTTTTGCATTTTGTACGTATGCAGCTTAGTAGGTCGAATACATGAGTAAATTTGTGGGTGATTTGGGGGAGTACAGGGCGCGAAATCTGACACACAGGGCTGCAACTTTGACAACAACAATGGCTCTAACCCGTCTGGATATGAAGTCAATTCGAGTTCTCGTGGCAGATGCGGGTAAGTCGTTTCATGCGATTGAGCTCTGTGCCAGAATTCGTCAGTCGTAGTGCTTACCAGTGTCCCGGCAACCCATGTCCAGATGTCTTCAGTGTGTGAGAGATTTTTACTTTAACAACAAAGAGTGAGGCCGCGTGTTGACGATGCTGTCCTGGACTTCCTCGATACACAGTTTCTTCGACTGTCCCCCAATCTCTCACCCACCGAAGACATCTAGACACCTCGCCTATCTCGAAGACAGGGCATGATATTGTTTGTGGGCTTTCTGAACCCACTACATCATCCATATTCCCATGACAGCAGTGCGATCCAGACCAACGCGAAAAACAACATTGCGCAACGATAAACTGCAGTTAGGTCATCATCTAGTCGAAGTCCGACACGTGCTTCTTAAATGAGACGTATTACTTTCTATCCACTAATGGATGACATTGAAATGAGATTTACGAATGACCTCCACAGTGTTTCTTTATATACTGACAAGGGAACCTCCCCATCGCACCCCCCTCAGATTTAGTTATAAGTTGGCACAGTGGATAGGCCTTGAAAAACTGAACACAGATCAATCGAGAAAACAGGAAGAAATTGTGTGGAACTATGAAAAAATGAGCAAAATATACAAACTGAGTAGTCGATGTGCAAGATACGCAACATCCATCAGGGATAATGTGAGCTCAGGAGCTCCGTGGTCCTGTGGTTAGCGTGAGCAGCTACGAATCGAAAGGTCACTGGTTCAAGTCTTCCCTCGAGTAAAAATTTTAGTTTCTTTATTTTCGCAAAGTTATGATCTGTCCGTTCGTTCACTGACGTCTCTGTTCACTGTAATAAGTTTAGTGTCTGTGTTTTGCGACCGCACCGCAAAACCGTGCGATTAGTAGACTAAAGGACATAAAACATTTGATCGCAACCGATTCCTCCACAGGAAAACATGTCTGATATATTCTACACGACACTGGTGACGGCATGTGCGTCACATGACAGGAATATGTTGTCGACCCACCTAACTTGTACACTTGGCGAATGGGTAAAAAGATTCTTCTACCTTGCCCGATTTAGGTTTTCTTGTGGATGTCATAATCGCTCCCAAAAAAGTGATGAAAACATCAGAGTTTGTCACATAAACTGAAAATAAAAAATTAAACTTCTCCACTCGCGGGAAGACTTGAACCACGGAGCTCTCGTTCCGCAACTGCTCACGCTAATCACGGGACCACGGCGCTCCTGAGCTGACTGTAACATGGGTGTTGCCTATGCTGCGCATGGACTACTCAGTTTGGGGTCTAGTGTAGCAGGGGATACAACCCGTCGGCTTTGGACAATGACGTCACAAGTCGCCAGATAGCAGTTTACCATTTTCGCTTTTGCTGTTATGTTTCAGTTTCGTTTTTTTACTGATTGCTTAATAAAGTTGATCTGTTTATTCTATCTCGTGAGATTTTTTTTTTAAAAAGGCAAAAAACACTTATCAGCCACTGAAGGGAGCTACAACACTAAGAAGAATCGCTTCTCGGTTGGCGACTTGTGACGTCAATGTCCAAAGCCGACGGGTTGTATCTCCTGCTACACTAGTCCCTAAGTTTGTATATTTTGCTTATTTTTTTCGTAGTTCCACACAACTTCTTCCTGTTTTCTCGATTGATGTGTGTTCAGTTTTTCAAGGCCTATCTACTGTGCCAACTTATAACTAAATCTGAGGGGGGTGCGATGGGGAGGTTCCCTTGTGAGTGTATATGGCGTTACTCCTCTGGTTTATGCGGCTGTGCTAAAATTCTTATCATTTGCATATCCAATCATGTTGTATACTTAACGCCAATATGTGGTTTCTTGCATGTCAGCTTTAGGGTGTTACAGTTTTAACGTCCAACACCAAGACTTCCTAAGTGATAGAACCCAGTACGTTGCCCGCATCTCGTGGTCGTGCGGTAGCGTACTCGCTTCCTACGCGCGGGTTCCCGGGTTCGATTCCCGGCGGGGTCAGGGATTTTCTCTTACTCGTCATGGCTGGGTGTTGTGTGCTGTCCTTAGGTTAGTTGGGTTTAAGTAGTTCTAAGTTCTAGGGGACTGATGACCATAGATGTTAAGTCCCATAGTGCTCAGAGCCATTTGAACCATTTTGACCCAGTACGTTGTCCTCGACGGGGTGTGTTACTAACAAGGGAACCTCCCCATCGCACCCCCCTCAGATTTAGTTATAAGTTGGCACAGTGGATAGGCCTTGAAAAACTGAACACAAATCAATTGAGAAAACAAGAAGAAGTTGTGTGGAACTGTGAGAAAATAAGCAAAATATACAAACTGGGTAGTTCATGGAAAGATAACCAACATTAAGGACGCTCGGACCGCGGCAGCGCCGTGGTCTCGTGGTAACGTGAGCAGCTGCGGAACGAAAGGTCCTTGGTTCAAATCTTCCATCGAGTGAAAACTTTAATTTTTTATTTTCAGTTTATGTGACAAACTCTTATGTTCTCATCACTTTTTTGGGAGTGATTATCACATCCACAAGAGAACTTAAATCGGGCAAGTTAGAAGAATCTTTTTACCCATTCGCCAAGTGTACAAGTTAGGTGGGTCGACAACATATTCCTGTCATATGACGCACATCTGATGTGTTTTCCTGTGGAGGAATCGGTTGACGTATGACCTTGCGATCAAATGTTTTCGGTTCCGATTGGAGAGGCACGTCCTATCGTCTACTAATCGCACGGTTTTGCGATGCGGTCCCAAAACACAGACACTTATTACAGTGAACAGAGACGTCAATGAACGAACGGACAGATAATAACTATGCAAAAATAAAGAAAGTAAAATTTTCTCTCGTGGGAAGACTTGAAGCAAGAACCCCTCCGTTTGCAGCTGCTCACTCTACCACGGGACCACGGCGCTCCAGAGCTAATGTTCTCCTTTATGTTGCATATGTGGCCAAGACTGATGACCAGTTTGTATATTTTGCTTATTTTTTCACAGTTCCACACAACTTCTTCCTGTTTTCTCAATTGATCTGTGTTCATTTTATCAAGGCCTATCCACTGTGCCAAGTTATAATTAAATCTGAGGGGGGTGCGATGGGGAGGTTCCCTTGTAAGAGACAAGGGCATTATCAGGAGTGTCTCAGAGAAGTGTGACAGGACCGCAGTTTTCTATGTGTACATAAATGATATGGAGGACGGGATGGGGAACAATCTGTGGTTGATTCCTAATGACGCTGTGGTGTTTGGCAAGGTATCGTCGTTTGAGTGACTAGAGCAGAACATAAGATGACTTTGACAAAATTTCTACATCTATATCTACATGGTTACTCTGAAATTCACACTTAAGTGCCTGGCAGAGGGTTCATCGAACCATTTTCATACTACTTCTCAACCATTCCACTCTCGAATGGCGCGTGGGAAAAAGAAACACCTAAATCTTTCCGTTCGAGCTCTGATTTCTCTTATTTTGGTATGATAATCATTTCTCCCTACGTAGGTGGGTGTCAACTAAATATTTTCGCATTCGGAAGAGAAAGTTGATGATTGAAATTTAGTAAATAGATCTCGTCGCAAAGAAAACCGCCTTTGTTTCAGTGACTGCCACCCCAACTCACGAATCATATCAGTGACACTCTCACCCCTATTGCTCGATAACACGAAACGAGCTGCCCTTCTTTGTACTTTTTCGATGTCTTCCGCCAATCCTACCTGGTAAGAATCTCATACCACGCAGCAATATTCCAGCAGAGGACGGACAGGTGTAATGTAGGCTGTCTCTTTAGTGGGTCTGTCGCGTCTTCTAAGTGTGCTTAAGATGTAAAGAAGACCGCGATAGGACACTAGTGCAACCTATTCTTAAGTACTGCTAGTGTGTTTGGGATCCGCACCAGGTAGAATTAAAGGAATACATCGATGCAGCTCAGAGGCAGGGCGATAGACTTGTTACTGGCAGATTCGAGCAACCCGCATCTCTTACGGAGAAGCCCTGAAGGGAAGGCGACGTTCTTTTCGAAGAACAGTGTTGAGAAAAAAAAGTGGTTCAAATGGCTCTGAGCACTATGGGACTTAACATCTGGGGTCATCAGTCCCCTAGAACTTAGAACTACTTAAACCTAACTAACCTAAAGACATCACACACATCCATGCCTGACGCAGGATTCGAACCTGCAACCGTAGCGGTCGCGCGGTTCCAGACTGAAGCGCCTAGAACCGCTCGGCCACCAGCGGCCGGCAGTGTTGAGAAAATTTAGAGGAACGGCATCTGAAGCTGACTGCAGAACGATTCTACTGTTGCCAACATACATTTCGCGTAACGACCACGAAGATAAGATACAAGACATTAAGGCTCTTACGGAGGCATATAAACAGTTGTTCTTCGCTCGCTTTGTTTGCGAGTGGAACAAGAAAGGAGAAATGTCTAGTAGTGGTACGAGATATCCTTCGCCATGTACCGCACGGTGGCTTGCGGAGTATGTATGTGGATGTACATACGTGCAAAAGCTATTGAAACTTTGATCACTATTACAGCTTTAAACTAACCCGATGAAGTCCATTTTCAACAGTGAACGAGAAATGATACAGCAACCCGATCATATAACTGATATGAGATTGTACAGTTTGCCTCTTACGTCAAAAGTGAGATACATTGTTACTTTTTCATAACTTTCATAAAAGTAGAAGTAGAGAGGGGACTCACATTTTTCTCCGTATTTACAAAAAACGAGTAAAATCATACTTTAGGCACAGCAGGAGTTACATTAACTCAAGGCTACTGATACGCACTTCACCATTTCAAATAATTTATACATTGTCAAGAATTGTCATATATAGACTTCATATGCGATTTAGTGTACAACATAAATGATCCATGTAAAGCAACGTAAATAGCAGAATTATTTGGGAATTTTGTCGTCCCACTCAACTGTAATATATATTCTTCTTCCTTTCAAAATAATGTATGACCTCTGAACTGACATTCCCGTGTTTCGACACACTAACTAGTAACGCTGAACTATTCTCTACAATATACTATTTTACTTTATGCTTATATGCTCCTCCCACTTCATTCTTCTTTCTTGTGCGTTTTTAAGGCAGCTATAAATTATGATTTTTTAAATTGACTTTTGTCTAGCCATTGACCAGTGAGTAAATACAACTTGTGTCTGTCTTCAATGAATATAAGCCCTACATAATGAGGTTTCGGCCTTGCAATTAGTGTGAGAAAGTAAATAAAAACGTACAGTATGGTTGTGAAAGAACTATTCCATAAAAGACGAAAACACTGTTTGCTGTTGGCACAGTTCTGATACGATTATCTCTCCCTTTCACATCATCGCATGTCTGAATCGACGTCAGTTTGATGAAAGATGTTGCACTCTTGTCAGCCCCAAGTCTTTGAGTTTTTCTTCTGTCTGTAGTGATGACGTGTGTACAACTACCCACGTAATGTCTCATTTACATTTCAGTTTTGTTTCAGTTGAGGGTATAATCCGATCATATATTGTTTTTATTCCAGCTTATTTTAATTAGTTTTGCTTAAATAGTAACGCTAAAGTCAGTTTTGGTCAATTACCAATTCACATTTCATGAATTAAATCGTTTTTAGTGGTTCAATTATCTTACCTATTGCAGTTGTGAAACACAAAATCACTAATCGAAAACATGTGGAAACACCTGGTATGTATTTAAATCATCAATTAACCCCTTCGTGTTGTATTTCTGGATATCGCATTTCATACACATAAACTATCCCGTCGTGCATCATTTATTAATTATTTATGTCATTCGAACTAAGTGTTGTGAATTCATCGTTGAAATACTTGCAAGAAATAGGTAATGAGTTATGACAACATTTCTCCGTCCTTTTATCTAGGCTCAGCCATGGAATGTAGCTATGTTAGATGCGTCCCGCAAGAAAAACGTAAAAATTTAATAAAAGGTTCATTAATTTGTTTCCAGTTGTGTTACTTGGACGATGAAATGAAACAAGCAGTACTAACAACGTGTAATTTTATTAGGTTGCAGTTGACGTCAACAGTTTGTATCTATGTACAGCAGACCTCTAGGTATGGTCGTGTCTTCAATGAAGCCGGCATTATCCGTCGTCTAATAATTCTGAAATGAGAAAATAAAATAGAAATTAAAAGACTATTCAGCAAAAGAAAGCTGTAATAAAGAAACTAGTTAATACATAGAACTATCGCTAACCGTTCGAGACTTGGCAAGGTAGGATATCTACACTTGCTATAATCCCAATCCTTACATAAATAATTTTTTTTTGCTTTCTATTATACACGCAAGATATGGACAAGATTACGCAACATTAGTAAATTCTTATGCAGTACACTTTATTATTCACAGTACAGTTTTCAAACTACTGACGATGATGATAGTTCATATGGAAACATTTTATTTAAGGAAATATTTACAATTTTACTGCTATGTAAACCATGTACACTAGAAAATACGTCCCTGCTAATAACTGTTTGTTTCAAGATTGACGTAGCTGATCTGAAAGCTCAAAAAAAAAAAAAAAAAAAAAAAAAAATAAAGTTCAAATGTGTGTGAAATCTTATGGGACCTAACTGCTAAGGTCGTAAGTCCCTAAGCTTACACACTATTTATTTACCCTAAATTATCCTAAGGACAAACACACACACCCATGCCCGAGGAAGGACTCGAACCTCCGCCGGGACCAGCGGCACAGTCCATGACTGCAGCGCCTTGGACCGCTCGGCTAACCCCGTGAGGCAGTTGAAAGCTCTCATTTTCGTCTTTCAAAGTAACGTTTTACTTTTTCCGAAAAGCTGATATTTCAACAGTTATTCGTATTCAACATTTACGCATTCCAGAATATATGGACTTTAAAATGCAATCCTTTCCCAGTTAGAATGTTATAGTTTTGCAAATCTAATTATTCTGTTTACAAAAATGTGTAACTTTCCTAAAATAAAGTATTGGTTAACAAAACTGACTCCGTCCGAACAGGCCTTGAGAGGCCCAATGGCGCCGACCGACCGCCGTGTCATCTTCAGCGCACAGGCGTGACTGGATGCGGATGCATGTGGTCAGCACACCGCTTTCCCAGCCGTATGTCCGTTTACGAGCCCGGAGCCTCTACTTCTCAATCAAATAGCTTCTCAGTTTGCCTCACAAGGGCTCAGTGCACCCTGCTTGCCAACAGCGCTCGGCAGACCGGATGGTCACCCATCCAAGTGCTAGCCCAGCCCGACAGCGGTTAATTTCGGTGATCTGACGGGAACCGTTGTTACCACTGCGGCAATGCACTTAGTTAACAAACTAAGGCATTAAAAATTTAACTTTCCAGAAAGTTCCTGGCGGGCTTTGGAAGTCCTAGCGTAGTTTAAAATTTCATTCTCATATAACATTTTTAAATATAGAGGTTGTAGTTAATCAAGAAACTTCACTGCCTGTTGCGTTCATGCATTTTTATTTTTTCTGTTTTCATGTAAATATTTAATATTTAATACCTTTATATTTTAGCATTTTTAATTTCTGTCCTACGTGTGGCTTAATAGAGCCGTCACACATAAAGCAACAGGCAGAGAGTCGTTAGCATTCAACTGGTACAGGCGCTATGGATATCAGACAGTCGGTGTTTAGTAACGATAATGTTCTGTGTCAGTCAGTCTGCGTCCAGGAGTAAACACATAAAGTACTAATTCGGTACACTGATAATTTTTACTTTTGGACCGTCTAACTACAACAATGAAACATGGCACGAAAATTGTGTTTCGTTCAGATGTAGTTAGACGGTCCAAAAGTAAAAATTATCAGTACACCGTATAAATACCCGCAGCTGAGGAAGGCAGGACTACAAAAGTTGAAGATTTAAAGTACTATTCAAAACAATTTGTTTATTTGTGCTACCACTTGTAAATATTTGCTAGGCTAATGATAGCCTAACGTAACTTACTGAACGATGATGTTAAACTGATATAGAAGGGTTACACTTAAATACGGAAAGACCATGAGAAATGCAAGCTTGAACATAATGCAGATGCTAGCCATCCTGCAGGTTGTGCTGTGGTATTTGCCCACGAGCGTCATCTGTGCGATGTCTTCCATTCGTCGCAAGTGTCGGCTGTGTCCAGAACAGTGTTCTGTGCAGATGTGAGTGCGTTACGTCGGAAGTAAGTGAATTTTAACGTGCGCAAGTTGTAGGAGAAAGTATGGTGGGTGCTTCCGTAACCAAAGTAGCCGAAATGTTGGGTGTTTCAAGAGGCGTCATCTAGGAGATTTAAACAACATACAAGGAAAGCGGACAAACGGCGTCCGCTAGATCTCCACGTGGACGAAAGTGAGTGCCGAGTGATCGTAGCCGGTCGCTGTGATCGAGCGGTCCTAAGCGCTTCAGTCTGGAACCGCGCGACCGCTACGGTCGCAGGTTCCAATCCTGTCTCGGGCAGATTTAAGTAGTTCTAAGTTCTAGGCGACTGATGACCTCCGATGTTAAGTTCTATAGTGCTCAGAGCCATTTGAACCATTTTTTGAGTGATCGTATTGGACGGTCATTGAACAGAACGACAGCCGCAGAAGTCACTACAGAACTGAATGTCGCACTCATGGACCCCGTCACCACCGAAACAAACGAGGAAACTACAGAAGCAGGGATCTGCAGGGACAGCTGGAATTCCAAAACCGCTCATCAGTGATGCAAATGACCGCAGCAGGAAAACTTGGTGCCGAAGCCATAAAACCTGGGCTGTGGAGCAATGTAAGAATGTTCTCTTGCTGGATGATTCTTGTTTCACACCGTTTCCAGATTCTGGGCTAATTTATGCCTTAAGAGCGAAGAATAGCGCGGGTTCGGTGATGATTTGGGCAGCAATATCGTGGCATTCCGTCAGCTCCATGGCTACTGTGCAAGATTGCAGTACTGATATTGATTATGTGACTATTTTGACTGGTCACGTGAATCCCGTGGTACAGTGTTTGTTCGTCGTGGACATGTGTTCCGAGATATCAGGGCCCGTATTCACTGAGCTCGCATCTTCAACAACTGGTCTAGCGAAGCACGAGGATGAACTGTCGCGTCCCCCCTGACCTCCACACAGTCGCCAGATCTCAATAAAGGATGTTTATAAATTAATATCGGAGTTTTAACGCTTTATAATATTTATTTTATCTAACTTACCGTTATAAATGATATGTCAAATGAAAGAGCAACTCAAACAGTTTTACCAAGAACCTTATAAGTGTCCAATGTGAGCACCATTTGTCACGCGGCTCACATCAAGTTTATGGGCCTTTCTGTTTTGGTAAACCTACTGTAACTGGCACTTCTTGCCTTGATACACGAGAGCAATGGCTCTTCACTCAGTAGGAAGAAGATGAGTCAGAGAACTACATTTTCCAGAAAGATGGTGCCCCACCTCACTGGCACAGCGAAGTACGCGATTGATTGAACTTCCCTGTACCCAAGCGCTGGATAGGTCGCAAGAGGCCCAGTGACAGGGCTTGCTTTGCATGGCCTCCACGTTCACTCGACCTAACGCCATGCGAATTTTTCCTTTGGGGCTTCGTCAAGGATCGTGTGTACGTGCCTCCGCTACCAGCAGACCTCCTTGAATTAAGAAACAGGACTGAAGCAGCTGTTGCTACAATCACTGAATACACAGTTATCAACTTTTGGGAAGAACTCGGCTATAGACTTGACGTGTGCTGTGTGACAAATGGTCCTCACATTGAACATTTATGAGGTTCTTGGTAAAACTGCTCGAGTTGTTCATTCATTTGACATATCATTTATAACTGTAAGTTTAATGTAATAAATATTATAAAGCGTTAAAATCCCAATACTCATTTATAAACACCCTGTATTATTGAGCTTTCGTTGTCTACTTTGGAGAGAAGGGTGCGTGATCGCTGTCCACCTCCATCATTGTTGTCTTAGCTTGCCACTATGGTGCAGGAAGGATGGTATAAGCATCCTTTGCATACTATACAGGACCTATATTTATCTATTCCCTGAAAACTGGAAGCTGCTTTGAATGTCAGTGGCTATCCTACACAATAGTAGGTATTGTAATGTGTTGTGTTTTCTGTGTTTCCTTATTGTGCCCCCCTCCCCCCTCCACTCCTGTAGTTCATGACAAGCAAGCTAATCATCTAAAGTGTTTACAAACAATAGATGTGAATGAAGTGAAAGTTATTCTCAATATAAATTTTACAATAATTGCTTAAAGTTCATAAAAATCGCCAAGAAGTAATAACGGGAAGAGGAAATTCGAGGAGACTTTGGAAGTCGGTAACATTACAGATTTCTCACGTGAATGTTGCAGTTAAATCACCGATTAAAAGGATGAAATAAAGAGGCAACATAATAAAGACCACTAATCAATACACTCTCTCTGTATTAAGCATTCATCCGTGGAAGGCCCAACAGATAATTCCAAATTTTCAGATGGTCTCGGCACACATTATGCAGACTGAAAGGTATCAGCTTGTTTATTCCTCAAAATGTATTACACATAGAAATGAATCG
This sequence comes from Schistocerca piceifrons, assembly GCF_021461385.2. Classification (NCBI taxonomy): domain Eukaryota; kingdom Metazoa; phylum Arthropoda; class Insecta; order Orthoptera; family Acrididae; genus Schistocerca; species Schistocerca piceifrons. The sequence goes on along the minus strand of NC_060140.1, from coordinate 365,795,986 downwards.
ATTCATTTCGATGTCTGACACACTTCGAGACAAAGATAAGTTGGTCTATATTCAACCTTAATCGAATAAAAAATTTGGATTTTATTGATACTGCCTTAGCTCAAGTTACAGGGATCCTGTCCTGCATAAAACCCCAGTAATTGTGAAATGCATGCAATTATGTGCTTTGTAAATTTTCCTCTGTTCCAGGAAGATATCAAAGCTCTCATTTATTTTTCGGTTTCTGTTTGTTGTATATTCTGTTAGACGTGACGATAACATTGAGGCAATAATTTTTAGCAGTATCTGTAAATGAGCTGAAAAATTTTGCCTATCTTATACTTGTTAATGATTACCCAAAGGCAAACACGTATAAGGCTCAAACTGAAAGGTTCATGCTGTGGTGGTTTTCGACGTAAAAATTAGCTCGAAGTTAAGCTAAAGCAGAAGCGAGAGAGAACGTTAGTTGAAAATCGCCTGTTTACCTAAGTGTGTCAGTCTTGCCGGTGGGAGACAGTAACACATGCACAGCGACAGAGAGATCAAGAGTTAGAGAATTTCAGAAACAGATGTAATATTATTCTGAGGACTGATTGACAAGTACCGCAACTTCATGTGAAAGGTGATTGCAACACTTTTCCATATGGAGAAAGGAAAAATGAAAACAAAACCACTGTTCTTTTCATTATAGCATTGTGCCTCATGTCGAAAAAATGGAGGGTTCATAAGAAATCTGGTTGCAAATTTCATGTCTAGGCTTTCTCACAAATAGTGGTGCCTCTAATAATTCATAATCGGGTCAAGATCACCGTGCTGTATTACACAAAAGTTGAAGTATTTTGCTTTCTGGCTAGTATCCGTTAAAAAAATTTCAAGTGATGTATCGATAGTCAATGCCCGTGCTAGTGGCACTATGTAATTTCATCTGTAAGACATTCTGTTAGCATTCTTAAAGAAGCTGTTAGCGTGGAAGGCTGCATAAACCCAATCTTCTGACTGAATACTACAACACCAGCTGCACCAAACTGATAGCCTTCGATTAACATTTCCTCGTCATTTTTCGAAACATTTTAATGCAATTGAACAAACATTTACTGAGCGCTTGCCAAGAAAGTTGTTTGGTATCTTGAGCTGTTTTTGGAAAAAATGAGCGCGACCATACTCCGTAAGAATCTGCGTAGATTTTTTCTGAAAATTTTTAGAATTTTTTGTTTGTTTTTTCGAGTAGGATGTGCTTATTTAGACGTGCGATGTAGAATAATTACGTTAGTTACGCCACATTAAGACACTGTTCCTACATGAACTGAAAATGGCTAAAAAGCTGCATCACTAGCGCTAGATAAATTCCTAGGTAGAAAGATGAAATTGTTCTCAATAGTTTAGAGAACGGGTATCTGAGGTAGGCTCTTCTACGATTCCATTGTAGCTATCGTGTAGCGATTATCGAAAAAGAAAAATAAGATCACGGCACGTCGCCGAGCGAAACAAACAATCCTTTTGCTACCTCTCTATTCATAACGGAACAACACAACAAATGGTTAACACTGATAGAAAATAACCTCTGCGTCGCAATGAACAGTGGCTTACAGACGATGTATTTAGATGCAGGCACTGCGGAGAAAAGAATCTTAATGGAGAAAAGTTTCGACAGGCAAAATCTTAAATGTCTTATCTGCTCGTGTTTGTTGTTATAGTGCCCCACGCTATTTCCATGGGCAGTTAATAAGTGGGTGGTTGATGCCTGCAATTAAGATTCAGTGTATTGTAGTTCAGTGTATACTTCAAATTTGCTACGAAAAATTGAATTAATTTCAGATTATATTTCCGACGAAATTCATCGGCTATATGACATTTTAATGGTACCATAGAACGAATCTAGGTCTTTTCCCTCCGTTTTGTACGCTCTTAGCTACCACTTACAGCAAAATATTAGAGGTAAAATAACATTAAACGCTAATCTTCTCCATTGCATAAAGTTTTCTTGTGCGGTAAAAACTCCAGTGCGTAAAGTTCTTTTTGCCCTAAGCAATTTATAATAACAAAGCAAACGCCGAACCATCACGTTGTTTATTATCTCGGGAAGCGGGAAGAACATTGGTTAGCAAATACAAAGAAACCTGAAGTTTTCGATGCTTCGCTATCGATACTTTTGATTGGTGATTAACTTTTGCAACGTTTGTTATATACGAAAAACATTACGCTGAGACGAACAGCATGAGGTGAACAGCGTAAATTACATGCTCAACAGTTTTATGGGTGAATATCGGAACACTTAATGTCTATTATTGCAAGTGACCGTTGCAATTTTTGTTTCACTTAAATCAAAAAGATATCCTAAGAAAAACGGTAGACGAGATAAGTAGTAACTATAACTAAGAATTCATCAAAATTACTAAGTGGTAAGTAAATAAAGATAAGTAAGTTTCAGATATGTAACCAAAAATTATTGAGTTTCCGTATTATGAGAATGTTGATTTAACGGTAATGGTGGTGTAGGAGACAGGAAAACTCGAAAATAAATGCAGTAATGAAATCCGAACAGGGAATGAAATAAATATTGTTTTACATGTAGCTAGGTATCAGTAGCGGTTCAGGCGCCTGAAGTCTGATGTTACTTTTACAGCTCGAAGAGTTTTTATTTCTCTGTTCTCTACCATTTAGACAGAAACTCGAATGCTGCAAGCAACAAACAGTAAACAAACATTGTTCTCATTAAATTTTGTTTCGCATGCTGGGGTCAAGTGTTATCTTCCTGATAAGGGAGACTTGTTTGATTGGTTTATAGTCCGAAGACTTAGATGACTTTTGAACTGTTTCGCTGTCCTGGTCCAGTTTGCGACCGACTCCTATCAGCGGGCTAAGTTCTAGGAAAAGCCTGTTTATCATTTGCGTAGTACACGACGAAGATTATCTAGAGGTCATGGTAGTTTACTTTCAAGGGGCGAACCTAATTTATACTTGGAACTTTTGTTATGACTACCAGTTGATATAAAAGTTGTTATCGCTGTGCCTAACGGCAAATAACTTATCTGGGCCGTTTGAAAATGTGGCAATCAGCGCGAGAAGCTACGCTCACATTACGACTTAGAACAAATTTACGAGTTCGAAAATCGTAGTCTCTAAAGACTCCATCCAGGCGAGATTGAAATCAAAACTGTAGGAAAGTTTATAATGAGGCAGAATGCAAGTGTAATTGTCGCATCTAACAAGGCTGCCAATAAAAGGAATATATAATACTGCTAACAGTTTACAGATCCTGGTGCCGCATTGACCAAGAACTTATCCTATTTCGGGAGTCGTTCAATAAGTAATGCAACCCAGTTTTTGAAAAAACTGAAAAGATCGTATGGCATTGGCGGGGAGTCCTCATGCGGGGGAGCTCGGTCGCCATATTGCAAATCATTTTTAGTTGACTTTACTTTGGCGACTTACCGGTCCATGATGATGAAAATGATGACTCCCCTGCTGAGAATCGAACACGGGCCCCCAGCGTGTTACGCGGAATCGCTACCACTGCGCTGGGTAGATCACGTAAGTAATGAGGAGGTGTTGAATAGAATTGGGGAGAAGAGAAATTTGTGGCACAACTCGACTAGAAGAAGGGATCGTTTGGTAGGGCATATTCTGAGGCATCAAGGGATCACCAATCTAGTATTGAAGGGCAGCGTGGAGGGTAAAAATCGTAGAGGGAGACCAAGAGATGAATACACTAAACAGATTCAGAAGGATGTAGGTTGCAGTAGGTACTGGGAGATGAAGAACCTTGCACAGGGTAGAGTAGTATGGAGAACTCCATCAAACCAGTCTCTGGACTGAAGACCACCACGACAACAACGCTACGGAGGCGGATATCGAGTGAAAAAGTGCAGAACGTATTGTTGACCCTTGTGGAGTATTCCCGCTTCAGCCCATATAGTTTCATGAAGACCCGATAGGTGACAGCACTATACGTAGCCTTCAAAATGGCGTTTTATCGGTGGTACATTCCAAGTAGGAAGACGTCATTGAGTTTCTTTTGACATAGAACCAGAGAATCGTAGATATTCATAGGCGCTTGCAGAATGTTTACGGAGACCTGGCAATGAACAAAAGTAAGGTGAATCGTTGGGCGAGGCGTCTGTCGTCATCGCAACGAGGTCGCGCAATATATCCGGTCTCCCGGGCGCCGGCCAGAGGCACATAGCTGCAACTCCTGCATTGTTGGAATGTGGAGACACTCATCCGACTTGGTCGGCATATCATAATAAAAGACTTCGCTGCACAACTGAACATCTCTGTTGGTAGTGCTGACACACTTGTCCATCAGTTGGGCTAGTGAAAGGTGTGTGCCCGCAGGATTCCTCATGGCATAGCAAAAGACCATAAACGGAAACGAAGGACCATCTGTGCGATATTGCTTGCGTGATACGAGGCCGGTCGTGACAATTTTTTGCCGAACATCGTCACAGGCAATTAAACATATGTTCGTCACTTCGAACCAGATACAAAGCGGCAGTCCCTGGAGTAGCGCCACACCACCTCTTCTCCGAAGAAAAAGCTCATAGCCGCACCCTCAGCCGACAAAGTTAGGGCGACGGTCTTCTGGGACCGTGAAGGGGCAATTCCATTTGATGTCATCTCTCGTGGTGTAACGATCAACTCTGAAGTTACTGTGCTACCCTCACGAAATTGAAGAAGCGTGTTCATCGTCAAAACAAGCAAATGAACTTCTTCTCCATGACAACGCAAGGCTTCTGTGCACCCGAGAGAAGCTCACAAAATATCATTGGACTGTTCTTCCCCGTCCCCCCCCACAGACCGGATCTCAAACCCTCCGACTTCCATCTGTTTGGCTCAATGAAGGATGCACTCTGCTGGGAGCAGCACGTGGGAGATGGGGAAGGGTATTGATGCATAAAGTCGTTGACTCCGACGTCGAGCAGTAGAGTGATACCATACGGCCATAGAGGCCTTCCTAGTAAGGTGACGTAAGGCCATCGCATTAAACGGAGATTATGTTTAAAAATAGAGTTTCGTAGTTAAAATAATGGGGAATAATATGGTGCATTGTAATCTGCAGTAAAATCAACCAGCTTTCAGAAAAAGTACTGCATTACTAAATGAACGCCCCTCGAATTTAATGCAGACCCTCCATTAAATTGTGACGGAGTGAAACTGTGTGTCGGATTATAATTCGAAGAGGAATCTCTGCCATCGAAAACACAAGGTATCAACTGAACTATCGGAACAAGCCTGAGAGACTGGTACAAAACTACTATCAGCAAATCGTTTACAGCTAGACCTCCAGATTACACGTTTTCAGACGGTGAAATTTGTACGGGCAGAAGTGTCAAACGGGGATCTGGTTCAAATACTGCTGTTGGTAAATATGTTACAAACCTTTCGTATTGCTGGCCGATGTGAAGAGGTGTGAGACAGGAAGGAAGACAGAAAGTTTACAGAGATAAAGTTCTCGTCATAAAGGTGCAGTTCGAAGCGGGGCAGGAAAATAGTCGAAAAAAGGTGTCTGATGGGAGAGACCGTCGCCAGATTAATGGAACTGTCTGAAACTCTTGCTAAGTTTATGAAAAACACCTAAATCGTTGTGGACAGACGGGAAATATATCGTAACTCCACCCAAACTCTTTGTGTTTCCAGAATTATCACGAGAAAGTTTATTTTGACGGATGTTGCGCCATATCTCTTTCTCTTGCAAATGTTCAGGAACTAACTCAACGAAACGCCTAACTCGTTGATTTTCCTTGTATATTTGTAATGCTGAGACTCATACGGTTACTTACCACGAAACTGAAGGGTGTCGAATTCTTGAAGGACAATGTAACTGTCGATGATTGAGCCAGATGTCTGACACTGTGTTATATTGCGCACAAACTTATGTCAGAAAAAGCTGATGCTTTTCCTTCGAGTGCAGTCATGAAAACAAACCTCAGTTGATACAGTCATAAGCTTATGGTACGACTTAACTGTATAACGGACGGTCGACTTTTTGAACTTGGTGACTGATTAAAAATGGATAACAATTATGTATTTGAAGCCGAGGAACCTTCCTTAAACTCGATGTAGTGTTAATTCATCACAATACCTTTTGCTGGTGCCAGATGCCTCTCTTCAAACACATTGATGGGGTGGGCTGCAAGAGACAGGAGAACTTGTACGGAAAACAGGACTGTTTTAAAACTTAGATACCGCAAATGTTGGTGTCCTCTGTCTGTCAAAGGGGTTTACTCTAGTAAAAAAGATGGAGGGAAGGTAGGTCAGACGTGACTGTCATCTTGACAACGGTCCGACTGTAGCTGATTTAGGAAAGGAGTTGGACGACGTGAGAGAAATTCGATTGTTACCTTGCCGAAGAAATCACCCCGACGTTCTACAAAGTGAGCTAGGAAAACCAATGAAAACATAAATTTGGATCGCTTAAAGGAGGCTTGAAATCTGCTCCATTCGACTGAGAGCCCTGTACCTTCATTGCTCCACCTCGATCACTTTTACTATCAGTTTCTTGAGAACGAGACCGTCCTATACTTTTCACGGAACCTCTTTCTTTGACACTACTTAGTTAGGAGTGAACATTTCCATTCGCGGAAACTTAGGGAGATGCTTTAGGAAGGGTAAAAGCACCAGAGAGGTTGGTGTCACGTTATATTTGTTAACTAAACGAAGAGTTAAAGACAAATGACGACATCTTCGTAGCATTTGTCTACCAAGAAAGATCATTTGACAACGTACAGTGGACCAAGGTACTTGAAATCCTCAGGAAAATGGGTGTAGGCTCTAGGGAAAGGTGAGTTATATACAGGCCTGCACGAAGGATTATTTTTCGGGTGGGGGCGGGGAGGGGGGGCGTAGGGTTTGGAGAGCTTATTTCACCTACTGTTACTTTTCATGTTATAATATAAATACAGATTCGAGTAAGCCTTTTAATAGCGAGACAGGGGGACAAGAATTGATTTGCTGCTTTCATTCCCCTTAAATGACCCATAAACGTGTTAATAGCTCAAATTTCACAAAACGTCTAGATAAATATTTATTTAATTTACAGTAATGTTACTGAAGTATGAAGATCATTGTTTATTATTAGGTTATTGTTTGATTACTGTTGTAGAACTCAAGAATCGCTCTCGCTAAGCTGGTTACTCCACTTGAAAATGTTTAAAATATATGAAGCTGCACTCGAAATTTTACAGTTTTTTTCTCGGAACTGGTTGGCTAGTGTGCTCTACAACTTCTATGAGCGGGTAAACTTCAGGTGGACTAGTAATTTACCTTCGCTTATCCCCAGTGAATTACCCATGTCGTGCTTTCCCCTTGCAAGATTATCATTAATGTAACCTACGTGGACAGCGGAAACACGTCTCTGAAATAACGCCATGGGGTCTAATCTTGTTTGTTTGTTGTATTGAATAGGTGGATTCGAATTCTGCCCGATTTTATGATTATCAATGACTAGCGATCATACCTCGTTCGGTAAGATTTAGAATTTCCAGCTAGCTCTAATTGAGAACAATGTGTTCCAAAACCAACTCGGATCAGTGCTACGTATTCCATACTCAGAAACGATAATAAGCATTGACTGCTTTTCGTTGGGTTTGGAAAAGTGTTATCTCTATATTTCTTTAAATAAATTTTTTGGCTTATAAAAGTCCGTAGGATGGATGAAATGCTTAATGACATTTCACTTTTGAAGAACTGAAATAAAGAATTAAATGATTCTCATTACTGGCAATGATTCCAGTGATGAGAGTTGTTATGGTGACCCTGTTTCCATCTGCAGTTAGGCTGAACTAAGGGTGCAAAATACTGAATGCGCTGGCTTACCGAACTGACTTCTGAATTGATAACGCACACATGCGTTGTACCGAACAGACTGAAAATTTACTTTCAGTAGCTAACTGGGTCGAAAGCCGTCTTATAAGGTGATCGATGAAAAATGCCTAGTTAAGTGATTCCGATCTAGTGCCTTCACTTTCTTACGTGGTTGGAATTCCTTACTTAGATACGATTGGACAGGGGCTAGAAGATTACTGTCTCTTTGACAGCTCTGTTCTACTCCATGTGACTCTTTCTGCTAAATCCTTTTTTCTACGTGAAAGCCATCTATTTACTTTATACAAAATTTCGAACAAAGATACTAACCTTGAGTGTATTTTGCTTTGTGCTGAAATAGCCCAGACGCAGCCATGTTGCATCCTGTCACTTGACTTTCAGTCGCAATTAAGAATGAAAATTATAAGAAAGCATTTTCGTACTAGAAAGTTTCCATTGTATCTAGTGTAAGCCCAAACATTTTGGAGGAGGAGGGAGGGGGGAGCAAGGGCCTTCCTCCCGCCCCACAACTACCACGCCGCGTGTGGGCCTCCATACAATACATACAGAAACCAATAGAGAACAAAAGGAAGGCCAAGAGAGAAATGCTGGTATTAAAAAGGATGTAAGGCATGGGTACAGTCAACTGTTAAACCTGTGTATTGAAGAAGAAACAAAGGAAATAAATAAAGATTGAGATATGGAATTCAACGTCGTGTTGGAAGAATGTCAATGACAAAATTCGCAAATGACGTTGCTGTCTTCAGGGAAAGTGAGGAGGAATTACAGGCTAATGGGGACGATTATGGATTGAAAGTAGGCCTGAAACAGATGAAAGTAATGAGGAGTAGCAGAAATGAGAGTAAGCAATAAACTTAACATCAAAACTGAGGACCGTATAGCATCTGAGGTGAAGAAATTATGCTACCTTGGTAGCAAATACCGCGCCACAGAAGAATCAAGAAGGGCATGAAACGCAGGATAGTAAAGACGCAGCCAGCGTTCCTCGCGAAAAGAAATCGACCGGTACTTAAACAGAGGAGATACACTGCATTAAGGAAACACACTGATTTTTTAAATTATATATTTCAGCCTCAGCTCACACAAATAGTGTCATCACCACCTTCGCATTATTACCAAGTCATTATCAAGTTTCTATTTAAAAAGAAAGAAAAAAATGTAATATTAAATTAGTAGTAACGTAAATTACTAATCAAACAAGCTTCTGTAAACAACAATATGTTACGTATTCAAGAACGTGTAGTTATGTTTAGAAGTCAGCATGATTTAAAATTTAGTTTCCTGCTATGTTACTGTCCCTTTTTTTCCTTTCTTTTTAAACAGCGCATTTGAAGATGGCTTTTTATTAAGTCGAATCTAATAGTGATAAGATTTGCGTGACTCATGGCTGAAATGTATAATGAAAAGTTTACTTGTATCAAACAAAGGCCTCAAGTTGGGGAAGAAGTTTCGAAGAATGTACATCTGGCTAACACAGCACTGTATAGATGTGAATCGTGGATTTTGGGAAGAACGGAAATGGATGGGAGCCGAAGCGTTTGAGATGTAGTGTTACAGGCCACTGAAGATTAAGTGGGCAGATAAGTAATACGAAGGTATTTCGCAGAATCGGCGAGGAATGGAACACGTGTAAAAGACTGACATCGGGAAATAGCTTCCATTGTTGTAGGCGGCGCCACAAAGAACAAAAATTGTAGAACGACATTGGAATATATCCAACAAATAGTTGAGGATGTTGGGTCAAAATGCTGATCTGGCACTGGAGAGGAAGTCCAAGAGGGCCGCATCAAACCAGTCTGAAGAATGACGGATCGCACCATCCTCTCCCTGCCCCTACCTCTCAAAATAAATAAGGTCACACGGAGATAAACATTTTTTGTTCAGAAACATTTTCTTTTTTTTTTTTACTCATCGTTTATCAGCTATGCGCATGAGACAGTCAGTCTGTCTCTGAGAATTAACAACAACGATTGCACATAAATAACATTTTATCAGAGTGGTGTTAGAATGAGGTTAAGCGGGTGAGCAATCTGCCCTGAGCCGCAAGTCATTCTTCAACACTTTTCACCGTGGCTCTGAGTCTTCGCTAGACTGTAGATCCCTCTACAGGGTAGTCAGAAAGAATCTGAAAAACTTGTAAGGATGTTTCAGGGTAGGTTGTGCTGAGAAATAGTTATTAAGAATACGATGTGCCATTTTCGAGCCAATTAGCTTTGAAGTTAGCCAATCAGGTCGTTGCGCGCGCAAATTCAAGCGGCCCGCCAGAAACGGTGTCGCCAAACCTGTTCCTCGTTTGGTTTCCTCACACCGAAAACGAGCGTGATACAAAAATTGGACATGGAACAGTAGTAAGGACCGTACCCGAACCAAAGGCTGAGCAGTCTCGTGCGCTATCATCTGCGCTAAGAGAACAACTGACACTAAGTGTAGCTGTCGGGCCACTTGAATTTACTACCGCAGCGGCTTGATTGGCTAATTAACTCGGAAACAGCGCAATGTGTAGAATTTTTTCTTGACAATTATTTCTCAGGACAACCCACTCTGCAACACCCTTACAAGCTTTTCAGACTGTTTCAGAGCACCCTGTATAGCTAGCTCGATGAGTCAGTTCATAGGTCGGAGTAAGGCAACGGTATACAACGTCCTGTAGAAACCTGCCCAGTAAGGCAGTGTGATGCAAAAACCAATCTTTAGGTTGATGTTAGCTTTAATTAACTACCTGACGCAGCAGCGGGTGTCCCAGTCTGTTGAGCATAGCGACATTGTGTTTCATGTCGTAAAACGCGTCTTTGATTTAGGCAAAAAAAAAGCAGACTATAATATTGAAAAAAAAAAAAAAAAAAGAAACCAGGTAGGTGTGAGTAGGACTCACGGTTTTGTGGGGGCGGGGGGGTCCCGTGCAAACCTTATTATCTATGGAGGTAGTTCGTCTATAGGTTTTGATGCGAGTTTGAGAAGATTTAAATGCGTAACACAAATGGTCGTATCTTTTGACTGCATTGGGTTAGAAGCTTAGATTTTTACACAGCCAATGTACCATGGACCTTAGTATATGACATAAATTTCTAGTTGATGCTTCTACTCGTTCCTGAAAAAAGGGTCTTAATAGACTAACGGACAGAGAGCCAGACACCAATCGGGAGAAAATATTTTGTATGTGATATGTTTACAAATTAACAAATTTAGGATTTTTTCTTTGTTTTTACTGTGAAACGTATTTTCTTGCCGAATTTCACGATTCCAGCTCAACGGGAAGTACGCTATTGGATTTGATGAGCGAATTCGCGAGTATCAAAATATGTGACGTAAATGCCCGTATCCTCTGAATGTATCCTTAGAAGCTTGAATTTTTTATACTGTCAAAGCACTCTAGACCTTCCTATTTCACATGAATTTCAGCTTGATACCTAGTTCTATTCCTGGGAAGAGGGGTCGTAACAGAAGGAGCGGCAGACAGATAACAAAGTGACCCAGGGGGGTTCGGTTTTTACCGACTGATTTATAGAACAGAAATCCGCTTCAGTTGAGAGGAAATTTCTTAATTTGCTCCACGACCAGTTTAGAAGCTTAAAGTTTCATCTTCAGATGCCATCAAATAATTATGGGAACATAAATGTGTGGCGTTCGGGCCAGTCATGGGCGGTCACACACAAGTCAAACAAACGCATGGGAGTGTAGGACCAGCAGCCACAGTACCCGCTTGGACAGCACGACGCAGAAGTGACTAGTGGCACCTGATGGCACCTGAAGATGAAACTGCATGATTCGAAACCAGTCGTGTAATAGATTAAGAAATTGCTTACAACATAAGTGGATTTTGACTCTGAAGTGTCTTTCGCAATTCGTGATTTACACTTATAGATGTTGTAGAGGGGACTTAACAGAGCAATTTTTTCATAGGAACACATGTCCAGAAACGTCATTCAACGGTGCTACAGAGCGTCAAAGTTACAGGCGCCAGCACCTGTAAATGTATGTATGTACAGTGCGATTCCACCATGATGTTACAAACTTTCAAGTATGATGGAGAAGGATAAATATACCGGTTTGAGATAAGGGTGCCTGCACCGGCAAAGAACGAGTCGGATGTTATAAGCCAAAACCGTTCTGAAACCTGTGACAGTGGAACACATATACCCGTACCGTTGTTGCTAAGAATGTTGGGTACGCAACTTTCAGAGATGGTAGTATGGACCAAAACAAGAAAAAAATATCTAGTAAACTAGGGCTGTAAAATGCATACCTATAGAGCTATGATCACTTGCTCGTCTTCGCTAGTGTGAAAATATCACCTCTAATGAACAAGTGCTCAAAGCTGTTAAGGTATAAATTTTAGAACCCATGTTTACTGGACTTTTTTCCTAGTTTCGGTCTATACTACCACCTCTGAAAGCTGTATGTCCCACAGTCTTAGCAAGAACAGTAACAGTACATGTATTCCACTGCCAGAGGTTTCAGAACGGTTTTCACTTACAACTTTCAACTCGTTCGTTTCCGGTACAGACACCATTACCTCAAATTGATACACTTATCCAGCTCCATCAACCCTGAAAGTTCGTAACATCATCGCGGAATCACCCTGTACGTACATACATTTACAGGCGCTAGCGCCTACAGCTTTAACGTTTCAGGACGTGGGTTCCCATTTAAAACTTGATCTACTGAATGTCCTCTATAAAATCCAGAAGTGTGTAACACGAATTGTGAAACACCCTGTATAAACATCTGTATGTCCACCTTTCCAGAGATAATTGCGGCACTCCACTGTTTTATACATGAAGTCAAACACCTTTCAGCCGTCTAATTTCCAGACTGTTATTTTATTTGGCTACGAGTTTCGGCGATTTACTACGCCATCTTCAGGCCCCCTGACCGACGTGTAGGAAGATTGCAACCTCGGTTCGCGCCAAAACAGGGACCTGCATTCAAATACTGGTACCTGTAGATTTCTGCTTGATACAGCGATCCCTCAGCCATCACCTGCCTGTCACGGGGCATGAAGATGGCGTAGTAAATCGCCGAAACTGGTAACCAAATAAAATAACAGTTTGGAAATTAGACGACTGAAAGGTGTTTGATTTGACATCCTGTAAAAATACGTAGGTTGGAACTTAAATAATGACAACACTGCTGTGGAGGTATTATGGAATGGACTCTACTATTGTCGCTCATAGCACACGTGACATACTTACCTTACCTCCGAGCAAATGGACTCGCCCGACCCACGTCAGCGGCGTGCGCACAATCGAGGGAAAAACAGTCACTTGTGAGCAAGTGGTCTAACGTAACGGTGTCACTATGTTTTCGAAACAGGAACAACAGAGTTGGATGAAGATTGAATGTGCCAGAGTTCGTACAGCACGCCAGTGCCATCAAGGCCTTCAAGAGGCGTGCGGGGGATCGACATTGCCGTACGGAACAGTGGCACGTTGGGTAGAAGCCTTCAACGAAGGTCGCAGACTGTGGCAGACATGCATCGGGTAGGTCGTCCTAATGTCTGTGAAGAAGAAGTGCATGCTATTGCCGCGTTAGTGGACAGTGATCGATGCCATACGATTCGTGAGCTAGCCCACGACACCGGAATAGCGCATACGACTGTGCTTCGCATCCTGAAGGAGGCCTGGACACGCGAAAAGGTTCAAGGCGCTCAGTCCGGAACCGTGCGACTGCTACGGTCGCAGGTTCGCATCCTGCCTCGGGCATGGATGAGTGTGATGTCCTTAGGTTAGTTAGGTTTAAGTAGTTCTAAGTTCTAGGGGACTAATGACCACAGATGTTAAGTCCCATAGTGCTCAGAGCCATTTGAACCATTTCTGAACATGCGAAAAATTGCATCACGATGGGTTCCACATGACATGACGGAAATGCAGAAATGGATGCGTTACGACGCTGCTCAGACGCACTTGGAGCGCTATGAGTGCGAAGGAGAGGCTTTCTTACGCCGTATGGCAACATTGGATGAGACGTGGGCCACATCGTACGAACCAAAACTGAGACGCCAATCCAACAAATGGCGTCATTATGGGTAGCTGCGAAAGTTGAAAGTGCGCCAGAGCCTCAGTATGGCGAAAGTTATCGTGTACGACTGTGATGGTGTTATCCTAACGCATTACGTTCCTCCACGGCAGACCGTCAATGTACAGTATTACTGTTAGTTTTTGGAGCATCACCTTTGACCAGCTTTGCGAAAGAAGCGGCGACACGTTCTGCGCAACCCACCCATCATTTTGCACGATAATGCGCGGGTGCATACAGCGCAAGCTGTGGCTGGTCTGTTCGGTCGATGGGACTGGGCAGTACTGTACCATCCACTATACTTCCCACACTCAAGTCCTTGTGACTTTGATTTGATTTCGAAGACGTAGGAACCACTTCGTGGCATTCGCTTCAGAACTCTTCCAGAGATTCGACAGGCGGTAGACCGCTCCATTCGCACCGTCAACAGAACAGGCTCTGGTAACCGTATACTACGCCTTCCACATCGCTGGCAACGGGTTCTACACAACTCTGGTGACTACTTCGGGGGGCCGAGCGGTCTAGGGCGCTGCAGTCATGGACTGTGAGGCTGGTCCCGACGGAGGTTCGAGTCGTCCCTCGGGCTTGGGTGTGTGTGTTTGTCCTTAGGATAATTTAGGTTAAGTAGTGTGTAAGCTTAGGTACTGATGACCTTAGCAGTTAAGTCCCATAAGATTTCACACGCACACTACTTCGGAGGACAGTGACAAGTGCAAACATGTAACTCTGTTGTATCGGTTGTGAATAAATAGTTGCGACTATTTACACTACTGGCCATTAAAATTCGTTCACCACAAAGATGACGTCCTACAGACGCGAAATTTAACCGACAGGAAGAAGATGCTGTGATATGCAAATGATCAGCTTTTCACAGCATTGACACAAGGTTGGCGACGGTGGCGACACCTATAAAGTGGTAACATGAGAAAAGTTTCCAACCGATTTCTCATACACAAACAGCAGTTGACCGGCGTTGCCTGGTGAAACGTTGTTGTGATGTCTCGTGTAAGGAGGAGAAATGCGTACCATCACGCTTCCGACTTTGATAAAGGTCGAATTGTAGCCTATCGCGATTGCGGTTTATCGTATGGCGACATTGCTGCTCGCGTTGGTCGAGATCCAATGACTGTTAGCAAAATATGGAATCGGTGGGTTCAGGAGGGTAATACGGAACGCCGTGCTGGATCCCAACGGCCTCGTATCACTAGCAGTCGAGATGACAGGCATCTTATCCGCATGGCTGTAACGGATCGTGCAGCCACGTCTCGATCCCCGAGTCAACAGATGGGGACGTTTGCTAGACAATGAACATCTGCACGAACAGTTCGACGACGTTTGCAGCATCATGGACTACCAGCTCGGAGACCATGGCTGCGGTTACCCTTGACGCTGCATCACAAACAGGAGTGCCTGCGATGGTGTACTCAACGGCGAACCTGGGTGCACGAATGGCAAAACGTCATTTTTTCGGACGAATCCAGATTCTGTTTGCAGCATCATGATGGTCGCAATTCCGTGTTTGGCGACATCGCGGTGAACGCACATTGGAAGCGTGTATTCGTCATCGCCATACTGGCGTATCACCCGGCGTGATGGTGTGGGGTGCCATTGGTTACACGTCTCTGTCACCTCTTGTTCGCATTGAAGACACTTTAAACAGTGGACGTTACATTTCAGATGTGTTACAACCAGTAGCTCTACCCTTCATTCGATCCCTACGAAACCCTACATTTCAGCAGGATAATGCACGACCGCATGTTGCAGGTCCTGTACGGGCCTTTTTGGATACAGTAAATGTTCGACTGTTGCTCTGGCCAGTAAATTCTCCAGATCTCTGACCAATTGAAAACGTCTGGTCAAGGGTGGTCGAGGAACTGGCTCGTCACAATACGCCAGTTTGATGAACTGTGGTATCGTGTTGATGCTGCATGGGCAGCTGTACCTGTACACGCCATTCAAGCTCTGTTTGACTCAATGCCCAGGAGTATCAAGGCTGTTATTACGGCCAAAGGTGGTTGTTCTGGGTACTGATTTCTGAGGATCTATGCACCCAAATAGCGTGAAAATGTAATCACATGTCAGTTCTAGTATATTTGTCCAATGAATACCCGTTTATCATCTGCATTTCGTCTTGGTGAAGCAATTTTAATGACCAGTAGTGTAACTTCCAACCCTCGTATGCTCCTCAGTTGCGGATGTTTAGTGGATCAAATATTTTAAACGTATAAGGGTTCCGTGTCTACCGACTGAAGTTGGGGGACCCCAGAAAGGGTCGCAGAGGCGGCACTCACCTGGCGGTTCTCCCCGGCGTGGGAGCCCTCCTGCCCCCCTTGCTGGCCGCCCTGGCCGCCTTGGCCGTGCTGGTGTCCTCCGTGGCCGCTGTGGCTGCCCTCGTGGCTCTCTTGGCTCTCGTGGCTACCCTCGTGGCTGTGCTCGCCCTGCTGGCCGCGGTGGCCATGGTGGTGGTGGTGGTGCCGGTGCCCCCTGCCGCCGGGCCGCCCCCCGTGGTCGGCGCCGCCTTCCCCGCCGTGCGAGTGGCTGCAGTTGCGGCCCTCGCCGTGGTGCTGGTGACCTCTGCCCTCGTGCCGGCCGCCGTGGCCCTCGTGGCCCGCGTTGCCGGAAGCGTTCTCGTCGTCGCCGTCGCCTTTGGCCGCCGACACCACGCACGCCGCTACCACGACGGCCAGCGCCAACGCCAGCAACAGCTTGCTGTACGGTCTCATCTCTCGAGCGGTTCTGGTTCTCTTGCGGATGCAGTCGCAGTGCACTGCCGTTGCCGACGGGGCGGTATATATGGATACGGAGTCGCCTACGCGCGAGTGCGCCGATAACCTACCGCCGAATATGGGTCGTCCTCGGCGCAGTTACTTTTCTGTAGCAGTTATCACTTCGTCGAAAGCGTTATTCGTTTTCTCCTTTTTTTCTGGCTACTCGTTTATCGACGGGGTGAAGTAGTTTCAACTAGAACCAGAGCGGCTGAGGGTTTTTCCGGAGACAAATAAGCGGCCGTTCGGTGTAAGATGCCTCGGGAAAAAATGTAGTAGAGATTGCAGCAACGAAGTAACCCAGTTATGGAGGCCGAGTTATTGTTGGAAACTGTGAAACCCCACCTCACAGAGTCCGATTTCCACTACAGTTAACGTTTTTACGGACAACCACCGTGGTTACTTTGAACACTCAACACCAAAAGCTTTACAGCTCTGAGTTAGGTGTTCAATCTATACTGTTTGATGATAAAGTTCAGTCAATATACACTAGATGGCGCCACGTACTGCCGATTTTCTTGTGCAAAACTTGGTGAACCTATTGCGACTTGCAGTTGTGCACATAAAAGTGTATTCAAATCTGGGCCGGCCGTTGTGGCCGAGCGGTTCTAGGCGCTACAGTCTGGAACCACGCGACCGCTACGTCGCAGGTTCGAATCCTGCCTCGGGCATGGGTGTGTGTGATGTCCTTAGCTTAGTTAGGTTTAAGTAGTTCTAAGTTCTAGGGGACTGATGACCTCAGATGTTAAGTCCCATAGTGCCTCGAGCCATTTGAACCATTTGATGTCACTAAACTACAAACCCATTAATGTTTTCAACTATAACATGTGTGCTACTCGAATAATTCTCAAAACAGACCACCGATTACTTTCTTTTGTTCGCATCCGTATGTCTGCCAGTACATTACGATTTCAGAGAACACGTGCGTGGTTTCTCTGTTCTGTGGTTACTCCGACCACTGGTCATTGTCATCAGAGGATTATGAAAACGCAATTTATTAAACGATGTAGATGCCTATGGCAGTGTGAAACTAAGAAATAAAAAAAAATTAACCTTCGATATATAGACTAAGGCTCATTTGTAGCTGTTAATGAATCTACAACTAACGAAAATAAATGTCAGTCATAATATTACACAAACTGCAAGCTCTTGTCGTTCAGGCAGTTTTCAGGTATGACATGTAATGTCAAATACCTCCGAAAACAAGGAATGAAGTTTGTCTGGCCACAAGTGCCAGATGTTGACTTAATAAATGGATAATCTGAATTCTAACCGCAACGGATGTTTTGAAATAAGGATTTACCCTGTACGGTTCAGACGGATGAAATTTAAGGTATTACGCTCAACTGAATTTAGAGCTACGTGCGTCGTACTCCATCCTGGTACCTTCCATTATATTTATAATTTTGGTTATGGGTCAATTGGTTTGATTCATTTACCATACGAGGTTTCTTCTTTTATGAGGCTTAGTAAACTACCTAAGAAAATTTTAGGTCAGTATATTTATCCCTGGATCGTGAAGGTTTCATTGTGGTTTTGAAATATAGACCGCAAATGGAATGGTAGTTGACGGTTGTGGTGGAAGTATAGTCCAGTTAATGTACCCCCAAATCCATGTTAACGTTGATCAGCTACAATTTTTTCCATTTCCTCCTCTGCATTTTAGAAAGTGTACTAATTAGTATGTAATATTTTCATACAAGCCTCTCTATTCACTAACGTGACACAGAAGAAAAATGGTCGTAATAATCACACTTGAATCTAAAGATCGGTCAAAGTATACGTGGTTTACGGTATTCGTTCACTCACTCATATCCATTCTCGAAAAGCCGTGGTACAAGGTAATATTTAATATACCACGTGTTATGAAATGTGACCAATACGTTTGTATAACTGAGCGAGTGGGCTCGCTAGATTCTGTGACAGGAAAGTGAGCCACGCCAGGATCGAATCCACGTGGTTTATTAATGTTCGTCGGTGTATTACAATGGCAAGCCTGAATGTGGTTTTTTGGCGGTTCTCCACGATGTATAAGGCAAATTCTTGGTTGGTCCCCAGTCTCCACTTCTTGAAATAAAGAAACAGTTGAAATGTAATAGACACTAAAAAGGTTACACAATTCACAGATACATTTACTTCTACATGCATACTTCACAAACTCACTAAAGTGCATGGCAGAGGGCACTTCGCGCAGTACTACTTATTAAGGTTTGTAACCGTTCAATTAAAATACGGAGCATGAAAGCATGATGTTTTAAATGCCACTGTGTGTGCTGTAATTAATGTAATATTGTTCTCACTGTTCCTCTTGGAGGGACTAGCGGAGGGTTGTAATATATCCCCGAATTCACCAATCAAAAACTGTCATTAGCCTTCCTCAGGATAATCTTCTTCAAGTGTCTGCCAGTTGAATTTCTTCAGCATCTCTGTTACTCTCTCTCTATACGTTTGATATGCACAATATTTGCGGATTTATGAACAGAACTGCCTGTCACAGACTGTTAATGGTTATCATCTTGTCACGCTACACACGGGGAAGTGGGTCTGTTCGTCACTTATCTCTATCTATAGGAGCAATATTTTCATGAAGAAATTTGGATGTACGACAGCTATCAGTATACGCCTGTTTTTTTTTTAATCGCATAGCATCATGAGCAACACGAAAGTAATCACAATGAAGACATGTGAACTGTGTTCATTACAATAATGAGCTGTTACCTGCCTTTCTTTATTTTCGTGGTGTCCTGTATGGTATCCAATGAGGGAAAGGGACGTGGCACATTTTTTATCTCCTTTAAATAAAAATAAACTTGTAATTCTCACAGAGTGCAAGTACAGCACAAATTGGAGCAAATAAAACTGGCCCGGAAAATATCTATAAGACTGAATCAGAATTGACCCTGGTTAGTGAACAACAGAACTGTCCGTCACAGAAAATGCTGAACACTGTGATTTCGTTGCATCAGCCGGTTCTGCCGGTGGTTTCTGAGTGAAGTGGAACCAGGATATTCGAATCCTTTTTCATTTCTTCGGGTGGAGCCTCCCACGCATAGTGACGGTACGTGAACTCAAAGAACATGCGCCATTTCGCATCAGAAAATCCCCATCAGCACTGTGGCGTTTGATGATGTTGTCGAAACTTTGCATGTAACTGATACCTATTCTAGAATTCTTTTCCATGGCGTTTAAGTAATAATGAGTTCTCGCTCTATCAAATAGGGGCGTAATATTCATAATAACCGAATATGCACAACGTTAATTGACTAATCTGTCTATCTGAAGCCCTAAATGTGTGTCTGACTGGTTTAAATAAAGCTCTTCTCTTCCATACGTAAGTCTAAAGAATCTCTATATTTTCCAGGAACTAGTTATATGGTCTTAACTTCACGTAATATTCTTCATATCAATAAAAATCCTGCTCTGCATCTAGCAGACTGAAAATCCAGAGAATCATACTTTCTCAAAACAGCAATGAAAACGACGAATTACTGAAATAACATATTTCCACTTCTATTTTTGAAAATAAACATTAGAAGCACTGCGCATTGAAATTCGTAGATAACTGTTACATATTTCATTCAATCTTAACAGTAAGTTCATTCAAATAACCTGGCCTGGTGTAATTAATATCATTCGTCATTTCTGTAATCATACAAAGCAACAACTGACTGATATATAGCTAAAATCAAATATTAATTTAACGACAGTGGCGGTTGCTGTGTAAGAGCGCAAGAGCACGTGAACATCCTAACTTTTGACACCTTGCGGATTTATTGGTTCTTTTTCTTTGAATGCTGTTAAATGAAACATGAATGCCGTAATCTGAAATACATGACACTAAATCTGCCGCGATATGTATTGTTACTCCTCCAGACTCCGTGAAACTTGGCATAGGGTCCTGAGCGCATCTTGAACTGTGTATGTTTCAAGGAGCTTTTGTCTTATGGGTCAAATACATACGGATTTGATAAACAATGTGCGCGGTTCATGGCGTGCACAGTTAGCCTTTACCACTTAACTACAAGTTTACGTCAGTGCCACCAGGTGCTGCAGCAAACTGTTATCCCTGTTCACTTGGTATAAATCTCACCTAGACTGCAGCACACTCCTCAGATATGCAATTTTACTCAGTATTTAGTAAAATTAGATCGGACGTCTGTGTATGTTATAGATATACTAATAGAAAAACTTATTTTATGGGTTTCTGAATAAGTTAATAGTATATTAAGTTTTGGATTTTATCGTACAGTAATACATTTGAGTTGCTGAGAACTATAAAGGCCTAAAGCACGTCATCATCATCAGTTGTGAGATTGTAGTATTTATTCATGCTTAGCCGGCCGCTGTGGCCGAGCGGTTCTAGGCGCTTCTGTCCGGAACCGTGCTGCTGCTACGGTCGCAGGTTCGAATCCTGCCTCGGGCGTGTGTGTGTGTGTGTGTGTGTGTGTGTGTGTGTGTGTGGTGTCCTTAGGTTAGTTAGGTTTCAGTAGTTCTAAGTCTACGGGACTAAAGACGTCAGATTTTAAGTCCCATAGTGCTTAGAGCCATTTGAGCAATTTTTATTCATGCTTTATGTTATGGTGAGTCAGTTTTATCTGTGCAGCAGGCCCCCATTTTATATAAGAACTTTCACGAAAAACTGTCTCACTGGTTTCTTTGATATTGACTTAAATGTGAGATTGACGACGGTGTACTATAGGCCTTTAGGGTTCTCAGCGCCTCATTTGTATTATAATGAAGCGACCATGTGTGTATACATTACTACTTGAATTTAATCATTTCCAGAAACGGCAGTTTGTGTTTGGAGTTGGTTGTTTACTGTGTGGGGATCGGCTTCCATGTGCAGTGTCAACATGAGCTCTGCTCCGTCCATTTTGAAGGCTAACAGAAAAGTAAAGTGCCAGAAAAAGTTAGCTGCAAATGAACGAAGACCTTCCAGACCACAATCGTTGATTGAGAAAGTGACGAAATTAAATAAGCGTGGCAACAAGCGACCATTTGACAAAGAACTTTACAAGTAGCGTAAGTTGTTGTCCGGAAGTAAACTTCTGGACTAATAGACGTGTTAGGGATTTCGTACATTAGTTCGACAAATAAAAAGGCCACTAAAACTCCCATTTACATAAAAATGCGAAACTGGAGTATCGAAAGCTTGTATATTATTTCTTTCTTGCCCTAAACTATATTTAATTACGTACAAAACAACAAAATTCGACAAAAACTGTTTTTCTTTTGTGAGATAAGTTGTGCATGTTATTATTATTATTATTATTATTATTATTGTCAGAGGCTGTAATTATATAAACTTGCTGATAAGCATAACTGTTATACAGCAGACGCTATTAAATTTATACTCTCAAATTTATCTCAGTCTAAAATTTTGTGAATACCCAGAATGTATGCTCATGAACCTCCACCGTTTAACGGTATTGATCTCCGGGCACCCCTTGCCCTTACAATTGTTAGACCCACCGACAGGCTGCCGTCGCCGTGCGCATTGCTAAGTCCAGATTAGTGACGAGACAACTGACTGGTTTTGACAAGGCTAGTCCATTGCTTTTTCATTCGAATGAAACAACCGAATAAAACTAGCCTCTTCGCCACGTGAGCAATATGAACGTTGGAGAAAACGCCATTCCGTTTGCGGAGACGGTGGCTGACTTATTGTAAGGTATTATTTTTTATTTTTGACTCAATCACTTTTTTGTGATACAATCATTACCGGCTTCGGCCTTCAAGGGCGATATTCTGGTACTTTGGGTGGCGTTTGGTGAACAAGTCTTCATGCCTTGAAGGCGGAAACGGGTAATGTTTATATCATAAAAAGTGACTGAGTTAAAAAAATCTTATATCTCTGACTATGAGACGTTTACTTATAAGGGCACCACTTTTGCTCGGCATCACCGATTTCTTGCAAATTTATGGTAGACCCTATACGCAGAGCTCGGTCAAAAATGAAAGTCACACAAGTGGGAGCGCCAAATGACCAAGCGTTTAGAAAAAATAGCGTTTTTTCGCGGGTTGGGCGAGACATGAGCCACCTGTGTTAGCTAAGTTTCCAAACAGCGATTGGCACAGCGGAAAGAGTACAGAACGGTAAGCCAAGGGTCCGGGGTGGGAGTCTCTATGAAGAATTTGTTTTTATTTTTTTATTTTCAGTTTTTAATTTAGTTACACTGCGAATAAACGTAAACAATGTTCAGTACATTGTATTTATTAATATTTTCTCTGAAGGCATCGAAAGGAAAGTAAAATTTGGGATTGCAAATTAATTTCCAGGAAGGGATTGTAAGGCGTACATGAGAACTACGTGCTAAGAAACACTTACCAATTGCTACGGAACAAACGGCAATTGCTACGGAACACCTGACCAACGATAGTAAAAGGAAATGTAGAGGGCGAGAATTACCTGCAGCGAAGCCTGTGCACGAACGCTCTGTATGTATTCGACAGTTCATGCAGTACGGTGTTTGACGAAGGTTGTTGTGGCACCGATTGGTGTGATATTCCGTGTGGTACGGCAACATATCTACAAGACATCATCTGCATGATTACAATCTTGGACGAACATTTGGAAGGCTCAAAGCCCGTCAAAATGTTTCAATTGTGGCCACAATAATGGGTGTGTCCAAAAGTGTCATCTCACGATTTACAAAGGCCGCTGAACGTAGAAATGCTATGCGAAGGCATGTCTATCGTCGTACACGACCACCACACCGCAAGTGGATCGACACGAAGACCCCGTGGTGAAAAGGAAAGGACAAGGAAAGATAGCTAGAGACGCAGCAACCGCTACCGCTACACGTGTGTCTGCCACAGCCATTTTTCAGAGATTAAATCAGGCTGGCTTGCATGTTCACAAGCATGTTAAATACATTCCACTTCAACCACACCTTCATCGAGAAAGAGTTCGTTGTTTAGGGGGCATGTTGTTTGAGATCAGCAACAGTGGTCAAAAGTGATGTTCTCCGACAAATCCCGCTTCACAATTGCAAGTGATGCTGGTCACCAGTTAGCGTATAGAGAATGGGGAACATGTTACACATCACAGAATGTTCATGAATGTCATCGGTATGCCCTAGGCGCTCTGGTATGACCAAACACCGCCACATATTTTTTCACGAGGTACCGTTACAGCATAGCGGTATTGCAAGTACATTATTCTGGATTATGCCCGACTGTTTATGTGTGCCGTCCCGACTTTCTGTTTATGGACGACGATGCCAGTGCACGTAGGACTGCTGAGGTGTTGGACATACTGGAAAGCAAAGATATTGAAAGTATGGAATGGCCTGCTTACTCCCCAGACCTAAAACATATAGAGCATGACTGGGATGCTCTTGGCAGACGTGTTTCTCAACGAATACCTCGTCCCCGAACCGTGCAAGAACTGAAAACCGTCTTGAGAGAGGAGTGTTACTATATGCCCCAAGGACTCCTCAGCAGGTGATTAGCCAGCATGAATGCAGGTGTAAAATGTGCATTAGTGCGCAAGGAGGTCACATTCCTTCCTGGGAGTCCAATATCGACCTTTATGTTGGAGTCTGACCTGTGTCGAAAGTGAACGTTATTTATGTCTGTTATCCTGTCTTCCTTTGTGGTGAAATATGTATCATTTTTCGTTAGAAATATACCACTCCACCTCTGCTACGTATTCACTATGTAGGACTGTTGATATTTTTAAAAATTTCGGGAATCCCATACATTGATATAAAAAAAATATCATCATTGACCACTGTTATATCGATAACAGTATCGATATAACGACGGATAAATATCGACGTACCGGCGTATAAAAATATCAGCTGCATGGTAAATATACTGCCGGCTCGGAGCTATATATTTAAGTACTGATTTATTATTAGATATCCTGTACATCAACAAGCTAGCAGCCTGTTTACCCCCCTTAGAGCAAGAATTGAAAGGAAAACGATGCACGTTAACGCTTGGCGACAACCACTTTGCTAACAATGGTAACTGCATGTAAGTGGCACAATAAAAGGTGTCCGATGGGTCCATCGTTCGGTTTCATCAAGTATCGGATTTGTCTGAACACACCATGTTGACCCCCGGGTTTTTTCAACTCTGCAAACGCCAGTGGCCCATCAGTTGTAGTGTCAAAATTCCTGGAGAAGTTAAACGTTGCAGTTTCTGTAAGTAGCGCCGAGCGCCGATTACGTCAGCATTTCCTTCACACGTCTCCGCCCACTGCAAAGATCAATCTTGTCATTTACGTTTTTGTCCATCATTTTCTGTAACTGCTTTTGAAGAATGCCGATGTGACGAAATAGCACACTACTTGCATTAAAAATTGTTTCTAATGCAAGTGGTGCGCTGTTTCTTCACAGCGGAAATCTTGTTATTCTATCCATACCGCCACCTCCAGTGCAATTGGACTTCTTCTTTGTGCCACCTCACATGCTTCACACAGTCAAACAGACAGACTGGACGTGGCGAGAGCTCCAAAAGTGGTAAGACTCCTTCACACAGTGAAATTAAAATTATGTTCTACAATTTCAAATCAACAATTTCAAATATTACCGAAAATTGGGATAAAATATAGTATAAAATAAAAATATTGGCAGCTGATTATTTATTTGATTACTGATATGTCGATACATCGGAAGAGCACATTTCGTCTGCAGTTATCGATATTCATGGGAGAAAATATCGGTATTTTCAACAGTCCCAGTAGTGTGTTTCATGTCGTTGTAACGTACCCTCTATGTGTTATTGTTTTTTTTTGTTGCTGTTTTTTGTTATTGTAGTTGTAGGGATATGAAATTATTGTAGCGGTTTGCTTAGTCAACCGTACTTCGGAATTTTTTGACATTAAATGGAGCCTGAAACTTGCGTAATAAATACTTCGCGTGAAGTGCGATTTGCGGCATAAACAATAATTAATTGCGGAGATGCAATCCACAGAATATTAACAGAAAAGCTTTAGAACAATGCGCACGACTGACTAGACACATTCAGAGGGTACGTACATTCGCGTACGAGTGGTTGCGATCTGATGAGAAAGATCTATCTTAAATTTTTTTGTGTAAAATATTACGTCGTAACTCACCCCGTGGCCTGGGTAAAAGAATTGCAATTATTTAAATTTGAGAATATATCTTTTTCTATCGGACTCCTATTTTTATACGAAAAGGAAGATTGCAGGTTCTGAATGTCTCGGCAAAACACATCGAAAGTAATCTTAGCGGCCACCAAAGGAAAGTAGTGAGCACAATCACGTACCTCCATTGTTGAGCAGCGCCGTCGTAAAGATCGTTGCCTCCATCTAAAATTCGCCTCCTCGAATTAACAGAATAATTTGTACTCCATTGGTATGGGATTTAGGCTTGATCTTGACAGAAATTATAAAACACATTTTTCATCATTTAACACCTTCATTTAACATACACACAGACATGAAACTATACAGTACGTCTTTACGCCAGCACATCAGAACAAAAGGTAGTTAATAGTAGAAGTAATAAAAGAATCTCGAAATTAGTCCTTTGTCTTTCAATGATAAAAAGTTTTTTAGAGTATTCCTCTGGTATGACAGTCGAACAAATTTTCTTCTTGTATCTTTGAGATTAAATTACAACATTGTTTAGTTCCTTTTCATCGTCCATCATTGACGGGGATTACTACTGTCCAACAATGTCTCTGTTCCTTAGAAATTGTCAGTTTAATTACAGTCCAGTCTTGGAAAGTTATTTGCAGTGTCCTCGTGGACGCTGTTAGTTAAATCCTTTCTTAGACAATAATTTGAAATCCCATATTTCCCTTTGTCTTTCTTTTTCACACTTTTTATGAAAATACCAGTAAATACAACACACTGAACATTATTTAGGTTTACTTGCAGTGCAAGTAACGTAAAATTTCAAAATAAAAATGATAAAAAAGAGTTTCTGTGCGGAGTCTCGGCCCCATTACCCTCGGTTTACCATTCTGCACGTTGTCCGTCGCACCAGCCGTTGTCTCGAAACTACGCTAACATAAAAGGCTCGTGTCTCGCCCGACTCGCGGCAAAAATTCAATTTTTTCTAAACGCTTGGCCACATAGAAATTCCTACTTGTCACTTTCATTCCTGGCAAAGTCCCTCACATATCACAAATTTGGACGCAATCGGTGACACGGTGAGGCGCGGTCCTCTTGTTAATGTGAGACACCCGAATGACACAAGTCTCTCGCACTTAACGGCAGGGTGCGTGAATTGTTTCACTCAGTCGCCGTGTTTGGGCGATTTCATTTAGATACTTTTCCAGCCTTTTCGGCTACACACGAACCATGACCAGGTTTGCGAACTTTTTTAGAGACAGATAACGTATCATCTTTCAAGGAAAACAATAAAAAGTATATTTCTGAAAGTGAAGTATTTTCAAAATTACTAGATTTATTTACTGAAATACGATTTTTTCTTACTTCTGATATTCGGCCTAAATATGGATGTTTCGTTCGTTTTGAAAGATTTGTAATTGGTGCTACATTATAGTATGTTTAAAGAGATGAACGATTACTTTGTTATTAAAATCTATTGAAGCTCTCTTTCTCTCTCTGTCTCTCCTCCCGCTGGTTTGCACGC
This sequence comes from Schistocerca piceifrons, assembly GCF_021461385.2. NCBI lineage: Eukaryota > Metazoa > Arthropoda > Insecta > Orthoptera > Acrididae > Schistocerca > Schistocerca piceifrons. The sequence goes on along the minus strand of NC_060140.1, from coordinate 365,768,823 downwards.
ATCACCGATAGTCATATTTCAGTAAATTCTGAGGCGGTGTGAACGGAAAATCCACACAATCATTCATGCTTTCTGAAAATATCAATGCAAATACATTTTTTTAAAATGTTTGATGATTTAGTCACTTGCTTATTAAGCATATACTGTCACCTGTCCGAAATACTGTAGTTTGTTTTTGGAAAAGAATTTGTCCCCATTAACTATGTTTTTCAATTTCTGTAATTAATATAGCTCCATAATATGAGTTACCCTTGCAGATACAGATATAGCATTGAAATTGTCTTGAGGATAACTTTTTATCCAGCTATATGATCTCTTCCATTCCCCTTTCACTGAACCTTTCTGCTTTCCGATTTGACACAAGGTTCATCATTAAGTAAATGCCTATTCATAAGCATGGACGAGAAACGGGACTACAAGCTACTTATTGACACTCAATGAAAAGCAGATATCGAAATGGTAACAACAGTGACGATAGGGGATAACAGCGTGCAGTCAACAATAATAATTTAACAGTGGCAAAACGATGTAATGTTTCCCCTCAGAACTGAATGCGCCGGACTGCGTCGACTGTTTTCATTCTGTTGCCCCCACAGACTGGTTCCACTTGAAATAAATGAATTAATAATAATCCTGCAGATACAACTGACTAAATAGACTGTTTTCATTCGGATGCTCTCCCAGACTGGCACCCGCCCAAATGAATGAATGTCTTAATTAATTAATTAAGTAATTAATTAACACTCCAACCGAAACGTAAAGCTTTAACTGGCTGCGTTGATTGCTCCCTTAGACTGGTTTCACTCAGAAGAATGAATGAATAATTCAACTGATACATAAAACCACAACTAAAGGGATTGATTGTTTTCCAGCCAGTCGGTTGCTCCCATCATTAAGCCAGGTACTAATTTCTCCAGAAAATGTTATATCAAACAGGTATGCCACTCACAAAATTACAGTTGGTGGTGACTGCAATCTGCTCTCGACATGTTGAAAAAATGCAGAAAATACAGGTTTCAAATCGGTGGTAGGCACAAAACGCGTCCGAAATCGTACTGAATGCTTCGGCAGAAAATTATTTTGAACACTTAGTTCATGAACCTCTTGAAGTGTAAATGGTTGCGGAAACATACTTCATTTCTCAGCAACAACTAATAAAGAGCAAATAGGGATCATCATGACGAAAACAGGGGTTAGTTGTAGTAGTTAGTTGTAGCGAGACTGAATACCATAACATCCAAATCCGCCAAAAATAAACTCACAATATATCTATTTAAAAAAGTAGAGAAAAATTCGCTTGACGCCTTCGTAAGAGACAGTCTTCCACCAATCTCACTGCCTAAGTGTAGAGCAGATGTGGGGTAAATTCAGAGAAATAGTGTCGACAGCAGTTGAGACATATATACCAATGATCTCTTATTAATGTTACTGATCCCCGAAGGAACACAAAACTGGTCAGAGCACTGATGCGGGAGAAACGGAAAAAGCGTACCAAATTTAAAAGAACGCAAAATCCCCAAGATTGGCAAAGTTTCACAGAAACTCGAAAGTGACGATCTTCAAAGCAAGATGCTTTTGATAGTTTCCACAACCAAACTCTGTCTCGAAATCTGCCAGAAAACTCAAGGACATTTTGTTTGCATGTAAAGTACACCAGCGGCAAGAGGCAATCAATACCCCTACTGCAAAATAGGAATGGTTATGTTATTGATAACAATGCCACTAAAGTAGAGTTGTTAAACACTGTTTTCCGAAATGCCTTTACCATAGAAGACGAAGTAATCGGTCCAGAATTCGGATCAATAACAACTGCCAACATGAGTAACTAAGCAGTAGGTATCCTCGGTGAAGCTAAACAGCTTAAATCACTTTATAAAGACAACTGTTCTGGTCCAGGCAGTATATCAATTACATTCCTTTCAAAGTATGCTGATACAATAGCCTCATACTTAGCAATCATATACAACCGTTCGCTCGTACAAAAAATGGTTCAAATGGCTCTGAGCACTATGGGACTTAACAGTTGAGGTCATCAGTCCCCTAGAACTTAGAACTACTTAAACCTAACTAACCTAAGGACATCACACACATCCATGCCCGAGGCAGGATTCGAACCTGCGGCCGTAGCGGTCTCGCGGTTCCAGACTGACGCGCCTAGAACCGCACGGCCCCATCGGCCGGCTCGCTCGTACACAGATCCGTACCTAATGATTGGAAACTTGCACAGAACACACTAACAACCAAGCAGAAAAATAGGAGTAATCTGCTGAATTACAGGCCCATATCAATGACGTCTATCTGCTGTGGGGTTTTGCAACACATTTTGTGTTCAAACATTATGAATTATCTCGAGGAAAACGATTTATTGACAAATGGCCAACACAGATTTAGAAAATAACTTTCTTGTGAAACTCGTTTAGATATTTTAATCTAACGATGTAACGAGTGCCATCGACACGGAATGTCAAATTGATTCCATATTTTTACCTTTCCGTGAGGCTTTTTACACCGTTCCTCGCAAGCGACTTCTAACCAAATTGCATGAGTACGGAGTATCGTCTCAGTTGTGTGACTGGATTCGTGGTTTCCTATCATAAAGGTTATAATCCGTAGTTATTGGCGGAAAGTCATGGAGTAAAACAGAAATTACATCTGGCGTTCACCAAGGAAGAGTTATAGACCCTCTGCTGTTCCTGATCAGATGAACAAAACCAGCTGCAAAATGATTTAGACAAGATATCAGTATTGTGCAAAAAGTGGCAGTTGGCTCTAAATAATGAGAAGTGTGGAATCATCGACGGGAGCACTAAAAGAAATCCACTTAATTTCGGGTACATGAAAAATCACAGAAATCTAAAGGCTGTGAATTCAACTAAATACGCTCAAACAGATATTGTTGTGGGGAAAGCGAACCAAAGACTGCACTATACTGACAGAACACGTAGAAAATTCATCGCGTCTGCCTACACTACGCTTGCCCGTATTCTTCTGTAGTTTTGCTGAGCGATGTGGGATCCTCATCAGATAGGATTGAGGAAAGATACCGAAAAAGTTCAAAGAAAGGCAGCTTGTTTTATATTATAGCGAGATAGTGGAGAAAGTGCCATGGATGTGATGCTTGAACTAAATAATAAATGTCGTGTGACTTGGGACTCCCGTCGGTTGCAAGTCTTTCGATTTGACGCTACTTGCGCGTTGATGGGGATGAAATGATGATGATTAGGACAATACAACGCCCAGTCCCTGGGCGGAGAAAATCTCCGACCCAGCCGGGAATCGAACGCGGGCCCTTGGAATTGACGTTCTGTCGCGCTGACCAGTCACCTACCGTGGGCGGACATGCTTGAACTAGAGTGGTATCATTAAAATAAAGGCGTCTTTCGTTGCGGCGGGATCTTCTCACAACATTTCAATCACCAAATTTCCCCTCAGAATGCGTAAATACTTTTTTGGCGTCTATCTACAAACGGATGAATGATCATCATAATAAAATAAGAGAAATCAGAGCTAGCTCGGCAGGACTTAAGTGTTCGGTTTTCCAACTTGCTATTGGAGAGTGGAACGGTAGAGAAATAGCTTAAAGGTGATTCGACGAAACCTCACCCAAGCACTTAACTGTGAAATCCAGAGTAGGTACACAGTGTGAATCGCAGGTTAATCATGTAGATGTGGAGCAGAATTACTGCGTGGCGGCTGAAAACGTTTTCAAGAAGGTTATTACAAGGTTTATCTCTCACTTGTAAGTAGTTTAATTCTGACACTCAGCAAGTTTTCCACGTCACCGTAACCTTATTACCAATAAGAAATAAAACAGACGCATGGACGGCCGATATCAGCGGTCAGTTATAAAACTTAGAAGAACCGTTGCATGATCTCAAGATTGGTGTTCGGTGCTCGAAGTATGGTGCCGTAACGCATCATAACATAATTCTTACACCAAACTATTAATGCTAGCTGGAATGTCCAGAAATTGTTTAACACAACCCACTGTAGATGAATGATAGTATGTGCAGTATAGATTCAGAAAAACGAATCCGTGACAACCTTCTGACGCGTGCATGATGTGCTGGGTGAGGAGAGAACAGTCAGCGGAAGCACCGCAATTCCCTGGCCAACCGATCGCCTGACCTGCGATATTTTTCCCTGTTGGGTAAATTGAAGGGTCTGGTCTACCCAGGTAATCTCCACACACTGGCAGAGCTACGGCATAACACTGAAACCGCTGTTGCAGGAAGGGCTGCTAGGCGTGATTCACAGTTGGATAAACCGAGCGTGGATAAATCGAGCACAGCGCTACATCTCCGTCAACGGTGTTCGTTTACATAATATTCTCTGACGGTCATTAATAATTTTCAATACCGCGTCAGTGTTGTTGACAATACATGGGCCATTTAATTTTGCCTATCTAGTGTGTGAAGTGACCTCTTCATTTTAGCAGTGGTGGCGAACCTGGACAGCCGGCCGGGGTGGCCGAGCGGTTCTAGGCGCTACAGTCTGGAACCGCGCGACCGCTATGGTCGTGTGTGGATGTGTGTGACGTCCTTAGGTTAGTTAGGTTTAAGTAGTTCTAAGTTCTAGGGGACTGATGACCTTAGCAGTCAAGTCCCGTAGTGCTCAGAGACATTTGAACCATTTTTGAACCTGGGCAGTTTTCAGGAGAAGGGTTGTATTTTACCTTAAAGTTCTTTGTTTTCATAATGTTTTGTATTGTTTTTGAACGGAAGTCATACGTAATGCGAACTCTATAAACACAAAACTCTGTCTGTGATGCTAGCTATGCCGGCCGGTATGGCCGAGCGGTTCTAGGCGCTTCAGTCTGGAACCGCGCGTCCGCTACGGTCGCAGGTTCGAATCCTGCCTTGGGCATGGATGTGTGTGATGTCCTTAGGTTAGTTAGGTTTAAGTAGTTGTAAGTTTTATGGGACTGATGTCCTAAGATGGTAAGTCCCATTGTGCTCAGAGCTATTTGAACCACTTTGCTAGCTATGTTTACAACATGCCACGCATAGGAAAAGGGTGAAGCGGTGCGAAATATTGAAGGAAGTGTCTGAAGAGGTGCATCAAGTCAACTTGAGACACGTTGGGAACTTGGAGTCATTTTGAATATCGCAAGTGTGGACTGTTTCCTTCAGGTGATATCATGTTAAACACGAGTTACAGAACTGAAATCAGTAATTAATTAGTTACTTAGAAAATAATTGGCTGGAGCACATGTTGCTGCAGTCACTTATCTTTGGAAGTGCAACGCTGATCAATTACACTTTCACATGAAATATTGTTTAGACTTTCAAGTGGAAATGGGAACAGCGTGAAGACAAGCCTTTTTCCTTGACACGGTTGTACAGATGTTACTGAAACTTCGTTCCAGTCTCATATATCGGCACGGGGCAACCTTTGGCACCGTTTACGTTCGGAGAGGAACTCACAATAAAAGGTGACCAGGTCACTGTCCCGCCAACTAGCCGTACAACGTAAGCCGTGTACCCTGTCGAGCAGATCTCACCGAGAAAGAGTATAGCATTTTCCAGAAATTCTTCCCCTTCAGTGAGTAAGATGCTGAGCAATACAGAAGTTAAGCCTATACTGTGTTTGTAGCCAGCTATCATTGTTGGTCTTAAGTACTCCTCTCGAAAATAGTTGCTTTTATCATGACTCGTTACTAAGTGAAGACAAACTCTCAGTTTCAAGCACTAATCATATTTGTAAAGAAATTCTACTGTAGACGGAACTGATCTGTGCCGGCCGGGGTGGCCGAGCGGTTCTATGCGCTACAGTCTGGAACCGCGCGACAGCTACGGTCGCAGGTTCGAATCCTGCCTCGGGCATGGGTCTATGTGATGTCCTTAGGTTAGTTAGGTTTAAGCAGTTCTAAGTTCTAGGGGACTGATGACCTCAGAAGTTAAGTACCATAGTTCTCGGGGCTATTTAAATTTTTGAACTGATCTGTCATACACGCCAGGATAGCCTAGAGCGCTAATGCGCTGCTTCCTGGACTCGGGCAGGCGCCCCGGCCCCGGATGGAATCCGCCCGGCGGATTAACGACGAGGGCCGGTGTGCTGGCCAGCCTGAATGTGGTTTTTAGGCGGTTTCCCACATCCTAATAGGTGAATACTGGGCTGGTCCCCAAGTCCCGCCTTAGTTACACGACTCACAGACATCTGAAACACATTCACACTTTTTCACGATTAACACTAGACACAGACGGCTGGAGTACACTACTTCCGTCCCAGGGGGTATGGAGTGGCGGCAGGAAGGGCATCCGGCCACTCCTTAACTTAACCATGCCAAATCCGTACTTAACCCTGCTGACCCTGTGCACAATGCGGGATAAAGGCAGTAGCAAAAGAAAGAAAGAAGAAGACAGAACTGATCTGTCATATAACACGACGACGGAAAAAAAAATCGCAACACCAAGAAGGAGTTGTGCGACATAACGAAAGTTGGAAAATGTGTCTCTACATCTGAAAGATGATGTCTATTCAAATTACGCACCAGTCGCATGAGTGACGTCCTAGTAGCGCCACTATGACGATGCGCATCAGGTTGGCTTTGTATACACGCTGTAACGGTCGTGGGCGTGAGTTACCTTTGAGATTGGACTTGATGAGTTGATGTTAGCCAAGAATGTCTTTAAGGCGACAAAGACCCCATTATCAACACCTCAATGAGATTGAACGAAGTCGTGTATTAGGGCTACGAGAAGATCGATGTTCCTTCTGCGATACTGCAGGAAGACTTGACAGGAATGAAGCAACAGTACTTGTTTGCTGGCAGAGGTGGCCAAAGGAATTGTACGGTGGAAAAAAAAGGAAAAAAAGCGGGCTCCGAACGGTGACGTCGTGTTCAGCGTATAGCTCTGGCGCATCGTACTGCATCTGCAGCAGCAATTTGAGGAGCAGTCGGCACTACAGTGATACAACGAACTGTTACAAATCGGTTACTTCAAGGAAAGCTCCGAGTCAGATGCCTTGTAGCGAGCATTCCCCCGACCTGACATCACCGCCTTCACAGAGGTCAACCGAGAGCTCATTGGGCCCGGGGGGGGGGGGGGGGGGAGGAGAGACAGGGCGAGGTCTGTCGTGTTTTCTGATGAACACAGCCTCAGTGCCAATGACAGCCGTGTGTTGCTTAGAAGGAGGCTAGTGGAGGGGATGCAACCAACCTGTCAGCGTGCTAGACACACTGGCCCTACAAGTGGAGTTATGATCTGGAGTGCGATTTCATATGACAGGAGGAGCTCTCTCGTTGTTATCCCACCCGCACTGACTGCAAATTTGTACATCAATCTCATGACTGGACCTGTTGTGCTGCTATTCATGGAAACATTCCTGGGGTGTTTTCCAAAAGGATAACGCTCGCCCACATACCGCATAACCCAACATGCTCTACAGAGTGTCGACATGTTGCCTTCACCTGCTCGATCACGTATGGGACATCATCGGACAACAACTCCAGCGTCATACACAACCGGCATTAAGTGCCCCTGTACTGATCGACCAAGCGTAACAGTCATGGAAGTCCATCCCACGAACTGACTTTCTGCACCTGCACAACACAAAGCAGTCAACATTCTGGCTGTTCCACCAGTTACTAATGTACCAGCATTTAACCTTTGCATTGGCTTATCTCTAGCATATATTAACCTGTGATCTTTCAATGTTAATCACTTAAATACGTTACCTAGACGTATGTGTTCCCGAAATTTATTTGCTCTACATTTATTATGTTTTGGTGTTGCGTTTTTTTCCGTTAGTGTATTAAGTGTAATCTTGTGGATATGCGTAGTAAAATACTATATTTGTCACCGGCTAAGTAAACACGAATTTAGTTTCAAGCACTAAGGTTATATAGAAGAAAATTACATTCTAAATGGAGCTGGTCTGTCGTATTAGATTATTTGCGGTTTTGTGTATGTTGTTATCTGGCAGCTGAACGAGCTTATTTTAGCAATATCATTGCAGACTTTCACTAAAATGAGTGACGGAACGTGGTACTTCACTCGTACGTTCCGGTATAAGTAATTTTTCAACAAGACAAGTAGGCCTACAAATCGAAACGCCTCCTCTAGAAACTTCTGCGAAAGAGTCGATTGCCTTGAAACTGAACTACAGAGCTGCTGCTAGTGCAGTACCAAAGGACATTATGAGTCATGCGTGATATGACGTGCAATACTTCAATTGGAATGTCCACAAAGAAAATTACTGTTCTACTCGGAAGAAAATAACTGTTTGAAATTACCAATACTGTACAATGAAAATTAATCTGCTGCTAGTACGACACCTGACAATCCTAACTACACACTTTTTACTAAAGAATGCAAGGTGCGATCTTCCCTGAAATAAAAGTGACTTATATCTTTCTCAGCATGCTGTTTTCGCGTCTGGAGTACTGACATTCTCGAAAGCAAATAGGAATCAGCAGATGCAGCAGTTACAGGAAAATAAACTACTCACTACTAATTTTGTTTTTCTTTTTGCTTGTTAGGAACAATCTGTGGCTTCGTGTGGCGTAAGGTGCAATGCACACACGACGAAATATTCAGAGCTTTACTACAAATCGTGGACGTGGAATTTACTTGAAAGAAAATCGTTCTTCAACAAACAGACTCTAATTACTAGCAAAAGGGATTGCAAAACGCAAGGGAACTGTAACAACTGCGAAATTCTCTCACTACAAAAATTACAAATATCTCAACCAATTGCGTAACATGTGACATAATGAAGGTAAAGAGATCATATTAGCACTAATCATAAACATCAATAGTTTCCTGCAGTTAAGAGTGCCGACGAACGAACATTTAATTCTTGCGCATATCTTCGTTACCTTTAAAATATCTCCCAAAATGTTCTCCATCAGTATAAAGAACCAGAAAGTATTACCAATAAGTTTTCATCTCCATAATAAAGTATTCCATATAGCTTCTCACAGATTCACAAATAACGGATCTCATTCTCTGAAAAGCTCAACTGTCCGCTACTATGGTTCAAATGGCTCTGAGCACAATGGGACTTAACATCTGAGGTCATCAGTCCCCTAGAACTTAGAACTACTTAAATCTAACTAACCTAAGGATATCACACACATCCATGCCCGAGGCAGGATTCGAACCTGCGAACGTAGCGGTCGCGCTGTTCCAGACTGAAGCGCCTAGAACCACTCGGCCACACCGGCTGGCTCCGCTACTATGCCTGTAATAAGAATGCCCCAACGCTAGCAAGTCAACCACAGATAAAACTAAACACAGACTCAAGGATCTTATTCGTTACACATGGTTTGCGCTTGTTCATCTTTGTCTCAGTACAATAAAGATCAATTATTTACAGTAGTAGGAAACATGTGAGAAACTTCCAGCTCTAAATAGAAAACAAGTATATCAAAAGACTATGTTTAACTGTTGTTTGTTGTATTTGATAGTAAGCACGATAACAAAAGACAATAATGTTAAGGAATTGTTGTGGGCTGTGTTGCAGGTTGCTGCCAGAGCGGTGCAAATGTGCTTCGGTCCAGTGCTTACTGTTCTCTCGCTGGTGCTCCTGGCACACCGGCCTTGCGATGGCGGTGTCGTTGTCTATAAGGTCAGCAGCTTCGTGAAGACGTCCGCGCCTGTCCGGCGAGCAACGTCCACAACGCTGCCTCCGGGATCACAGCGCGTTTCCTCAGCAGCCAATCACAGCCACCTCCGCAATGCACTTACGCACCAACAGCAGCAACAACAGTCCTCTGGCGGCAAGTTTTTCGTGATGTCAGTGACGGACGATGTAACCACGGCTGGGTCGGATACTCCGCACGTGAAAACATTCATCTTCCCTAACCTGGCCAAGTGCAAACCCGGCTTCAGAAGGGGGCATAACGGGAAATGCTACAGAATTGTGTGAACGGGCGATCTGCACCCGCTCTAGGAATCTAGACATCTTGTACATACTTATCACTCATTTGTTTGTCGCCATTTCATAAAATAAAATGCTGAAAATACTCCATTCTTTCTGGAACTCGCTTTTTATTGGCTTGGACGTTGTGAGTCTTACGCCATGAGCTTGGTACAAACATAAAAATATCTATACCGAGAAATGACAAGAATTTGAACACTGATTTAAGATATTTAACAGTTTACATAGGCACAATATTCATAGCTAAAGAATCTTGACAGGAAACTTACTGTAGACAAAATAGAGTGTAACAAAGATCAAGTTACCTTCCGTTAGGAATGTGGAATCCACTCAACGACTGTGATGTGACGTTCAAAATGATGAGCAGCAATCAATCAGTCGTCCTTTCCTTTCAGGCTTTATTAACGCAGCAAATCTAGATTTCGGCAAGTAACTAGCCATTATCAGTGCTAAAAAATAAAAGAAGTACATAGTCAGGCGATAGTATAAAAAGTACAACTCATGGCATAACCTATATCGCATGTACGTTACATTACATATCAGCATTTCAGAGTTTTAATACACGTCATAATACGTCAGTCCTCTGTTGTTTGGGCTTCAGTCATGATTCAGTCAAGTCTATTGAAACTAGGCTTTGCGGAGAACACCAACCATCTATCTAGCTGATATTTGATGCCATCTATGAACTATTCAATAAGTAACAGGAACCACGTATCTAGTAGCGACGATTAAATGAGAGAAAAATAATAGAAAAAATTAAATCAAATCAATTCTAATAATCGCAGCGTACAACATGTGCATCCTAGTATTTTGTAAATATTTAAGAAATTTTTTATGAATCTGACGTTACCTACGTGTTTTTAAAGAATAACAAAACAACTGGCTCACTAGGAGTGAATCTGGCATTTTTTACATCTTCTAATGTTAGATGTTAAATGTGGCAGCACTTCAGACAGCAAAGTCAATAATTTTACTTGTATTTTATCTTGTGTTATTCCTATGCAAATTTTAAGTTTTGTTAGAGACCATAACTGCTTTACTAATAATGTTACGCTTTACGTAGTTCATATAGAGGGCGCCATACAGCCAGCCTGTGTGTTCTCTGCGAAGCTTACCCTCATTATATAGTAATCTAGAATACACTGTGACAGGAGCCCGAACAACAGGGGTTCACGTACTCGGGCATCTATTAAAACTGGTATGTAATCTAATGTACATGCGATATAGGTTATGTACGAGTTGTAATTTTTTGTACTGTCGCCTGACTATGTACTTTTTGTATTTTTTAGTGTTGATATTGTCTAGTTACTAAAAAAATGGTTCAAATGGCTCTGAACACTATGGGACTTAACATCTATGGTCATCAGTCCCCTAGAACTTAGAACTACTTAAACCTAACTAACCTAAGGACAGCTCACAACGCCCAGTCATCACGAGGCAGAGAAAATCCCTGACCCCGCCGGGGAATCGAACCCGGGAACCCGGGCGCGGGATGTCTAGTTACTAGCCAAATCTAGATTTGCTGCTTTAATAAAGCATGAAAGGAAAGGACGACTGACTGCTGTTCTACATCATTTTGAAAGTATAACAAAGAATTCAGTAGTGATTGAGAACTACACTCCTGGAAATGGAAAAAAGAACACATTGACACCGGTGTGTCAGACCCACCATACTTGCTCCGGACACTGCGAGAGGGCTGTACAAGCAATGATCACACGCACGGCACAGCGGACACACCAGGAACCGCGGTGTTGGCCGTCGAATGGCGCTAGCTGCGCAGCATTTGTGCACCGCCACCGTCAGTGTCAGCCAGTTTGCCGTGGCATACGGAGCTCCATCGCAGTCTTTAACACTGGTAGCATGCCGCGACAGCTTGGACGTGAACCGTATGTGCAGTTGACGGACTTTGAGCGAGGGCGTATAGTGGGCATGCGGGAGGCCGGGTGGACGTACCGCCGAATTGCTCAACACGTGGGGCGTGAGGTCTCCACAGTACATCGATGTTGTCGCCAGTGGTCGGCGGAAGGTGCACGTGCCCGTCGACCTGGGACCGGACCGCAGCGACGCACGGGTGCACGCCAAGACCGTAGGATCCTACGCAGTGCCGTAGGGGACCGCACCGCCACTTCCCAGCAAATTAGGGACACTGTTGCTCCTGGGGTATCGGCGAGGACCATTCGCAACCGTCTCCATGAAGCTGGGCTACGGTACCGCACACCGTTAGGCCGTCTTCCGCTCACGCCCCAACATCGTGCAGCCCGCCTCCAGTGGTGTCGCGACAGGCGTGAATGGAGGGACGAATGGAGACGTGTCGTCTTCAGCGATGAGAGTCGCTTCTGCCTTGGTGCCAATGATGGTCGTATGCGTGTTTGGTGCCTTGCAGGTGAGCGCCACAATCAGGACTGCATACGACCGAGGCACACAGGGCCAACACCCGGCATCATGGTGTGGGGAGCGATCTCCTACACTGGCCGTACACCACTGGTGATCGTCGAGGGGACACTGAATAGTGCACGGTACATCCAAACCGTCATCGAACCCATCGTTCTACCATTCCTAGACCGGCAAGGGAACTTGCTGTTCCAACAGGACAATGCACGTCCGCATGTATCCCGTGCCACCCAACGTGCTCTAGAAGGTGTAAGTCAACTACCCTGGCCAGCAAGATCTCCGGATCTGTCCCCCATTGAGCATGTTTGGGACTGGATGAAGCGTCGTCTCACGCGGTCTGCACGTCCAGCACGAACGCTGGTCCAACTGAGGCGCCAGGTGGAAATGGCATGGCAAGCCGTTCCACAGGACTACATCCAGCATCTCTACGTTCGTCTCCATAGGAGAATAGCAGCCTGCATTGCTGCGAAAGGTGGATATACACTGTACTAGTGCCGACATTGTGCATGCTCTGTTGCCTGTGTCTATGTGCCTGTGGTTCTGTCAGTGTGACCATGTGATGTATCTGACCCCAGGAATGTGTCAATAAAGTTTTCCCTTCCTGGGACAATGAATTCACGGTGTTCTTATTTCAATTTCCAGGAGTGTATATGACTGGAGATGAAAGTGTTAATTAATTCAGTAACTGATAGCAAACTAAATTTCATAATAATTCTTCACTACTTTACCAAATAGACTCAGATTAAGTAGGATTTTGGACATTTGAGAACCTTCATGTAGCGGTAAAACTGGAACACCTGTCCGTAGTGAAACGTTCATTTTCGCAAGATTTTGCAGTAAGTGGGTTCCCTGTGCATCGAACAAACTACAGGAAATCAGCAAGAGGATTACATCTTCTTCTTCTTTCTCAAAGGCGCAGAGCGGATTATCTTCGATGTCTGTTCCATGTAACCTGACAGAACTCGAACCATGGCTGGTACATATTCCTACAGCTTCCTACTCGTCTGAAATTTTCGAAACCAGGTGAAGCTTCTAATGACCGGTTGGATGGCAACTTTACTAATACTCAGTACTCCACGGTTGATTGAGCAAAATTTCTGGTTTCGAATCCGTATCCCGCTTCGTTGTGGCGACTGGGACGTAATTCACTTAACACACTGATAACAACTGACGATTTTTCTGGAAAAGGTGTAGAGCGATCGATTGTATGAGGCTAATTTTTACGTTGGAGACATCTGCGTGTTGACTAGACACTAGTCCCTTCTTATTGTCGAATGTCGACCGAAGCAGAAGGCGAAGGAGCAGTTAATGGTAGGCTATGTTCAACGTTAGTGACAAAGATTGCGACGTGAACTCTGCACATATATCATAAGACGATTGAAACATAAAACCACACAGCGATTTCACATCAGAGTGTCTCTACAGTAGATGAAAAAGGATCGATGGCCTGAAGAACTTCTTTTCTTCCGATGTAGGATGTTACTATTTAAACAATATTTCACGTAGTGGACGGACCATGTAATCTGCAGATCGTTCATTTAACAGACTGACAAAAGCATTAAAAGAAAATTTTGGCAAGTAAATATTGAGAATGTGACTCCTTTGAATACATAGTTGGAGATCCCTTGCGAAAACTGGTGATACAATACTTATTAAAATTTATAGTGGTCTTTAAAAAGAAGAGGGCAAATATAGTAAATAGGGAATGCCAAGATCGTTAAAAGAAATGTATCAAGCCAGTACCCAATATTTACATAGCAAAGTAGGCGAAACTACATCGTACTGAAAGTACGACGTTTATGTAACACGTGAATAACGCTCAAAAACAGCCCAGACATTTCTAAGTCTAGTGCTGCGCGTCACCAAACACTCGCAAACATTGGAGTCGGAACTGGCTGCCAGATTCTAAGTTGATATGAGAACCGATTTCACGAAGACTGCACAATTGCTAAAATATCGCGCAGCCACTTCAATAGTAGTTATCAACCAGAAGAAACACTGACATACTCATTATCTCCTCTCTGGCTCAGATCAGAGCACAAAAATACATGAAATGAACAAATTGGTTCACCATTTAAAATGTATGTAACTTACAGATGACATACACATATAGAGTGGAGCACTTCTGTCAGTTGGTCCTTCTCAGACCACTCAAAATTAAATACAGGTCATGCGCACACGCTTTCAACATTTGCAAGAAATTTACACAGGTAATAATAAAAATGACTTGCCCAAAGGGAGCATGACTTTAATCTCTACTCAGCCGTGGACTTCAAAGTTACGTAAGTAGCACCATTTTCACGCCAAATTCGTCTTCCTTAATGGCCAAATGATAATTAATTAACCAACAAATAAATCTAAAAACTGCACATGAAACATATTGAAATATAGGGAATGGTTCAGAGTACTAAAACGGTCCTGACCACTGCCTTCTTAAAACTATCACGGCTGCCTCTCGATTACTTAATAATGTTTCACGAGTTTGAACGGACTTCGAAAATCGCTGACGTAATCAAGCAAACGTTCTGGTGTAAGTAACTAGGATAGGCAAATTCAGTACTCTCCCCACACTGTCTTTAATGCACTCTACTGCCACCAGTACTTCGCACTTTAGTGTACAACGTATCCGCAACGAAACCTTCCTGATCAAAATTAATCCAAAGTACTACGTCCCTTTTTATTTAATCAGGTTAACGGAGAATATACCTATGAAATCATCTTGTGGCTAGCTTGCCTCTTCCGACTGACTGCGATGTACGAGGCGACAAACTCAAACAAATGATTCAAATGGCTCTGAGCACTATGGATCGGAGGTCATCAGTCCCCTAGACTAAGAACTACTTAAACCTTACTAACCTAAGGACATCACACACATCCATGCCCGAGGCAGGATTCGAACCTGCGACCGTAGCGGTCGCGTGGTTGCAGACTGAAGCGCTAGAACCGCTCGGCAACACCGGCCGGCCACACTCACACATTCACATACACTCTTACATACACACACACACACAAAGTAGTGTTATGCAATAAGCAAGTGGATATATATGTGCTCTACTGACATAAAATCTAGTTGGTGTTGTGTAAGATATTGAGATCGAATGTAATAACAAAATGTTGACCGTTGTAAATGTATATCTGTGAAGCTTAACAAGAGTTAAGTTGTAGCGATATAGAGTGACACATAATACACACTGAATGACAAACACTTCCGAACAAAATCTAAGACTAGGATATTCGTCAATTAAATGCTATATTTGTGTATATAGATCACATTAAGTCCTGCCTTTAACATCGTATGTAGAACAAAATTACAGCCGAGCTTTTAATATTGGAGCTCTCACAACTGTATTTAGCAAAGCTGTTTCAGTAATGACCAGGCTGTTGGATGGCCGTCCATAGTGGTTAAATAAAATACGAGAAAATCAAACTCAAGCTACAGTGCCTTTTCTTAAATCCTTTCCTTTTCTACTGTAAAGAACGGAGCAGGCTTTTGGAGATCCAGCCCATTGATTATTCAGCCAAGTAATTTGGGGTGTGGGGAGGCAACAGAGAGATGCCAGTTGGAAATGGATGAGAGGGGATTACAAGTTCCGGCATTCGCCATACAATCTATGGAAGCCTTCCTAAAATCTTGCTCCAAACAATGTCAATTTATTTCTGAGACATTGTTTACCGTTGATAACATTGTTGTTGTTGTTGTGGTCTTCAGTCCTGAGACTGGTTTGATGCAGCTCTCCATGCTACTCTATCCTGTGCAAGCTTCTTCATCTCCCAGTACCTACTGCAACCTACATCCTTCTGAATCTGCTTAGTGTATTCATCTCTTGGTCTCCCTCTACGATTTTTACCCTCCACGCTGCCCTCCAATGCTAAATTTGTGATCCCTTGATGCCTCAAAACATGTCCTACCAACCGATCCCTTCTTCTAGTCAAGTTGTGCCACAAACTTCTCTTCTCCTCAATCCTATTCAATACCTCCTCATTAGTTACGTGATCTACCCACCTTATCTTCAGTATTCTTCTGTAGCACCACATTTCGAAAGCTTCTATTCTCTTCATGTCCAGACTGGTTATCGTCCACGTTTCACTTCCATACATGGCTACACTCCATACAAATACTTTCAGAAACGACTTCCTGACACTTAAATCTATACTGGATGTTAACAAATTTCTCTTCTTCAGAAACGATTTCCTTGCCATTGCCAGTTAACATTTTATATTCTCTCTACTTCGACCATCATCAGTTATTTTACTCCCTAAATAGCAAAACTCCTTTACTACTTTAAGTGTCTCATTTCCTAATCTAATCCCCTCAGCATCACCCGATTTAATTTGACTACATTCCATTATCCTCGTTTTGCTTTTGTTGATGTTCATCGTATATCCTCCTTTCAAGACACTGTCCATTCCGTTCAACTGCTCTTCCAAGTCCTTTGCTGTCTCTGACAGAATTACAATGTCATCGGCGAACCTCAAAGTTTTTATTTCTTCTCCATGGATTTTAATACCTACTCCGAATTTTTCTTTTGTTTCCTTTACTGCTTGCTCAATATACAGATTGAATAACATCGGGGGAGGCTACAACCCTGTCTCACTCCTTTCCCAACCACTGCTTCCCTTTCATGCCCTTCGACTCTAATAACTGCCATCTGGTTTCTGTACAAATTGTAAATAGCCTTTCGCTCCCTGTATTTTACCTCTGCCATCTTTAGAATTTGAAATAGAGTATTCCAGTCAACATTGTCAAAAGCTTTCTCTAAGTCTACAAATGCTAGAAACGTAGGTTTGCCTTTTCTTAATCTTTCTTCTAAGATAACATTATCCTGATCATAAATTACGATTTTGTGTATGTGTAAGCTGTAAGTATGGTATTCACACGTGTGTTTGTTACTGTACGGAATGTTACACGATTTCAGTTTATTGTACGACTGCAAAATTCGAGCTATGAGAAAGAGTTCTATGCTGCTAATGTATTAGTTAGGCTATGAAATAGTGTTAAATACTTCTCTTAAGGAATGAAACACTGTTCTTCTGATTTAGCCCATGCCTGTTCAATGGCTGATAAAATATTCTGTTTTCACACTACGTAAAACAAAGATGGAGGCTGGGTGACAAGGTCTGAAGTGCAGATAAGGCTCACCCTGAGTCGTACCGAAATTTGCGCATCTTCGGAAATGGGTCTACAACAGCAAAATGGCGGTTTCTGTCTTGTCAATTAATTACCAAAATTCAAACAAAATCTCTGTGGCTGTTCCGGCTCGTAACTCTATCGTAAAGTACACACTGTAAAACTTTAAAACTATTTCTGAGCAAAATGCAGGATCGGATTATGTTGTATAGGTAAATATTTTGGACACAGCTTTGCAATCGTAACTGTGACGTCTGAGGAACTACTTAATGGCAGATCGTCCGTTTTATTACCAAAAAGTTTTTTTGTCTTTGTCCCTAACACTGTAAAGCACACTTTTGAAATAGTTTTCAGTTCAAGAGATGAAAAATAATAATTAGTTTCCACTTGCATCGTTGTTGATACAACTATAGTAATCACACCCAACAAACAAGAAAATGATAAAGTGGTTTTCTGCAAATGGACTCTCATTAAATTTTAATAACACACAGTATTTATAGTTCTTTACAGTAAATGGCGTAACAAACATACCAGATCATGACGAATTGTCGTATTCGTGATCTTTGTAACAAGTACTAATCTAACTAATCTAATCCAAAGAAAAATGTAACGGCACACTCAAGTCTAAGTGAGCTGTCCACTGTCTTTTTTTTTAATAACTCGTGTCGCTACGACTTTCAGTTGCTCTGCCTTCCCAACAGCAAAAGACGTCTCACAGTCAGCACCTCTTTGTTTATTCATTCTTCCCAGTGCTGTTTCGGGCTTTCCAACGTGTAGATAAACAAACTTTTGCTCTTGAATAATCAGTCCGTCTCTTCCCAATAATCTCTAATATTCGTCGTCAGGCTGATTGTTTTAACTTTAGTGTAGGATCCAGACGTACAGGACTTCATTCCTTCTCTCACATAAAATTATTACACTGACTCACTACATTACATATAGAGGAAACTAACAAACAAATTTCTAAAATAACGTTAACGTTATAAACTCTTTTTTCCAAACAAAATCTCCAGATTAATCTTCATCTTGTTTGATCCCTTCTTTTGTAATATTCTCTTAGCTCAGTGACGTTTCTAGTTTCATGTTGTCTGGCTGAATCAGTTTTGGTTAGTTTGTGTGTATTTTCCACATGTTTTTCTGCTAATACGAAATGTTCTTCAGACAAGTCGACACACTTCTCAGTCTCTCCAGGTTCCTTAGTGGACTACCTGTGGTTTGGAACCAGAACCCAATCTCCAATTTGGGATTCTGCATGTCTCGTTTTCTCATTACATCTTTTCCAGCGAGCGGCTGCCTTCTCACATCTGCACCTGATGGTTCCTCTCAACTCATTTATTTGTATTCTTCTTTTCTCTAATTAAGTCGTGTGGTAGATCTCTCACCATCAACAAATATGACCAGTATTTTCAAGTTTACTGCATCAAACTTTCGGACAATTTTCCCCAAGCAGTGTGTCCGGCCGAATGGTAGGTTTTGGCTATGCATGATATCTCTCTATAGAGTGTTCAGATGGATTGCTTTCCGAATGGCAGAGCGTAATATGTAATATTTTGATACCAAGGGCTGTTAGATTATCCTTCCACTCTTACGACACAAATCACAAACCGCCATCAGACAGGATCGGCTTAGATGCGTCCATTTCTAATTGTAAGTATTGGTCAACTTTTGCCACTACAGTTCTACCCTTACTTCAGCTGATTCGATACAGTTTTAAGAATTTGGTGAGTATTCAGATACAACAAAGATAAATCGACCAGACTATTTCCTGTAGTTCTAAGGAGGCGGCAGAACAGATCTACGGAAATTAATTGTAAAACTTCCCTTACTACAATATTCTATATGTTTCCTCGAATAGTTTTATTCAGGTCCTTCACTTTCTGACATTGGTCGCAGGTGTTGATAGACTGTTTTGTCCTCTTCTTCATGTCCTTGAAAATGACAGTTTCTTGCAGTGTTCTCAAACATACCCTAGCCCCAAAATTACCATGACTGAAGTGCATGTAATCAATTAATTTATCCACAGACTTTTTGAGCCAACAAATTCTTCAGTCGGAGTTTTCCTTTCTTCTTCTCGTAAATAAGATTTGTCAATGAATGAGGTAGTGTCTCAGTAGTTCATGGTCTTCTTGCAGAATTCTATGTTGTATCGTTCTCAAGTAGGGGTTCTCCTCCTGTAATAAGTGTAGTTCCTTACAAATTCTTCTTATCTCTATTTCATGTTAATTTTCTATGATATTCATGATTTTGAATTCTCTTTTGACACTGAACGCATTGTCCCCCCGTCCTGTACCTATAGGCATTCTGGTAAGTGTACCAGGTATCACATTGCGTTCTACCTGCGCACATTTAATTTTGATATCAAAATACTGCAGAAACAATGACCTACTTAATTGATTTATCATGTGAATATGGGCGTTCCTTCATATACTGGGTGTGCATAAAGTTCGAGAACACTTTCAGTTATTTATTGCACAAGAACCAAACATTGTACAGATATCATACATGTGTCATTCTGAAGAGAAACCCTGAAAGTTTTTTTTCATGTATACCGTCACGGCTTAGTCTCGCAATTTGCCGCTAGTCACCGCTAGTCGCAAACATGGCGAGTTCAGGTGTGGAGCGAGTTCTGTGTGTTGGACTTCGACAAAAACAAGAGTGCTAGAGCTGTTCAACGGATGTTTAGAACCAAGTACGGTAAGAAGCTACCAAAAAGGAAGGCCATTTGCAACTGGCACAACAAATTCGTTACGACGTGTTGCTTCTGCCCGCAAAGAGAAGCGGACGTCCGAGTGTGATTGAAGTGAATGTGGAGCAATTACGAGAGACATTCATGAATCCACAGAAATCGGTGCGTCGTCCATGCCGAATGTTAGTAAAAAAAAACTTTCAGAGTTTCTCCTGAAGATGCAATATGTATGACATCTGTACAATGTTTAGTGCTTGTGCAATAAATGATTGAAAGTGTTCCCAGACTTTATGTACAAGCTGCATATCAGTGCTTTATGATCAGTGATGACTATTGTTCGATCTCCCCAATCGTAGTAGATGAACTTCTGCAAACCTCAGTAGTTGCTAGAGCTCCCTTTTCAGTACTGCTGTTAACTCCTTTCACAGTTCGTCAGACAATGACTGGTAAAGGCCATTGTTTTCTGTTATTTCTTCGCATTCTCTTCTGTTTCTTGAAATATATTTCGACCTATCCCATGGCGACTAACGGTTGGTGCGTGATAAAATGGTACATTCGTATTAGAGCAGCGAAATGGTATGGCATTAGTTAACGTTTTCTTGATCTTTTCAAATTCTTGCTGGGGTTCAGTAATGCATATCCAGATGTTGTTTCCTAACCCAGTTTTGCTAGTTTTGGGTCTTTGAATGCTTGATTCTATATGAACTTGTGATAAAATTTCGACATTCCGAATGGTACTTTTAACTGATTTTTGTCTATTGGAGAGGGTGCTTCCCTGGTTGCTCTTATCTTTTCCAGATTCAGCTGAGTTTTCACCCTGTAAAATGTAAAGCCCCAAGAATTTTATTTTTTCTTTCAAAAATTCTGATTTCGAATTTCCAGCAGCATTCCTACCCTAATAAGTATTCTAAATAGCTCTTAAAGTATCTGACAGTGCTCCTCCCATTGTCCTGCCACTATCAACAGATTGTCTACATAGATTTGAATTTTGAATAATTTTGAACTTAACTTGGCGTCCAAAACAGCATCCAAAACTCTGATAGATACTGACATAGATAAACTGATTCCAAGGAGCACAACATTAAATACTTCTGAATCTCTTTCAGCAGAGGTTCTTGCCAGTACCTGCATGTCAAATTGCAGTTGACCATAAACAAAACCCTTTCAAACTACTGTACAATTTCAGACATATTTCTCAACCTTCGGTAAGCTACTGTTTCAATTATTTTATTCAGATGTCTGACACCTAAAACCACTCTCACTGACCCATTCAATGCATTCACTATAATTAACAGGTCACTGTATGTTGAATTAACTCTCTCAATCACCCCACACTACTCCATTTTACTAACTTCTTCCTCTACTGCATTTTGGCCTAAGGGATAGGATAAAGCCTTATGACCAACAAATGATGAGGTTATACTTTAAGCTTGTACTCATAACTGCATGTTATTCTAGGCTGATAGGAAAAACTTGTTTATATTTCATTAATAACTTCCGTAATGCTTTGCATTAACTTCAGTGTGGTCTATGTACTTTACTATCGGATCCTCCAATTCCTTGTTGCTGGTGGCTTCCTCATTGTTGCATTATTCTTGTGACTCCCAAAGATCATTCTGTTCACATTCTTTAAGTTTCAGTCGACATATCCATGCCTCCTCTCTCGATGGAATCCTGTGCAAAGATATCCTTTTAGCCTGACTCTTTCTTGTTAATTCTACATATCACAGGCCAGAATTTAGTTTCACTCTGCACCTGCTCAGCATGACCATTCCCATAAAAGAAATCAACATAAAGTTTCAGTACTACTAAACAATCTTGCTTTGTTTCAAAGTTTCCCAGACTGATAGTCACATATATTGATTTAGTTTGGTTAAAGTTCCAGTAGCAGTTGAACGGAATGGACAGTGTCTTCAAAGTAGGATATAAGATGAACATCAACAAAAGCAAAACGAGGATAATGGAATGTAGTCGAATTTAGTCGTGTGATGCTGAGGGAATTAGATTAGGAAATGAGACACTTAAAGTAGTAAAGGAGTTTTGCTATTTGGGGTGCAAAATAATTGATGATGGTCGAAGTAGAGAGGATGTAAAATGTAGACTGGCAATGGCAAGGAAAGCATTTCTGAAGAAGAGAAATTTGTTAACATCGAGTATAGATTTAAGTGTAAGGAAGTCTTTTCTGAAAGTATTTGTATGGAGTGTAGCCATGTATGGAAGTGAAACATGGACGATAAATAGTTTAGACAAGAAGAGAATAGAAGCTTTCGAAATGTGGTGCTACAGAAGAATGCTGAAGATTAGATGGGTAGATCACATAACTAATGAGGAGGTATTGAATAGAATTGGGGAGAAGAGGAGTTTGTGGCACAACTTGACTAAAGGAAGGGATCGGTTGGTAGGACATGTTCTGAGGTATCAAGGGATCACCAATTTACTATTGGAGGGCAGTGTGGAGGGTAAAAATCGTAGAGGGAGACCAAGAGATGAATACACTAAACAGATTCAGAAGGATGTAGGTTGCTACTACTTGCTTCGCTTTCTCCTATTCTAGATCGAAAACATCTTCCATTTCGTCTTTTTTATCTTCCATCTCCCAATCATCTCACTCTGCCTCCATTTTTGTTTCTCCTTCCTCTCTTCAGTGCTCACTGCGTCCATCTCACCCTCCTGATTCTCTTCTTCCTCTTTCCATAACATAATCGTCTTCCACTCACAGTTCCTCGGCCTCATCCCCATTGTCCTCACAACACTGCTGATTGATGTATTCCTTCATTCATTCGTCCTGATATTTCAACATTAACTTCAGCTCTTATATTTTTCACTTTTAATTAACAATCTAATTAACTATTTCGTAATTCCATCTGCATTTACAGTTTTGGATATTCAACTTCCATCCTTAATACCTTCATTCGTCTGCATTCACGCTTCCTTTAAAGTGTCGATATGCGCACAACTCTGCCTCCCATGAATCGTAGCTTTTATTGCCGTATCTATTTCCAACCACACAGTATTTTGCTTCGTGTTTATTGAACGACATCGTCTTGCCTGGCTTTAGCTTCGCTCCTCCACTGCTAGTTGCCTCTTTGGAAGAGGCGTCTTCTCTAACTTCCTGCCCCTTCATGTTTTTGTTGACCTCTCATTCTGTATACACTGTTTATACTTTCCTCACTACACTCATCACTCTGTGTTGGTGTCAGTGTTTGTAAATAACTATTTCTTCTAACTGTCTGGTCTTTATACCTATGTGTGTCCGTGTTGACCATAACAAATAGTTTGTCCCAGTTGCCCTTTCAAATAAGTGTGGACCATCACATATATGTTTCTTAGTTTTCCTGTCAGTTCAGGTTTTTTCTCCATTCCCAACTCTTGTCTTTCTTCTTCTCCTTCTGTGATTAGGCATTCCTCGATCATTTCGATCGCTTGTTAATGCGTGATTCCTTCCATTGACTTTTGCACAAAACTGTTTTAGCTTACCATTCCCAAACTGGTCTGTATAATGTAATTTTCTAAGTAAGTTATCACACTGTGCGTACATACTTCCAGCACTGTAATAAATTTCAGCCAGTAATAGAGAATACTCTATTCAAGAATCACAAGAGGAGAAGTTATAGTTGAAAAGGCCAGGTGATACGTTAAGATTTCAGTTAGATTTCATCATGGCCAGATGCAGATTCCGAAATCAGACATTGGATTGTAAGCAGTACTCAGGAGCAGATATAGACTCAGATCACAATGTAGTAATGATAAAGAGTAGGCTGAAGTTTAAGACATTAATCAGGAAGAATCAATACGCAAAGAAGTGAGATACGGAAATACTGAGGAATGACGAAATACCCTTGAAGTTCTTTAAGGCGATAGATACAGCTATTGGGATAGCTCAGTAGGTAGTACAGTTGAAGAGGAATGTACATCTCTAAAAAGGGCAATCACGAAGTTGGAATGAAAAACATAGGTACAAAGATGGTAATTGCAAAGAAACCATGAGTAACAGAAGAAATACCTCCGTTAATCGATGAAAGACGGAAGTACAAATATGTTGAGGTGATATTCAGGAAGACAGAAATACAAATGGCTGAGAAATGAACTAAATAGGAAGCGCAGGGAAGCTAAGACGAAATAGCTGCATGAAAAATGTGCAAAACCTAGAACTTAGAACTACTTAAACCTAACTCCCTGTTCTGCGCTCATAGGTAGCACACCGCGTCTAGTACACGTCCACCGTGGCGCTCGGGGGCCACAGCACTAAGTTACGACACCTGAAGATGGGCTTATAAGAGCCCGAAACGGGTCGTGTGATTATAAAAGAACTTTGCAACTCAGGCGGTATTTTCACCCTCTGGTATAATGCTCAGTTGCGGATGTTCCTCTAACAGGATTGTCATTGTACATTGATGATTTCCGCCTGAATCAGAAAATCGACCAAAATGACGTCTTTTTGGTCCCGTCATACAACGTCACAGAGACTGCGGTCTAATACGCGCTGTACCATGCAGCCACAATTACAGAATGTGTTGAAAATTGTTTCCCTGTGCCTCAATGTATGCGTGTACGTGCCGTAGCATGTCCTGTCTCACAATTTCACATCATCCAGGCTACATCCGAACAGTGCCAAAGGCAGTATGAGTACACTGCTCCAGTGCCACCACATCAGGAATGGCTTCTGGATACTCGATACTTTGAGAGGGCTCAATAACCAGATCTCTCAGAGGTTGAGATCCGGTGAACGAGCAGGCCATGCCTGGTCCGATCCACCTACCAGGGAAGACACTCTATATCAGCGAACTCAATAGTCATTAAACTTCGTGAGAGAGCAGAATGGGGCGTTCCGCGGAACTCATGGACTTCGAACGTGGTCAGGTGATTGGATGTCACTTGTGTCATATGTCTGTACGCGAGATTTCCACACTCCTAAACATCCCTAGGTCCTCTGTTCCCTATGTGATAGTGAAGTGGAAACGTGAAGGGACACGTACTGCACAAAAGCGTACAGTACGACCTCGTCTGTTGACTGACAGAGACCGCCGACAGTTGAAGAGGCTCGTAATGTGTAATAGGCAGACATCTATCCAGACCATCACACAGACATTCCAAACGGAGTCAGGATCTACTGCATGGCTAAGCCATGTCTCCGCAGTATCCTTTCTTCCAGGAGAGCTTCTGTGAAGTTTGTAAGATATGAGACGAGGTACTGGCGGAATTGAAGCTGTGAGGAGGGGTCGTGAGCCGTGTTTGGATAGCTCAGCTGGTAGAGCACTTGCCCGCAAAAGGCAAAGGTCCCGAAATCGAGTGTCTGTCCGGCACACAGTTTTAACCTGCCAGGAAAGTTTCATATCAGTGCACATTCCGCTGCAGAGTGAAAATTTCATTCTGGAAACTAATATTCCTCGATTCTGCTGTTAAGAATTTGTGTTAGTATTTTGCAACCATGACTTATTACACTGATAATTCGGCAATTTTCACAACTCTCAGCAACTACTTTCTTTGAAGTTGGAATTGTTACGTTCTTCTTGAAGTCCGAGGGTATTTCGCCTGCCTCATACATCTTGCACACCAGATGAAACGTTTTGTAATGGCTGGCTCTCCCAAGGCTATCAGTAGTTCTGACGGAATATTGTCTACCCCTGGAGCTTTCAGATCTCTGTCAAATTCTTCTTGTAGTATCATATCTCCCATATCATCTTCATCCACGTCCTCCTCAATTTCTGTAATATTGCCTTCAAGAACGTCTCCCTCGTATAGACCCTCTATATACTCCTTCCACCAGCTTTCCCTTCTTTGCTTAGGATTGGTTTCCCATCTGAGCTCTTAATATTCGTACAGCTGCTTCTCTTTTCTCCAAAGGCCCCTTTAATTTTGCCGTATGTGGTATCTACCTTTCCCCTAGTGACATATGCTTCTAAATCTTTACATTTGCTCTCTAGTTATTCCTGCTTAGCCATTTTTCAGTCCTGTCAGTTTGAGTTTTTAAACGTTTGTATTCTCTCTCGCCTACTTCACTTGCTACATTTTTATATTTTCTGCTTTCGTAAATTAAATTCAGTATCTCTTGTGTTATGCAAGGATTTATACTAGGCCTTGTCTATTTACATATTTGATCCTCTACTGCCTTTACTATTTGATCTATTAAAGCTACCCATTCGTCTTCTACCGTATTCTTTTCCCCTTTTCTAGTCAACAGTTGCCTAATGCTCTCTCTGAAACTCTCAGCAACTTCTGGTTCTTTCAACTTATCCAGGCTCCATCTCCTCAATTTCCTGCCCTTTGCCGTTTTCTCCAGTTTTGATCTAGAGTTCATAACCAATAAGTTGTGTTCAGAGTCCACATCTGCCCCCGTACATGTCTTACAATTTAAAATCTGGTTCCAAAATCTCTGTCTTACCACTATGTAGTCAGTAGGAAACCTTCCGGTGTGTACAGGTTTCTTCAAAGTATACAACCTCCTTTTGTGGTTCTTAAACCACGCTTCGCGATGATTAAATTATGCTCCGTGCAAAACTCTACCAGGCGGCTCCCTCTTTCATTTCTTTCTCCCAGTCCATATTTACCTATTATTTTTCCTTCTCTTCCTTTTCCTGTTATCGAATTTCAGTCACCCATCACTATTAAATTTTCGTCTCCCTTATCTGTCTGAATAGTTTCTTTTATCTCGTCATACATTTCTTCAATCTCTTCATCATCTGCAGAGCTCGTTGGCATGTAAACTTGTACTACAGTACTTTGTTGGGTGTGAGCTTCGTGCCTGACTTGGCTACGATAATGCGTTCACTATGGTTTTCGTAGTAACTTATCCGCATTCCTATTTTCATATTATTTATTAATCCTATTCCTGTGCTTCCCCGATTTGTTTTTGCATTTATAGCCCGGTATTCATCTGACCAGAAGTCCTTTCCTCCTGCCACCGAATTTCGCTAATTCCAACTATATCTAACTTCAACCGATCCATTTCCCTTTTTAAATTTTCTAACGTATCTTCCCGATTAAGGGGTCTAACATTCCACGCTCCGATCCGTAGAATGCTAGTTTCGTTTCTCCTGATGATAACATCCTCCTGAGTAGTTCCCACCTGGAGATCCTAGTGGGGGACTATTTTACCCCAGCAATATTTTTTTTTTTTTTTTTACCCAAGAGGACGCCATAATCAGTTAACGATACAGTAGAGCTGCATGCCCTCGGGAAAAATTAGTGCTGTGGCCGAGTGGTTCTAGGTGCTTCAGTCTAGAACCGCGCTGCTGCTACGGTTGCAGGTTCGAATCCTGTCTCGGGCATGGATGTGTGATGTCCTTAGGCTGGTTAAGTTTAAGTAGTTTTAAGTCTAGAGGACGGATGTGCTTAGAGCCATTTGAACCATTTGAAAAATTACGTCTGTAGTTTACCTTTGCTTTCAGCCATCACAGCAAGGTCTTGGAACTAATGAAAAGGCTGATGCCCCTCTTCAGGAACTACACGTTTGTCTTGACTCTCAACAGTCAGTCCTCCGGTGTAGTTGCACCTACGGTACGGCTATTTGCACCGCTGAGGCATGTAAGCCATCCCACCGGCGGCAAGGTCCAGTTCATTAGAATATAATTAATCACAACATAATGTTGTTGTTGCCATTGTTAACTTGTCCCTTCAGCTAGTCAATTTGTGCAATAAAGTTCTTTTCTCTTCAGTTCAGTGCTGTTTCTTGATGTACCTTCAAATAATGAACATTCTTCTGAAACAACGTTTTACAAAAGGCTTCTATTCTGTTATCGGTTATTCCGTTTATCTTTCACGTTTCAGTGTCGTAGAAGGCTACAATATAGACAAATCTTTCAGTAAAATATTCCTAACAATTAAATCAGTATTTGATGAAGACTTTTTTCAGAAACGTTTTTCTTGCTATTGAAAATCCGCCCTTTAAGTCCTCCTTACTCCACTCATTTCACCTTCCAAATATCAGGCGTCCACTACTTTCAGTGCCTCATTTCCTAATCTAATTCCTTCAGCAGCCCCAGATTTCAATTGACTCAATTCCAGCAGCCTTGTTGGACTTTTGCTGATGTTCACCTTATAACCTCATCTCACGAGGTTATACGTCCCCTCCAACTGATATTCCAAGACATTTGCCTCCTATGACAGTTCCACAACGCACCTGCAAACCTCAGAGTCTTTGCTTCTTCTCCATGGACTATATTTTCATATCCCAAATTCTTCTTGGTTTCCGTCACGGCTAGCTCTGTATGCTATCTGAATAACACGGGTAATAGGCTACAACCCTGCCTTACTCCCTTCTCAACTATTGTCTACTTTTCATGTCCTTCGTATCTTAAAACTGCTGTACAGTTAATGTACAAGTTGTAGATAGCCTTTCTCTCCTTGTGTTTTATCTCTGTTTTCAAAATTTCAAAGAGTATATTCCGGTCAACATTACGGAAAGTCTCTCATAAATCTGCATATACTAGAAATGTAGTTTTTCCTTTCTTCAGTTTATTATACAAGACTAGACATAGGGATTGTTTGGCTTGGCGTGTTCCTCCATTCGTTTCGAATTCCAGTTTTTCTTTTCCGCAGATCGCACTTCACCAGTCGTTCCATTCTTCTGTACGTAAGTCGTTTTGGTATAGGGGGTAGTGAAATGGAAACGTGACAGATGGAAAAAAAGTAAATAAACATTTATTATTTTAAAAGTAATCACCATAGTTGTTAAGACGTTTATGTCGCTGTGAGACAAGACGGTCTATACCTTCATGAAAAAGTGTATGAGCTGTCAATGGAACCAGGCGTGCGTCTCTTCGTCCGAAGCAAATCGACGGCCACGAATATTTATATTCAGGGCTCCAAAAATATGGAAACGGCATGGAGAGAAATCGGTTATGTACGGAGGATGTGCGAAGAGTGCAAGAGTCCGCTCCTCGTTGACTTTGTGGAACAAGGTGCCACAATCAACGCTCTGTGGCAAGAGGATAATTTGGAAAAATTGGAACGCGCCATCAAGTCTAAACGCCCAGGAATGTTGACGGACTGTATCATTCTGTTGCAGTATAATGCCCGGTCACATGTTTCCAAGGCTCTTCCGATTATTCAACAGAAATTGAGCCTGGAAGTCCTTGCACATCCTCCATATAGTCAGATATCTCTCCATGGCATTTTAATACATTTGGAGTTTTATTGATTACTTTTGAAATTATAGACAGTTTACAAATTTTCCATCTGTTTCGTTTTCATTTTACTGTTACTTGTATTTCGCTACAGTGACTGATTAAACTTCTGCTTCTGTGGTTCTCATACCTGACAACGCCTACCTTCTTTGGTCCTGCGATTATTAGATTCTTATTTACTATTTAATATAAGGGTGTGTAATAAGTAGCGTCTCAAAATGAATACACAGCGTTCAGGATTCATTAATAAACAATTTTGTGGCTTTATATGCACGAGGAAGGATCGCAAAGTAACGCACAATAATTTTTCCCCCCTGGTACTGCTGCTAGAATGCAGAAATCTCAAACCGATACAGTTTGAAGTTTGTGCTAGACAGGGTAATTTGTTTTCATGTGCAGCTCTAGCGAGAGAAGAGTGAAGTACGAAACAAAAATGGCGCGCACGTTCTACAACTTGTAAAGAGCAACGAAGTTTAGTTTGATATTTGTGGGCCAAAGGGTATAAGCCCAGTGAAATTCACAGAGGAAAGCGTGGCGTGTATGGCGACGACTGTATGGGCTGTAGCGATGTCTCCAGATGCTGTGCATGCCTCCAAGAGGGCCGTTTGAACCTACGTGATTCGCCACGCTGCAGTCGACTGGTAAAAGCTGCAACTCCGCTGAATGTAGGAGCCGTTGACGCAACAATTTTCAACGATCGGCGTGTGCAACTGCGAACCTTATCGCAAGCAACATTTCCTATGGTGCAGTGTACGATATTGTTCATGACACGTTGAAATTTCGTAAAGTTAGTGCTCGCTGGGGTGCCAAGGAACCTGACATACAAAGGCATGGGCCACCGAATGATGACAAGCTTGGATCACTTAACGCGTTACGCCATGGAAGGACATACTTCTTGAAACGAATTGTCATTTTTGATGGGTCATCGGCATATCACTACACGCCCGAAATCAAGCAGGCCTCTATGGTATGGCAACATACTGGTTCCACAGAAGGAAAGAAATCCAAAGCGAATGAATCTGATAGGAAAGATTTTGTGGCAGTGTTCTGGTATATGCCTGGTGTGTTATTGGTGAACTTTGTTGAAAACGGGACCACTGTGAATTCTGTAGTCTAGATTAAAACTTTGGTAAAGTTTCGTCGTGCCCTTCGTGACAAACGCCACAATATAAATACTGACGGTGTCAGATTTCATCATGACAATACTCGTCCCCATGTTGCTGCTCCTGATAGTGAGAAAATCGACAGATTTGGGTGGGAGATGCTCCAGCATCCACCATACGGTCCTGACCTAGCACCGTTGGACTTTTATCTGTTTCCTCCGATGAAGAAATTCCTGACCGGCCAACGTATAGCGACAGATGCGGAGGTGAAATCAGCAGTCCGCAAATGGCTGTACTCCAACCGAACGAACTTCTACGAATAGGGCTTATTGAAAATGGTACCACTATGGTAGAAATGTGTTGAGAACGTTGATGACTATGTAGGAAAGTACGTAAAAGTTGTATGTTCATATGTGATTTTTTTGTTTTGTTAGCTATAAATCTTTTTGGTAATAATATTATAGTACGATACTTTCCTATCTTTCCTCGTATTTCATTGTGAATTGAATCTTCATAGGGAGTTAGAGGTGTAGCCATTTTCTTCATGGTAAGATGAAACTAGTAATATAGCCCAAAACAAAAATTCCTGAACAGCCCTACAGTATTTATATCG
Organism: Schistocerca piceifrons; assembly: GCF_021461385.2. Taxonomy (NCBI): domain Eukaryota; kingdom Metazoa; phylum Arthropoda; class Insecta; order Orthoptera; family Acrididae; genus Schistocerca; species Schistocerca piceifrons. Next base: position 365,737,889 of record NC_060140.1, on the reverse strand, counting down.
CAAACTACTTGTTCCAGATACATGCGTCCTCATTTTGTTTCTCAGTTTCTATATATTTCTGTTATAACTCTGGATATTTGCACTTTATTTCCACAAACACACTTACACACGCGCACACACATACGCAAATACCATCAATGTTTTTGTCACTGTCATGTCTGGCAGTGTCGCTGAAGACGGTTAATATACGAAATATCATCAGCTTTATTAACAGAACTTTGTAAGAGGTAGTTTGTGGTTATCATTTTGTCACGTTGCGAAGATGTTAACGGGTTTGCTTGATAGCTATGTCGACCTATAAGAGAAATATTTTCATGAAGAAATTACACTGTAGGACAATAACCAGACTACTGTTCATTACCATCACAATTAACATCACTGGTATACGATCTGGGGCAACGCGAAAGCACTCATAGTATCGACACGTGAACTGTATTCAGTACAATAGTATACTTGTATTTAAAGTGTTGTCCTGTATTGTTTTTCTACGAAAATCATCGGTAAAGTGAACTCTACAAATACGCAGGGCTCTCTCTCTCTATTGCTAACTGTTGTTTATAAAATGCTACACTCGAGGTAGGAATAAAGAGGTGAAAAATATCTGACAGAACTCTTCAAGACACACAGAAAGAAAATAAGAGAACTTGACACACGTTGAGAACTTGAAATCATTTTGAAGAACGCAAGATTGGTCGGTTTCCATCACATAAAGCAGGGTTTCAGGATTTAATTTGATAATCAACTATTTAGTAAATTATTAGCTGGAACGTACGCGCGCTGCAGTATTTTGGATCTTGTTTAAATGCAACGCGCATCGATTGCACTTTGGTACAATATGTTCATTACGCTTCTAAATGGAAATGGGGACGATGTGAAGGCACGCGTCTTTTCCTTGACACTGTTGTTGTGCAGATGTTCCTGAAACCTCGCTCCAGTCTCTTCTATCGCATGGGGTACCCTTGGACTCAGTTTGCACACGGAGAGGAGCTCTCAATAAAAGGTGACCGGATCCCTGCTTCACCATCAGACCGAGCAACGCAACTCGTGTACTCAGTCGACCAGATCTCGCCGAGGAAGCGCGTAGCTTTCTGGATAAATTCTTCTCGTCCGGTGAGTAACATACTCAGCAAGGTAGAAATTAAGCCTTTACTGTGTTTGTAGCCGGCTGCCATCAATACCATAACAAAATCCTCCTGGAAGTAATTGTTTTTAAGATAAGGCGTTAATACTGTAAATGAATGTGAACTCAATTTGAGGCAGTAATTTTATGTGAAAAGGAATTCGATAGTAGATGGAGCTGATCTGTCATATTAGATCTTGTGGATATGGCTGAGTCGCAACGGAATTAAAGTAATTTGCACGACGGCGGTTTCTTCGGTGGAATTGTTTAGGGGTGTAGCAGATCCGGAAGCTATGAAGTACGACATTCTAAAATTTTAACAGCAGGGTTCCCATTGTCCGAACAGTATTTGTTGTTTGCGATGAGTTGGATTTTTTATATTTCTAAACAGTACAATACAATCCAGGCGAAGAAGATAATGAAGCTTTTGAGTGAGGGCAGCAAGAACAGCAGACGAATATCGTGTTGCTTCTAAGGACATTGTATGGGAAATATATAACGGCGGAAACGCCGTAATTGCTTCGGCTTAATGTACCCACTAATTTTTAGAGAACGTTACACCAGTATATTGCATCATGAGGTAATAGCGTTTGCACGGTGACAGCATACAAAGTACGCCACGTGCCAAAGGGCAGTACATAACGTATCAGGCAAAACAGAAACTCCGCACCGCACCAAAGACAAATAACTACTCAAGACAATGCCAACATTAATGAGCATCCATCGGCAGTAGTATACACCAAATTCACTCATAGGAAGAGCATACTGCTACAATTGTTAGTTAGAGCTACGACATTGGTGCTGACATATATTTTCAGTGAAATGAGTGACATAACGTGTTACTTCACTCCAATCTTCTGGTATCTGTATAACTAAAAGGTTAAATTGGTTCATGCTCAGTCCAAGCTGCCTATCTAACGACTTGCAGGGCAAAAATATTTGATTTTATTGACCGAAATTAAAAATTTGAAATGCTGTCTCAATCTGCTCATTAAGAGATATAATCTTACGTTAAAGGTTTAAGACAGTACGAAATATATCAACGTGAAACCGTGTATACGTATTGACGCAGCGTAACACACAGCGTCCAAATTACCTGGGCTCTATTCATATAGTGCTCGCACTAAAGAATTAGAACACTTTGAACAGAATTTGAAACCTTTTCTAAACTTTTTCTCGGTTAAGTGCTTCAAGTCAAATACTTAACGCATTAAGTCATTTATAATGTATTAAGACGTTTGAAGCTGTTTTGTACATGAGAGTTCCTTTCCTTAAGGAATATTTGAACAAAATAAGTGGGCCTACAAATTGAAAACCTCCTCCACAGTCGGGAGACACTACCTAACTACTGAATTACACATCCCATCGATCAACTTTTAGAAACTTAAAGGTATTTTTTACAGCTAATGGCATTTCTCGAGTGAATGAAAGAAAAGACAGAATTACCCAAATGTGAGGAAGAATAAAGCGTTTAAAATTTCTTTCAGTCCATTATTTGAACAATAATGAATAAGCTGTGCATTTTCAGTTGCTCCATTAGTTGACAGTGCTTGCTCTTTGTTCGTCAATAATCATTTCTAAATTAGATGCTACGACTGCTGTAGGCATTATTACGTGGCACACAGTTGTTTATATTCCATCTCTGGTGTTCTCCTGTAAGCTTACGAAATCTAAAATTTCATTCTATGCGGGAGAAATTTCTATGTATTAACGACGTGCCTTTGAAAGCTGTTACGAATGACAGACAGCAATTGAACGTGTGCTATATCCTTAGATATTTCCTAAGGACTAATGTCAGCACGAAATGTAAAGATACAAGGCATTGAGGTCGAATAACAGCTGATAGCAGGCTTGTAATGGTTTCAGTTGGCTGACCTCAACCGTTTTGCTGCGCCTCTTGCGCTGTTTTTGTTTGAAATTTTTGTCGCTTTAGATTAGCAGCCGCTTTCAGATCATTCTCGGAGAATGAGAAATTAATGACTAGGAATGTTCTGATAGCACATTTACATAGTGGCAACTGAGTGTCCTTAACCAATCGGGATTAATACGCAGTAACGTTTATTAGTTCGAGACTAGTACAGCAGAGGAGTGTGTTAAGTATGAATCTTTGCTTTTGGAAAAGAAATGACCAAATCAACTGCAATAAATGTAATAGTTTTGCAACATTTATTTCGCTATCATTGCCATTCTAAAGCAACCAGCTAATACAGTACTGGTGAGACTATCTAAATATATGGTGGTTGTCCATGTGAATAATTATACATTGTAACTATACATTGGTACTTACATATAGTTTGATTTGACCTCCATATAGCATCTATAGTAAACTGTCATCATCTAATTCGTAGTGATTACGTGATATGTAGTAATTATAAACGTATGGAATATAATGTGACATATTTTTGATAGTTCGTTTACTTCAAAATACGATTTGACACTTGTTTGACAGTTCGTTTAGTATGATGCTGGAAGTATAATTGGCTAAGTAACGATAATGTTACACATCACCGATCGAATTTTACTGTGAATTATATCTTTGATCCAAGTATACCCAGACCAAAGACATAATTTTCAATCCTGCCCGCCTGTAATTCGATCGATGGTAAAAATCTGGAAATGTGGTTGCGTTGCTCGTAGTACTTAGGAAAACAGGAAAAAGAACATCCTGGTGACTTGGTCAGCTTCAGTGTACACTATCTGATCAAAAGTATCCGGATGCCCCAATTTAACGTGCAGTTAATCGCAGTATGTCACGAGAAGCGGACCTGACAAAATAAAAGGCGGCCGGGATTATAGTGTTGTCAGTAGAGAAGCAACAGCAGAATGGGTTGATCAGAGGCGCTCAGTGATTTCGAACATGGGCTAGCCACACGGCATTTCTATTTTACCGTTTTCAATAAGGCCTATTCGTAGAAGTTCGTTCGGTTGGAGTATAGCCATCTGCGGACTGCTGAATTCACTTCCGCATCTGTCGCTATACGGTGGCCGGTCAGGAATTTCTTCATGGGAGCAAACAGATGAAAGTCCGAAGGTGCTAGACCCGGACTGTATAGTGAATACTGGAGCATCTCCCACCCAAATCTGGCGATTTTCTCCCGATCTGGAGCATCAGCGTGGGGACGAGTATTGTCATAATGAAATCTGACACCGTCAGTATTTATGTTGTGGCGTTTGTCAGGTTAAATTGGTTCAAATGGCTCTGAGCACTATGGGACTTAACGTCTGAGGTCATCAGTCCCCTAAACTTAGAACTACTTATACCTAACTAACCTAAGGACATCACACACATCCATGCCCGAGACAGGATTCGAGCCTGCAACCGTAGCAGCAGCGCGATTCCGGATCGAAGCGCCTAGAACCCCTCGGCCCCAGCGGCCGGCGAAGTGGAAACACGAAGCAACAACCGCAATTGAACCAAATTTCTGTCCATTTACTGGCAGACAGGGACCGTCGTTCATTGTGGAGGAGTGTTGTAAGAAAGTGCATGAAATCAGCTGGAAGAACCATCCATGAGTCCCAGAGTGCTACCAGTAATCCAACCAGCACAGTGGCTGTACGTGGAGATTTACAAAGAATGGGGTAGAATTGTCGAGCAGCTCCTGATGAGCCACGTATTTCTATGGTCAATACTAAGCGCCGCTTGAATGATGTAAAGGGCGACGCGACTGAAAACGGTTGATTTGGTGTAATGAATTACGCTACATCCTGTGGCAATCCGATGGATGGGTTTCGCTTTGGCGACTGCCTAGGAACCGTTACTTGCTATTACGTGTAGTGTCAACAGTGATGTAATGTACTGTTTGGATTATATTGTATGTTAACCGGGGACCTAGAAACGACGGAGAGGCTCCGTCCCCGCTGCAGCCGCAGTGATCCACAAGCCCACGACGACTACCGCAGTCCACTTCACACCTCCACCGCCCCACATCGAACGCAGGGTTATTGTGCGGTTCGGTCCCCGGTGGACCCCCCAGGGAACGTCTCACTCCAGACGAGTGTAACCCCTATGTTTGCGTGGTAGAGTAATGATGGTGTACGCCTACCTGGAGAACTTGATTGCGCAGCAATCGCCGACATGGTGTAACTGAGGTGGAATAAGGGGAACCAGCCCGCATTTCCCGCGGCAGATGGAAAACCGCCTAAAAACCATCCACAGACTTGCCAGTTCACCGGACCTTGACAAAAATCCGAGGTGCGGATTGGTGCCGGGGACCAGGCGCTCCTTCGCGCCCGGAAAGCCGTGCGTTAGACCGCACGGCCAACCGGGCGGGCTCTCAATGATGTATAGTGATGTACAGTGATGGTCGTGTTACGGTATGAGATTGTTTTTCGGGGTTAGGACGTGGTCTCCTTATTGCACATAAGAAAGTGGTAAATGCGGAAGGTAGAGGACACATATTACAGCGAGTGTATTGTGTACAGTAGAGGAATAGTTCGGAGACGACGGTAGTTTTCTTTCTTCAGCAAGAAAATTCACACAATCACAAAGCAGCATCTTTGAGGTATTTGTATGTGGACAGTAGCATTCCTGAAATGGACTGACATGCCCAGAGTTCCGACCTGAACCCAATGGAAGCCCTTTTAGGATGACTTAGAACGTAGAGTTCTCTCCAAATCCCAGCGTCCAACTGCAACACTTCGCTGGTTTCGATTTGAGGAAGACTGTGGTGCCATTCCTCCACAGAAAGTCGGACACCTCATTGGAAGAGCCCCCAGCAGAGTTCAAGCTGTCATAATGGCGAAGGGTGGACACATACCGTGTTAATATCCACTAACAGGTGTCGAGACACTTTTCGTTAGATAGTGTTTATACGTACCACCTAACTAAGCAGTGGTCCAAAACTTTTTTGACGAGTAAATGATGGAGACAATTCCTTGTTAGTTAACTGGGGCTAGTAAGTCAACTGCAGTGGTTGGTTCAAATGGCTCTGAGCACTATGGGACTTAACATCTGTGGTCATCAGTCCCGTAGAACTTAGAACCACTTAAACCTAACTATCCTAAGTACATCACACACATCCATGCCCGAGGCAGGATTCGAACCTGCGACCGTAGGGGTCACATTGTTCCAGACTGAAGCGCCTAGTACCGGGCGGCCACACTGGCCGGCTGCAATGCTTGTTTTCGTGTCACAAGCAATGCTGGTTACGTTGGTAAGGTATTGTTTCAAAATTCAATATGCAAACAATGCCAGCCGTTAAATTAATGGAGTAATGTTATTAGGTGTCACCGACAGATGTTCCACTTAAGTAACGTAATTTTATTGTGACATTCATATTCTATATGCGAGTAACTATTTTTATTTTGAGTCATCAATCTTCTCACTGGTTTGATGCGACCTTCCACGAATTCCTCTCCCCCACTAGCCTCTTCATCTCAGAATAGAGCTTACACCCTACGATCTCAATTACTTGTTGGATTTGTTCCAAGCTCGTCTTTTCATAAAGTTTTTACCCTCTACAGCTCCCTCTAGTACCATGTCTTAACTCGTGCCCTATCATTCTGCGGAGAATCTCCTCACCCCTTATCTTACCAGTCCACCTACTTCTGAACATCCATCTGTAGCACCACATCTGAAAAGCTTCGATTCTCCTCTGCTCCGACTTTCCCACAGTCCTTGCTACATTACCATACAGTGCTGTGTTCTACATGTACACTCTCAGAAATTCCTGCCTCAAATTACTGTCAATGTTTGATTCCAGTAGACGTCTCCTGCCCAAGAATGCCTTCTTTGTACGTGCTAGCTTGCTTTTTATGTCCTCCTTGCTTGGTCCGTCATGTTTTATTTCGTTCCAAGGTAGCAGAATTACTTAACTTCGTCTACTTCGCCATCGCCAACTTTAATAAGTTTCTCACTATTCTCATTTCTCATACTCCTCATTACTTTTCTCTGTTTTCGGGTTACTCTTAATTGATATTTTGTACTTATTACACTGTTAATTCCATTCAGCAGATCCTGTAGCTCCTCTTCACTTTCTCTAAGCATAGAAATGTCATCAGGGAATGTTATCATTGATATCCATTCACCTTGAATTTTAATCCCACTCTTGAAACTTTATTTTATGTCCATCATTGCTTCTTCCATGTGTAGATTGAACAGTATTGTCGAATGATTATCCTAGGTCGACAAATCCTAGGAGCGTGTCCTGACTTTTCTTCAATCTTACTTCCATTATCAAGCGCAACGTCAGGGCTGAATCTCTGGTGCATTTACCTTTCCTAAAGCTAAACTCATCATCATCTAAAATATCTTCAGTTTTTATTTTTCATTCTGCTACATGTTATTCTTGTAAGCAATTTGGATGCATGACTATTAAGCTGATTGTATGATAGTTCTCGCACTTTTTGCTCTTGATATCTTCGGAATGGCGTGAATGATATTTTCTCGAAAGTTTGATGGTATGACGCCAGAATCATAGATTCTACACACTAAGTTGAATAGTCATTTGGTCTCAACTTCCCGCTATGATGTTAGTAATTCTGAGGGAACGTTATCTATTCCTTTTGCCTTATTTGTCTTTAAGTCTTCCAAAGCTCTTTTAAACTTTGATTCTAATACTAGATCTTCTGTCTCTTCAACATAGATTCCAATTTTTTCTTCCAACATGTCGTGGGACAAGCCCCCTCTCTTGTGGATGCCCTCAATGTGTTCTTTCCATCCATCCGCTCTCTCCTCTGAGTTTAATATTGAAATCCCCATTGCACTCTTAATGTAACAACCCTTGCTTTTAATTCCACATAAGGTTGTTTTGGCTTTTTATTATACACTTTGAGTTTTCACATTACACTGTACAGTAGTTTGAAAATTATGGATTATTTCACTCTTAATAACTCTTAGTTCCATGAATGGTCCCATTAAAAATGTATTTGCCATTTCATATGGCTTAGCGAAAGGGAAATTTAAAAAATATAAGCTGTAAATTCCGAAGGTTGTTGATTAAAAGGAACCCAACGATATCCTGATAATTTTTTTGGCTCTAAATAGAAGTAAAGATTTTTAGAAGGGCGTACTTCAGTTTGTCTGTCCGGCTGTTCAAAACCATTTTCTCAGGAACGGGTAGACGTGTCAAGTTGAAATTTATGTCACATACGAAGGCTCAACTGGCTCTGAGCACTATGCGACTTAACTTCTGAGGTCATGTGTCCCCTAGATCTTAGAACTAATTAAACCTAACTAACCTAAGGACATCACACACACCCATGCCCGAGGCAGGATTCGAACCTGCGACCGTAGCGGTCGCTCGGTTCCAGACTGTAGCGCCTGGACCCGCCGGCCACTCCGGCCGCCCATACGAAGGCCTATACTTTTTTGGCGATATAATAAACGTTAGTTTTTAAGACAATGCAATCAAAAGCTCGGCCATTTATGTCACGTATATTCACAGTTGCAAACTCACTCATCAAAACCTGTAGAGTAATTCTCCTTGGTCTAGAATAGTGAAATTCGGCAAGAAGCAAGGTTTCATAGTACAAACATAGGAAAAAAATACGAAAATTATGAGTTTTTCATTTTATCACACGAAAGATTGTATTTCCTTTGAAATCTGTCTGTCTCTGTCCACACGTCTGTTAAGCCCCCTTTTGCTGAGGAACAGGTAAACGGATGAAGTTGAAATTTATGTCATATACTAAGGTCGTGGTCCTTTGACGGTGTAACAAACATTATTTTCAACATCAATGCAATCAGAAGATACTGCGCCGTGCGGGGTAGCCGCTCGGTCTTAGGCGCCTTGTCGCGGTTCGCGCGGCTTCCCCCGTCAGAGGTTCGAGTCCTCCCTCGAGCATGAATGAGTGTGTTGTCCTTAGCGTAAGTTATTTTAAGTTAGCTTAAGTACTGTGTAAGCTTAGGGACCGATGACCTCAGCAGTTTGTTCCCAGAAGACCTTACCACAAATTTCCAATTTCCAAAAAGAGACGGCCATTTATGTCACGTATACTGATACTCGCAAACTCACTCCTCAAATCCTACACTTACCTCCCGTTGGTTTAGAATCACGAAATTCGGCAAGAGGTAAGGTTGTACACCACAACCAAAGGAAAAAAAATCCGAAAATTATGAATTTTTAATTATATCAAACGAAAATTTTTTTGCCATTTGTTCTGTGACTGTCTACCTGTCCGTCCGTCTGTTAAGATCTCTTGGGAATTTGAAATTTATGTCGCATACTAAGGTTTGCCTTTAGTGGTGTAAAAACGTTACGTTTCTAACTCAGTGCAATCAAAAGACGCGGCTATCTATGTACCATATTTTGATACTCTCACACTCACTTACTAAAACGTATAGGGTATTCCCCCTTGATGTAGAGTCATGAAATTTGGCAAAAAGAAAGGTTACACAGTACAAGTATTGGAAAAAAATCAGAACATCGTTAATCTGTAATTACACCACATGAAAAACTTTTTCTTTTGTTATTTGTAATCCTACTTCTAACTTCAAATTAAAGCATTCCCTAAAGCCTTGGAATCGCTGGGGCCCCTGTCTTGCCAGTATCAGTGTCGATAAAAGTCAAAAATCGTCGAAATCCTCGAGTCCCGGAACGGGTGAATTATCTATAAACATTATTAAGTTTGTACAGAACCCTCAGTGCGCGAGTCCTGTTCGCACCTGGGCAATTTTTTAACTTTTTTTGTTGTATTAGATAGTAAGGACGGTAACATAAGCGATAGTGTTAACGAAATTGTTGTCGGGTGTGTTGCAGGTTGTTGCCAGAGTGGTACAAATGTCCCCCCGGCCGTTGCTCATTGTCCTCTCGCTGGTTCTCCTGGCACACCAGCCTTGCGATGGCGGCATTATCCTAGACAAGATCAGCAGCTTCGTCAACAAGTTCGTGCCGCTCCAGCGAACAACGACCACGGCGCTACCTCCGACTGCCTCCACGTCATCAGAGGGAGCAGCCGCAGCAGCCAGCCACAGCGCCGGCGACAATGCGACTACTGCAGCGCCGCTCTCTGGCACACAGCTCGCAGTGGACAACTCGACGCTGTCAGTGACGTCATTGCCAGATGATGTAACCACGGCCAGCTCGAACAGTTCACAGTCCAAGGGTTTCATCATCGCCCCTAACCTAGTCAAATGCGGCTCCGGTTTTAGAACGGGACATAATGGCCGGTGCCACAGGATTGTGTGAATGAATGATCTGCATCCGTTTCAGGATGTGAAACATCTTGTACATATTTATCATTCAGTTGTTCGTCACCATTTCATAAAATAAAATACTGAAAATACTATGTTTCTGGTAATATTTTTTTACTTTTTTGTGTTTTTTTGTTGACATTGGTTTACTGAAAAGTACTGCCAACAGCGTGGTACTAATTTAAAAACATCTATTCAGAGAAACGAGAAGAGTATGAAAAATGGTTTCGGAATAATTTGCAGTATCGCCACAGACTTAATACATGATGCTTGAGAATTAGGTGGTCTGATAAGCTAAGGAATGAAGACGACGTCCGCAGAATCTGCGAGGAAAGGAATATATGGAAAACACTGACAAGAAGAAGAGACAGGATGATAGAACATCCGTCAAGACATCACCGAGTAACTTCCGTGGTTGTAGAAGGTAAAAACTGTAGAGGAAAACAGAGACTGGAATACACCCAGCAAATAACTGAAGGCGTAGGTCGTAAGTGCTACTCTGAGACGAGGTGGGAACAGGAAATGAATTCGTGGCGATTCTCATGAAATGTTTATGTAGGCAATAATAACAAATTAAATTTCATAATAAAACGGTACTATCTCTCTAACATCAAGAAAGGTTTTTACATTTTCGAACTTTCATTTTGCAGTAAAGCCAGAGCAACTGTGACACTTACCTAAGATTTTCGAGTAAGCTATTTCTCTGTGCTTCGGAAAACTGCAGTGAAACAGTAAGTGGATTACATCTCCTTCCATCTTCCGAAAGTCGCAATAAGGGTTGTACTTGATGGCTAGGTTATGTATTTGTGAAGAACTTAAACTGTGATTAGTACAGATTAGTAGCAGGGTAGCTTCATTTCCCTAGTCGCCTGAAAGTTTCGAGACCAGGGGAAGCTGCTAATTATCGGTTGGATCACAGCGTTTCTGGTGGGGCTAAAGTCTCATAAATTATACTGCTTTCATCATTTTTCTGATTTTACTGAAATATAATTTGTATTGTCTCAACGTAATGCTAATAACCTGAAGCTGTCCAACATATATGACGAAAGATTCGACAATATACTATTGGACATTAAAATTGCTACACCACGAAGATGACGTGCTACAGACGCGAAATATAACCGACGGGAAGAAGATGCTGTGATATGCAAATGATTAGCTTTTCAGAGCATTCACACAAGGTTGGCGCCGGTGGCGACACCTACAACGTGCTGACATGAGGGAAGTTTCCAACCGATTTCTCATACACAAACAGCAGTTGACCGGCGTTGCCTGGTGAAACATTGTTGGGATGCCTCTTGTAAGGAGGAGAAATGCGTACCATCACGTTTCCGACTTTGATAAAGGTCGGATTGTAGCCTATCGCGATTGCGGTTTACCGTATCGCGACATTGCTGCTCGCGTTGCTCGAGATCCACTGACTGTTAGCAGAAAATGGAATCGGTGGGTTCAGGAGGGTAATACGGAACGCCTTGCTGGATCCCACCGGCCTCGTATCACTTTCAGTCGAGATGACAGGCATCTTATCCGCATGGCTGTAACGAATCGTGCAGCCACGTCTCGATTCCTGAGTCAACAGATGGGGACGTTTGCAAGACAACAACCATTTGCACGAACAGTTCGACGACGTTTGCAGCAGCTTGGACTATCAGCTCGGACACCATGGCTGTCGTAACCCTTGACGCTACATCACAGACAGGAGAACCTGCGATGGTGTATCCAACGACGAACCTGGGTGCACGAATGGCAAAGCGTCATTTTTTCGGATGAATTCAGGTTCTGTTTACAGCATCATGATGGTCGCATCCGTGTTTGGCGACATCGCGGTAAACGCATATTGGAAGCGTGTATTCGTCATCGCCATACTGGCGTATCACCCGGCGTGATGGTATGGGGTGGCATTGGTTATACGTCTCGGTCACCTATTGTTCGCATTGACGGCACTTTGAACAGTGGACGTTACATGTCAGATGTGTTACGACCCGTGGCTCTACCCTTCATTCGATCCCTGCAGGATAACGCACGACCGCATGTTGCAGGTCCTGTACGGGTCTTTCTGGATACAGAAAATGTTCGACTGCTGCCCTGCCAGCACATTCTCCAGGTCTCTCACCAATTGAAAACGTCTGGTCAATGGTGGCCGAGCAACTGGCTCGTCACAATACGCCAGTCACTACTCTTGATGAACTATGGTATCGTGTTGAAGCTGCATGGGTAGCTGTACCTGTACATGCCATCCAAGCTCTGTTTGACTCAATGCCCGGGCGTATCAAGGCCGTTATTACGGCCAGAGGTGGTTGTTCTGGGTACTGGGTACCGGGTACTGATTTATCAGTATCTATGCACCCAAATTGCGTGAAAATGTAATAACATGCCAGTTCTAGTATAATGTATTTGTCCAGTGAATACCCGTTTATCATCTGCATTCCTTCTTGGTGTAGCAATTTTATTGGTCAGCAGTGTACATTTTCTACAGTTTGAGAAGCAAAATATAGTAGATGGAGAGGTGCAAAATAGTGCATTTTATAAACACATATTTTATACACTGTGGTGACACAAGTCATGGGATAGCAATATGCACACATACAGACGGCTGTAGTATCGCGCACACGAGGTATAAATGGTCTGTGCATTGGCGGAGCTGTCATTTGGACTCAGGTGATTTACATGAAAAGGTTTCCCATGTGATTATGGCCGCACGACGGGAATTAACAGACTCTGAACGCGCAATGATAGTTGCGGCGAGACGCATGGGGCATTCCATTTCGAAAATCGTTAGGGAATTCAGGATTCCGAGATCCACAGTTTCAAGAGTGATCCGAGAGTACCAAATTTCAGCATTACCCCTCACCAAGTACAACGCAGTGGCTGACGGCCTTCACTTAACGACCGTGAGCAGCGGCTTTTACGTGGAGTTGTAAGCGCTAACAGGCAAGGAACATTGCATGAAATAATCGCGGAAATCAATGTGGAACGTACGACGAACGTATCCATTAGGACAGTGCTGCGAAATTTGGCGTTAGTGGGTTGTGGCAGCAACTGACCGACCAAGTGTCAACAAGGCACTGTGCAAGCAGATGGTGGTTCCGTAATACTGTGGGCTGTGGAATGGACTGGGTCAAAAGGCTCTAAGCGCTATGGGACTTAAATTGTGAGGTCATCAGTCCCCTAGAACTTAGAACTACTTAAACCTATCTAACCTAAGGGCATCACACAAATCCATGCCAGAGGCAAGATTCGAACCTGCGGTCGCTCGGTTCCAGACTAAAGCGCCTAGAACCGCTCGGCCACTCCGGCCGGCGGACTGGGTCCTTAGGTCCAGCAGAAGCGACCATTGACTGGAGGTGGTTATATTCGGCCACTTGGAGGCCATTTGCAGACTTCGTTTACCCAAACAACGATGGAGTTTTTATGAAAGACAATGCGCCATGTCACCAGGCCGCAATTGTTCATGACTAGTTTGAACAACTTTATGGACAATTCTAGCGAATGTTTTGGCCACCCAGGTCGCCCGACGTAAATCACATCAAAAATTAATGGGACATAATCGAGAAGTCAGTTCGTGCACAAAATCTTTAACAATTATGGACGGCTGTAGTCCGCAGCTCGTTGTCGTGCGCTAGCGTTCTCGCTTCCCGCGGCCGGGTTCCCGGGTTCGATTCCCGGCGGGGTCAGGGATTTTCTCTGCCTCGTGATGACTGGGTGTTGTGTGATGTCCTTAGGTTAGTTAGGTTTAAGTAGCTCTAAGTTCTAGGGGATTGATGACCATAGATGTTAAGTCCCACAGTGCTCAGAGCCACTTTTTTTTGGACGGCTGTAGAGGCAGCACGGCTCAATATTTCTGCAGGGGCTTCTAACGACTTCTTGAGTCTGTGCTACCCCGGTCAAAAGTAGACCCGAGACGATATTAGGAAGTTCCATGACTTTTGTCGCTCCAGTTTTCTACTGTATGAAGAAATACAGAAATCTGGTGGGCATAGCAAATATTTATTAATTTTTAAGACATTGTCAAACAGGTTTTGACTTTTAATACTTGTTCACCGTCTAAAATGTTAGGCTAATTTTGAAATACAAGTTAGTTTTGTGAGAGATGTAGAATGCAGAATTGTTTCATTTCCATTAGTTTGACTTGACTTTACTGGGAGTACTATAATTATTTGTTCACTCATTCTTTCCTCGTTTCTAGCCTATGATTATGGTTTGGATTTACTCGCTACGAAGTCTGAATTCGAAAAAAGGGAAGACCCAATGGCCAGATCCCAGTTTTGGAGAAGTCACTGATAGCATTTCGTACGGTCACAATTCTGCCATATGTATCTCTCAAAAGCTGAGCGAACCTTGTCAGACTGACACTGCTGTTACAGTTTGTGGGAAGCAATTGGTCTGCTGTTTGGTTGTAATAGGCTGCAAGTTGCTTAAAATTACAACGACTTCTGACTGTAGCCTATGAGTGGTGTGTGGAGGCAGGCAAAGCACGATTACACCAAAAAGCTGAAGATTTAGCTATAGCAGGCAGGACGTGTACAACTGTTAGATCAATTATATAATGACATCAATTGTTAAAACATCTATAGTGATCATTATTTTAAAATATATCGGTACTATACGTAGAAAATGTGATTATGCAATTTATAAGACAACGTGATACTTTGTTAGCTGTTACTGCACATAGTCTTGGGAGACTGTAAGTGTTTCTTCGCTGTGTCATCGCTTGATAGGTACAGTTATATGCCATATAAATTATAAATACAGAGGATTAGCTTCATAAAGACATATTTTCTTCCTTAGAGAACAAAATAAACCTGAACCACTCGACGCCATAATTGTCAATGGTCTGTCGAACTGGTCACGTGCAACGGCTAGATACAACCTAATACATATTCTGTCCAATATGCGGCATCACCACGGAGATAGTTTACTAGTTATGTTTTTATGGTAGAGTTTAATAGGCAGTACACAGTTTGTAAGACTTTACCCTACTCACTACGTATGATTCTCCACGTCCGTGTTTGATTGAGCATCTTTTCTGCTTTCGATTCCGCAGTTTTTCTCTTTGGGCCGTTTGAAGCGGAATCCTCTTAACACACTAACAACAAGTGCAGGTCTGACTACCGACGTATGAAGCTAATTTTTACAATAGAGAAGTCGGCGTGTTGACTAAAGGTCATTCTGTACTTATTGACAAATGATGCCCAAAGCAGAGGCTGAAGCAGCGGCTGATAGCAGGCAATGTTCTGTTCTAGCGACAAAAATGATATGTACTGTGTCCTTATATCGTAACACGATTGACACTGATGAACGTAAAGATTCTGACAATGGAGTGTCTGTATAACAGATGGCAAGAGATCGAGGTCTATAACTGGATGAATAACGTCTTTTTTCTGGTGTAGCATGTTATTAATTTAAACAATATCTAACATACTGGATGGATCATGTATCGAGCAGATCGACAATATTACACAAACGCTTCAAGTTTTATTAAGGCCTAAAATATTGTTCTTTTAATTATAAATGGTTCAAATGGCTCTGAGCACTATGGGACTTAACATCTGAGGTCATCAGTCCCCTAGAACTTAGAACTACTTAAACCTAAGGAACCTAAGGACATCACATACATCCATGCCCGAGGCAGGATTCGAACCTACGACCGTAGCGGTCGTAGGTTCCAGACTTAAGCGCCTAGATCCGCTCGGCCACACCGGCCGGCTTTTAATTATAACTTCGAACGTTATTAGTTTAATTAACTTACATTGATAGACATTTTTGGGATATGAAAGTCACGAATATAATTTCTTTTAACACACCATTGGAAATCTCTTGAGGAAACTAGTGATATAACACTTATTAAAGTTTAAAGTAGTAGTTAAAAAGTGGAACCAAAATATACAAAACGTGGAGGGCAAGACTGTTAAAAGAAATGCTCCACAGCAGTACAAATTGTTTACGTGCAAAGCAGGCGAAACTGTACTGTGCCGAAAGTCTTAGCCACGACATTTATCTGACAAGTATTTCGCTGATATTTTATTTTAAAGGATTTTCTTTAACAGGAGGTCTATCGTTATATTCGTTCCGAGCATGAAAAATGCATGATTCGTTTTTTTTGGAACGTAACACTTTGGGTTGACTACCGACACTTTCTGGTATATCCGCAATCAGCATCCAACAGCACGAAAAATGGTTATATGAAGTAGAGTAAGACTGTAAAGATTTTAGGCATTACCGGACTCCTCACTTTCATATTTTCATTGAATTGTCCAATTACACAACGACACCGTGATTGTTTTCAATATTGTCTCCATGTTTACATATACCACTGCTATCATAACTCCAGCATCTCTGTATATTTACGGCCTCGATAGTTTATCTGTTTTGTTGTATCCGCTTTCAGTGTACTTTGTAATACTGTTGAGGTCAACCTCATTCAATCGACAGATACGTTGACTTCTCATATTCTACTGTATAAAGAAAAACTCTCGAAGTGGGTATTAGTTAATAGAAAACGACAACTAATAGATGATCATATACTGTGAACAGTGCAGCTCACAAAAGAATGTGCAGGACATGAAAGGTTTTCACGGAACGGAAACATACTGAACACAAAAATATATATTATATCTGTAACTCTGTACTAGCGTACGAAGTTGACTTTTAGCCCAAGAAAAGAGATATTTACAGTCACTAATTGCAAGATACCGTTCTTATCACCGCTATAGCTGATCTCCATTAAATTGCGAGCAGTTATTATCTTACAGGTAGTGTAACAAACTTTTCGAAACTTGGTATTAATTGGAAGATACTCGTATTTTAATTACTTTTCGCCTTAATTACTTAGCCTTTTGGAACCTTACAAATCAACTATTTTTTTCAGGGTCGTTTAAGCATTTCCTTTGTCAACAGTAGACTATCACTGCTTCTGGAACCAGATCGTCCTGAATAAAAGTTCTGTGGAGGCAGTTCTTCCTCTTCGCGTTCGTATTAAATAGCTCGGAGCGGTTTTTTTACCGTCACATAGTAGAAGTGGGCGCTGAAAAGATGCCCTCAGAGCACATATTTGATGCGTATGGATCCTTTTCTACTCTGAAAAAGTCTACTAAAAAATTTGTAAAAAAAATCAAGTGTGCTGTTCGAGACATAATTGAATATGCAGTTTAAATCTATTTGCACTCAACATTCTGGGGCTTTAATTTTTGATACAGGTTCTACGTGCGCCAGCCCTATGATTCTAGTAAGGAAGTAGACTGGAAAATCGTTTCTTTGTTTGGGTGCAGGTGAAACTTCGCATGTAGCAAGATTGGGAGGCACAGAGTCATTTTGATCACACGGTGTATGCACCTAAACAATTTAAACATCGATCTACTGAGCTGTAATATTGTATGTGGAAAGTTTCGTTGGAGAATCGCCAAGAAACGTGGTTCTCTGAGATAAGAAGCTATTTTTGTAGGGTCGTACTGCCTGTTACGTAGCGGTATTATTATTTTACTGAAAGAATGCGGCATTTTTTCCCACCTAGGCTGTTATTTATTTAAACTTTTCATTCGCTTCAAACCGCGTTTGCACACATAAGGCTGACCAAAGCAGCTGGGTACTCCTCGGTTTACGTGATCAGGTGCTGACGTACCGTTAACATTGTATTTCTTTTATTTATATTTCTAGTTAGTTAGCCGTATATAAGTACTGGTATAATCACTCTTTGTTTTTCAGTTTCTTGACAGGAAAATATGTTATTAGCATCCAGAAAGTTTTGCAATTTGGAAAGCGACGGAAGATAACAGCCTCAGATTGTTGTTTATTTTTCTTTTCTGTAGCCGTGCATCATAGATATTTTTTATGCCTTACCGTTTGGCGTTAGAGCGTCAACTAGTGATGAACGTCTGCTCGAGGCTTGGGGTATTATTCAATGTTCAGCCATTAGATAGACAATCTAGCTACAACAGCTACACGGCATTTATGCCAATATATTTTTGTTGATAGATATTTGTTTGTAATGAACAAATGTGCATCATGTGCTAAGTAATTTTGACAACAGCGCAATTCACTCGTTCAAATGGCTCTGAGCACTATGGGAGTTAACATAGGAAGGTCGTCAGTCCCCTAGACTTAGAACTACTTAACAGTAACTAGCCTAAGGACATCACACACATCCATGTCCGAAGCAGGATTCGAACCTCCGACCGTAGCGGTCGCGCGGTTCCAGACTTAAGCGCCTAGAACTGCTGGCCACAACGGCCGACAATTCACTCGTACTTTACCTACTATTATACAGGGTGTTTCCGTAAGAGTGTACAAAAATTTCACGGGACACAGAAGATACTCCACTGAACATTTTCAGGTAGGGAACCTGGGGTCGGAGAAGCCAGCTTAAGGAGATAATAGGAACAAAAAGCACATTACTGTGTACTTTTTTATTTACATTAGTTACCGTAAACGGGAAATACCCTCAATGACACAGTGAACGTACCGTTTGTAATGTATCTTACAAAATATACTGAAACTGACGGCTATCATCGTCAATGGAAGGATGAGAACGGCTAACAAGATTCCGACGCACCCTGACAAATATCCTTTGTGTGTTTCGAATCACATCACAGGAAGCTACAATTCTGGCAACTAATTCCATCTCCATATCCACTGGAGTCTCATACACAAGAGACTTTAGATATCCCCATAGGAAATAATGAGGCCGCCCCCGGTAGCTGACTGTTCAGCGTGACAGAATGTCAATCCTAGGACCCGGGTTCGATTCCCAGCTGGGTCGGTGATTTTCTCCGCTCAGGGAGTGGGTGTTGTGTTGTCCTAACCATCATCATTTCATCCCCATCGACGTGCAAGTCGCCGAAGTGGCGTCAAATCGAAAGACTTGCACCCAGCGAACGGTCTACCCGACAGGAGGCCCTATTCACACGAAATTTACATTTAGGAAATAATCAAGGGGATTCTGCTCAGGTGACCTCACAGCCCATGGAACAGGATAGTTCCTTCAAGTCCAGCGACCAGGAAATGAAGCACTGAGATGGTTGCGGACATGTTGTATCCTCATGTTGTATCCACATCCTCTCACGAAATGGGGCTGACCCCGCAACACGAGGCAAATGAAGGGACGGGAAAAGTTAGTGTGTTTCAATTAGCGAGCAGTTATGGCCAACTGTGGAGGTGTTCTTCATTACATGGTACGTAGACAACGATTGGATGACTTCACACAGGAAAGAATCGTCAGGAAACTGGAATCAGGACGAAGCGACAAGTGTGGCCGAGGAGTTTGGTATTGCTCACGGCATTGTTTCACGTGCGTGGGAAGCGTTCCGAACCACAGCACTTCTGCCCGAAGAGGAGGGGGTAGTCGACCATGAATAATAACAGCACCAGATTATCATTACGCTGCGAAACAGGCAAGAAGGGACGCACGTCAAACAATGTGTGCAACTGCAACCAAATTTAACAGGAGTGTAGGTAGACTGATAAGCTAGGAAATAAGGAGGTTCTGCACGGAATCGGAGAGGAAAGGAATGTGTGGAAAATATTAGGAGAAGAGACAGGATAATAGAACATCTGTTAAGACATCAGGGTTCAAAATGGCTCTGAGCACTATGGGACTTAACATCTATGGTCATCAGTCCCCTAGAACTTAGAACTACTTAAACCTAACTAACCTAAGGACATCAAACAACTCCCAGCCATCACGAGGCAGAGAAAATCCCTGACCCCGCCGGGAATCGAACCCGGGAACCCGGGCGTGGGAAGCGAGAACGCTACCGCACGACCACGAGATGCGGGCGACATCAGAGAATGACTTCCATGGTACTAGAGGGAGCTGTAGAGGGCAAAAACTGGTTTGCTTCCAAATTATCGGCTAAAAGAGAGGTATTTGAAAATGTGAACGAAGTTTGTTTTTCCACGGAAAACCTCAAAAGACATTGCATATGCGGAAACACAGCAATTACTCAATGCCGCTGGTGCCATTTAACTTTATGTTTTCCATGTTTTTAAGAAAAATACCATCCTGCGACTTGTACTCGTAATGTCGAAAGCGACGATTAATTGTTCATCTTTCGAAAGCCGTCTTTGCCGGTCAAAACTTGAAGGCAACAAGTCGTTTTGGGCTCCTTCCAGGTATAAGGGATTTCTCAAATCACGGGCAAGCATAAATTTTCCGTATCACTTTATGCATTTAGTCTTTTACTGGACGATAGTTATGAATATTATATTATTTTTGATAATAAAAATTTCCCCCCCATGAACCATGGACCTTGCCGTTGGTGGGGAGGCTTGCGTGCCTCAGCGATACAGATAGCCGTACCGTAGGTGCAACCACAACGGAGGGGTATCTGTTGAGAGGCCAGACAAACGTGTGGTTCCTGAAGAGGGGCAGCAGCCTTTTCAGTAGTTGCAAGGGCAACAGTCTGGATGATTGACTGATCTGGCCTTGTAACAATAACCAAAACGGCCTTGCTGTGCTGGTACTGCGAACGGCTGAAAGCAAGGGGAAACTACAGCTGTAATTTTTCCCGAGGGCATGCAGCTTTACTGTATGATTACATGATGATGGCGTCCTCTTGGGTAAAATATTCCGGAGGTAAAATAGTCCCCCATTCGGATCTCCGGGCGGGGACTACTCAGGAGGATGTTGTTATCAGGAGAAAGAAAACTGGCATTCTACGGATCGGAGCGTGGAATGTCAGATCCCTTAATCGGGCAGGTAGGTTAGAAAATTTAAAAAGGGAAATGGATAGGTTGAAGTTAGATATAGTGGGAATTAGTGAAGTTCGGTGGCAGGAGGAACAAGACTTCTGGTCAGGTGACTACAGGGTTATAAACACAAAATCAAATAGGGGTAATGCAGGAGTAGGTTTAATAATGAATAGGAAAATAGGAATGCGGGTAAGCTACTACAAACAGCATAGTGAACGCATTATTGTGGCCAAGGTAGATACGAAGCCCACACCTACTACAGTAGTACAAGTTTATATGCCAACTAGCTCTGCAGATGACGAAGAAATTGAAGAAATGTATGATGAAATAAAAGAAATTATTCAGATTGTGAAGGGAGACGAAAATTTAATAGTCATGGGTGACTGGAATTCGAGTGTAGGAAAAGGGAGAGAAGGAAACATAGTAGGTGAATATGGATTGGGGGACAGAAATGAAAGAGGAAGCCGCCTGGTAGAATTTTGCACAGAGCACAACATAATCATAACTAACACTTGGTTTAAGAATCATGAAAGAAGGTTGTATACATGGAAGAACCCTGGAGATACTAAAAGGTATCAGATAGATTATATAATGGTAAGACAGAGATTTAGGAACCAGGTTTTAAATTGTAAGACATTTCCAGGGGCAGATATGGACTCTGACCACAATCTATTGGTTATGACCTGTAGATTAAAACTGAAGAAACTGCAAAAAGGTGGGAATTTAAGGAGATGGGACCTGGATAAACTAAAAGAACCAGAGGTTGTACAGAGATTCAGGGAGAGCATAAGGGAGCAATTGACAGGAACGGGGGAAATAAATGCAGTAGAAGAAGAATGGGTAGCTTTGAGGGATGAAGTAGTGAAGGCAGCAGAGGATCAAGTAGGTATAAAGACGAGGGCTAGTAGAAATCCTTGGGTAACAGAAGAAATATTGAATTTAATTGATGAAAGGAGAAAATATAAAAATGCAGTAAGTGAAACAGGCAAAAAGGAATACAAACGTCTCAAAAATGAGATCGACAGGAAGTGCAAAATGGCTAAGCAGGAATGGCTAGAGGACAAATGTAAGGATGTAGAGGCCTATCTCACTAGGGGTAAGATAGATACCGCCTACAGGAAAATTAAAGAGACCTTTGGAGATAAGAGAACGACTTGTATGAATATCAAGAGTTCAGATGGAAACCCAGTTCTAAGCAAAGAAGGGAAAGCAGAAAGGTGGAAGGAGTACATAGAGGGTCTATACAAGGGCGATGTACTTGAGGACAATATTATGGAAATGGAAAAGGATGTAGATGAAGATGAAATTGGAGATACGATACTGCGTGAAGAGTTTGACAGAGCACTGAAAGACCTGAGTCGAAACAAGGCCTCCGGAGTAGACAATATTCCATTGGAACTACTGACGGCCGTGGGAGAGCCAGTCCTGACAAAACTCTACCATCTGGTGAGCAAGATGTATGAAACAGGCGAAATACCCTCAGACTTCAAGAAGAATATAATAATTCCAATCCCAAAGAAAGCAGGTGTTGACAGATGTGAAAATTACCGAACTATCAGCTTAATAAGTCACAGCTGCAAAATACTAACACGAATTCTTTACAGACGAATGGAAAAACTAGTAGAAGCCAACCTCGGGGAAGATCAGTTTGGATTCCGTAGAAACACTGGAACACGTGAGGCAATACTGACCTTACGACTTATCTTAGAAGAAAGATTAAGGAAAGGCAAACCTACGTTTCTAGCATTTGTAGACTTAGAGAAAGCTTTTGACAATGTTGACTGGAATACTCTCTTTCAAATTCTAAAGGTGGCAGGGGTAAAATACAGGGAGCGAAAGGCTATTTACAATTTGTACAGAAACCAGATGGCAGTTATAAGAGTCGAGGGACATGAAAGGGAAGCAGTGGTTGGGAAGGGAGTAAGACAGGGTTGTAGCCTGTCCCCGATGTTGTTCAATCTGTATATTGAGCAAGCAGTAAAGGAAACAAAAGAAAAATTCGGAGTAGGTATTAAAATTCATGGAGAAGAAATAAAAACTTTGAGGTTCGCCGATGACATTGTAATTCTGTCAGAGACAGCAAAGGACTTGGAAGAGCAGTTGAATGGAATGGACAGTGTCTTGAAAGGAGGATATAAGATGAACATCAACAAAAGCAAAACAAGGATAATGGAATGTAGTCTAATTAAGTCGGGTGATGCTGAGGGAATTAGATTAGGAAATGAGGCACTTAAAGTAGTAAAGGAGTTTTGCTATTTGGGGAGCAAAATAACTGATGATGGTCGAAGTAGAGAGGATATAAAATGTAGGCTGGCAATGGCAAGGAAAGCGTTTCTGAAGAAGAGAAATTTGTTAACATCCAGTATTGATTTAAGTGTCAGGAAGTCATTTCTGAAAGTATTCGTATGGAGTGTAGCCATGTATGGAAGTGAAACATGGACGATAAATAGTTTGGACAAGAAGAGAATAGAAGCTTTCGAAATGTGGTGCTACAGAAGAATGCTGAAGATTAGATGGGTAGATCACATAACTAATGAGGAAGTATTGAATAGGATTGGGGAGAAGAGAAGTTTGTGGCACAACTTGACCAGAAGAAGGGATCGGTTGGTAGGACATGTTCTGAGGCATCAAGGGATCACCAATTTAGTATTGGAGGGCAGCGTGGAGGGTAAAAATCGTAGAGGGAGACCAAGAGATGAATACACTAAGCAGATTCAGAAGGATGTAGGTTGCAGTAGGTATTGGGAGATGAAAAAGCTTGCACAGGATAGAGTAGCATGGAGAGCTGCATCAAACCAGTCTCAGGACTGAAGACCACAACAACAACAACAATAAAAATTTGCAGACCGCCAAATAACATTGTAGATTTAATAAAAGTTCATCCGATAACACGTACTTTTCCCATTATATCAATTGTTATATAAATAGTAAAGAAAATGACTGTGTTAGAAATAAAAAAAACTGACGAACGGGACTCGATCCAGCGATTACGGGGCTCGGACGCTAACCACTTTTATTTATTTACTTTTTTTAATCTCATTTTGTTTGCTTTCGTTCGTTGCATCTGCTCGGGGCGGACGTCGTAAGACAATAGTTTAAGTTCGTCGTTGATAGGTTAATTCAGATTTTTTATTACAGCTAACCCTCTGACCGAACACGCTGAGCTACCGTGCCGGACCTCGGCTGCCGCCGCTTCATGGCAAAAATGGCCACGCACAGTTATATATTTGACGACCGAAATTATCTTGCGATTTTCTCAGTAACGCTTAAGAAGTACGCGCTACTGCTTACACATTTTGTTGTCCTCATGGAGTACTAAGAGTGTACGAAATTTACAGTAAATCCGCGTTCCAAACGTCGTGGCCTCCCCTTGTAAGTGGACTACGCCTGTCAGTATAGACTGACCACATTGATTCCACACGTCTAAAGCTCAACGCCTGACCTATTGCCCAAAGGAAACAAGCATTAATGGCTTGATAATAATTAGTCAGTAACTGAGGTAAATACTGATGTAATGTTGTTCAGTACGCTGTGCTCAGTAAGCAACAGAAATACCTGCACTTACACGTTTTGCACCCTGTATAAATGTAATCACTGTTATTAGCAACTGTCGGGTGTTTGACAATGGCAACAATCTGAACCAAAAAACAGTCGAAATGATGTGTTCCGATCGGTGTCGACTTCTGTCGATCGCTACTTGGGGACCAGCGGCCAACTTATAACACTTTTACTACGGCTGCTCTATTCGGGGCTCTTAATGTACTACTTTGTGTAGTTTACCAATTAATAATTAGATCGGTACATATACCACACTTGGTGCCGTTCTACAGTATTAGCTCCTTAGCAAAAATGTTTGTCAGTAGTGGCCGAGTGGTTCTAGGCGCTACAGTCTGGAACCGCGCGATCGCTACGGTTGCAGGTTCCAATACTGCCTCGGGCATGGATGTGTGTGACGTCCTTAGGTTAGTTAGGTTTAAGTAGTTCTAAGTTCTAGGGGACTGATGACCACAGAAGTTAAGTCCCATAGTGCTCAGAGCCATCTGAACCATCTGTTTGTCAGTAACTCGAGCATTATTAACTTTGGACCCCATATTATATTAATAAAAATATTTGTTTTGAGACGATTATCGGTGTATAGCACTGAAAATACGTTATTCTGTCACCAGTTTTGACCTCTTTTCTTCAGAAACTTCGGTGTGTCTACCAAAAATTCGAAAAGGCGTCTCTTTCTTTTAAATATAGAACGGCCTAGCAAAACTTGGTCAACAGCGATGATCCACATGTCAGACCCTCCCCTTATTAGTTGTATCTTCGGTGACATCTTTGTAGGGATCGTGATTACCGCTGAAACAACCGGTTTTCAGGTAAGCGTTTTTCTTTTCACGCCAGGTTAACCTGATTCTTAAAACCGCTCGAAATAATCTGTTTCTGAAATAACCGATTTTCGGTTTTTTTGTTCGTGTTATTTCCTGTGAAAACGCGGAAATCTTATAAAGACTGAAAGATTTTGATTCTCTCACATTCAAGATACACGGAATCCAAATATCAAATTAAATAGGCAAATAAAAGAAAAATTTCGTCCGCCAACCATTCAGTGCTATTCTCGAAAAGTTGTAGGTGGTTGAATACTGCAAAAAATCACCAGTATTCTCATGCTGACTCAAATATTTTGAAACTATGCTCAAAAATCGTGTTGTAATTACGAATAATTTGTTATTTATCATTTTGATTTGCAGCTCTTTGAGTTTACCGTGTTTGCAGATAAAATTATTGGAAGTAAGGTCTGCCAGTTATGCAAAACACCGTTTTGCCCATGTTTCCAAACATGTTTCAGCACCTCTGTGCCATCATCAGCGAGTTTCTGTTTTATTTAATCTGTAATGTGAAGATTTTACTAAATGATTACAGAATTATGTGGATATTTATTCAAAAAACAATTCGTTTCTTTTTGTTAGTACCATCACACTCGGTTTGCATGGTTTTTCAGGACCACTTGTGTGTTATTTATTACAGGTAGCTTGTCATCTGCAACCAAACGATGTTTATGAGAAATTTTGTTGGGAGCTATCGTTTTATGCTCTAAACGTGATTTAGTTAGTCGCGATGTTTCGCGCATCTATTCGTTTTTACTTACGTTTTTTTGGGAAGGCCTTTTTTTCCCAGCATCATGGTGACGCGTTGTGAAGCACACGTAAACATAAAACGTATTTTCACAAAATGAGGTCGTAAAAGCACGTTGAACTTCACCAAAACACATTGTAATTGTGGTTGTTGTGTGGCCCAGCCCAGTTAGTGTTCATTTGTTCACCAGTGAGTCTGGCGCCCAATTTGACTCTTATTTACATTTCATCTTTGTGTGTGTGTGTGTGTGTGTGTGTGTGTGTGTGTGTGTGTGTATGTTCTGTACGCTTCTTAGCTGTTTGTGTTGTTTTTTACATGGCGTTCCTTTTGTTTGTGTGTCCATTTATCATGTGTATGTGTGTGTGTGTGTGTGTGTGTGTGTGTGTGTGTGTGTGTGTGTGTGTAGGTCGACTTTTTGGCTGTTTGTGTTGTCTTTTTTGTAAAGTTCCTTTAGTATGTTAAATAGTATGCCCTTGCAGAGTGTAGTGTATTCATTTATGACCTGTTTTCCTTCTGCTATTGGCTTCTGTATGTGGAAGGTTTCCTCAACAGTCAGTTTGCTGATAAGCTGTGGCTGGGTTTTAGTATCCTTAAGTCTCTTTCTATTTTAGTTGGGTGATCACCACCCAGTACGCAATGCAACAGGAACATTATTGTCTCAGCAACCCTCTGTAAGTTCTTATGCCATGTGTTTGTTGCTCATTTGTGTCGGCATTGTCATTAAAAATGTCTCTGATAGCTTTTCTCATTTTCTGTAACACAATATTTTAAAATAACGTTAGTTTTACGTATCAAAATTCTTTTTAAGTAAGGTTTATTTAAAAGCGAAAAATACTAGTACTGTTGCTTTAGCTACTTAATATTTCGCTTTTTCTGCTCGGTTATTAACAAAAATAAAAAAAACTTATTGTAACCGAGACCAAACAAATACTGAAAATACCGGTTATTCGGAACTAAAATATCGGTATCGATTTTAACCGATCGGTTTTCACATCCCTACCCCACTGATCGCTTGAGCAGCTGGATCTCTAAGCACCACATGACCTCTAACGGAGACAAATGCCATATGAATATCAACAGCCGGCGGAGTCATGCTTCTGGTACTCCCTTCTCGCTCCTGGTATTATCATTGTGACTTATGCAAGTGGAACTGCTGACTTTTTATCTCTTGTCATTATTCATTTACATATCTTGTGTCGAAATTCCCATGATGAATGAGGGGCTTAATGAATGCAGAATGAATGTAATTACACATAACAGGCTGAAGCTATCTTTGTAGTCAGTTTCTGTAAAGTATCGTAACAGCAAACCATGACTAACGATAATATACTCGCAGATCATGTGTGTAAATTACGTACCTTACGCACAGTAGAAGAAAAACAGCTAACTACTTGGTAACAAGCAACTGTTCTTCCCTTTCATACTAAGTATCTTTGTAACTTAACTGATTTCAGATAGCAATACAGCTATTCACATGCTGCAGAATTTGACAAACTGTATATTACGAACATAAATATTCACTATAATTATAATTTACGTCCCCATGTCGAAATGTTCTTATTAATAACACGACTGTCTAATAAGGTACCCTTTTATTACTTCAGTCGCCGATATCTTCCGATTTCCAGTCTGTTGACAAATTGTTACTGACTTTTGCACTAGAATATAAAACTCCGTTCTGAACTTGAGAATGGAGCAAGTAGTCTTTGTGAAAATTAGTTTGTTTTACTTTTAACTTAAAAATTTGAATTTCAGAGTTCATACTAAATTCACTCTTATTGTTAACTACAAATATCAATAGCTGGTACACGTGATGGCACGTAAGCGTAATAATTCCAGATTCCCTGAAAAGGTTTCCGCTTGATGTTTGTTTATCAACTTTACGTAATATACTTTTTGCCTGCATCTGATGCAAAAATATTATTTTGACCAAAGTTGCAAGGAAAGGGGAAAGATGGGTCCCCTGTTAGTGGTCGCTTTCTTATCTACACTTTCGTAAATTGGTGTCGCTAGTATTTACTTTAGTTTTTCAGAAAATTCTTCACTCATCTGCTGGTTGCAAAGGAACCTCAAAGATGCACTATCAAGTTAGCACCTTGTTTTAGTTCTTTGGTTGAAATACTGTTAAAACGAAAAGTGTTATGGTTTTCGGTGATCTAATTTTGCAGCACTGCTCGTGGTGCACTTTTAAGTCTTGATTAGATTTTGCCCTACGTATTAATAAATCTCTCTTCCTAATACAGCAGATTTTGATCTCAACCGTTTTAATGGAAAACAGGATTCATAGTTTCTTAAGAATATTTTTAGAAAATAATTAAATTTTCTCACCTACTGGATGTCGTAGGTAAATTTCTTTTCATAGTTGTCTCCGAGTAGTGTGACTGTGTCAGCATTTTCGTGATTCTGTGAAACTGTAACTTTTCTGTATTTAGCTAAACCTGATCGATGAGATTACATCATTGTTGGCATTTGACCATGACCAGGTAAACCATTTATTGTGTGGCTGACATATGATTAATAAAAACGATATGGTTCAAAAATAAATTTTCAACTGTTATTTCGCTTTATTCTTCTGTTATTATTCTTAATGTTACTGTGTGAAGAAAACTAAATTTGAAAAGCAGTTACTTTAAATGCCCTCGTCCTGTAGTATCCAAGATGAAATCAGTGTTGAACTCACCATATGCAACGATTTTTTTGTGACCGTCTGTAACGTAAAACATTTGCTGTTGGCACTGCTCCACACAGTCAGAACCACTGTCTAGTATGTTTCCAAATCGATTATTGAAGTACAGTACTAAGAGGGCAGTTCAGTGCAATACCCGTCTAGATCTGTGGCCTGGAACTTCTTTCCACTGTTTGTGTACGTAGCCAACCCCATTCTCCTTACATTATAAATGTATTAATAGAATACTATCCGTTTTGATGCATCTCTTCAATTTCTGTGACTTACGAACCATGCTCTGTAATGCTTAATACATTTCTACCGTCCTACAGTTCGGAGTAGTTCCTATCAAAACTGAGATTCAGTTATGTCCAGTGTGTGGGCTCGATGCCTTGAGATCCGCAGATAGTACGCTTATGGTGACGTAATTTTCCACGAGGAATACACGAAGATGCCCATGTTGAAAAATGTAGTCGGAAACTATGTCTCATCAATGACGAGGTTGTGGAGCAGGTGCATAAGGGCGGCATGGAGAACCGTTGCTTTAGGGATTACGGATGCATAAATTATTACGTAGATAAACAAGAAGATGGATTTACTTCTCGCTCGAAAGGTCCATAGCGACAATATCTCGTAGGATGTACAACGTATCATAACAAACGAAAATACATAACACCAATTCCCAAAGGAACTGATATGCTAATGTTCCTTATGTAAGTGGAACAGTCCTCAAGAACAGGAATAACCAAAAATCTGAAACTTGTTTTTCTTTAAAAGCTAATACAAAAATAACCACAAAAATATAAATGAATGTACAATAAAAGCAATGTTACAAAACTTACTTATAAATGCCTGTCAAACATGTGTCACTGCAGTTCAACTGTAATCTCACCGAATGTCAAATGTCACCATACCAGTGCAGAATGTGTTGCGACGTAGCTAAGAGATTGCCTTTCTTGGTTATCATTCTTCTGACTTAATTGCTGGAGCTTGTCACAATTTTCTTTTGTGTGCTTATCTCTCCTACTTGGTATAGTATCATGGCAGTCATTCAGTGACGTCATGACAAATTTCCCGTCATGAAAATTTCCAATAACTGATTCTGAGGAACTCGACTATGTTTCCTGTCTGTTAACGATTACAGAAAATATTTTTGTTTCGTAACCCATATATTTTCCCTGTAAACCTACGATGAAACTATATATGTATATATTTTTTGCGAAAAAATGAGGGAGACCATGACATATGCTGATTCTTCTTATGTTGCAACCTGTTGCTCAACGTTTATGGGTAAAACTAAATTATGCTGGATATATTGGCTACAGTGCTGTATAAATATCTGGTGTGCTTTTGTGGCGTTTCATTGCAAACACTAACTTTCCAGGATTCCCTAATGCAGGTAATAATGTGCATATTATAGTTTTTTTTTAAAAAACACGGGCTTTAGTTTATTGGTAGATAAAAAAGGGAACGAACTTAACCAAATGTCGAAAGACCTACAGATTTCATTCTCTGCGGCTTCTAAGGGTCCAGATTCAGCATGTTTTAAAGACCCCACGAAGAAAGCGTCTCTTTTGCGTCATCTATAGAAGGTTTGTGATTAAGAAATTCAGAACTGGTGTAACAAGTTGTACGGAAACTGACACAATTTTGTTAGTAAAGTAGGGTAGAACTTTGACGAAACTGTAAATTAAAATGGCGTAGTTGAAGTTAATATTTTATTTTTAACCAATTTCTGGAACTTTATAACTTTATCTCATTCGTGAAATATTTCAGAAGATTCAGAAACAGAATTAATCAGAAGGGCCCTACACTAGGAAGATGTCACAGTCTTTTTTAATGAGTGTAAGTAAATATTTCTCCATGCCGATCTTCAGTACATGTTTCGAATCAGTGCCGAATGGATCTATCCCTTCGCTGTATCTGTAAGAGATTGTATCAAACAGCTCAAAGTCGATGCACTGTTGTTGTCACTGTACCTAACAATAACTTAGGATGGTTTTACACCTTATCAACTACATAAAAGATACAAAAACACAAGTCTTAATCTTCATGGTATTAGAGGACAGCAGTATTGTGGCGTTTGTTCAAATAAGAGAGACAACTGAGATTGACGTCGCCTGCAGTATGCATTTGGAGATTTTTAAATGTTTTGTTACCTGTTTTAATTAAAAATACTTACAAAATAGGTAACAGATTACTAGAAGTCAGTTTATTTATACAAGAGGATAACAGTTAAACTATAAAGGGCAAAATTAGAATGCAAGTTCCAGCTCTGAGACTGTGAATGTTTGCACTACGGAGCTAACGCCTGAAGTCGTTGGAGATCTCGTTGCAACCACCGTTTCTCTCATTGCAGGTCACGTCGTACGTAACGCTGGAAAGGAAATGTCAGGAATTAATGACATTATAATAATTTACAGAAAGGGAATGAAATATAACGCTAAGTACACCTGCCGAGTCAGTACGGCGTGAGTTTATTCCTTTCTGTCACCCTGGCACACCACCATCATTGTATCAAAAAACGACGTGACGCAGTTTTTGCCTTCGGATTATCAATGGAAGACATAAAAAGGAAATAGTTTGTTATTATGGGATTAGAGGAGATCTGGGTGGGCGGTATAGGGAGGCTGGTTCAAACAGGATAAATGTGTGAGATATCAGATTTCCATGTTAAGATCTTTAAATATTTTTATTACAAGCACTTACAACATAGATAACTGCATACTAGGTGACAGTCCATCCCAACATGAGTATCATAATTAAAAAGAAAAGAAAAACAAAATCATAAACCAAGTTCCATCTCTGAGAATGTGACTGTTTGTACGGCGGAGTTAGTGTACGATGGTCTGCGAGATGCCGTTGCAAGCACCTTTTCGGTCATCGCAGTCCAGAACGCTGGAAAAGAAACGTTCATAAAAATTTATGGGAAGGGAACACACTGCAATACAAAAGTCTTCTTCTAATACATAGTACTTCCTTTTTTATAAGAAATTACTAAAAGCAATTAGTCAGTAGTTATACGATGGTCAGTATGTGTCCCTTGATCGGTCCATGTAAATATCAATTTCAACTCGTCATTTATAAGACGCACTGATTCCAGTACCATAAACGGTTCATAGTTGTCATTCTCCTGATAAGCAACAGTTTGCTTTGTTGTCGTTTACATGTTAGTTTCTGTATCTAATTATTAGAGCTCGTTGGCATGGTTACGTGTTACACGGTGGCGAGGAGTAATGGAAGAGACGCCCATTGTATCAATTTTTGTGTTTCCTATCTGGAGACACCAGTGTTATATTACCTTGACGCAGAACTCCCGTCTCTGAGCACAGAAAATCAGTGTGAATGCGTAATACTATAGACTGCATCGTCCGCACAGTTCTCCGGAAGTTGTCCACAGTTCTCTATGTCGTAAGGGATTATTTACTTATTTCTGGCTATGAAGCTTATGTCATTTACTGTAAAGTTATTTGAAGCACAGAACTATCAGTCCAGCACAGTATTACAATATTTCATTACAGGACGACTATATAGTCACAATAATTCGTTCCTTTACATAATTTACGAATGTCACAATCTGTATAGTGTTTTTACTCCTGTAACTTAAAATAGAAAATCTAGTGCTTCAGATAACTGCCCTGTATTTTTACTGTGTATATGCTGTAGGAAATTGAAAGACATATGCGACGTTGTCAATACTTATGTGTGTGTCTCTGTAGCCAAAATAGACCAAATGTGGTACGACGTCGAGTGGTGACGTAACTACTCGTAGGCAATACTTCACTTCAGATACACAGTAACTGATGTAAAAATGCATTTCGCTTTAGACGTAGCAGTACGTGCCCTTGTACATTTTATAGGAAAAAATCAGTTGCAGACATGCACACTACATTATTTGATGTTGCACTTTAGGAACAGGTGGTCAGCTTTCTGAATGTGTTGGAGATTGATGGATCGCTGTGGGGATAGGCGATTCTGAGGCTGCCTTACAAGAGACGTTCATAATCCACCTTCTGCCAGTACGTGCACCGTGGCGAGTACGTGCGGTGTGGCGCGAGCTATGGACGCAAGGTACTTAACTGCTTACACTCTATAGAGTACTGCAGGGTTACGCCTTACAAGCGTGTACGATCATATGATGATTCATTTGCTACAGTCACCAACTTTCTTATATCCTACAGAAATTTTCAAGTGATTTCTTCATCAAAATGTGAATAATTTTGCAACGCAAACAAATTTGAGTTATATTTTATTTGTGCTGGTTTTAACAGTGGAAATAGTCGCACCTGGGACTATAATAACCAATGTGCGATTACTGTTACGTCCCGCCGACGAAGATTTCAAGGAAATTATGGAGTGGTATCGTCTCGCTATCGTCTGCTACCAACAGGCGTGAATGGTGTAGCTTACCGTTTGTTTGTGCATATCACACTTGCAAAACTACTAGGTGCAGAATCGCTTGCTGTGCGCAGCTCTTTCCGATTCCAACATGATGGAATTCGTGCATATTTCCATTGTCGATGTGGAACACAGCCAACTATCGACTTTGAGGATAATTGGGTACGCCGAGCAGAGCTTGTTGGATTGCCACCGCGTTGACCTGATTTAACGCCTTTAATTCCGCGTCATTGGCGTTAGGATAACAATGGTGTGTCCATCGTTCGATGTCAGATCAAAACATAGATGCTAATTGCGCGAATCAATTTCATAGCATGGGATAGAATCACAACATGTCCGGATCAGAGCAGACGGTATGAACATTTACACTTGTTATCTGCAAGCTGCAATTGCTCTGTGATATTTACAAGTGCGAAATGTACGACTGCTTATATTCTTGCAAAACTATGAACACAATTAACCGTTGCCTCTACTTGCCGACGACTTTACTATACTGTTTTGGCTAAATCTGTCTTCAAAAGTACAAGAAGGTCAGAACTAATAAAAAAAGTAAAAAATAAAGAGGAAGAAAACTGTTGTTACATACAATGCCAGTAACATAGAAGAAGATGTATAGTGAAATTAAGATAAGTGTTCTACAATTAGGAAGCAGTACAATAATAATGAAGGTATTCGCAGCACCTTAGATAGGTTTCAGCATTACAGTGATTAGAAAAATGAGAAGGAATGTGTAATGTAAATAAAAATGTAACACGTAACCATGCCAAAGAGCTCTAATAAGTAGATTCAGAAACCAACATGTAAACGGCAACATAGCAAACAGTTGAATTATCAGAAGAATAACAACTATGAACTGCTTTTGGTACTATGGCGGCATGTAAGTTCCTGCTCCGACAAAAGATGTAACAAAATGAAACGCCTAAAACAGTTGTGGGTTTGATGATATTTATGTTAACATAATTAAAAGTTATTATTATTGATTTTCATTAATTAGTATGAACGAGGAAACAGAAGAATATCGTTTTGAATAAGGCACAGAATGAGTTAAGGAAGATTGAAGCTACCAACAGAGCAGTATTGAACTGAACCGGTAAATTAAGAAGGAAAAGTTAATGGTTTACGTCTTACTAATCAACTGTATGAGCTACAATAATGAAATACAAAATTTGTATAGTCTGAAGTGTTCGGCAAAGAAGGCAAGTAATAAAATCGTTTGCGGAAGTCCTAGACCCTTGTGTGGAAGCAAAACATTTATGTAGGTAATACAAGTGTTGCTCTTCATCTAGCAGAATGCGTCATTCGTTAGTTTTGGTGTTGTGATAGCTTCATCTGATCACATACGCGAAGGGAATGTTCATAGCAGTGGTTGCCAGCGTTAAAGTAAATATATACACACTACTCACTAATTACATAAACTGAAATCAAAGGTATATCTAGTTACCTAATAAATATTTAATCCAGAATATTCAGTTCGTAAATGCAAATACGGCAACACGGTGGAAAATCAATAGAAGAATATAACTTCCTTAATTCTGGAGACTCAATGCTAACAGAGATCGAAAATTACGAATTCTGATATGTTATGTTTGACAGACATGTTATGGAGGTGTGTCTAATTAAGGGTGGAAATAAGAACATAATGAGGAAAACGCCAAGGCTACTAAATAAGTTCTAATGAACGTATGACTATAAATATGTTGTTTTTAGTTTTCTTGTGAAGAATATGCTCTCATTTCCTGGCAAAGTGTGGTACTATTCTCCATGATATGATGAAAAACATGGACTATCATACCCTTCATTAGCACGAGGGGAATGGTTTACCACGCGACTTACTTCTACATCTAGAACCACATTGAAGCGCGTGGCAGAGGGTCCGTACAACTGTACAAAATGTTAGGGTCTCTTTCCGTTACCTTCTCCTATGGACCGCGGAAAGAATAAATGCTTAAATATGACTTTCAGAGTTAGTCTAATTAGTCTAATATAGTCTTCAAGATCCCTATGGTTGCGATGCGTAGGGGCTATAGTATACTTCTAAATTTTTCACACCGGTTCTGTAAACTCTATAGGGGGC
Organism: Schistocerca piceifrons; assembly: GCF_021461385.2. Classification (NCBI taxonomy): domain Eukaryota; kingdom Metazoa; phylum Arthropoda; class Insecta; order Orthoptera; family Acrididae; genus Schistocerca; species Schistocerca piceifrons. Next base: position 365,702,692 of record NC_060140.1, on the reverse strand, counting down.
TTTCGCAGGGTAATGGGCGGCTATCTTCAAACGTCTGACAGTTCAGATTTTACAGAATATCGGTGACGCTTCCCAGATGGGAAACACAGGCGTTTTGTAAGAGGTCTCTTTGTAGAAAGATTGTATTTCCCCAGAATCCAAGCAACGAATCAAAGTCTGCCACCTGATCTACCTACAACTAAGCCTACGTATGCATTCTATTTCCTCTACCCACACACACTGTTACCCCAGGGGATCTGAATGAGTTAACTGACTCCAATTTTGACTCATTAATACTTTAGTTATAGGATACTATTCTACGTAACTGAAGTCTCACTTTCACATTTATGTTGCCTGTATTCGCACCACTTTTAAATCTTACCTCGATCTACCTCGACATTTGTGCAGATTTTTTCAGATATTACTTCGTTAGGAACAGGTGTCTGAGTTTACTATTAATGATGTCTGCCACGTCGTTAATATTCGACATGAAAAGCAACAGTCTCAGTACCCTGCCCTGGATCACGTCTGATGTTGTACTCCTACATGTCCCGATGACTCTCCATTCAAGATATTGCGCCGTGTCCTCACTAGCAAGACATTATTATTATTATTTGCGTTATCAGTCTTCTGACTGGTTTCATGCAGCCTGCCACGAATTCTTCTCCTGTGCCAACCTTTTCACCTCAGAGTGGCAATTGCAACCTACGTCCTCAATTATTTGCTACATGTATTCCAATTTTTGTCTTACTCTGCAGTTTTTACCCTCCATACCTCCCTCTAGTACAATGGAAGTTACGATGTGATGTCTCAGCAGATGTCCTACCATCCTGTCCCTTCTTCGAGTCAGTGTTTTCCGGAAATTCCTTCCCTTGTCGATTCTGTGGAGAACCTCCTCATTCCTTACCTTATCAGTGCACCTAATTTTCAACAATCGTCTGTAGCACTACATTTCAAATGCTTCGATTCTCTTCTGTCACGGTTTTCCTACAGTCCTTGTTTCAGTACTATACAATGCTGTGCTCAAAACGTATGTTCTCACAAATTTCTTCCTGAAATTAAGGGCTATCTTTGATGCTAGTAGACTTTCTTGCCTAGGAATGCCCTTTTTTGCCAGTGCTGGTCTGCTTTTTTGTCCTCCTTGCTCCCTCAATTATGGTTTAATTTGCTATGTAACAGAATTGCTTAACTTCGTCTGCTTCGTGTTCACCGATTCTGATGTAAGTTTCTCTCTTTTCTCATTTCTGCTGTTTTTCATTACTTTCTTCTTTCATCGATTTACTCTCAGTTCATATTCTGCACTCTTTGGGTTGTTCATTTCATTCAACAGATTCTGTAATTCTTCTTCGTTTTCACTGAGGATAGCAATGTTATCATAGAAAATCTTATCGCTGATATCCTTTCACCCTTAATTTTAATCCCACTCTTGAACCTTTCTTCTATTTCTGTCACTGCTTCTTCGATGTATAGACCAACAATAGCGTCGAAAGCCTACCTTCCAGTCTTACACCATTTTTAATCTGAGCACTTTGTCTGTGGTCTACCAGTCTTGTTATGCCGTCTTGATTCTTGCACACTTTGTATATTTCCCTGTAGCTTACCACTATTTTACATTGTTGAACGCTTTTTTCAGAAATTTCTACCACGTAAATTACCACCCATAAAAACTCGACAGCCCACAGCAAAGTTTCACTGCTGACGGACTTTCTTCTTATTTTCTGATTGGTGTATTCAACAGACAACCACCATATTGGGATTCCTACCAGGTATTATCTTCACCTAACTCACTCATATGCTAATTTTTGCAAGGGGCCTTATAGATTCCATGGGACTGGGGATTACTGGTGGTATGTTCTATGGGCCCCATGGTTCTTTCATGCAGCATCACAAATGAGGTGTATGCTCACTCGCTACAGGACACAATTTCTTACCTGACGAAAAAAGTATCTTTAGCCACACGGTCATATGGCTGCTACACAGTTGTTCCTAAGCTGAATTCGGCATTTCGGGGCAGATGCTTCTCGAGGCCCTTTTACGTGGTCGATGGATAGAATGAGGCTGTCCAATTGGCTGGTCCATTCTATCGTCCACCCGATCACGGGCCCACACGCGTTAGGTTTGAGTCTATGGAGTCGTGCTGAGGCATGTAGATTGTGAAAAAATCATTCAAGCTGTTTCCATTAGGATGTAGGCTGGTGCGTCTGCACGATTTCGTGTACGTAGATAGCTCGAAATTACTGAGTTTGTTATTTCCTTTCTGGGGGGGCCAAAGTCATATGGAACTTTTTGAGAGAAATTTCCGCCATTTGATTGTTAATTCGCTGACATTGTGCACAATACAGTATGGAATATTTAATGGCTAATATATTACTGTGACCTGCATTCATAACTTCTTTTCATCAACTGACACTGACGAATGTCAATGTCAGTGTAAGTGTCAGTGCCAGTTGATGAACAGAAGTGATGATTCTATTGTAGGTCGCAGAAATGGTTTTTCACTTGCACGGTGTGTCTTTGATATGTACTTGTATCTGTAATACAACTGGTCTATAAGACAGAAATATGTTTTTTTGATGATCTCACAGACAGGTCAGAAATTTTTAACATTTGAACATCAACTTGAGAACGGCTACAAATCCGAAATCATGATTGTGTAAGATAAATGAACAACTAACAGTCGAAAGGCGAAGTTTCTTAAAAAATGACAGCATATGACGTACATTAATTTACAACAGGGTGCTTCATACTGTGCATACAGTTGCTTTAATTGGGGACGCCTGCCTTTCTTGATATCATTTGATCTATTTGTTCTCTATGTTAGAGACAATCAATCTAAGTTTCTCCATAGACTATTATTCACCAGTTACTGTGCATGTCTGAAGTTAATAAAAGGAGACAAAGCTAAAATTTTAAAATATGAGACCATAATTTTGTGAATACGAAGATGGGATCAATAGGCTTTAAGTAAATTTTTCTAAATCGATTAGAAGGTGCACGAACAATCGTTTACACAGGGTAAGGAAGCAATAATTTCAAAGAACTCGGACTACGGTAAATTTTGTTTCCAAATAATAAAGCTTTGAGTAAGTGCTGGTACGAAGCACTAAAATGGTGAGCGGTACATGTTAAATCACTGCTCTGACAAAAAAGAAATCATTCGGAGAGCCATATGTTTAGAATGGTAACGAAATATAGGATTTACAGCACAATCTTTAATATAGTAGTGCTACAGTGATGTTGCAAACCCATGAGATGTGGTGGTGAAGACGACAGCCGTGGAAAAGATGTAGGCAGCTGTAACAAGTTGGATCATGTGTTTAAATGATGATGAGGCTGTTTGCCAAACGATAATAAATAATGTTAGACCTTAACCAAAATACCACAAACGAATGTTTGGGCCAAGCGTTCCGACTGTTCTTCCTATGAGAATGTAATCCAGTACAACGAAAAGTGGAAAACTCTACTAGTATCTCCCACTCATAGCATGGTGTGGGAGATGTTTTAGAGCAGGGAATGTGTACATCAGATGAAATTTGGCCCATGGTACACATGCCATCATCTCTCGCTGCGGAACACAAAAGGAACTTGATGTCTGACCATGTGCATCGCTTTGTTCCATTACGGCAATTTGTAGACGACCTATGACTGCAACATGACAATGCACCATCCTGTCGCTCTCGAATGCTTTGAGAAAGCACATGATGGGCGTGAGAATGCTACTACGAGCTTCTAGTTTACATGATCGTGATCCTATTGGGTACATATTAGACCCGTATGAAGCAAGGTGTTTACACCTTGGACCCAACTCCGACCAATTCTCGCGGTTGAGGGGTCATAGATACACCGCACAAAGAATTAGTCATCCACAGGAGATATCACGCTAGTATCGTAGTACACCACTTCTAGTGTTGATAGTGGCCTCGTTTAGTTGAGGATGGGAACGCACAAATGTCTTCAGGTGTGTCATATCCAGCTAAAGCCACTCATTGCTGGAATATTAACTGACATGTGTCACCCGCTGTTCGAAACAGTACTAGGTATTTTCCATGGGATTCAGGTCGGGTGACGTAGTTGGGCAGCTGAAGTGCTATAGGACGCGTAATAGTTCGTCAGACACGAACGTTGTGTGCAACCCTGTTCACACGGCAGTTGTCATTTTCGAAGACGGGAATGTTCACACCATACTCGTCATTCAGATGCAGAAGACGTAAACTAGGGGCTCGCAGTAGCAGATGCAGAAGACGTAAACTAGGGGCTCGTAGTATTCTGTAACGACAGGATGATGTCTTGTCATTTTGCAGTCACTGGTCGTCTAAACACTGCCGTAATCGAACAAAGCGGTGCACATGTTCAGACATCAGGTTCCATTTTCATCGCCGAGAATGCGACATAAACATCCCGGTTTATGTGAGCTTTACCAATAATGGATGAGTTGAATTCCTGGACTGTTTCTTTATAGCGTGTAGAATGAGACCCGCTTTACCGCTCACAACTGAAGGTGGTTTGTTTACGACACGATCAGTTTCGCGCTTATGTCCATCGTCAGGTAATTACTCATTCATTTTCATGTTTCTACATTCAGTGTTGGCGTTCACTATTTAAATAAAAGCCGCGCGGCGTAGCCGTGCGATCTGATGCCTCTTGCCGGCCGCTGTTCTAGGCACCTCAGTCCGGAACCGCGCTGCTGCTACGGTCGCAGGTTCGAATCCTGCCGCGGGCATGTATGTGTGTGATGTCCTTAGGTTAGTTAGGTTTAAGTAGTACTAAGTCTAGGGGACTGATGATCTCAGATGTTAAGTCCCATAGTGCTTAGAGCCAAGTTCAAAAATGGTTCAAATGGTTCTGAGCACTATGGGACTTAACATCAAACGTCATCAGTCCCCTAGAACTTAGAACTACTTGAACCTAACTAACCTAAGGACATCACACACATCCATGCCCGAGGCAGGACTGGAACCTGCGCACAGTTCAAGACTGAAGATGTTAAGTCCCATAGTGCTTAGAGGCATTTGAACCATTTGTGGCGTCTTGCCACAAATTTCCAATTTTTAAATAAAAGGGAAATTATGTGACATTTGCTTACTAGATCTAACTTAAATAATTGGAAGTGGCGAAGTGACATGTGCTGAAATATTTGTATACTTATATAGCTAGTGTGTCCAAATCGTAATTGCACATTGGTCACGTTTTTTTACACTGTATGAGAATCTAAATGTGTTTGTAAAAGAAAAGAAAAGACCTCCGACCGAACAGGCTACGATGGCCGAACGATACCAACCGGCCGCCGTGTCATCTTCAGCCCACAGGCGTTACTGGATGCGGTAATGGAGGGGCATGTGGTCAGCACACCGCTCTCCCGGCCTTTTTGTCAGTTTACGAGATCGGAGCAACTACTTCTCACTCTAGTAGTTCCTCAGTTTGCCTCACAAGGGCTGAGCGACACGCTTGCCAACAACACTCGGCAGACCAGATGGTCACCCACCCAAGTGCTAGCCCAGCCCGACAGCGCTTAACTTCGGTGATCTGACGGGAACCGGTGTTACCACTGCGGCAAGGCCGTCCGTTGTGCTTGCAAAAAAGATGACAAATGTGCAATTACGAACTGGATGCTCTAGCTAAATGCAAGTATACTAATATTATCAACACATGTCACTTCGCCACTTCCAATTTTTTCACTTGTGTCTATTTAGCCAATATAATGTAATTTGTCTTTTATTTAATCGGTGAACTTCAACAATGAAGGTAGAAACGTGAAGGTGAGGGTATAATGACCTGAAGGTGGGCACAAGCTCGAAAACGGTAAATAAATAAATCACCTTCAATTGAGACTGGTCCCAATTCATGGTACTGAAAGCACTCCCAAAATGTTATAGAGTTACTAAAATAGTCTCAATATATAGTGAGCTTTAGGGCTCACTGAGATGCTGGTGGACTTTGGACCTCGCACTATTTGAAAAGATGCAAGTTTACGACTTGTCGCACCATTCTAAACGAGCCCAGTCCATTACTTTCCACAGTAATCGTAGGTAGTTTGCGGCGTACCTAAGATGTGAATTTTATTTGCCACTGTGGACAATGGCCTTTTGCGACGTACTCGACATCAAATGTCCACCGCTTGCAGTTACCTTCGCAATGTTCACTCGGAATTTGTTTTGAGATGAACCTGACAGTAGCAATTCCGATCAATGTTCAGTTAACAGTGAACACCTCAAGATCCTGAAGAAGATCTCAGCAGAAGAGTCGCAACGTCGATCTTGTAGAAGAAATACGTCGCGACTTAACTGTCTACAGGATTCAACTTCTTCCTGGTTTGAGACCGAATGTCATTGGCAACGCGTGACACTTGCCACGGATGCCTGTACACTAGGATTTTTCTACGATGATTTTACATGGCTGTGAGTTGCACATTATTCTTTGTAGATACGTCAGACAGCCCTGATTGGTATACCAAACTCTCCAACAAATGGGGAACCTCTCGGGGTGATCATGGGAACTTCCAAACAGGGTAGCTCCTTCCTGCCATTCTGTTACATCTTGATTGTGACTTATGTTCCTATACTGACTCCATACAACTAATTTTCACATACACAACATCTCACTGCCATGTTAGGTCAAATGACCACCTGGTACAAGTTTTACATCATTTAATGTGTGTCTGCTCTTTGAATGGATGGATGGGTGGATAGGGTGGTTTTGGCGAACGACTTCAAGGTTTTATACGGTGACGTGATATCACGATGGCATTACAACGCTTTCGATGTCTCGTTGAGTCTATGTCACGATATGACTGCGTCAAGTTTCACTGAGTCATTTGTTCCTGAATGTGTAATATGTTACATGAACAGTAGACCTATAACATGAGTGTCGAATATTGTAATTTACTTGGATGTTTGGTACAGCAGTTGCGTACACAGTATTTGTCATTATCAAAAAAGTATCTGTAACGGTAAGCTCCGTAAGCAAAAATCACTTTGGCCTTGGTACTCACCTACCGCTAACATGTAGGCGAAAGCCACTTCACTACTTCCAGCCCTCGCTGTAAGACGCCAAAAAACTGACGAGGGAGGAAAGCGCCCAACTGTGCTGCTGGGGCGTAACTGAGAACTCTTCTAGCCAGCTTGAAACTATTCCCACCATTCAGCACACAGATCAAGGCATGTCACGAAAAAGAGAAAAAAAAGGTGAAGAATTCAAGAGGGCTGTTATCAGACGACAAGAAAAACATGAAGAAACAGTGATAGGGAAGCAATTGACAGAAGAACAACAATAACCACAAAAAAGGATAGGAAAGAAGTGGGAAGCAAACGAACAACAGAGAAGACCACTTCTGTGGAAGCAGATCTTCATTCAGATTTCATTCCACTTACTATTTGAATGGTAAGAAAGACTAAAAGTAACTCACTAGAGCAAAACACAGCACCAAGATTACAAATAAAAAAGTCGATAATCACGTAGAAAGCTCAAAAAGGCATTGCAGTAGGAACTAATGAAACTATATTGTGCTGATGATTTTTCTCTACCACATTCTGGTGTACGTTTTACGCACATTATTAGTTTCTGCAAACCAGTGGAAACATTGCCATCTATCAGAATAGTATACCCCTGAAAAATGTTTATTGACAAGAATATTACAAATGTTTGGAGAATAATTTTTAAGATAGTAAGTTTTTAAGTATGCTCGGAAACTCTACAGTAAGTAAATTTGTGGCACTTGTTTTATTTTAATTTCTGCATTTTTTTTAAATTTATACGTTTAAGGAGTTCTTGATATAAAACACATACATTAAATTAAACATGTAGATTTAAATAGATGTAAATGAATTCAGGGTGAGTCACTATCTGTTGCCACCTAGAATAACTCCGAAAGTATGATAGGAGCTGCATGGGCCAACCTGGGCCGTAATATGACGTTGGCTTTTTGTTGCTAGGTGGGGTCGCTTCGAAGATACGAAGGTCAACTTGTTTTTTTAAATGGTATGCTACAGTTTAATACGTATTTTCTGATAGCGGCTAGCGAGACAAATCCAATGATGTGTAACAGTAAGGTCTTTGAAGGTCAAAGAAGGTCGCAAAGGTGGCATGAACGTCCATTTGCAGAAGGTGTACCAAGTGATGACCACTGGTATCAATGCAGTGCTGCAATACTCTTATCATGGATTGAGTGATATTCCTTATCACATCCGTACTTATCGAAGCACATGCTCTGACAATTCTCTCTCGCATATCTTCAGGTGTAATTGGAACCTCTTTATAAATAATATCTTTTACGAATCCCCACAAGAAAAAAGCCAGAGGCGTCAAGTCTGGCGAATGACCTGGCCACGACACATTTCCTCCGCGTCCAATTAATCGATTTGGGAATTGTCTCTGCAACTCATTTCTAGCCATCAGTGTAAAATGTGCCGGGCACCCATCGTGTTGATACCACATTCTGTTCCTTGTCACTCGAAGTATTTCTTCCAATAACTGACCTAATGTTTCTTGCAGGAATGTGGTATACTTCGCCTACCATTAAGATTTCCTTCCATGAAATAGGGGCGTATAATTATGTCCTCCAGAATCCGACACCATACATTCACCAGCCACGGTTTTTGGTGTGCAACTTTCCGCAGCCAACATGGATTTTTAGTTGCCCAGTAAAGCACGTTATGCAAATAACATTTCCATGGTTCGTGAATGTAGTCTCGTCAGTAAATAAAATCAAGATAATAAATGTGTCATCCCTCTAAATCCCAAGTTCAGCCCATCGGAAGAATTCAGTGCGACTCATACAATCCGTACCAGTTAATTCTTGGCGGAGACTGATATGGTAAGGATGATATTTGTGGAGATGCAGAACACGAACAACACTACTCTGGCTCATGCCAGATTCCCTTGCGATTTGACGCGAACTAATACAAGGATCTCGAATCACAGTGGCAAGAGTACCAGTTTCCGTTTCCTCGTTGGTAGCTTTCCGACGCGTTAAAGATCCAGTTGCTCTCAATTTATTATACATATATTTAAATGTACCACGTGTAGGGCGAGTACGTTGAGGATATCTTTCAGCGTATAAGTCTCAAGCTCTCACTGAATTTCGTTGGCATTGTCAATAAGTGAGAAGCATATCGACTTGTTCTTCGAAGGAATACTTCATTCATACTCGCTTAATTCGACGATACTAGTGTTACCGTTGCTATTGGTGTTGTATTGCGAAACCGTAGAATGGTGTTTACATGTCAATGGCACGTTAGATGGATACGCCGTATTCTTCGAATATTTACTATTTGCACGATATGCAATTGTCAGAGCATGTGCTTAGATGAGTGCAGAAGTGATAAGGAATACCACTCAAACCTTGATAAGAAGATTGCAGCACTGCATTGATACCAACGGTCATCACTTTGAATATCTTCTGTAAATGAACGTTCATGCCACCTTTTTGACCTTCGTTGACCTCAAAGACCTTACTGTTACACATCATTGGATTCGTCTCGATAGCCGCTATCAGAAAATAAGTACAAAACTATAGCATCCAATTTTTAAAAAAACAAAGTTGACCTTCCTATCTCTGATGCGACCCCACCTAGCAACAAAAAAACCAACGTCATATTATGGACTCCGTTGCCCCATGAAGCATTTGTCCAACACACTTTTCAGCTGCTATCATACTTTCGGAGTTATTCTAGGTAGCCATAGTTAGTGACCCACCCTGTATATAAGCACCTGACGATATTGGTGCTATCAGCATTAAAATATGTTTACCATCAAAATTTAGAGAGCAAAAGAACTGTTTTTTCTTTACTACTGGTAAAGCAATCGAACCCATCAAAGAGTTCTCAAAAATGTTTACATCTTAATTAAACCTACAAGTGTGTGTGTGTGTGTGTGTGTGTGTGTGTGTGTGTGTGTGTGTGTGTGCGCGCGCGAGAGCCATTTTAAATAGACTAGTGTTTGTAAATTTACTTATCTGTGTGAAATGCAAAGCTGCGAAGAGCGAATACTATCTTGTCTCCATGCGCTATAATTCAGTAATCAAAAATGTGAGACATAACTTCACATAGGAGGCTAGCAACCATTCTAGTAAATATGCGTAGCTGAACTGCCTAGGTCGCGTAAGAAGTCATACAGCAGGTGAAGAATGACTTTGTAGATCACCAAGTACCCATGAAGCGTTTCGGAATTGTTTCCATCTGGCAACGTTCTTGTCCTTGTGCTACCTTTCCACTTGGATTTATGAAAATAGAAATAATTTCGAAACCTGCCATGTAAACTTTGTGATCAATAAAATTATTCTTCACCTGCTGTATGTCTTTTAATGCGATTCAGCCAGCTTAACTACAGACCTTCGCATATTCAATGATCATCATCATCGTCCACAACAACAGCAACAATAGTCGCAACTGGTCTGTCAGATCTAGGTTTTTTAATGTTTTCGTTAAATCGATGAAGGCGAAAGTAGGTGGGGCTGTTTTAAAAAGGACATGGCTGATTTTCCTCTCGTCATATCAGAGGTGGATCTCCAGTCGTTCTTCTATTTGCAAGATGTTCATCATTAACAACAACACCACAACCACCACCATCACCATCAGTCACCACCACCACCACCAACAACAACAACAAGAAGAAGATCACCAACAATGAAAAAGATGAAGGTTACCTCTTTGAGCTTTACAGCCACCCACTATCGTGAGAGCCCGCGAATTCAGAGATCGTCCTGTGGCGTGAGTGCAAAAAACAGGACAGTAGATCTTAAGTAATTTCAAGCCGTATTATTTTCCTCTCGTAAACAGCAACAACAAAACAAAACAAACGAAGACTTTCTATTCAGTCTGCACCATAAGAAGTACGGAATGAACTGTTTTATTCGAGAGAAAAACGTTCATTTGGTCGCAATAAAAAAATCTTTCCCTGACGCTCCTCAGGCGTGATTGCGTAGTTGAAGTGGTGAGGTGGAGTGGGCACGGCAAAGTGGGGGACGTGGAGGGGATGATTGATATGAATATCACAGACGGTCTCTCACGCCAACAGTGCAGCATCTCATTGCCGACGAACCGACAGTCGCTAGGTAGAAACGCACACCACAGCACGCAACGAAAGCAGTATGTCAGTACCGGAAGATATACTTAACACAGGCTGTTTCACAGTTTCTATTACTGGCTTCTACGGTTTACAGAGAGGAATTACTTAATAAAATTTTGATTAGGAATTGATTTCCGGAAAGGTACCTCATAGATACAACGTAAATTTGCAGATTAGAACGTTTTAAAATCTCCCGCTTCAGTGTACGCATACAAACTGAGATGAGAGTGCCGTCGTCATTCATTGTGATTGTGATATTACATAACATTTCGTCAGGCTAGAGGGGGACTGACTGTGGTACTCCGCGGTCGTGCCGCGCTCTCGACATAGAACGCCCTTCGTATTGTAGAAGAGAACCTAAAGACGAGTACTCGAAATATTGCAGGACACACAGGCCCGCTGTGTGTGCACCATAGGGATGGGTAAGGGGGTGGGGGACTTGAGACTTGAGACTTATTTTACATCCGAACGTTATATTTCCGGCCGTAGGTTCCTTGTCAAAACTTTATCTACTAAGTCCGCTCTACAAACATTTGTAGCCTGTAATAGGGATAGTGAAACATCCTTTACGTGCACCTATTTACAGACAATCAGTGTCTTCCAGTGACTTCCTCTATGAAAATAATTCTTTCTTTGGCTACTAATACGGCGTTTAATCTTCAGGGAAACCTTCACTTTAACTCCTGATACCCTGAAATTGGAACTTGTTCCGTTCTCACTTTGACATGATTGCTCTTTTTTTTGTGTGGATTGTGGAAAGGCCTGTCCAGCAAAGACGTGCAATACTATTGAAAACATGATGCACTGAGCGAAGTGCGGCAGTGGTACGACGAACTACTGTTAAATAATCGAGCGCTGGAAACAATAACCATTATAAAATGTCTAGGACTAAGTGCACGGAATGACTCATACTCGTAGCATTGTGACGACTACATGAAACTAGTTTGCCAGAAACGAGATTCCAGACAGACTCGTTGGAAGGATCCCAGGGAAATGTGATTCGCCAGGAAAGAGGAAGCCAAGAAGAGCTATTGTTTCATTCATTCCTGGGCATTGTTCGATAGTCTGGAAACCTCACAAAATAGGATTAATGACGGAGATAGAGAAAGGTCAAAGAAAAGCGATACATTTCGTCACGGGTCAGCAGGAGAGCGTCACAAATATTGTTATGCAGCCGTCGTGACAGGCGATAGAAGACAAGCCCACTGCATCGCGGAGGGGCGTACTATTTCTGAGTGCGTACTTTGTAAGAATGAAGTGCGTATTGATTGCTGTAATATACATTGACGGAAAAAATCCAACACCAAAAAATGATTAAGTAGAGTTATGAAATTCCTGCAGATTGGAAAACTGCAATTCTGTGCCCCATATTTAAGAAGAATGATCCACTAGTTTGTGATAACTACAGAGGAATTGCCTTACTAGATGTCACCTACAAAATCTTACCGAGCTGCCTATTAAACAGGCTGATACCAAAAACAGACGAACTGATTGGGGACTACCAATGCGGTTTCCACAGAAACAGATCCACATTAGATCACTTATTCACTCTAAGACAAGTAACTGAGAAGGCGTGGGAATTCAATGTAGATGTCCACATATTATTCGTAGATTTTAAAAAAGCCTATGATAGCATACACCGACAGACACTGCTAAATATAATGAAGGAATTTAAAATACCATCAAAATTAAACAGATTAGTTAAAATGTGTATAGGTGAAACTTGGTGTCGCATAAAGACACCGGTAGGAGAAACTGAAGATTTTAAGGTGTACACTGGACTGAGACAAGGGTATGCCATTTCACCTATTTTATTTAACCTTGTCCTAGAGAAGATCGATAGAGAATTTTCTAAAACCAGTCCATAAGGGATCCAGCTACAGCATGTGAACATTACAAGACTTGCCTATGCAGATGATGTAGCACTAATAAGTAGTTTCAAAAGAGAATTAATCAGAATGATGCAAAATTATTACAAAATTGCTGAGAAAAAAGGATTACATGTTAATGAAGAAAAGACAGAATACCTGCCCATAAATAAGAAAACCAGAAAAGATGCACGTCTGACTGTAAATGGATTCAATTTCAAGACTGTTGACCACTTCAAGTACCTAGGAAGTCTTTTTAGTAATAACAACAGAACTGATATAGAAATAGATGCTGGTATATCAACAACAAACAAGACACTTCTCAGTTTCTTCAAAATTCTAAGAAAAATATCACTTAGCAGTAACTTCAAAATCCGCTTATATTAATCGACCATTATGCCTGTGATGTTATATGGATGTGAAACATTAATATTTAGAAAGAAAGATGATAAAAGTCTGTTAATATTCGAAAGTACTAAGGAAAATTTTCGGACCTGTATACGACGAATATAACATGGAATGGAGAATAAGAAGAAATGAAGAATTAAGAGGGCTGTACAAACACCGTAACATCGTCGAAGTGCTCAAGAGGAGAAGGTTGAATTGGGCAGGCCATATAGCAAGAATGACAGAGAATAGACTACCTAGAATGGCATTCAGCAGAACAATAGATGGAATGAGAGGAAGAGGGAGTCCCAGAATCAGATGGCGGGACAACATTAGGGAGGACACAACTAGGATGAACAGCAACGGCAAGTGGACAAACAGCACATTGGACAGGCAGAAGTGGAAGAGGCTCATAGAGCAGGCGTATGGCCGATAAGGCCCTTGCCACATGCAAAGTAAAAGTAATGAAATTTCTGGCTATATCTGTCTAGCAATATATGAAGTGATTTACGTGGCAAGTCCACGTAAGCACGATAAAAGACAATGCAAATGTGACATGCTCATTCAGTAATAACAGCTGTAACCGAGAGGGTTTTTAATAAAAGCATGCAAACGTGAATGCATTGTGTCGTACAGGTGCCGGATGTCAGTTTGTCGGGTGAAGTCCCATGCCTTTCGCGCTTGGTCTGTCAGCACAGGGACGTTTAATGCTTATTGTGGATGACGCTGGAGTTAATGTCCGACGATGACCAATACGTGTTCGATTGTAGACAGATCTGATGATCGAGCAGACCAAGGCAACTTGGCATCACACTGTAGGGCATGCTGGATTACGACAGCAACATGTGGGCGTGCATTATGCTTCTGGAAAACACCTCTGCAATGCTGTTCATGAATGACAGCACAACTGGTCGGATCACCAGACTGATGTACAGCTTTGCAGGCAGGATGGGTGGGATAAACACGAGAGTGCTCCTGCTGTCGTACGAAATCGCTCCCCAGACCATAGCTCCAGGCGTAACTCCATTGTCTCTAGAACATAGACAGGTAGGTAGGAGGCGTTCAACTGGCCATCTTCTAACCAACACACGGCCCTCACTGCCACAGACGAAGAAGTAGCTTACATCAGGAAACTAAACAGGTCTCCTCCTTGCCCTCCAGTGGCTCTTACTTGACACCACTGACGTCGCGCCGGCCAGAGTGGCCGTGTGGTTCTAAGCGCTACGGTCGCAGGTTCGAATCCTGCCTCGGGCATGGATGTGTGTGATGTCCTTAGGTTAGTTAGGTTAAAGTAGTTCTAAGTTCTAGGCGACTGATGACCTCAGAAGTTAAGTCCCTTAGTGCTCAGAGCCACCACTGACGTCGCGAACGTCAGTTGTCTGGAGGTCAGTGGAATGTACGCTTCAAGACGTCTGTCACGGAGCTGTCCTTGAAGAAACCGATTTGTAACAGTTCGTTGTGTCACTGTGGTCCCAATTGCAGCTCAGATTGCTGCTGCAGACGGAATTCGATGTGCCACAGCCATATGCCGAACACAACAGTCTTTCCTTTTGGAGTGGCCGTCCGGAGCCCGGTCTTCTTGCGACCGTACATTCCTGTAATCACCGTTGCCAGCAACCATGTACAGTAGCAACATTCCTGGCAACTCTTTCTGCAATATCGTGGAAGGAACAGCCAGCTACTCGTAGCTCTATTGAACGACCTGGTTCAAAGTTAGTGAGCTGCATATGATGGAATCTTCGTTGTCTCGAAGGTACTCTTGACTACCATCAATTCACCACGTCCAACCTCAAAGGTGAATTACGTTCACTACTGATTTGTGCCCTCATGGTGGCGCTACCAGTGCTACTCTTATCAAATGGTTCAAATGGCTCTGAGCACTATGGGACTCAACTGCTGTGGTCATCAGTCCCCTAGAACTTAGAACTACTTAAACCTAACTAACCTTAGGACATAACACACACCCATGCCCGAGGCAGGATTCGAACCTGCGACCGTAGCAGCAGCGCGGCTCCGGACAGGAGCGCCTAGAACCGCACGGCCATCACGGCCGGCTTCTCTTATCCGCTGGTGCGAAGTTGGAAAAGACGTCATCTTTCAGATGTAAAAACACGCCTACCAACTTTCGTTTATCTCGCGCGACTTCTTCTTGGTACTGAGAATTTTTTCCCGTCAGTGTGCATCTTTCGAAATGAGAAGGCGGTAGATCAGAGAACCTAGAGGTTTCTTTCACCATCACAAATGGAATAGGAAAAGGGTGAATTTGTAGAAGTACCCGAAATACACTTCACACTTTATAAAGTGATTGTGGAGTAAAGATGCAGATAGAGTTGTAGACACTGGAGTGAACTGAATATTAGTCACAGAATAAGTTCGGAAATTGTAGTTGCATTGCTTGACAAATGTTGATGTAAGAGGGTATTTCGGAAAGTAAAGATACACCGTACGCCAGAGGAACAGAGGAGTTTTGGCGAGCAGGTTGGCAACACTGGTGTTAACTTTGAACCGTTAGCTTTCTCCTCGCGGTCGTTCGGCAGTTAAACGTTGCTTCTGGTTGGAGTAGGTCGTGTTCAAAATGGCTGCGCCCATTCAGAATCCCGCGAAATGCGAAGTGCGCTCCGTCATACGTTTTCTTCATGCAAAAGGTCAGCGACCAGTGGATATTCACAAAGAAATTGTTTCTGTTTATGGGAACATTATGAATGGACAAAATGTATCGAAATGGTGTCGTCATTTCTCTGAAGGTAGGACCGATGTTCATGACGAACAAATAACAGGTCGGCCACCTGTGATGCCCTTCTTTGGAGCGGAGGAAGCAATTCGAGCGAATAGACGTCTCACATTGAAAGAATTGCATCAGATCATACCGGACGTGTCAATGACAACTCTTTATGATGATGTGACTGTCCAGTTAGGGTACAGGAAATTGTGTGCGCGCTGGGTTCCAAAACTGTTAACGGAAGAACACAAAAAGAAAAGGATGGGCTTTGCACTCGACTTCGTCTCACGCTATGCTGAAGCAGGTGATGAGCTCCTTGATCACATTGTGACAGGTGACGAGACGTGGGTTTATCACCATACACCTGAATCCAAGCAACAATCAATGCAATGGCGCCATTCGAATTCACCAAAAGCCAAGAAATGCAAATCGTCGATTTCAGCGAAGAAAATCATGGCTTCTGTTATTTCGGACAGACAAGGCATTCTTCTGTTGGAATTTATGCCTCCTGGAACGACAGTTAATGCTGCCAGACTTTGAAACGTCTTCGAAGGGCAATTCAAAACAAACGTAGGGGAATGCTGACAAGTGGAGTCCGCTTGCTTCATGACAACGCTCAGCCTCACACGGCGCTCGTAACCAAAGCACTACTCAAACAATTCAAATGGGACGTATTGGACCATCCGCCATACAGCCCGGACCTTGCGCCCACCGACTTCCATGTCTTCCGTTACCTGAAGTCACATCTTGGTGGAAAATCATTCCACGACGATGAAGAGATCAAAGTTGAAGTTGAAATGTGGTTCCGACAACAGGCGGCAACCCTCTATGACTGTGAGATACAAACGCTTGTGCACCGACTTAACAAATGTTTGGATAACGGGGGTGATTATGTCGAAAAATAACAAATAATCCAGTTAATAAGATGTAACTGACGTTTTCTAAATAAATGTTCTATTTAAGGACTGCGAGCCATTGTATCTTTACTTTTCGAAATGCCCTCGTACTATTGGAATCGTACAAAACTCTTCCAATCTTGTTTGGGAGAACTATGTGTAATTTGTCGGTATTCTCTGAGAAGCTTATAAGTAAGAGTGTAAAAGTAGATGATTAGCAAGTATGACCTACACTGCAGGTTTCTTGAACACGATAGACCTCAGCAGGGCGGTGACCTCCGCTTCGCTGTAGCGGTGTCCGTGCTCGACATTGACGTGGCTATGGCTGTGACTGTGCTTCCTGGAACGGTGCTCACGCGATTCTGAGGAGTCGGAAGACTCTGAAGAGTCCGAAGAGTCGGAGGAGCTGCTGCCGGCGTTCGCACAGCAGGCCACCAACAGGACGAGACCGAAGACGAGAAGGGGCAGCGCAAGTCTCGATCGTGCCATGTTTGCGCGTCTGAGGCGATCGCGAGGTTCACTGGGTGACACCGGCTGGACAACGTGCCGTTATATAAGGACCAAGACAGGCGATAACGGACGTCTGAGCGTTGACTCTGGCGCCGTCAGCGTTATCTGCGGAGAAGGACAAAAGTAGCGGGACGTCTTTTTGCAGACGCTTCGCACGCATGCCAAACTCTGGTGGTGGGTGCTGTTATGCGCGGGTAGCTCATCAGTAGACCGGAGACGACAGTTAACGAGTTTTTGAAAATTAGCGCCAGAGTGTAAAATCTTTACAAATAAAAATATAAATGTTCGCTCTTGCAAAATCGCATATCTCTGAAAGTTCTTCACTGATTCCTTAAAATTCCGTCGCCACGTTGGATTCGCGTTGGGCGTGTTTTTTATAAACATACTATAGCGCCACATATACAGGGTGGTCCATTGATAGTGACCGGGCCAAATCTACATCTACATCTACATGATTACTCTGGAACTCACATTTGCTTGGCAGAGGGTTCATCGAGCCACAATCATACTATCTCCCTACCATTCCACTCCCGAACAGCGCGCGGGAAAAACGAACACCTAAACCTTTCTGTTCGAGCTCTGATTTCTCTTATTTTATTTTGATGATCATTCCTACCTATGTAGATTGGGCTCAACAAAATATTTTCGCATTCGGAAGAGAAAGTTGGTGACTGAAATTTCGTAAATAGATCTCGCCGCGACGAAAAACGTCTTTGCTTTAATGACTTCCATCCCAACTCGCGCATCATATCTGCCACACTCTCTCCCCTATTACGTGATAATACAAAGCGAGCTGCCCTTTTTTGCACCCTTTGTGTGCTCCGTCAATCCCACCTGGTAAGGATCCCACACTGCGCAGCAATATTCTAGCAGAGGACAAACGAGTGTAGTGTAAGCTGTCTCTTTAGTAGACTTGTTGCATCTTCTAAGTGTCCTGCCAATGAAACGCAACCTTTGGCTCGCCTTCCCCACAATATTATCTATGTGGTCTTTCCAACTGAAGTTGTTCGTAATTTTTACACCCAGGTACTTAGTTGAATTGACAGCCTTGAGAATTGTAATATTTATCGAGTAATCGAATTCCAACGGATTTCTTTTGGAACTCATGTGGATCACCTCACACTTTTAGTTGTTTAGCGTCAACTGCCACCCGCCACACCATACAGAAATCTTTTCTGATACTGGTCTTCGGATGACCTTACTAGACGGTAAATTACAGCATCATCTGCGAACAACCTAAGAGAACTGCTCAGATTATCACCCAGGTCATTTATATAGATCAGGAACAGCAGAGGTCCCAGGACGCTTCCCTGGGGAACACCTGATATCACTTCAGTTTTACTCGATGATTTGCCGTCTGTTACTACGAACTGCGACCTTCCTGGCAGGAATTCACGAATCCAGTCGCACAACTGAGACGATACCCCATAGGCCCGCAGCTTGATTAGAAGTCGCTTGTGAGGAACGGTGTCAAAAGCTTTCCGGAAATCTAGAAATATGGAATCAACTTGAGATCCCCTGTCGATAGCGGCCATTACTTCGTGCGAATAAAGAGCTAGCTGCGTCGCACAAGAACGATGTTTTCTGAAACCATGCTGATTACGTATCAATAGATCGTTCCCTTCGAGGTGAGTCATAATGTTTGAATACAGTATATGCTACAAAACCCTACTGAAAACCGACGTCAATGATATAGGTCTGTAGTTCCCGGGTTCGATTCCCGGCGGGGTCAGAGATTTTCTCTGCCTCGTGATGACTGAGTGTTGTGTGATGTCCTTAGGTTAGTTAGGTTTAAGTAGTTCTAAGTTCTAGGGGACTGATGACCATAGATGTTAACTCCCATAGTGCTAGGAGCCATTTGATATAGGTCTGTAGTTCGATGGATTACTCCTACTACCCTTCTTAAACACTGGTGCGACCTGCGCAATCTGTAGGTACAGATCTATCGGTGAGCGAGCGGTTGCATATGATTGTTAAGTAGGGAGCTATTGTATCAGCGTAATCTGAAAGGAATCTAATCGGTATACAACCTAGACCTGAAGACTTGCCCGTATCGAGCGATTTGAGTTGCTTCGCAACCCCTAAGGTATCTACTTCTAGGAAACTCATGCTAGCACCTGTTCGTGTTTCAAATTCTGGAATATTCTATTCGTCTTCCCTGGTGAAGGAATTTCGGAAAACTGCGTTCAATAACTCCGCTTTAGTGGCACAGTCGTCGGTAACAGTACCATCGGCACTGCGCAGCGATGGTATTGACTGCGTCTTGCCGCTTGTGTTCTTTACATACGACCAGAATTTCTTCGGATTTTCTACCAAATTTCGAGACAATGTTTCGTTGTGGAACCTATTAAAGGCATCTCGCATTGAATTCCGTGCCAGATTTCGCGCGTCTGTAAATTTAAGCCAATCGTCGGGATTTCACGTTCTTCTGAACTTCGCATGCTTTTTCCGTTGCCTCTGCAACAGCGTTTGGACCTGTTTTGTGTACAATGGCGGATCAGTTTCATCACTAACCAATTTATGAGGTTGGAATCTCTCAATTGCTGTTGCTACTATATCTTTGAATTTGAGCCACATCTCGTCTACATTTGCATTGTCAGTTCGGAAGGAATGGAGATTGTCTCTTAGGAAGGCTTCTAGTGACACTTTTCCGCTTTTTTAAATAAAATTATTTTGCGTTTGTTTCTGGTGGATTTGGAAGAAACGGTATTGAGCCTAGCTACAACGACCTTGTGATCACTAATCCCTGTATCAGTCATGATGCTCTCTATTAGCTCTGGATTGTTTGTGGCTAAGAGGTCAAGTGTGTTTTCGCAACCATTTGCAATTCGCGTGGGTTCGTGGACTAACTGCTCCAAATAATTTTCGGAGAAAGCGCTTAGGTCAATCTCGGAAGATGTTTTCTGCCTACCACCGGTTTTGAACAAGTATTTTTGCCAACATATGGAGGGAAGGTCGAAGTCCCCACCAACTATAACCGTATGAGTGGGGTATTTATTTGTTACGAGACTCAAATTTTCTCTGAACTGTTCAGCTACTATATCATCGGAGTCTGGGGGTCGGTAGAAGGAGCCAATTATTAACTTAGTTCGGCTGTTAAGTATAACCTCCACACATACCAATTCGCACGGAGTATCTACTTCGACTTCACTACAAGATAAACCACTACTGTCTGACACAAACACTCCACAACCTATTCTGCCCAATCTATATTTCCTGAACACCGTCTGAGACTTCGTAAAAATTTCTGCTGCCGGCGTTCGCACAGCAGGCCACCAACAGGACGAGGCCGAAGACGAGAATAAGCGTCAAATGAAAAAACTACAAAGAACGAAACTTGTCTAGCTTGAAGGGGGAAATCAGATGGCGCTATGGCTGGCCCGCTAGATGCCGCTGCCACAGGTCAAACGGATATCAACTGCGTTTTTTAAAAAATAGGAACCCCCATTTTTTATTACATATTCGTGTAGTACATAAAGAAATATGAATGTTTTAGTTAGACCACTTTTTTCGCTTTGTGGTAGATGGCGCTGTAATAGTCACAAGCGTATAAGTACGTGGTATCACATAACATTACGCCAGTACGGACGGTATTTGCTTCGTGATACATTGCCCGTGTTAAAATGGACCGTTTACCAATTGCGAAAAAGATCCATATCGTGTTGGTGTATGGCTATTGTGATCAAAATGCCCAACGGGCGTGTGCTATGTATGCTGCTCGGTATCCTGGACGACATCATCCGGGAGTCCGGACCGTTCCCCAGATGGTTACGTTATTTAAGGAAACAGGAAGTGTTCAGCCACATGTGAAACGTCAAACACGACCTGCAACAAATGATGATGCGCAAGTAGGTGTTTTAGCTGCTGTCACGGCTAATCCGCACATCAGTCGCAGACAAATTGCGCGAGAATCGGAAATCTCAGAAACGTCAGTGTTGAGAGGAATGTCGTTACACGTATTGCCAAATGCACTGAGGTTGACGGACATCATTTTGAGCATTTATTGCATTAATGTGGTATTTACAGGTAATCACGCTGTAACAGCGTGCGTTCTCAGAAATGATAAGTTCACAAAGGTACATGTATCCCATTGGAACAACCGGAATAAAATGTTCAAAGGTACCTACATTCTGTATATTAATTTAAAAAACCTACCTGTTACCAACTGTTCGTCTAAAATTGTGAGCCATATGTTTGTGACTATTACAGCGTCATCTATCACAAAGTGAAAAATGTGGCCCAACTAAGACATTCATATTTCTTTACGTACTACACGAATGTGTAATAAAAAATGGGTGTTCCTATTTAAAATAACGCGGTTGATATTCATTTGATCTGTGGCAGCGCCATCTAGTGGGCCAACCATAGCGCCATCTGGTTTCCCCCTTCAAGGTAGACGAATTTCGTTCTTTGTAGTTTTTTCGTTTGACGCTTATTTTGTGAGATATTTGGTCCGGTCACTATCAATGGACCAACCTGTATATATGATGAAATAAGTATGTCGATACGTACTTTTGCTTTCTCGTAACAGTAGCTTGAGCGGAGGCCATTAATTTCATTTTTTATGTCGTCAGCTGTGCACCTCACCCGGGCCGTATCTCACGACTAATGACCTCCACATTTTTTTTTGTAGCTAGAGAGCTCAGAAATATATATTCACGAAGAGATGCAAATATTTAAATGTGTTACTCTACAAGTAAAACTAAATAAAAAAGGTCATTTCAAAAATAGGCCCGCAAATGTTTAGTTGCGAAGTTACGTGCTAATAAGAGATTTTGTCTGTAATTTAGCAACTTCGTTAATATGAAGCCATCGCAGAACTGTACGAGGTTAAAGTAAAGCACGATTTCCATTTATTTAGTTGTTATTGGTCTGGTGAATCTAATAAAACATGTCCCAGACGTGTATCTGCAGTAGTTTTCCAGAAAATTCAGAGAAGCAATGACGTAATTTCGTAAAATTTTTAATTTATTAATTACTTGGTACAATTTGCTTTTTTTTTTTAAATTCCAGACAATTGCACAAAGTTTGCAACAGAAGTTGTAGAGAATTTAATTTTGGAAAAATGTTGGTAATAACGTTAACTGAAATTGTATGAATGTGTCAGATAATCTGCTTTTATTAATACCATTTTACGAAATTACGCCTTTGCTTCTCTAGATGTTCTGGAAAACCACAGCAGGTACACACCTGGGACATATTTTATTAGATTCACCAGATCAATAACAACAAAATAAATGGAAATCGTTCTTTACTTTAACCTCCTACAGTTTTGCGATGGCTTCATATTAGCGAAGTTGCTAAATTTCAGGCAAAGTCTTTTATTAGCACGTAACTTCGCAACTAAACATTTGCGGACCTATGTTTACATGAACTTTTTTCTTTAGATTTGCTTGTCGAATAACGTATTCAAATATTTGCAAACACGCGCATTCGAATGAAACGTTGCGTTAGAATTTCAAAGAAATCGGTGAAGAGCTTAGAGACATAAGATTTTCAACTAACGAATATGAGGTTTTTGATAACAATCTAAAATAACATTTACATCCATATAAACAAAAATATAAATGTTCCTTCGTTAAAATCTTATATCTACGAAAGTTCTTTGCCGATTGATTTGAAATTTTTATACAACGTAGTATTCGAATACGAGCGTGTTTTTATATGCCTCTTTTTAAATATATATAAATAAATATGTAATATGGAAAGGGGAATCGTTGTTATCAAAAATCCCGAAAAGTTCTTGATCTATTTATTTCAAATTTTTGCGCAATACGTTAATGAACATTCGGGTGGACATACGGTATATACATTTAATATACGTAATATAATAATACATCTGTAAAACATATAATAGTGAAAGTTTTATTTATGGCTTATCGGCTTACGATCTGAATACTACTACAGAATCTGAATTTGCAGTAACTGTGGCTCAAGATCGGCTAGAGAAGGGAAGAGAAAATGGGCAGAGGGGTAGAAGGAAATGTACATAGAAAACAGAAAGGAGGAGATGGAAGGAGAGAGAGGGCTTGAGAAGATCGAGAGAGGTGGGGAGGAGTTGAAGGACAGAGAGAGGGAGAGAGAAGAGAGAGAGAGAGAGAGAGAGAGAGAGAGAGAGAGTGAGGGCAGGAGGTGATGAAGGGAGAGAGGGAAGAAAAGATTGACAGAGAAATGGGGGAGCAGCTGAAGAACAGAAAGAGGGAGAAGGAGCAGATGGAGAGAGAGAGTGAGAGAGAATGGAGAAGATGGACAGCGAAAGGGGGAAACGGTGAAGGACGGGATAGGAGGGAAGGGTGAGAAGATCGACAAAGAGAGAGGAGACGGAACGTATATCCAATTCCCTTGCATATTAGAAACGTACGATTTCTCTTTTCTTTCTTTTCCATTTAATCAGACTGAGCCACAACAATGTGTGGCCGGGAACAGCTGGAACAAAATATAATTCTCAGCCACTCTGATACACTCTCTCCACTAGCACTGATACCTTCACACAGAAGACCAAACTTTTAAAATAGACAATAACAGCACAACAGCTAAAATAATGTAACAGGGAACTAGTCAGCCTGGAAACGCATTAAAATTTTCTACCTAATAAACTACGCAGAAGCTCGGACATCACACAGAATCTTAAAATTCTGTGACGCCGTGTAGTATGTTGTAGCGCTGTGAGGTATCACATGTAACAGTGTTCCGGAATGAGAAGTGTTTAGCTGATTCGTGTAAGAATTTTTTCTTACTAAGCACCTGAGTATGGAATCATGCAGCCATCAACGTGCATTCGTATAGATTGATCCCGAACAACAATAAAGAAATTGCGGAACATGTTCAGCGATATTTTCTGAGTATTTTTGTGCAGGAGACGCTCGCTCAACAGTGGCTCATTACAGTATAATTGAATTTCGTTTGATTTCTTACCCTTGTTTGTCTTCGTACGTGTCCTACTGTGTTTCCTATAGCATTTATCCCACCTAGTAAGAGGTTTACTTTTTCAGAATTTGACAAATTTTATTTTATTCGTTAACTTTGTGGCCGGATGCTCTCCCTAACGCCATTGTCGTCAACGTAACGCCAAGGTGGGAAGCAGACTGTGAATCGTGTACACTTTGCTCTGTGTGCTGCGGTATTTTAACCTTTTTGTATCGTATTCTCTGAGGTGTAATTTTTGCACCAGCCTAGAATTTGCCTGAACGAGCGTGAACAACAGAGAAGACCAAACTCTCGACAAACCATAATTTTGTGGAATCAGGTCTTCATTCAGATTATTTTCCACTCAGTACTGAATGGTAAGAAAGGTTGAAAGTAAATCATTAGAGCAAAAGTAAACCTGAGGGACGAATTGTTAGCGTGCTTTACGAAAATCAGCACAAAGATTACAAATAAAGAAGGCTACAGTCACGAAAAAAGTTCCAACATTTGCTGCCGTATGTCGTGGAAACTAATTAAACTTTATTGTGCTCATTACGTTTGTCAGTTTACGGAGAACTAAAATGTGCGGACGTGTCTGCGTGAACAGATTTACTCCAACTTTTGAACGCTGTCACACTGTGGTACATTCGCTTCTCTTTCTTTGACACGTTCTACGACGCAATGGACACATTGGTTAAAGAAGGAAGGTGAAACACAGGGCATATGCTGCAATAGTGGACAAAGATAAAGGGTTAACAGCTGAACAAAAGTGTTCCGAAAAAGACCTAACAGAAAAAGGCGGACGTTATACTTTCTTTGAATGCTTTTGCAAAATGACTGCTGCCAAAAGGACGCTTTGTTTTAAGGTGCAGAACGCTAAGCCTTATCTCTGCAGCCACAGCTTCCTCTCTTCAGCTCTTCATATACGTGCATGAAGAACATCCTATTTAACTGATCATATTTTTTTAAACAGGGTGTTCTCGGTCGTTCCCTCGTTTTCTTACATATAGATTTGCTTTCGAAAATGTTTTACAGAATAATGCCGTGTCTGGTTGAATGTCAACAAGTTTTACTTGGCGTTGATCTGTAACTTACAGTAGTCCTTTCATCTCTCCTGTTTCCTGTAGAACCATCTCACTCTTTTGTCTGTCAGGCCAGGTAGTTCCTGTAATTCTCCTTCAGAAGCACGTTTTTGCAGCTTCAAGGCGAGTTTTCTCCTCCTTATCTAATATCCAGCTTTCTTTTCCACATGTCGCGACATTCCACATACACTATGTGATCAAAGGTATCCGGACACCCCTAAAAACATACGTTTTTCATAGAGGGCGCTCCCGTCCTACTACTGATCTGATAGCTGCTTCTTCCTTACTATCATTAACATCCAGTTCAGTACTTTTGCATAACGTAAATTAACAGCCAGTCCTTCCAGTCAAGTATTACCCTGCACATTGATTTAAACAATGACTTGCCATCACCAATATCAAAGGTTTCACATCCGTATGTTAGGACATTCCACATAAATATGTTTAAAAATATTTTATTAGTGTGGAAGCTATAGAGTGAAGCTGGAAATCCAACGTATCTGGTTTATCTTAAATGAAATTATAAACTTAAATAGTACCATAATTGAGCACATAACAAATTCAAAAGCACCTAATAATGATATGTCTTTTGGAAGTAATTTGAAAATCTGGATCTTAACGATTAGCTTTCAGCAGCATGACTGCTTCTGTCGTACATGAATTTAAGCTCAGTATAAATGGTTAATTGTTATTGTATCAAATAATAGCAGGTCCATAGTACATAGCAATCAGTAACTGGTTATGATGGGATCTCAGATGTTGCCTCTTCTCCACAGTATACACGACATTCTATCAAAGTATTAGCAGTTGCATAAAACAAAACAGATTGGCTTTTCAAGAATCTATAACAAAACAGATCAGTTTTTAATCGTGACCAATATTATAGAACTGAGAGATGAATATGTGTTATAACTTTTCCTAGAACTAAGACGTTTCTATAAAAAAAAGCTTTTTTTTAAAAAAATTTGAACATAATCTGTATTAACACCACTTGAGAAAGAGGAAACAGCTTCAAAACTACAATGAGGTGACAAAAGTCATGGGATAAAGACATGCACACATACTGCTGGCGGTAGTATCGCATACATAAGGTATAGAAGGCCCGTGCGTTGGCGGAGCTGTCTTTTGCACTCAGGTGATTCACTTCAAAAGGTTTCCCATGTAATTATGGCCGCCCGACTGGAATTAAAAGACTCTGAACGCGGAATGGTAACTGGAGCTAGATGCATGGCACATTCCATTTCGGAAGTCGTTAGGGAGTTCAATATTCCCAGATCCACAATGTTGACATTTTGCCCAAAATACCAAATTTCAGGCATTATCTATCACTACGGACACCACAGTAACCGATGGCCTTCACGTAACGACGAAGAGCAGCGGCGTCTGCGTAGACAGACGAACAACACTGCGTGTAATAACCGCAGAAATAAATGTGGGACGTACGAAGAACGTATTCGTTAGGACAATGCTTTAATGGACTATGGTAACAGACGACCGACGCAAGTGCCATTGCTAACAGCACATCTCCTACAGCGCCTCTCCTGGGCTAGTCATCATATGGTTTGGACCTTAGACGACTGGAGAACCTCGGCCTCGTCAGGTGAGTACTGATTTCGTTGGTAAGAGATGACTGCGGCTTTAGAGCGTGGCGCAGACTCCACGAAACCAGGGACCAGGTTGTCAACAAGACACAGTGCAAGCTGGTGGTGACTCCATAATGATGTGGGCTGTGTTTACATAGAATGGACTGGGTCCTCTGGATGTTCGGCTAGTTGGAGACCACTTGCAGCCATTCATGGATGTCATATTCCC
Organism: Schistocerca piceifrons; assembly: GCF_021461385.2. Classification (NCBI taxonomy): domain Eukaryota; kingdom Metazoa; phylum Arthropoda; class Insecta; order Orthoptera; family Acrididae; genus Schistocerca; species Schistocerca piceifrons. The sequence continues at coordinate 365,675,472 of NC_060140.1, read as the reverse complement.
AAATATCTACGGAATTTTTATGGATGACGATGCGACATGTCAGAGCGGGTCAAAGTTGTTCGCGACTGGTTTGAAGAACATTCTGGCCAACTCGAGTGAAAGATTTGTCCACCCAGAATGCCCGACATGAGTCCCACCGGACATTGATGGTACATAATCGAGTGGTAAGTTCGTGCACAACATCCTGTACCAGCAACATTTTCGCAATTATGGACGTCTATAGAGGCAGCATGGCTCAATATTTCTGCAGGAGACTTCCAACCGCTTGATGAGTCTATGCAACATCGAGCTGCTACACTATGCCTTGCAAAGGGTCCGACACGATCTTAAGAGGTATCCCATGGCTTTTGTCACCTTAGTGTTCGTTAGTGTGCTGAAAGATGTGAACATCAAGGCTTCAGTAGCTAGCAGACGTCATGAGGATATTGCATGAGTTTGCGGGATGGCAGCCGGGTGACGTCGACATCTTGCCACGATATTTCGGCTGACAGCCATTCAGTTATCTTCGCGTGAGGTTTACACTGTCGGATGACCGAAAGGTTGAATGGATTTCAAGCCAGAATATCGTGGCAAGATGTCGACGTCATCCGGTTGCAGTTCCGAAATTTCATGCAATACCCAATCCGCCGAGAAAAGTTCAAGAATCACATAATCAGGATAGCGGGAGTCTTAGAACAGAAAGAGACATCATACAAGGAAACACCGTATCGTAGAAACTACTCCCAGTACACAACGTAGAACTTTGATGATATTTAAGATGGTAAAACGATAAACGAATTCATGTTAACGGAAGAAGCTCCTTCCTGTTACTGGCAGCATTGTGCTGTTAGCCTCAAGCGCAGATGAACTTCAGTGTTTGTTTAATTCTCCTTTGGGTTTTATTAAAACACTAATATCGAATGCTGTGACAAATTCTCTCCCGCCTGGAACCAGATGTGGTACGCCCAATTACTAATGCTGACTGTTATCGTCAATAATTAAGCTATGAGTCAAAGTTAATTTTTGGTAATTTAAAAGAAAAATACGGCCAAGGTTGTGTAATAAAAAAATAATGTGCAGCATGCAGAAGGCGTTCTTCTATTAAATAACTGCGATCTGCATACAGCTGCTGCGAAAACGGCCACCGCAAAAAAATTTGTTAACTTTTTGGTAATCAGACGCTAAAGACTACATATATGGCCTTAACAATCAGCTAGTCATTCTACGAAAATTAAAACTAAAATCAGTACGATCTTTACAATCCATACAGTGAAATGCGACACTATAACATGGCACTCTAATGGTAAACAATCGTGAATATAAGCACGGGGCAAAAGCTGTGAGCATTTAAGAATTAGTGCATAAAAACATCAATCTAAATAAAATAAAATGTTCTCAGAAGAATTTTAAATGTGAAAATGACGTACACATATGATGTGTGTACAGAATTGCACATTATAACAAGAATAATACCTCATCAACATTAAGCTGATTTCCAAGAAAATGGATGTTGTCAGAATCAGTCAAATTTTTCGAAAAGCAAACAAATTCAATCAATGTAAACAAACGTCCAAAGACATTCCAATACTGTAATTGTTTGTTTCGAATATGCAAATGACTCACCTAAAACTTCAAACAACCAGCTATTAACTATGAATTGCGATCAAGATAATGAAAGTTTGTTCTTAAACAGTTAAGGCTCATAAACAAAGGAGGCAATTAGTACCCTGAAATTAGTCGCGCTTGTTACAAAAGTTCATCACTTCCTGTTATTTTTCCCGTCATTGAATATTATTATAGTCTACGACACTTTCGAAGTTTTCTTTTTGTGGAAGACGGCGACTGTTTATATAAATAAAGGAAACTAACATCACACAGCCGTATCCTCAAACACATTTATTGCAAACAATTAGTTTCGGCACAATGCTTCCGCCATATTCAGGTCCACTACAAACCAAAAGAGTACTTTCATTCCTTGGGCCTTATATCGCAGAACTCATATAGTACTAGTTGTAGTGAATTGTATACATCAGGAGCGCATACTCTACAACGTTTCTTTCACTTTAGGACGATTCTGTGGCCACCGTTTTTAGCTCGCCAAGCGACCATGAGTTTTCTTTAGGGCGGATAAGTTGCAATCTGAACTAAGACGTCTTTCGATCAGGACCTGTTATCAGTTCATGATTGTTTAACTTTTGCTTTTTGATTATTCATACATATTGTGGTGTGAAACTTAACTATCAAGGGAGCCCTTTGCCAACTGATGTTTCAAGACAGATTTATCAGATTTATATTTGAACCGTATTGATCCAAATCCAGTTTAGCACCTCGTGAAAGTTTTACATTTTTATTTCCTTTTGAAGGTCTCGTAATGTGGTTAGACGGTCTATGTGGATCACTCCAAAGATTGGGTTCAACAGATATTCATATCATCTGTTTAGTATAAAGGATGTCTGAAATCTGAGTACTTAATAAGTAATCTCAAATTTTTAGTCATTCCACCAATGATTGTCCTTTACGATTTGTTCGTTTTTGCGCTAGAGAACCTACTGTGATTCTGTATCCTCTCCTTTCAGGAAGAGATATTAGAGAGGTCAATACTAAATGTTAATGTTAGTTGAATGTAAATGCACTATACATTAATGTTATAGTATAGTTTGCTCACGCTGTACAGTAAGTACGTTGTTGGCTATCGGCTAATTTGCACTGTCCTGCCTGATGGAAGCTGTTGAATAAGCAACCGTAATTTTGTGCCAATGTTTACTATAAATTATGGGATATTGTTAATACGTGTGTGATAGGAACGTAACTTTGTAGGTTGATTTGAGTTGAACTATGAATAGCAGTGTGTTGTCTAGTAGAGTACTAGCACTCGTTTTGCGTGTCTGTATATTTTGAAATTGAAGAAAGCACTTACAAATATTAATCTATGTTGGGAACATTTCAACTCCGTGGGTCATTCTGTCAAAAATGATATGTTACTGTATTTAACTGTCCAATAGTTCCAAGAGATTTGCATAGACCTTAGCTCTCAGAAGTTTCTGGGGAGCAAAAAATCACCTCACATCAGGTGATTGAATGAGTCAGTTCTATGCAGCATCCAAAAAGGCCAGATGACCACGAAGCATTATGAGAAGTAAAAGACAAGTTTTGGTCATGAAGGTACCCCATCAAAACGATATAACCTCTTTACGTTCATTTCAAATTATTGAAACAAAATTTCCATAATACGGCTCAATATCGATGTGAAGAAACAGTTACTGTCACGCGTTACATTTTTAACAATACGTACCTCACAGCTCACATGAGACAGTCAAATCAAGGAACTGCAACAGTTTACTGTCTGTCAGTAAAAGGAAGTTTAATTTTGACTGGACTGTGCCACTAGAATGAGACAGCTTCATGACGTTAACCACCGTCACAAACTGCATCTGTACTTATTTTTAGATAAAAAGGTTTTCATTGTATTCTTTTCTTTATTGTCTTGCATCATGGGATAGAGAAAGAAAATCTCGAGAGAAATTAGTAAACTCTGGAAATGTATTCGGACTGAGTGGTATTAGAAATAAGATCTATCCACGAACGACTTTAGTTAGCTATGGAAGACCTCATTTGCTTCTTCTGACACAGTGACACTAAATCGTTACCCCTTGCTTGTCGAAAGTCAGCCATTGTTCTGCATCTGCAGGCTACGTCGCCGAACCCGTCAAGAAATTTAAACGTTTTCAAAAGTATAAGGACACTGTAAATACTATAAAGCAAGTGGGTGAAGGTCACGGTTAAAGCAGGCTCAAACATGGTAACTGGATGTCTCTATAGGCCCCCTGGCTCAGCAGCTGTTGTGGCAGAACATCTGAAGAAAAATTTGGAAAATATTTCACGTAGATTTCCCGACCATGTTATAGTTCTGGGTGGAGATTTTAATTTACCAGATATAGACTGGGAGACTCAAACGTTTATAACGGATGGCAGGGATAAAGAATCCAGTGAAATTTTTTTAAGTGCATTATCTGAAAACTACCTTGAGCAGTTAAACAGAGAACCGACTCGTGGCGATAACATATTAGACCTTCTGGTGAAAAACAGACTCGAACTATTTGAAAAAGTTAGCACAGAACAGGGAATCAGCGATCATAAAGCGGTTACTGCATCAATGATTTCAGCCGTAAATAGAAATATTAAAAAAGGTAGGAAGATTTTTCTGTTTAGCAAAAGTGACAAAAAGCAGATTTCAGAGTACTTGACAGCACAACACAAAAGTTTTATCTCAAGTACAGATAGTGTTGAGGATCAGTGGACAAAGTTCAAAACCATTGTACAATATGCATTAGATGAATATGTGCCAAACAAGATCGTAAGAGTTGGAAAAGAGCCACCGTGGTACAACAACTGAGTTAGAAAACTGCTACGGAAGCAAAGGGAACTTCACAGCAAACATAAACAGAGCCAAAGCCTTTCAGACAAACAAAAATTACATGAAGCGAAATGTAGCGTGAGGATGGCTATGCGAGAGGCGTTCAGTGAATTCGAAAATAAAGTTCTATGTACTCACTTGGCAGAAAATCCTAAGAAATTTTGGTCTTACGTTATAGCGGTAGGTGGATGAAAACAAAATGTCCAGACACTCTGTGACCAAAATGGTACTGAAACAGAGGATGACAGACTAAAGGCCGAAATACTAAATGTCATTTTCCAAAGCTGCACTGTAATTCCTTCTCTAGATTGTCGCACAGATGACAAAATGGTAGATATCGAAATACACGACAGAGGGATAGAAAGACAATTAAAATCGCTCAAAAGAGGAAAGGCCGCTGAGCCTGATGGAATACCAGCTCGATTTCACACAGAGTACGCGAAGGAACTTGTCCCCCATCTTGCAGCGGTGTGCCGTAGGTCTCTAGAAGAGCGTAGCGTTCCAAAAGATTGTAAAAGGGCACGGGTCATCCCCGTTTTCAAGAAGGGACGTCGAACAGACGTGCAGAACTATAGACCTATATCTCTTAAGTCGCTCAGTTGTAGAATTTTGGAACACATATTATATTCGAGTATAATGACTTTTCTGGAGACTAGAAATCTACTCGGTAGGAATCACCATGGGTTTCGAAAAAGACGCTTGTGTGAAACCCAGCTCGCGCTATTCGTCCACGAGACTCAGAGGGCCACAGAAACGAGTTCTCAGGTAGATGCCGTGTTTCTTAACTTCCGCAAGGGGTTTGATACAGTTCCCCACAGTCGTTTAATGAACAAAGTAAGAGCATATGGACTATCAGACCAATTGTGTAATTGGATTGAAGAGTTCCTAGATAACAGAACGCAGCATGTCATTCTCAATGGAGAGAAGTCTTCCGAAGTAAGAGTGATTTCAGGTGTGCCGCAGGGGAGTGTCGTAGGACCGTTGCTATTCACAATATATATAAATGACCTTGTGGATAACAGCGGAAGTTCACTGAGGCATTTTGCGGATGATGCTGTGGTATATCGAGAGGTTGCAACAGTGGGAAATTGTACTGAAATACAGGAGGATCTGTAACGAACTGACGCATGGTGCAGGGAATGGCAATTGAATCTCAATGTAGACAAGTGTAATGTGCTGCGAATACATAGAAAGATAGATCCCTTATCATTTAGCTACAAAATAGCAGGTCAGCAACTGGAAGCAGTTAATTCCATAAATTATCTGGGAGTACGCATTAGAAGTGATTTAAAATGGAATGATCATATAAAGTTGATCGTCGGTAAAGCAGATGCCAGACTGAGATTCATTGGAAGAATCCTAAGGAAATGCAATCCGAAAACAAAGGAAGTAGGTTACAGTACACTTGATCGCCCACTGCTTGAATACTGCTCACTGGTGTGGGATCCATACCAGATAGGGTTGATGGAAGAGATAGAGAAGATCCAACGGAGAGCAGCGCACTTCGTTACAGGATCATTTAGTAATCGCGAAAGCGTTACGGAGATGGTAGATAAATTCCAGTGGAAGACTTTGCAGGAGAGACGCTCAGTAGCTCGGTACGGGCTTATGTTGAAGTTTGGAGAGCATACCTTCACCGAGGAGTGAAGCAGTATATTGCTCCCTCCTACGTATATCTCGCGAAGAGACCATTAGGATAAAATCAGAGAGATTAGAGCCCACACAGACGCATACCGACAATCTTTCTTTCCACGAACAATACGAGACTGGAATAGAAGGGAGAACCGATAGAGGTACTCAAGGTACCTCCGCCACACATCGTCAGGTGGCTTGCGGAGTATGGATGTAGATGTAGATGTAAGATCTTTTAGAAAAATTCACTGTAGTATTTATATAACAAAAAACTAGCTTAAAAAGAACTTCTTTGGTTTCTCCACCATAACCAAGATTTAAAAAATCCCAACGTGAGCAGATGTAGCTATACTCCTATTTGCGTGTTTATGTTCCATCACAGGCATGGAAATTTACTATGCGACAGGATATGTCTTCCCTACCTTCCCCCGGTTCATCACGTCTCTGTATAAACGGCGAGACAGCTAAGACAGGCCACCAAAACGTACCCACACCTACCTAATACCCGGGGGTGCTATTTTCGCTGAGCTACAACGGGAAATATGGCGAATTTTCCAACGTCAGTATTTTGCTGCCCAAAATAGGAAAATTGGTATCCTACTAATGAAATTCCTTCAGGATCATCTGATTTTACCTCACAAAACTCCGTTACCCAAGCTTTATTTTTATGTTCATCTTATAAAGTGTTTTCAAGATACCGTCCATTACTTTCAACTGAACTTGCAAATCCTTTGCCGTCTTTGACAGAATCACAGTGTCTTGACACTAACATCGCCCGTTTACGACAGTTTCTACATTTTAAAACCATTATGAGAGCCTCATCACAGCAGTTTTCTCCATCAGCAAGTGAATCAGATTTGGTTAAAATTACTCATCAGATTCCAATCCCCATCCCATCCTCTCTTCTAGGTGTGATGGCAATGGCTCACCTTCCAGTCTTTTATCCAGAAAAAAGTTACTTGTGAACCTAGCTGTTGCATGCGCTCCACATTTGCCACTCGCACCCCTATGGCCACACACACACACACACACACACACACACACACACACACACAAAGCGTAAGATTTTCCCGGTAGTCTAATATGTGTACCAACTCTTGGTGACATTTCTCCATCTGATCCACAATTATGCTGGAAGAAATCTATCTAACCTTTTTTGTGAGTACTGAACGTGGAACTGAGCAGAAAGTGCATGTCACGTACAGGGGTTGTACAAAAATGTAGATACACCGCAAGTAATGCATGCTTGAACATAAAATCAGATGTTAGTCAAACGTGCAAGTTTCACTGTGGTGTTTCACCACGAACGGCACTTGTACGAAGTTATAAAGAAGTTTCAAGTGTCAGCCATGGTCATAAAAGTGTTCTGTGTAGTTACGAATGCATTGTGTTGGAGCTACCGTATTCTAAGAGATATAAGACGCTACGGACTGTGAGAGGCACCTTAAATTTTAAACAATTTTTTTAAAAAGTAAGAATTTTACCATTTTTGTTATTAGAATGCCAAGACAGACTAAAAAAATCTTAATTTATAAAACCCAGCTGACCTTAAAAATCCCTGAAACTCATCGTCTGAACTTTCTTCTTCTTCTTCTTCTTCATCTTTTTCTGCTCTTCGTCGTCATCGTTGTCCTATTAATATACAAGATGGTATTCACTGTCTTTGAGAGAGTTACTTATGCTGCGCTTCTTAAAGATTTAACAATAAATTCTTCTCTCACTCTGGACCACGACTGTTTTATGCACTGACACACTTGTTTGACTGTAGGTCATTTTAAGCTCCGTTCGGAATGAATTCATGTTGCGTTTCATCCATCACTAATTTGTTCCATTCTTCTCTCATAAATACGCTGAATGTTTTATTTATCGAGATAGCTAGAGGTTGCAGTTGTGAAGTGAGTCCGCACGGAAAACAGCAAGCTCTGTATTTCCCTGTTTCAGTTTCTCCTTGAGAGAATTTTTCAAATGGCTACTAAAGTGATCTGGCACAGGAAGATCATTCTTTTTCAATAGAGCATCCTTTCTTCTCTTCCATACTCTGTTAATCCGTAATTTCATATCAGCCTCTACCATTCAACCCTTGTCATGCACGTGAATAACAACACCTGGCGCTATTTCAAAATGTTTTGGCACTGTTTTGCGCTTGTAAATGATCACTGGATTAAGATTAGTACCGTCAGAATAACGTGAAAGGACAAAAGTGTAGTGCTTTTTTTTCATGTCCACTTGTTGTTATAGTTACAGTTTTAGCAACTTTCGTGGCAACAGTTCTGTTACTCGGCACATCAGACGTCAGAGGAGTTTCATCCACATTCGCTATTTGGCTTACTTCCTCACTGGTTTTATTTCGATGGTGAATAATAGAGCGATGGAAATATTTTTTCTGCATACTCTTGTCGCATTTCTGAGATATTTTGGTTTTGGTTCGCATCCTAAATCCGTTTCATAAACCTGTAGCACTAACCAACTCCAACCTTAAGCTCTCTTAAGTTTCAGTGTACCAGTAGCTTACGAGCGTGTATTTCAATCATTTTTGTAGTAACCCCAATGCTATTTTGACGGTGTCCTTGAATCCATTTCAATACGTCATTTTCTACTTTTGGCCATTCTGCATTCAGTGCCCCATTAGTGCATTTAGCCTTCCTCATTTTTTCCAGTTTTTCTTGACAAGCCCGCCAGTCGCGAATGGTTTTGTCTGTTGGTGGAGAGCCAAAATGCCGCCCAGATGCTCTGTTTCCATGTTCTTCTGGATGTGCTATTACTTTCAATTTATAGCCAGAGTCATATGAAAACCTTTTATTTTTTAGATTACAAAACTAAGTACTAACAAAAATTTTGTACTGTTACCGATAACACAAATCACTTTCAGTTCAAGTTCACTGGCAGCGTAGACTGCAATGACACATCATAGACTAGACAGTCTTCTGTGTTTGTGATGGAGGGGAGGGAGGGTGACAGTGCTAGCTAGCAAGCTTGTGAATCCCGGAAACTCATGTTCGTCGCATCAGTGCCCTGCTGCTGCCAGTTGAGTCCAATGTTGCCAGATATAGGTTTGCCGCAGCATCGAATATAAGGCCATTTTTAACCCATTACTGGCCAAAACTCTATCAGATCATTTTTTGCTAACTTTTATACATAAATACGTTACATTGAGTGATTAATTGAATAAAAAGTTGTTTTGAAAATTTTCAGTTTATTAGAACAAAAACTACAGACCGTCCCATTTTTGGGACATTGGCCAAATGCGCTATCCAAATTCACAACCTTGTTCTCCATGCATAATATAGTAAGAAACAACACAAACAATAAATAAAGAATGTTTTAATATTATTGAATGTCTGTTCAGTATGAAATGAAGCAAAACACTTGTCGTGTACACCAACATTGCACCTATCACAAATTTTTGTTGTTTTTTCCTTGCAGTAAGCACATCTTTTCTGTGTTTTACTTGGCACAACGAAATGATTTCCTGGATCTAGTCGTACATCTGTTCTCACCCGTCCTCCCATAAATTTGCTTCCTTGTGGTCCTCTGCGTTTTGGTACTAATCCTGTTTTCTTTGATAGTTAAAACATCACTATTCTCCGTCGTACATCCAAGAGTGAGAGCTTCCCATTAGAGTTAGCAATTTGGCATGCACGCCAAGTGTTTACTACGCAGATATCTATCATCTGTGTGAATAATGGCCACCACCATTTCTTTGACCTTATCCTCGTCCGTTAAAGTGATATCTGCTTGTCCAGTAGATCTAAATGGTTCAAATAGCTCTGAGCACTATGGGACTCAACTGCTGAGGTCATAAGTCCCCTAGAACTTAGAACTACTTAAACCTAACTAACCTAAGGACAGCACACACATCCATGCCCGAGGCAGGATTCGAACCTGGGATCGTAGCGGTCGCGCGGTTCCAGACTGTAGCGCCAGAACCGCTCGGCCACCAGCGGCCGGCTCCAGTAGATCTACGCCACCCATATGGGCATTGTATTCTTCAATGAGATGTGGCATTGTAACAGATGTTTCCTTTTTCTTTGCCCGTGAGTATCTTTTAGTAGAACTCAGAGGAGTAACAGTACTGCAATCTGTCGCTACACGTACTGGTTTGTTGTCACTCCACTTCACAACCAGAACTTCGTTCTCTTTGTCAAACATGTAATCATAGAATCCTCGTTCCTTTTCTTTTGCCATTCTTTTCGAGTCAATCACAGGACATGCATTAGTTCGGATCTCTCTTATTGTTCCTGTAGCTTTCATTTTACTCTTTCCGAGTGTGGTCAGTGTATTAACACTGGTGAAAAAATTGCCAATAAATGATTTTAGTTCTTCTTTGGTTAGCAGAAAATTTATTTTGTTACGTTGGCAAGCATAGATTTCGCTTTGTTCAATAATAGTATCCATTAGTTTCTCAGAAAAAAATCCTCAAACACCTGGGGCACTGTCTTATTTGCTAGACATTTCGCAACATAATGCTCGTTGCTCTTCCCTGGTACACTAGTGTTTGTGTACGTTGGTTGACATTTATACCACTTACATTTATATTTTTTTGTAGATAACGTACCACTTTCTGCTCCATCTCCTAACGCTTTCCTTCTTTATGCTTCTGGAGGTACAACTGGAGCATTAGCTTCATCTCGGCTGGTTATGAGTTCTTAAGTACCGGCTACATCTTGTAAGACAGATTCATTGTTCAGTACATTTTCGTCAACGTCTTCATCTGTTATTACTTCTGCATCGCATGGAATAATCGCCAATTCTACGTCATCATCTTCATCGTCACTCTCTTGATGGTTCTCTAGTTCTGCTAGAATTTCTTCAAAGTGTAAGTCCACGTGGCATGTTTTAATCCTGTTGGATCGTAAAATTCGAATAGAATATGAAAAAAAGCAGATATAAAGAACGTAAAATGCAATTCATCTCTGTATAATACGTTTATACAAGAATAGGGCACATCAACAATACCATTGTCTCATTATTGGGACGCATAAAATATATCGATATTGCACTTACTTGAAAAAATCTGAAGTATACTTAATCTTACATGGACATCCATATGTTCCTAACAAACACGCCCAGACAACTAAATCACAGCTCATTGTCGTCCAGGGACTACCAGCAGACATACAGTGCTGCCAAGTGCGAGAACAAAAAATCGGCAAATTTATAATTTTCCTGACGTGAAGTACTTAGAAAAAAGTTATTTATTTTACATTTACAGGCATTATCGCAGTTAGTTGAACCTACAGGTGCAACAATAAAGGCTAAAAGCTCCATTGCTTACGTAGAAATAAGTAAAATATACCTGTCCCAAAAAAGGGGCAATGGCCAGTAATGGGTTAAGACTGGCGGGAATTTTAAATCAAACACTGGGCATTTTTATATCAGTTTCGAGTATAAGGCGCACCAGAATTTTGGGCGCAATTTTTCGAAGAAAAGCAGTGCGTCTTATAGTCCGTAAAATACTGTTACTGAATTCGAACGTGGGCAAATTGTTGATGGACGCATGATGGGTGCTTCCATAAACAAGGCAGCCGAAGTGCTTGGTGTTGCACCGTATGTGACATACAGCGAAAGCGGAGGAACATCCGCCAAGTCCATTGGGGACGAAAGTGTCTATTGAGTGATCGAGAAGGACGGTCATTGTAAAGGAGTGTGACGAAGAATAACAGGGCGACAGCTGTAGGAGTCACTGCAAAACTGGATGTCGCAATCGAGAACTCTGTCAGAACCGAAACTATGCGAAGGGAGCTCCGGAAGCATGAAAGCAAAGGACAAGCCTGAATTCTAAAACTAATCTTCAGTGACACAGATGCCCGTAATGTCAAAACGTGGAGCCGAAGACATAAAACCTGGACTATGGAGTATTGGAGGAACGTCATTTTGTTGGATTAGTCAAGTTTCACACTGTTTCACCGAGCGAGGTAGCGCAGTAGCTAGCACACTGGACTCGCATTAGGGAGGACGACGGTTCGAACCTGCGTCCGGCCATCCTGGTTTAGGTTTTCCGTGATTTCCCTAAATCGCTCCAGGCAAATGCTGAGATGGTTCCTTCGAAAGGGCACGGCCTACTTCCTTTCCATCCTTTCCTAACACGATGGGACCGATGACCTCCGTGTTTGGTACCCTCCCCTCAAATTAACCAACCAATCACACTGTTTCCATCTTCCGGGCGAGTTTACGTCTCAAGAATGAAACATGGCGGGAGTTCGGTGATGATCTGGGCATTGGCTCCGTGGTCACCATACAAGGTCGCATTACTGGCAAGCGTTATGTGACCATTTTGACTGATCAAGCCCATCAAATGTTCAAATGTGTGTGAAATCTTATGGGACATAACTGCTAAGGTCATCAGTCCCTAAGTTTACACACTACTTAATCTAAATCATCCTAAGGACAAACACACGCACCCATGCCCGAGGGAGGACTCGAACCTTCGCCGGGACCAGCCGCTCAGTCCATGACAGCAGCGTCTTAGACCGCACGGCGATCAAGCCCATCCCCTGGTACAATGACAGATAGTTAGTTTCATGTTCCATGAATCATTTTACACGGTAAATTGTAGTGCTGTGGAATGAGTCATCAAAATGTTTGTTCCCCAATTACGACAGGATTCCTGTTCACACAGCTCGCATCGTCCAGTACTGGTTTTGTGAGCGCGAGAATTAATCGTCTCACCTTCTTTGGCCACCCCAGTCACCTCAATATGACTGAGCTTCTGTGGTCTGCTTTGGAGAGAAGGGCGCGTGATCGCTATCCACCTCTATAATCGTTACCTGAACTCGCCGCTGTCTTGCAGGAAGAATGGTATAACATTCGCCTGAAAAGCATGTTGTTGTTGTTGTGGTCTTCAGTCCTGAGACTGGTTTGATGCAGCTCTCCATGCCACTCTATCCTGTGCAAGCTTTTTCATCTCCCAGTACCTACTGCAGCCTACATCCATCTGAATCTGCTTAGTGTATTCATCTCTTGGTTTCCCTCTTCGATTTTTACCCTCCACGTTGCCCTCCAATACTAAATTGGTAATCCCTCGATGTCTCAGAACATGTCCTACCAACCGATCCCTTCTTCTAGTTGTACCTCAAACTCCTCTTCTCCCCAATTCTATTCAATACCTCCTCATTAGTTATGTGATCTACCCATCTAATCTTCAGCTTTTTTCTGTAGCACCACATTTCGAAAGCTTCTATTCTCTTCTTGTCCAAACTATTTATCGTCCATGTTTCACTTCCATGCATGGCTATACTCCATACAAATCCTTTCAGAAACAACTTCCTGACACTTAAACCTATACTCGATGTTAACAAATTTCTCTTATTAAGAAACGCTTTCCTTGCCATTGCCAGTCTACATTTCATATCCTCTCTAGTTCGAGCATCATCAGTTATTTTGCTCCCCAGATAGCAAAACTCCTTTACTACTTTAAGTTTCTCATTTCCTTATCTAATTCCCTCGCCATCATCCGACTTAATTCGACTACATTCCATTATCCTCGTTTTGCTTTTGTTGATGTTCATCTTATATCCTCCTTTCAAGACACTGTCCATTCCGTTCAACTACTCTTCGAAGTCCTTTGCTGTCTCTGACAGAATTGCAGTGTCATCGGCGAACCTCAAAGTTTTTATTTCTTCTCCATGGATTTTAATACCTACTCCGAATTTTGTTTCCTTTACTGCTTGCTCAATATACAGGTTGAATAACACAGGGGAGAGGCTACAACCTTGTCTCACTCCCTTCCCAACCACTGCTTCCCTTTCGTGCCCCTCGACTTTTATAACTGCTATCTGGTTTCTGTACAAATTGTAAATAGCCTTTCGCTCCCTGTATTTTACCCCTGCCACCTTTAGAATTTGAAAGAGAGTATTCCAGTTAACGTTGTCAAAAGCTTTCTCTAAGTCTACAAATGCTAGAAATGTAGGTTTGCCTTTCCTTAATCTTTCTTCTAAGATAAGTCGTAGAGTCAGTATTGCCTCACGTGTTCCAATACACAATGAAAAGCATACACGACTTATATTTATTCATTCTTAGGCGACTGGAATTTGTTTCGAATGTCAACAGTTTTCCTACACCGCATTAGGCATGGTAACGTGTTGCGTTGTATTTCCATATTTTTATTCCTCCCATGGACAAGATAACAACAGTTTCTCTATTTTAGTGCTGTACAGTGCTTCTTAAGTCTTTTCTGTAAAACGCAGGTGGTATGAAACGAAGCGAGAATCAACAACAATTGACAGTTTCCGGGATTTTACGTCACAAAATGATCGCTTCTTTTTTTTTAAAATATAAAAAAACATAATAAATTTCTTACGCGATAAAACTGGTAGTAAACACACGATAGTGTGCTACTGAGAATCAGTCTTCTCCGAAGCGCTTGGGCCGTGACCTGCCTGTATCATCGATCTCTCGTGAGGACCGTATATTGCTCAACGTGTTCGTCCTCTGCGTCTCAAAACACTTAGCGTTGCTTTTCGTGTCTTTGGCTGGAAACTAAATTATCCTTGGAACTGCTTATTTTGATAGCGGTATCGTCTGCGTTGTTATTCAGTAGAAGATTCTCTACGACGTTGCCCCTTTGTGAGACGTAACAGTTCCCGGAATTCTTGAGAGCGTAATCGTAGGAGGTCGAGACCAATCACACAATATACCAAACATAACGTTCTGTCGTTCCGTTAAATTTTCCGCTCCTGCAGTTTAACGGAGAAATGTTTCTTTATTTTTCTTTTTGACGTTTACGCAGAATTTAAGTAATAATGCAACCAATAATTTATATTTTGTATGACTCCAGGAGTCAGTAGGTGCCTGGAGAAAATCTCCATTGACAGGTGTGAGTCATGCTTGGGTAGCTCTGACGCCGGTACTGTCATTTAGCGTGTTCGGTCAGAGAACTGGCTGGCCTCGGAAAAAAAACCTGAGTGCGGGGATCAACAATGAACTTCAACCGATGTCGTGTGACGTCCGATACGACCAAATAAAACGAACGAAATAAAAAAAAAGACGGTAGAGCACTTGCCCTCGAAAGGCAAAGGTCGCGAGTTGAGTCTCGGTCCTCCACACAGTTTTAATCCGCCAGCAGGTTTCATATCAGCACACACTTCGCTGCAGAGTGAAAATCTCATTCTGGAAAATATCCATTGTGAATAATGGTATAATCGTTACAGTGCGAAAGCGCTGTAACAAGTATGTATGAAAAGGCCGTGCACAGAATCGCCGTTCGGAGGTGGTCTTGGCGGATGGTTTCCATTTGAGGTGGGAACATGGGGTAAAATGTTTTTGCTTTAGCCCGAACCAGCTGCCTTTCGTATAGCCATCCCAACATCCGTATTCCTGTAGCTGTGTTTTACAGTATATTAAACAAAGGTTCGAGCAACGAACCGGAGTTGGCATTCAGGCAGTTCATTTGAGTCTATTGATTTATTTTGCAAAAGATGTTAATTGGGCTCAAATTAATGCTCAGTTAATGGCACCATTTGTATATGCACCGTTCGGATATTATGCCCTCAAATAGCCACACTTTTAACTCAGGACTGGGGAGAGACCGATGGTTCATATTTGGTCCACCGGTGTATTGGACGTTGGCCTCAGAAAAGTTTTAACGGTTTGAAGAAATCGTTAGTCCTTTGGATATTACGTGCAAAACACAGGTTTTTCTGGGAGGTTTTTGAAGCGTGTCACTTCTATGTTTCAAACTTGTGCGAATCGTTTCAAATTTTGTAAGATTGTAGACGAATACATGTAATTGATGGTCGTCCTGTTGTTTTGTGAAAGCCTTATCTGTTGCCATTATATAAGCAAAGCTGTTCGAAAGTCAGTAAAAAAACTATACCGGAGTCAACAAAAATCAACATCGATTGTCAAACTTTGGCTGGTTAGTGAAAAAATTATGTTAAAGTGAAGCTTGGGAATAAAGAATGGAAAATGCTCCTTCCATAGCACAGGAACGTCGAATATACTCTGGGCAATGTCAGGGATGTAGAAGAAGGGTACTAGCTTTTCGACTGACAAAAATGTAGTTCATGTCCTGCGACTATATGCCATAGTGACATTAGATTACTGACACTGTGACTGTCAGACAATCTCTTCAACCAAACGTTTCATATCTAAGCTCTACTTCATTTACCGGCTCCTTTTAGGATTTTGGTTCAATAATTTGTATTCTACCTGAGAATGATTATTATTAACATTGCAAGTGTGTGACCCACAGCACACCACATCCATTAGACCACTGTGGCACTCAACGTTTATTTGCATAAGTATCCAGTTCGTCCAAGTTGCACTTGATCATTTTAACAAAGGTGTACGAAATTCTCAAAATACGTTAAATGCTGACCTACGACAATGTCTCTTACTCGCTGTAAGGTTTCCAAAAGTTTTATGTCTCTCCGTTTACATGGGTCTCCCAAAACCGAATTTCGTAAATCGATTTCCCAATAGGCCTTCTGGGCGGTCATGTAAAAATTTCATAATCGATTCTGGATTCCCTCTCCTGGTTGCCCGTTTTCCAAATCCACAATAAGTTTTCGCCCCCATGTAAATGAAACCGGTTTTGAAACGTGCGTGGGCTGTCAGGTCTCGTCTTGTTTTTACAAATTTTCGCTAATGTGGACGGAGTGGCGTTTTGTACAGTGAAGGATAAGTAGAAATATTAGACTGAAGCTGTTTGCACCTCGTCTAATTGAATAGAGATTGTGCTGACAAAATCAGAAACTGTAACAGCTGTTTTCTGGGTGCCATATTTAACTGGGCTAGCAAATCCGCTTCATACCTTAAGGTGTAAACAGAACAGTGAAAAATGATTTCCGAAATTCGGTTTTTGTCTTCTGGGAGATGTGTTGCATGTAAACGTAGTGAGTCATTGTAAATATTTCACCTTTACTTTGATGGGACATAGATGCATGAGCACGCTGCACGAATAGCGGATAAGATCTTAAGCTCTGTGTTTAATGTAATCTGTGGTGCGCTTGATTGCCAGTAAGTTGTGCAACACTAGAGCATTCTTAATAGTGACATAGTAGCGAGCAGATGAGTTTTAGAGGAGGGGATCTGATATTTGTTAAACTGGGAAAAGTTGTCTGGTTACCTTGTTTGTAAAGGTATTTTCTTGACTGTATGCATGAAGAAGAGTTTTGGAAGAATCTTTGAAGATAACCAACTCACGTGCAAGAATTAACTGTTAATTGTAGGAAGTCTTTGTCGCTTAGATAACTAATAATATTCATGATTATTGTGAATTTGATCTCCTTGTTTTCATTACGTCGTAAATAACGCAGATGGTTTAGATGCCTGTAATTTTTAAAGTGAGTGAATTTCGTAATTGTTAGAGCCTTCTTACGTTGCACAGTCTTCTTTGACAATAATCAGAAATTAATTTTTCAAAAACACGTTCCAATCATTTTTAGTCAAGTTTAAAATATTTTGTCGTGTGTGCATTGTACCTTACCCCACACGCAGCAACAAATTGTTTCTGACAAGCAAAGAAAAATTTTGCAGTGAGCAGATTATTTTTCTTTAGCTGCTGCATTTGCTGATTTCAATTTCCTTTCGTGAACGTCAGTCCATCACACATAATTTGGCGTGTTGAATAGGAGTTAAATTACTTTACTTTTGCGTGTGATCCGATTTTGCATTCTTGTGAGCAAAGAATACGTAGTCAGAATTTTCAGACGTTGTGCTAAGTAAGCAGAGCAATTTACAGCGAACAGTGAGGGTAATTTCAAACACTTATTTTCTTCAAGGTTGAGCAGTATTTTACTTTGAGAATATTTCAAGATATAGCACGTGATGTTATGTAACTTTCATAACGTACTTCAGTACTGAGTTTCAGTTAAAAGTTTTCACTAAGTACACAATTAGTTTCTTTTCAGATTTAATTAGATTTTTCCATTATTTCAAATGCGTCATTTCACTAAAATGGAAGTTTTCAGTTGTGTGGCCATGTTGTCCGTAGTTCCTTCATAATTCTGGAGGGCATTTATGTTCTGTCGTTGCAACTACAAAAATGCGTGTTTTTTTTCAGCAGATGCGTTTCACTTTATTAAGGTAAAGCAACACCAGTGGTGATGTTTTCACTTGATTTCTCGCTTACATCGAGAAATACCGTCTGCTAGCACATCGTTGACGTTTTTCTTCTTAGGCGCTGTTAGTTGTGGTCTAATTTTTAGTTGTTCTGCAGCAGTATGCGTTTCTTATGTTTTTCACACCACACTTTCTCGCACATCACTGTTTGTAAACAGTAGAGTACGAAAAAGTGAGGTGTGAAAAACTTAAGAAATGCAGAGCGCTCCGGAACAACTAAAAATTAGACCACTACTAACAGCGCCCAAAAAAGGCAAACGTAAACGATGTGCTAGCAGACGGCATTTCCCGACAAATCCCAGGAAAGTGTGTTGAAACCCTTGCTGTCCATGGTTTATATTAATAACTATCAGACAATATTAATAGTTAACTGTAATGAAATACTGTCTGACAAAAGGCTGCACGAATGTTGTCATACCTTGATAATAAGTGCAAGTGGTGCACGCTTTGACATTTCGTTTTGAATGTTCTTAAATTTAAAATTCTGCACTTCACGAAATGAAAAATACGTAGTACAGTATCCTATGACTATAACATCGGCGAGTCACAGTTGGAAACAATCAACCCACACAAATACGAGGGGCGTTCAGTAACTAATGTAACACTTTTATTTTTTTCTATTTTTTGTAAAAGCAGGTTGTTATATTCAGGATTCCAACACATCATATTATCCCCCACTCTTTTGGCTAGAAAATCCAATTTCTCAACATAATCTCCGTTCAGTTCGACAGTTTTACACCATCTTACTTGGAGAGCCTATATCCCCCCATGATACCACTCTACTGGTTGACGTCGGAGCAAATGTTTTGCGGCATCAATAACGTCCACATCGATATATATGGAAAGCTGGAAGGTGAGAGATCCGGGTTGTAGGGAGGATGAAGAAGAACAGTCCATTGAAGTTTTGTCAGCTCCTCTCGGATGCGCAGACTTGTTTGAGCCCTTGCTGAGACCTGGGAGCCAAGACAGGCAGGATTCAGTTCCGATTGTGGGCGGAGCCGTAATCAGTTACTATTGATTTCCTTTTGCAATTACACACATTTATTTTAAAACGGTCGTTCCAGACTCAGCAATAAATACAAAATATCACACGTTATTAATAAAGGAATGAACAACTG
This sequence comes from Schistocerca piceifrons, assembly GCF_021461385.2. NCBI lineage: Eukaryota > Metazoa > Arthropoda > Insecta > Orthoptera > Acrididae > Schistocerca > Schistocerca piceifrons. The sequence continues at coordinate 365,656,266 of NC_060140.1, read as the reverse complement.
CGTAATTAATAGAGCTGTCAGTGCATTACAATCTAGCTAATCAGCATAAAATACAAACACAGGAAATAATGTTTTAAAAACAAGCCAATGTGGTCCCAAATTAGAATATTAAGACAAGTAACCACAGTCACGGCTGAAGGCCTTTAACACCAAGAACGGCAATCATAAAAAAATTAAAAAAACATACTGTAAAACAGCAAATACAGGAGCAAGGTTAATTTAAAAGGACAAGCAACTGATCACCAAATGGGGGAGATAAAATGATGGTAAACTCGGTACACAACTATTTAAAAACCTGCTGTAATGCCAATAGCGGCAATTATATAAAAAAATTGAAAAAAGCATACTGTAACACAGAAAATACAACCAAACGCAACGATGGAAATTACTGCACTATGTTCCCAGAATACTGTGTTCCGAGTGCCTGGAACGTGAAAGGAATCACTACCATCAAAGTAGAAGAATCACCAACCGGCCTACAATCAAGAAAGCTGTCAAAACTACAGGACTTACCAGACAGGAGCGGCAAGGCAAGGAACCGTACACTGCCGCTACATACACTAAACCGCAGGACAGGTAACGGGGGCGTCAGCGGCCACCAGACAGGAGAAATACAGCTGGTTGAACTTAACAAATTGTAACAAGCTGAAGGTAGTAAATAGTAATTAAAAGTCCTGGAAAGCTAATCAGATACACCTTCCCCAAACACTCCACTCGCTGCTCTTTGCCTTGGCAGTGCTACGAGGGACAACACAAACCAAATCACTGGAGAATCACGAGATCTCACAATGGTGGAGGTTTCGTTATTTGAATTGAAATGCACTCAAGGCTTGCAGGATCCGGTTTACGACGAGGTCGTGCATCCTCGTGACCACAGTCCTTTGATCCGGCAGTCGACGCGCGCCACCAGCGGTCCCGGCGTGTTGGCGCACTTCGCACTAACAGACTCACACGACACGGACACACGATGACGTCGCCCCAAAGACAGGGCGACAGTTACTACGTATCGATAACCGCCACTGCTGCCACTAGCGGACCGGCAACGCGAGCTAAACCGAGTGGCGCCAGTCGACATGAGAGAAAGACAAACAACTGCAACCGTGCCAAGTAACGATGCCGTCCGGCCTCCAACAGAGGGTGGAAACCTGCTACAGCACCAACGCCAGCCGCAGCACGGTTTACTTGCGTTGTCGTGAAGAAGGAGATGGCCATTTGCGTTTTTGGGGCGACGAGTACGCTGAAGTCGTTTCTCAGTTCCCGAGGGCAGCTCAATCCACTTTAGAGTTGATCTTTGCATGATGAGGGAAGAAATCAAACAGAATAACGCCTTTAGATTTCCAGAAGACCGTCGCCACAACTTTACCGGCTGTGAGTGCGGCTTTGAACTGTTTATTCGGAGGTGAGTTGATGTAGCACAACTCCACAGATAACTTTTTTTTCCTATTCGAAGTGACGAACTCATGTTTCATCACCTCTGGTGATGTACGGCGGAAACTGTCACGATCAGTCTCGTAATGCGTAAGCTACTTCACACAGTTGGCCCTTCGTTGCTCTTTATGGTATTCTGTTATGCGGCGAAGAGCCGAAGAACCCAGGGAGCACACACGTCTGTGTACCCCAGTCGGTGGAAGAGTGTGTCAGCACTACCAACAGGGACGTCCAGTTGGACAGCGAGATGTTTGACTGGGGTCCGTCGACCACCTCGAGTGAGAGTGACTGCACGTTCCATTGCAGGAGTGACAGGTTTGTCTGGCCTGCTGGCACGCGGGAGATGGACAGGTTTGCGCAACCTTGTTGCGATGATGACAGTCACCTCGCCCAACGACTCGCCGTGCTTTTGTACACTGCCAGGTCTCCGCTGACATTCTGCAAGAGCATATGAATATCTACGATGTTCTGGTTTTCCGCCAAAAGAGACTCAATGGAAGTACTATGTTTGCAACGTTCCGAAACCTATCTGAACTACATGAAACTGTAGGGGCTGGACCGGGAATATTCTACAATGTCCGCAAGAATTCCACATTTATTCAAGTGAAACTGACAGATAAAAAACTAAGTTGCGCTAGTTATTTAACGCCCTTCGTAACTGGGTATAACACTGTAAGTTTTCTGAATAAAAATAGAGAATAAGTTGAATATTGTGAACTATAACTGCTGGACTGAACTGGTTTTCCTTTTTTCCTTAAACTCCGTGTGTGTCTGTGCTGTAATCCTGGACAATGCAAGTAGTGTAATTACGGAAATGCTGTTTGATAAGAATCATTGGCCAAAACTATCTCAAACTCAATAACTGTATTTGAATTAACATTTACCAAATTAATTAGATAACGTCAAAGTGTATGTTTAATTAACTGTCTCGTGAAACTGTGTATTATGCAGTACAGTGGACTGTGCTACAGTGCGTGACGTCACAATAAGTGACTTGCAATTCCCAAACACAAAACTAACAGGATGAAAATACATCATGAATTGAAAAAAAAAAAAACGAATTTTGAAACAACAAATAACAAAACCTTTTTCTTAAAACACCCTGTGAATTTATGTAAACAAATTGATCAAATGAAATTTTAGACATTAAATAATATTCAGGAGAATGTAACACTGCACTTTGAGAATGAGAATGTCTTCGTAATAAATGTAATTTGAACCGAACTTTACCTAAATTGAATCTGATATTAATTTTGAAATGCAACGCCTAACTCTGAACGATCTTATTGTTTTGACTGTACTGTAAAACTGGCCCTAATAAAATTTCATCGCTTACCCGTGACAGCGGAAACTCGGTACTGCTCGAAAGTAATGAACATAAAAAAAATACCGTGCAGCAGAAAAGCCAGCTAAAAGGAAAAGAAAACCTTGCGCAAGTGACTACATGGGCGTGCAACTATGTTAAGCAGATTATGCTTGCGTCACTGTACTCTGCAGAGTGCAAAGCGATAACACACATTATCAGAAAATAAAATTCATGAGGAGGTGGTGATAAATAATGAATTTATTGAATAACTGTAATGAGACAAGTATCCAAAAACAATATTGAAATTCTGACTCCTTAATCGCTGCCATCACCTTTACAAAAATTACTTCTTATTACAAATATGACTCTGATATGAAATTAATTATTGAAATGGTAAAGGAATAGTAAATCTATAACTTCTAATGCGTGACATGTGGACAAACAACATTCCTTATTCAAATCTGAACAATGAAACTAAGCTGAACCATTAAAGAAAAATCCAAATTACAATTTTCAATTTTCCAAACAGATAATAAATTAATCGCAGGCAACCAATACAGCAACAACATTATATGAATATCTTCATAATCCTCGAATCAACATTACCGAACCATAATTCCAGAATTCAGTGTCCTCTGTATCCTTATCTCTGCGCTCTCCAAGCTATTTCCAATCCGCTCAGTAGTGTGACCAACATTCATCTCACTCACTTGCTTCCCACAGACTGCTACAGCTAAAGGCGCACCTTTAAGTGCAACCTAAATGGTATAGAGTAATATACAGTGTCTCAACTTTGTGGACGTTAAAATTTATGAAGGCGATATCTGAAGTGTACTCACAATGTTAACAGGTCACAGATGTACCCATCGCTCCTAGTCAAGATAAATTATTCAGTGAATATTAAATGTAATTTAAATTTGTCTTCATCTAAAACAAGGAGAAATATTTTATGGTGAGAGGACGCATTAAAAAAAAGCCGGGTTGGCAATAAAAAATAATCACTACTAACGTGATTAGTTGGGCACAAAGCAAATTACAGTGTGCTATAAGTGACTGAACTGGTGCTGGGAAGGGTAGAAGCGGTCTCTACCACCGACGAGGACGGACTGACAGACTGGGGGACCCAAGGCTATTTTGTGGACGGAGTGACGTCATATACTCACGACTTGGAGCGTTGTGTCGCACACTAATACTTAATCAAAGTTAGCCAGAATGGTACAGTGCTTTAATTCTGATTGTTAAAACAAACTTAATGTCCTCTCAGCATTTTTTACATGCAGGCAAATTTTGAAACTTGTGTCTATGATTACTTGATACACACACCAGAAGTTGTATGAAATTAATGGATCGTGTCTTTGTCACCCTTCGTTTTCCAATATGAAGTAGATAATATTCACTGAATAATATATTTTGACTAGGAGCGATGAATACATCTACGACCTTTCAAATTTGTATGTATATGTTAGATATCAAATGGTTCAAATGGCTCTGAGCACTATGGGACTTAACATTGGAGGTCATCAGTCCCCTAGAACTTAAAACTACTTAAACCTAACTAATCTAAGGACATCACACACATCCATGCCCGGGACAGGATTCGAACCTGCGGCCGTAGCGGTCGCACGGTTTCAGACTGACGCGCCTAGAACCGCTCAGCCACATCGGCCGGCTTACCAGCTGTCATCGTAATCCTTAACATCAGTTTTTCAACAGCTACGGATGCCCAAAGTATAAAATACTTTGTCCTTTATTTTATTTTCATTGATCTTCATCCCCTAACCTCTTTTCAAGGTACTACTCATTCCGGCGAACCGATCTTCATAGTTCTTTTCCGTCTCTGATAGAAGTAAAATGCCATCGGCTTTCCCCAGTGCTTTCATTTCCTCTCTCTGAACTGTAATTCGCCTAGTTCCAAATTTGTCTTTGGTTTCCTTTTACGTTCGCTCAATATACAGGTTGAATAACATCCGGGACTATATTTACAAGAAGGTGACAAAAGTCATGGGATATCTCCTAATGTCGTGTCGGTCTGTAAGGTGTCAGGCAAATCCAACACCTTCCATACTAGTGTCGATCGTCAATTAAAGCTCATGGTGTTCACATTTGCCACTTGAAGTAAAAATCTGAAACTCGATGATTTTTCTGTTATATAGTTATTGAGAAGCCACATCAGCCACTGTAATTTACGACAAGTTAGATAAGTAATTAAAGATAATTGAGGGTCACTGTAGACCATTTTGATAGTTTTCTCTCTTGTTAAACTTAATTTAAACCTAGATTATAGATGTGATATGGCATAGGTCATTCTTCGATCCATTGTAGAACTTGGAAACCCACTCAGGGAATATTCGTTCACATTTTTGTTGAGCGCAGTTGGTTTTTACCATCCTGTATTAAAACATTTCCTTTTATCAATAGTGCAATTTATAAACTGTTTTGTGAGTAGAATAAAATTTCCAATGGTAAACTTAACTGCTTCTTCGACGTTATTTTACCAGCTAACTAAAAATAGGAAAGCCTTGAACCTGTTCCACTAAATTTAGTTAGTACTAAGATTCTTTTACAGGGAGTGCAGTGGAGCTGACGCTGAAATCATTAAGTATTTGGTTATATCATCGCTAGTCTCACTGAACTCTTCTGCATTCTACATGTCATGTGTGGTCTGACGTCTCCTTACCAGGAACAGGACCCAGGTTCAAACTAGTCAATTCCCTAAAAAACACACTCAGAGCGTCGTTGCGCAAAAGTGGTAGGGAGACACGATATAGAACAAACAGACACCACGCAGAATGTTAGAGGTCCTCCTTTTGATCGTCGTATGGTCTCAACAAGTCACTGGAAATCCCCTGCAGAGATATTGAGCTATGCTGCCCATATAGCCGTCCATAATTGCTAAAGTGTAGCCGGTACAGGATTTTGTGCACGAACCGACCTCTCGATTACGTCCCACTATTTTTTTTTTTTTTATTCATCATTCTTCTGACTGGTTTGATACGCCCCACCACGAAACCCTCTCCTGTGCCAATCCCTTCATTTTAGAGTAGCACTTGCACTTACGTCCTCAGTTATTTGCTTGGTATCCTCCAGTCTCTGTCTTCCTCTACAGTTTTCGCCCTCTTCAGCTCCCTCTACTACCTTGGAAGTCATTCCCTGATGTCTTAACAAATGTCCTATCACCCTACTCCTTTCCTCTCCGATTCTGCGCAGAACCTCTTCGTTCCTAACATTATCAGTCCACCTAAATTTCAACATCTGTCCGTAGCACCACATCTCAAATGCTTGATTCTGTTCCTGTTTTCCCACAGTCCATATTTCACTTTCATACAATGCTGTGCTCCAAACGTACATTCTCAGAAATTTCTTTCTCATATTAAGGTCTACGTATGATACCAGTAGACTTCTCTTGGCCAGGAATGCCGTTTTTGCCAGTGCTAGTCTGCTTTTGATGTCCTCCTTGCTCGTCTGTCATTGATTGTTTTGCTGCCTAGACACCAGAATTGCTTAATTTCATCTACTTCGTGACCATCAATCCTGATGTTAAGTTTCGATTTCATTATTGGCCGTCCATTCTTATTATTTCCTCCTGGCTCTCCCTACAGCTTACCACTATATTTCTCAGATTTTGAACATCTTGTACCATTTTACATCGTCTAACGCTTTTTCCATAAATTATTTCATTCTTCATCGACTTGAATTTCTGTGTTCCTGAATTCCCTGAACATTTTTGTACTTCCTTCTTTCACCTATCAACTGAAGTATTTCTTCTGTTAGCCATGATTTCTTTGCAGTTACCTTCTTTGCATCTATGTTTTTCTTTTGAGCTACTGTGACCGCCCGTTTTAGATATTTCCATTTCTCTTCAACTGTAATTCCTGCTGAGCTACTCCTTATGGCTGTATCTAGAGGCTTAGAGAACTTCAGTCGTATTTCTTCATTCCTTAGTACTTCCGTATCTCACTTGCGTGTTTATTCTTCCTGAAAAATCTCTTTAACTTCAGCCTACTCTTCATCACTACTAAATTGTGATCTGAGTATGTATCTGCTCCTGCTTAAGTCTTACAATCCAGGATCTGATTTCGGAATCTCTGTCCGACCACGATGTACTACAACTGAAATCTACCCGTATCTGCCGGCCTGGGTGGCCGAGCGGTTCTAAGCGCTACAGTCTGGAGCCGCGCGACCGCTGCGGTCGCAGGTTCGAATCCTGCCTCGGGCATTGGTATGTGTGATGTCCTTAGGTTAGTTAGGTTTAAGTAGTTGTCAGTTCTAGGGGACTGATGACTTCATAAGTTAAGTCCCGTAGTGCTCAGAGCCATTTTCTACCCGTATCTCCTGGCCTTTTCCAAGTATATCTCCTCCACTTGTTATCCCTGAACAGAGTATTTGCTATTACTAGCTCAAATTTATCACAGAACTCAAGTAGTCTCTCTCGTCTCTCGTTCCTTGTCCCAAGCCCATACTGTGCTGTAACAGTTTCTTCTACTCCTTCCCCTACAACTGCATTCCAGTTTCCCTCGTCTACTACAATTCCATCTCCCTTTACGTACTGTATTACCTTTTCAATATCTTCATATACATATCTTCATCTTCAGCTTGTGACGTCGGCATGTGTACCTGAACTACCTTTGTCGGTGTTGATTTGCTGTCGATTCTCATAAGAACAATCCTATCACGGAACTGTTCACAGTAACACAAACTCTTAAACTTCCTTACTATTCATAACGAATCCTAGTCCCGTTATACCATTTTCTGCTGCTGTTGATACTGCCCTATAGTCATCTGACCAGAAATCCTTGTCTTCTTTCCATCTCAACTCACTGACCTTTACTGTATCTAGATTAAGCCTTTTCTTTTCCCTTTTCAGATGTTCTAGCTTCTCTACCTCGTTCATGATTCCGATAGTCCATGCACCGACTCGTAGAGCTTTATCCTGTCGTTTGTTATTCAATCTTTTTCTCGTGGTCACCTCCCCCTTGGCAGTCCCCTCCCAGATATCCAAATGGGGGGCTGTTCCGGAATCTTCCGGCCAATGATGATTATTAACCAAACATTAAGCGGTGGCAGGATTCGAACTCGGGACCGAAGATGTTTTCAGTACTAATCAAAGACGCTACCTCTAGACCACGGATAGTGACAATGTGATTCATGTCGGTTCATTTGGGCGGCCAAACCATTCACTCGAAATGTCCAGAATACTCTTCAAACCAGTCGCGAACAGTTGTGGGATTCTGGCCCGGTGGTATGGCGCATTATCATCCTTTAAGATCCCGTCGTTGTTGGGAACATGAAGTCCATGAATGGCTGAAAATGGTTGCCTAACATGACTATTTCCAGTCAATGATCGGTACTGTTGGAGCAGACGACACAGTCCATTCCACAAAAACACAGCCCACACCATTATGGAGAAACCACCACCCCCTCACTTTTCCTTCCTTGTTGACAAATTGGGTCATGGCTTCGACGGATCCACGCCATATTCGAGTCCTACCATCAGCTCTTACCATCTGAAATTGGAATTCATCTGATCAGGACACAGTTTTACAGTCGTCAAGGGTCCAACAGATATGGTCATAAGCCCAGGAGAGGTCACACAAGCGTTATTGTTGTTAGCAAAGTTGTTAGTAGTCGTCTGCTGCGATAGTCCATTAACGACAAGTATCGCCCACTGTCCTAGCATATACATTTGTCGTACGTCCACATTGATTTCTGCTGTTGTTTCACGCAGTGTTGCTTGTCTGTTAGCACTGACAAAAGTAGGCAAACGCCGCTGCTCTCGGTCGTTAAGTGCGTTGTCCGTGGTGAGAGATAATGCATAAAGTTTGGTGTTGATATTCTCGGCACTCTCTTGCCACTGTGGTTCTCGGAATATTGAATTCCGTAACGATATCCGAAATGGAAAGTCGCATGCATCTAGCTCCAACTACGACTCCGCCTTCAAATTCTGTTAATTCCCATCGTGTTACCGAAATCACATCGGAAACCTCTTCACATGAGTGCAAATTACAGCTCCACCAATGCACTGACCTTTTATACCCTGTGAACGCGATGTTACTGCCATCTGTATACGTGCATATCGCTATTCCACAGCTTTTGTCACCTCAGTGTATTTCGTAAAATAACGTGTCGCAATAAAAGTACCAATTGAACGTATCCCAACAAAAGTACAAATTCATCCAGCAACAAGTACTGTAGAACAGGAATTATAGAAGTAATGACAAAAAAAGGTTACAAAATATAAGTGAAAAACTAAAATTCGTCTCATTACGCAATATTAATCAGTTTCGTGTACGAACGAAAATGAAAAGAAAGGCACAGGAAAAATATTACGTTCATAGATTACTTCATTTTTACGTGCCACTAAAACTGCGTTGTCGCCTCCGATGAGAGGTATTTGGCTGTTGTGTCACGTCCCGCCGGCAGTTGACTCTACCGGCGATTAGCCGAGAGACGCAGATAACTGCCTGGCGCATTCTGCCCTGAGCGTCTCCGCAGTGGACCAGACTTCGTCGCTGTCGGCATGCCGTTTCATCGACTGGCGACAGCGTGGTTGGTTTGCGCGCTGGCGCTGCAATCGCCAAATTCTCCGGTCCGTTTGCCGATGAATATCGAGGAGGTGAATTCCGACAAGTCACGAGCTACCGGTGCTGGCCACCTCGATGAGGAACAGACGGGTTGTGTGCGCTTCACTTATAGATTTAGGAAGGAGAAGGAGCTTCTAGAGTGTAACCGGTCTTGGCGAGAAAAGTCATTCGCAGATGCGGAAACCTCGGACGAAAACGGCGCGCACATTCGCCACATTAGACGGTCGATCACGGACAAGTTTCCTTGGCTCAAGAAATGTCCTGTTAATCAGCGACTCGACAGACAGCGGAAATGCAGGCCAGTGATTAGCGCTACCCGAGGTACGTAACAACAAAGATTTATCTCCTCGTGTTATTCCGTGACGATGATACAAACTTCCAAGGAGGTAAATTGTACATTTATCAATCTGAGGTGAGAACCTCTGGTCCGGAAACACCAGAGTCGAAAGTCATAAGCGGAAACCGCTCTGATAGCTCTGATACTGGAATACATGTGCTGGTGCAGCTGCTGCTAAGATTGTAGGGTAGCCTAGTTTCAGAGGTGGCAATACGGACCAAAACAACAACACAAGTCTAGTTAACATTGGCTCTTAAATGCATACCTTAAGAACTATTGGCACCTGTTCAATATGAGAGAAGTATCTCACAGTGGTCATAGCTTTTAAAGTATGCATTTTAGAGGCCCTGTTTACTAGATATTTTTTGATTGTTTTGGTCCATACTGCCACCTCAGAAAACTGGCTACGCTATAATTTCAGCAAATACAGTAAGGGAATTGATTTCTGGACCAGGTTCTCTTGCCGAAAATTGATATATTTACCCTTGTCCACCAATCTTGAAACTTTGTAACATCATCATTGTATCAGTCTTTATAAATGTACGATTTCCAGCAGGATCATTTATTATGTTGCACCAAGTCTCCTCACAATGATTTAAATTTGACATCAATTCAAATCACATTCGTTCATTAAAAGAATCCTGGCTTTATCGTAGCGCGAAATGTTCCAGTGAACGGGACTCAGTTGTATGTTTTATTTTGTTTGTATATAGTCACTTTCATGAAGACAACCTCAAACAACGGCCAGGTAAAATAGTAGTCGGCAAGGCAATTGGAAGGCTTACTTTTGTTGGAAGGGTTTTTCAGAAAGTTCAGAAAATCTATTAAAGGATATCGCTATTGAGTGGGTATGACGACAGATACCAACGAATTCAGAAAAGTGCAGCTATGAGAGTCAGGTCAGAACAGCTCGTACGAAACTGTAAAAGGTATGTTCAGTTAACTTAAATGTAAACCTTTGCAAAATGAAGTTCTCTCGAAATCCTGTTAGGTAAATTAAGCGGATCGGATTGTGAAGAAGGCTACAATCGTTTCTGCGATCACCCTTGTACATATCGCGAACGTGTCATGAGAATGTGAAAAAACAGATGAGCGTGCATACAGAGTCAGTTTTCTCTCAGTCTCTACCGTAATGCAAGAGGACATAAATCAGATAATGTTAGTAAGAAGTATCCTGCCCTGTGTATTGTGAGGTGTGTTGCTGAAATATACGTAGATTTCGATGAAATTCACAATTTTTTGAATACGGTTATTTGTTTTTGTTTGTTTCTAAATTCATCAGACCAAAGATATTAATCACTCTCTTGAAAGAGCGCATTGATCGCTTTGAAGCGTTGTATATGTAAAACACGTAACAGGCAGTCATGCAACTGAACTGGTCGGGAGCTAGGAACTGCGAGTAGTAAAGTAACGAGCGAAAATAAAGTGATATTAGAAGTAAAATTATTTACGCCAGAGGCTGAATTTTAATCACAGAAGCAATTAATACAAGCAAACAACAATAGTTATTTAACCTGTTCGGACTGTCAGGGAAGGCAGAAATTTGAGTTTATGTCCACGTCTGTGAATCAGACTTTTACTCCAAATGAAATAAATCCTCAGATAAGAAAATTAATACTAAATTTTGAAAACTGTATGTACTCTACTGTGAAGAAGCCAAGAGGAATTGCGGTTTCGCTGATAAGCATATAAAATTATGTACACGTTTGCGAAGAAGACTTTACACATACGATTTTGAAACAGCCTATTTCACCGATATGTGTAATCATAGAAAGCGGAAAATTTAACATGCACTAGCCTGTGAAGCAGACTGGGGGGTTCACTATTGAAAAGTGCGCACTATTGAAAGGGCGTTGAGGTTTCTATAAACGTGCTGAAACATATTTTCATATTCTGGGCCCTACTTACACATCAGTATCTCTTTAAAATTATATTGTTACTATAAGTTAACAACAATTAACGAATTTTGTTTCTTCTCCAGTTTTTTTCGGGTGGGCGTAAAGTATCCTTCACCCTGCCCCTGGTAACGCGCCTTATGGAAAATGCGTTGGTACTACTAGAGTTAAAGCACACTTGACCTGGTAAAGCATGAACTCAGGAATTAAAAAATTAGTAGATCAATTTCAAGAATGCAAGACCGCTGAGCCTAACACCAGCACTAGAACTTTTTATTGATTATTTGGGGTCCCTCAAAGGTACAAAACAGGTTATAGTTACATTTTAGTAATGGTAAACGCCATTGCGAGGTTTTTGTGGTTGGTGCCTACTAAAGAATTGAAGACCACCATTAGTATCCAGGACGTAGTGTTATTTCACTAGTTTTGGTCCTCCTAAGGGTTTAGTAAGTGACAATGCTCCTTCATTTACGTCACGGAAAGTTAATAATGGCATTTCCCACGTGTCGACTACCCCCTATTACCCTCAACCATCTTTTCCGGAACGTATTAACGAATCCGAAATCTGCCTTAATAATTTATCTTTCTCGTTCACAGAAACGTTGAAATAGTTACGAGCATTGGTTTAATCTTGCTTTTAATACCGCCTATCATGAGGCACATAAGAGGGTCCCTATCAAACTTACGTTCGCATTCTCCCGTAACTGAGTGATTTGTGGTCGTTGAATGATCTATTATCTGAGTCTTTTAAACCTGAGTATATCACGGATAAATGGAAAGTGTCGAAAAATATCATTTCTTTAATACATCAGAGAGAAGCTCATAGATACTGTCGGGGGAGACGCGTAGCTTCTTTGATAGAGGGGTATTGCTTATGTGGAGTAAATCTGGAGGAAAATGAAGGGGAACAAGGGGTCACCGGAAGCTGTTCCCTTGATCTATCGGGCCGTGTAAGGTCAGTGGGCGTTAGCCTCCTTTCAGATTCTTGCTCAAAGACCTTACAACGCATAAGAAAATCGAGTCACATTTGAAATTACGAAGTGCCAAAGCAGAGGCTAGCACGCAATGGTCTAAAGAAACTCGGCTGCCCAACGCATCTTTTGATTAAAAGAAGGAGCGGGAGAATGGTATGTTTTTTTATCGATATGTGCATGTTCTGGTTTTAGCACGGCGGGCAAACGCGGGACGGAAGAAGCGGTTTTGATACGTCTTTGGTCACAGATAGTCTCCTGGCAGCGGCGAGGTCGTCAACATTGCCCATGCTTGGTAACGGTCGCCAACTTGGAAAGGCGACGGGTTTTTCAGTTTGGGGCTTGATATATGATTGGTAGCCAAATATAAACATTTTGGTTCCTTCGTGGCCTTCTATTGCTGGTCTAGAATATTTCCACATCGTGGATAAGGGTTCTGATCCGGTCACGAAGGTAGTTTACCGGAGTGAACCTGCTGTGAGATCATCGGAAGAGTCCTTACCTGCTTCTGACGGGAGTTGATGTTGATCATCCGTTGGCCGAGTTACATCATAATGATGTTTATGTTTACCTAAACGTGTGATTACAGCTTCCTGTGTGGGAAAAATCTGACAATGTTCTTACGTGATTGGCTGTCCCATCATTCGCGTGTGGCCCAAAGTTAGTCCTGCTTTTGCTGTTTAGAAATCAGATGCCAAGCATTGTGGTACAATGTGCTAGACATATGTACTCCTTTTCTTTTTGTATTCTAAAGGAGTGTTCATAGTAATCTGTGTGCTTCTCTCAGATAATATACCCTGTAAATGCCGCAATCCCGCATGGGATCTTGCTGCAAGATTAACTTGTTTTGGTAATTTGTGTGCGCTGTTGAGTTATAAAAAAAGCGCAACTCCGGTACCCTCTCTCAAAAAATATACACTAAGGTCACAAAAGTCATGGGATACTCATAATATATTGTCGAAACTTCTATTGCCTGGCTTAGTGCAGCAACTCGACGCTGCGTGGACTTAGCAGGTCGGAACTCCCCTGCAGAAATACTGAGCTATGATGCCTCTATAACCGTCCCTAATTGCGAAAGTTTAGCCGGTGCGGGACTTTGCGCACGAATGGACCTCTTGATTATATTCGATAAATGTTCGATGGGATTCATGTCGGGCGATCTGGCTCGCCAAATGACTCGCTCGAATGGTCCAGAATGTTCTTGAAACCAATCACGAACGATTGTGGCCCGATGACATGACGAATTGCCATCCATAAATGCGTCCTTGTCCAGGAACATGAAGTCCATGAATACTTACAAATGGTCTCCAGGTAGGCGAACGTAACCATTTCCAGTCACCGTTCAGTTCGACCAAAGGAACCAGCACATTCCATGTAAACACAGCCCACACCATTACGGATCCACCAATAGCTTATACACCCCCTTGTAGTCAACTTGGGTCCATGGCTTCACGGGGTCTGCGCCACACTCCAATCCTACCAAGAGCTCTTACGAAATGAAATCGGTTCTCATCTAACCAGGTCATAGTTTTCCGAAGGTCTAACCGAAGTGGTCACGAGCCCAGGAGAGGAGCTGCAGGCGATGTCGTGCCGTCAGCAAAGGCATTAGCTTCGGTCGTCTGCTGCCATAGCCCATCATCGCAAAATTTCGCAGCACTGGGCTAATGGAAACTTCCGTGATGCGTCCCTCTTTAATTTCTGCAGTTAATTCACACAATGTTTCTTGTCCTGTAGGACTGACAACTCTACGCCGACGCACCTACTCTCGATCGTTAAGTGAAGGCCATCGGTCACTGCGTTGTCGGTGGTGAGAGGTAATGTCTCATCTTTGGTACTGGTATTTTCCGCACACACTTGACACAGTGGATCCTGGAATACTGAATTCCTTAACGATTTCTGAAAGGGAATGTTCCACGCTTCTCGTTCCAATTACCATTCCGCGTTTAAAGTATGTTATTCTCGTGGTGTGGCCACAAACTTTTTCACATGAGTCACCTGAGTGCAAATAACAGCTCCGCCAATGCACAACCCTATTTATATGTTGTGTATGCGATACTACCTCCATCTGTGTATGTACTCATCGCTATTCCATGACTTTTGTCACTTCAGTGTATAATTGTTTTAAGATGTTACGGCAGGTGGAGTAATATTATTTCTTTCTGTTTTAGAGCTCTGAAACCTGTTTCATTGTATATATCTGGTGGGATGGTCTGTCGGAACCCGTGAGAATGTAAATATGCTTGTACCGGCTTCTGAACAAAGTATTCCAGGATAAGTCCTCGACGTCGTTCGTCTGTTACCCTGTTGTTGGGATTGTAAATAAGCTGTGGGTTATAATTTAACGTTTGTTATGAAATTTTGTCAGTTACTAAGCTTAAGGCACACAGATCCTTTGACAAGAAAGTTTTGAATGTTTGTACTGTCTGTTTTACATATTGACGTCTTTAAAAACTATTTGAGGTTTGCAGTATCTTACTGATTTTTGGCGCTCTTAAATAATTTAGTAATTATCTTACGAGTCCTTGACTTAGTGATCGAGAGTGTTGAGTTTAGCTGCGGGTGTCTTATTTACAATGGGCAATCAAATGAAAAAGAAACAGACGGAAAAAAGTAAGTCGGTTGTTTGGCTCAACTGGCTCTGACCACTATGGGACTTAACATCGGAGGTCATCAGTCCCCTAGAACTACTTAAACCTAACCAACTTAAGGATATCACGCACATCCATGCCCGAGGCAGGATTCGAACCTGCGACTGTAGCGGTCGCACGGTTCCAGACTGTAGCGCCTATAACCGCTCGGTCACAATGGCCGGCGTCAGTTGTTTATTACGTCAAAAGTCAGCGGCATAACTGTTAATAATCTCATAGTTAGACAAGACGGTCATGTGAAAATGTTGTGGTTGCCTACGGAACCATGTTTGTAAAAGGGCCTCCCAGCGAAGAATCTGCAATGTGGCAGAAACAAACTTAGGAAGATGTTGTTTTACCCGATTCACCTGCCCGATATACGAAAGGCAGTGCTCCTGCAATCCTGGAAAAGTGCATGGAACCTGTAGATGCACTCGACACATGCAGCCCAATAAATCGGCGGTGGCAGAGCAGTGCATCGACACCGGCCACACTATGCGGTATGAAAATGTCGAAATTCTAGCGTCGACTTCACTGCTTAGGTATTCGATTGTGAACGGGGCAGCTGAATTCGTTTGACGAAGAATTTAATTAACAAAGATACCGGTTTCCACCCAGACAAATTATGCAGTCCGATGCTTTCTCGAATAAACTCGCAAAGCCATTGGTAGAAGGCAGCTAATAATGACACATCGATATACCAACAAGGATCGAGCGCGTAGCCACAGATTCAGTTTATACATGCCGTGTGCCAACGACCAACGTCTCTGGTCCTTGTTTTCTTTCTGTGTTTTAAAGCGACGGGACAGGTACAGTAGCGTATGTAGCTTCAGGGGGGTCAATCTGAAGACGGGTGGAAAGTAGATGGCAGAAATATTAGAAAAAGAAGAAATAAAGTTGGGTAGCAGAGCACCAGAAATTTGATTGAATCCTTGACACTTTCTTGCACACTCTGTCTTTCGCCTTGTGCAAGATAAACTTCCATGCTCAAATCCTGCTCCGGTGCAGAATTTTAATATAATACGAAGTTTTCAAAACAGAGCACACGCCGCTGCATTATGAAAGATCCGTTGTCGACAGTGAGGGCTGCCTTTATCTCCGCTGTTGTACGTACTGGCTGCACTCGCTTCCTCCAGCTATGAACTCCACTAAGGGTCATCGTGTGGGACCGGCGATAACTTTCTGACTGCTGCTCCTGAGCGACACGGTTTGTAGTGCGACTCGCCTTCTAAAGTGGGCAAGTTACGCAGCCGATACATGGCTGTTTGGCGCCTGGCACCGTTGCTCTCGATCTGTGCGCTGGCATTCGTTTCCGCGTCGCTGGCCTCTCCCAGCCAGCTCCTGCAGGTGTTTATCGATCTCGTGGTGGCTGCGTCAGGGAGTCCACGGTCGAATGGCACCGGCTGCAGCCCGCCGTACCACCGCCACCACGAAGCGGAGAAGACGGAGTACCTTCAGATGTTGAAGGCCTTGTCGAAGGTAGCCAAGGTCGTGGATCACGAGGGACGACAGTTCGAGGAACCGCTCGAAGATGACGCAGGGTCTGGCAGCGAGGCGACTGCGACGACTCGTCACGGCAAGTCGTTTATCAACCGGATTCCAAATTTCAAGAAGTGCCCTCCAGGTCAACAGATTGACAGGATAGGAAAATGTCGGAAAGTGATCAGCGACTCGAAAGGTAGGAGCTTCGTTAACAGGAGGATCTGCTTTTGTTAATTCATTTGCTTCTCCATCTGACTGTACAAGATATACACCCAACACTTCTACCACTTCTACTTATTTTATTTCGTGAACGATTTATGGTATACAAACGAGGTTTCCGGCAAACATAGCGGACAGAGAGACACGTAACTTTGTTGTAAATATAATATTCTTGTATCTACAGGGACTTGGAAACACGGGTATCCACATTACGTAACGGCTCACCATATTCTTGGTTCATGGTGCGCGGTTCTCTTGCCTATCTAGCAGCTTCCAGGGGCAACAGAAATCAGATTACCAATATTTGATGTAGTTTCTACATCTACATCTACATGGATACTCTGTATATCTCTATTATTCCAATCTCGTACAGCGCGCGAAAAAAAAACGAACACCCGTATCTTTCCGTACGAGCTCTGATTTCCGTTATTTTATCGTTCCTCCCTATGTAGGTCGGTGTCAACAAAATATTTTCGCATTCGGAGGAGAAAGTTGGTGATTGGAATTTCGTGAGAAGATTCCGTCGCAACGAAATGATGTCCAGGCCAAATTCTGTATCATTTCTGTGACACTCTCTCCCATATTTTGCGATGATACAAAACGTGCTGCTTTCTTTCAACTTCTTCCATGTTCTCCGTCAGTCCTATCTGGTAAGGAACCCACACCGCGCAGCAGTATCCTAAAAGAGAACGGACAAGCGTAGTGTAGGCAGTCTCCTTAGTAGGTCTATTACGTTTCCAAAGTGTCCTGCCAGTAAAACGCGGTTTTTGGTTAGCCTTCCCCACAACATTTTCTATGTGTTCCTTCCAACTTAAGTTGTTCGTAATTGTAATACCTAGGTATTTAGTTGAATTTACGGCTTTTATATTCGACTGAATTACCGTGTAACCGAAGTTTAACGAGTTCCTTTTAGCACTCATGTGGATGACCTCACACTTTTGTTTATTTAGAGCCAACTGCCACTTTTCGCACTATTTAGATATCTTTTCTAAATCGTTTTGCAGTTTCTTTTGATCTTCTGATTACTTTATTAGTCGATAAACGACAGCGTCATCTGCAAACAACGGAAGACGGCTGCTCAGATGGTCTCCCAAATCGGTTATATAGATAAGGAACAGCAAAGGGCCTATAACACTACCTTGGGGAACGCCAGAAATCACTTTTGTTTTACTCGATGACTTTCCGTCAGTTACTACGAACTGTGACTCCTCTGACAGGAAATCACAAATCCAGTCACATAACTGAGACGATAATCCATAAGCACGCAATTTCACTACGAGCCGCTTGTGTGGTGCAGTGTCAAAAGCCTTCCGGAAATCCAGAAATACGGAATAGATCTCAAATCCCTTGTCAATAGCACTCAGCACTTCATGTGAATAAAGAGTTAGTTCTTAAATAAATTTAGAAACTAAATATGTTCTCATTATCTGCTAATTAAGAGATATAATTTTATAGCAAAGAATTAACATAGTAAGACAAGTATTACTAATAGTAACTGTCTATACGTCTTGAGGAAACGTAGCACACGACGCGCAAATTACCCAGACTATAGTCGACCACTGTTTGAGAACGAGAGTACTTAGCGACTTTAAATAAACTTCAAACATAATTTCCAACCTTTTTTCTGAACTTCTATCTTACACGCTTAACTTCAAACATTTAATACATTAACCCATCAGACGTTTAATCCATATATTCCTAGAATTTCTTTTGAGTTTTATGATTTTCACGTATGACATTTACTAGTGACCACAGACAATAGCTGAAACAATAATTTGTTGTTGTGACTTCTGAAAGGAGCTTTTTTCAGTGATCGACAATGAACCCAAGGGCACATAGGATCGGAAACTACTGTAGAACAGGAACAGCCAAAATAAAACATATTGTACTCTATCCAGTGTTTATTATTATGAATTTGATAATCAGTCGTTATTATTGCAAGTTATGAATTATTAAGTAGTCATATTAGGTAGGCAGGCCTTTCGGCCTTCATGGCGTGTTCGGACGGAGTTTAGAGTTTTAGTTTATACATGGGAAGTGGATTCTTTAAGAAATCAGGGGTTTACTATTAGTGATATAATGGTTATTAATGTTGGTCTTCAAACAAATCGCAAAAGTATCCGGAAAACGTAGGCTGGCTTCGTCGTTATATGCAGCAAGAAGATAGGCATATGTTTCCAAGATAAAATGTATTTCCTCTTGGCCTTGCTTTGTGCGAGGTAGATACAAGATGAAGTATGATTTGTTGTAGATGGAGCCGCGTGTTAAATTGTAGTGCTCCTTAGGGTATGAGTCCACACGCTCAGTGTAGCGTCTGAATGATGAAACCATTTTAAAAACCACTGTAGACTGTCAGTCTTATTATGCAAAGTGTCTTTATTGCACAATGTATATGTTTTAGATTACTGACCACTTTTGGTCTTTGGCCATTACTAAAGGTATAACATTGATAATGAGAGCGTAACATTTGAAAGCCTTTCCGCGCTGTCTGGGAACGACCCTTGTTCACACACACACACACACACACACACACAAACACACACACACACACACACACACACGCACACACACCAATCGAGCATTATATGATACAACGCGTGATCTCGGTAAAAACACTATTAACAGCTGGCTTACTGATCCTTGTAAATATTTTAAAGGGTGCAACGTGTCCTTTTGCTTCCTCATACATAAACATATCCAAGAAGGTGGGAAACATGCATCATCAAAACATTATACATAAACACGCTATTTTGAAGGGAATCAAAGTTTATCGAAAGAGAGAGCTACAGGCATGTGATCACAGCATAATCTTAATGAAACTATTGCACACATTACAGCCATTACTAGTGTGATCAAATATTCGTTTCTCTCATACAGAAGTTTAAATAAATAAAAGGGTTTAATAACACCTCGAATCATCTGTGTAGCACTAATCAACAACTGATTTTTCTAGCAATGATTGTAAGTAATTTCGAAGTTCAATGCGCAATATATTTGTTAAGGATTAACGGAAAGTACGCACTGTTCTGGTTGCATGACAGCAGCTCGCTCTGCCGATAAACTTTCACTCTCTGCAAAATGACTTTTCTGAGCATAGTCTTTGGGCGATGCAAGATTACCGAGTTTTTGTAACAGATATGTTACGTATGCTGAGAGAGACAGAGACAGACAGAAAGGGAGAGGGGGAGGGGGGGACAATTGTCAGTCCCCACGTAGCATGGAACAGGTTTCAGATATGACACACACATCACAAACGCTGCAGGTTTCAAATATGACACACACATCACCAGCGCTATGTAAGTAATTTAACAACATTCTAGTATTGCCCTTCTTAAGGACCGGAGGCAGAGACTGTTTAAGGCAATCGTTATCAAAATTTTAGCATACAACCACTAACAACATACATTTATAATGTTAGTGGGTGCACGCAAAATATTTATAATGAATAATAATTTAACAACAGTTGTAATATGCAAGCCTAATGATGTTCACCAATGTATCTAACCTTTTAGTGTTCTTTTGGTACTGTATTCACAGACATTTTCAAAGGGTCAAAAGGATGAAACTGGCCAGTGATGTGAAATATGTACGTTGTGGAATAAAGGCACTTTACATAATAAAACCGGCAGCTTACGGTGGTTTTTAAAATGGTTTCATCATTTATAAACTTCTAGTGTAACAGAAGGTCCTCATGAAAACTATTTACTGATGTTTACGTGAAGAGCTTTTGTGGAAAGCAGTAAGCAGTTGAACAGCTTCATACAACGGCGGAGCCTGACGTTAACGTCTCAATTGACGGTGTTCACAAAACAACAACCGATTCCGGCGTCATCGCCTTTCAATTTTAGAACATTAATTCGATATTTTTGCGTAGACATTCAACACCATCATCTTTATAGAACTGTACTCAGGTTATGCAGAACTTTCTAATGACATGAAAAAGAAGTTGCCCTGATAGATACTCGAGTTAAGAGTTTTACACATAAATCGACATTACGAACTTCTCTAGCTACTATCATTTGTCTAAAACCTCGTTTCGAAATCTTGTACCGTTCATGAAATACAACAGGATCACATTTCAGGTCATTCATGCTGTATACGTGTTCAACTGCGTAACTTGTACAACCGGAATGCTTAGTAAACGATTTCGAGTCCAGAAACTAAGTTTCTGGGAAATGGTGTCACAGAAAGGAGGAAGTACTCGTAATTTGCTGCGTTTGTAACTCTTGTAAATGGTTCAAATGGCCCTGAGCACTATGGGACTTAACATCTTAGGTCATCAGTTCCCTAGAACTTAGAACTACTTAAACCTAACTAACCTAAGGACATCACACAACATCCAGCCATCACGAGGCAGAGAAAATCCCTGACCCCGCCGGGAATCGAACCCGGGAACCCGGGCGTGGGAAGCGAGAACGCTACCGCACGACCACGAGATGCGGGCGTAACTCTTGTATCTCTTTTATCTACCAAGGTATTGAAAGAATTTCGTTTTACCGAACGATATAACTGTTTATTAGTTTTGGAAATTTCTTGGTAAAAGGAATTCACTGATGTCAGATTTATCAAGGCTTGCAGTGGAATTACAGCAGAAAACACCGAGGTAATTCGGGACACAAGTACCACGACAGTTATTAATAAGAATCTGCAGAAGGTGTTTACCAAAACATGAGATAATAATGTGATTTGTTAGTTGTGTGTACCCTGTCTATGAACCAACAAGAACTCAGAAACGTTTGGATATGAAACATATACTTTACGCTATAGGCAGACACTCAAATGTCGCCGGCCGAAGTGGCCGTGCGGTTAAAGGCGCTGCAGTCTGGAACCGCAGGACCGCTACGGTCGCAGGTTCGAATCCTGCCTCGGGCATGGATGTTTGTGATGTCCTTAGGTTAGTTAGGTTTAACTAGTTCTAAGTTCTAGGGGACTAATGACCTCAGCAGTAGAGTCCCATAGTGCTCAGAGCCATTTTGAACTCAAATGTCGTAGAGTTACATGTGAATTTCCTCAAATGTGTAAAACCAATTAATGATGTGAACAAATACCTGACACATGTTGCGCATCACAGAGATATTGCGGGGAATTCTTATTTCGATAAAATCATCGCACCCTGCTGTCTTTTTCAGGATTTGTTCTAGTTTCGTGGGTTTTTTACTCTTCCGTGACGTTTACGGCTTATATATGCTGGACGCTTACTTCAGCTAAACGAAGATCAAATGTGGTTTTTAAAGTAACTGATTTCTGATCTTCAGAAACTGGCGCTCTTTGTGCATTTATTTATTTAATACAGTTTGACCTTTACCGTACCTGCAGATTACTTACTCGAAGAACAAGGGAAATCCTGTCACGTCGTCACTTACCTTTGTTACTTCGTTCTAAAAGTTTGACCTTCATCGTGACTGTCACGCACGAAACAGTAACAGTGTCTTGTGTTATTTTATTCCTAATCATGCTGTTCCTCCTCTAAGATTCTTCACCGGCCCCGGTGGCCGAGCGGTTCTAGGCGCTTCAGTCCGGAACCGCGGACTGCTACGGTCGCAGGTTCGAATCCTGCCTCGGGCATGGATGTGTGTGATGTCCTTACGTTAGTAAGGTTTAAGTAGTTCTAAGTTCTAAGGGACTGATAATCTCAGATGTTAAGTCCAATAGTGCTCAGAGCCATTTGAACCATTTTTTAAGATTCTTCCGGTTGCACGAAGATATCATTGTCACAGAAATAATTGTGTTACTGTAAAAGATGCTTACGCTACTATTGCACATCACTTTTTCTGTACCATATGAAATTTTCTTACAAGTTGTATGTTGAAACTTCCTGGCAGATTAAAACTGTGTGCCGGACCGAGACTCGAACTCGGGACCTTTGCCTTTCGCGGGCAAGTGTTCTACCGCAATATCCTTTCTTTCAGGAGTGCTAATTCGCAAGGTTCGCAGGAGAGCTTCTGTAAAGTTTGGAAGGTAGGAGACGAGGTACTGGCAGAAGCAAATCTGTGAGGACGGGGCGTGAGTCGTGCTTGGGTAGCTCAGTTGGTAGAGCACTCGCCCGCGAAAGGCAAAGGTCCCGAGTTCGAGTCTCGGTCCGGCACACAGTTTTAATCTGCCAGGAAGTTTCATATCAGCGCACACTCCGCTGCAGAGTGAAAAATCTCATTCTGGAAGTTGTATGTTTTCAGACAGTGTACCCGGTTTTAGCTGCAAGAAAATTTCCTTGTCTTGGATCTGTGTCTCTGCAACACGTACGTCCTGCATGTATTGTTCGCCATTTAATTTATTTACCGATGGAATCCCCTCCAATTGTTAGGTAATCCAGGAAATCTTTACGCTGATAATTAATCTCTCTCCTCAGCGTCCTCCCCTTTCTCTTATATCGCAGTCCACGATTTCGCGAAAACCGTTCGTCATATCTCGTTTTTACTGTGACTGCTGTGTTAACTTTGCTGCAGTACCAAGAAGTTGTGTAACTATGCAAGAGGAGAGCGCCGAACAGGGGAGCGTATTCACTGCGTTGTGCGTCATGGAGCTTCTGGAGCGGTGGCTCATTTACACGAAACTTGTTTTCCACAGTCGATGAACTCCAATGAGGGTCATCAGCAGCTACAGCGATAAGTGTGCCGCGTCTACTGCTCGGACTCCACTCGGCACTGCAGTACGTTTTCGGAAGTCACCGCAATCCCTAGATAAAGCATGCTCGCTCGTCGAACGGAGACCTGTGCGCTCTGCGTTGTGCTGCTGAGCTTTCTGACGCTGTCATTGGGCGCCCACCTCCGTCAGTCGTCCACAGTTGTCGTCTGGGACCGCGAGGAGTCCGGGCTAGATGGCGCACCTTCGAACGACGCAGAGTCTAGCAGCGAGACTGCGCTCACTGACCTGGTCAGCAGGTCGTTCATAGACATGCCGGGCATCAAGACGTGTCCGCCCGGTCAGCAGATGGACTGGATAGGCAAGTGCAGGACGGCGATTCGATCCTCCAGAGGTACGGTGTCTCACCCCCAGGAAGAATCTCCTATTTTACTAATTCCTGCTTCGACTAACATCAGATTGTAGGCCTTATTAAACGTTTCCGTGCAGATGAGGCCTAGTCAAAAATGGTTCAAATGGCTCTGAGCACTATGGGACTTAACTTCTGAGGTCATCAGTTCCCTAGAGCTTAGAACTACTTAAACCTAACCAACCTAAAGACATCACACACATCCATGCCCGAGGCAGAATTCGAACCTGCGACAGTAGCGGTTGCGCGGTCCAGACTCTAGCGCCTAGAACCGCTCGGCCACTGCGGCCGGCTGGGGCCTAGTCAAACGTTTGATAACTTTTGTTAGATCTGTAAACTTTAACTTATAAAGTTAGTTTAGTTTCACATCAGTAAACAACCCCATTCTTTAAAGAATGGAACTCCCATGTACAAAACAGCTTCATGCTTCTGATTACTAATTACCTTACCAATGAGTTAGTATATTAAGTATCTGGCGTTAAGCATGTAAGCGAGAAAAATGTTAGAAAAGGTTTGAAATTATATTTAAAGTTTGTTGTGGTTGCTGAGTCCTCTCAGTATAAAACACTGGTTGAGTATAATCCAAGTAACTTGCACTCCTCTTTCAGCAAAAGCTAGTTTTTCTCGCATCTCAATGTTTACGACGTAATATCTCCTGCACAGTGTGTCATATGATGATATTATACGACATTCAGTGCTACTTGTGGACACTGTCTGCAAAATTTGTTCCGAATAGAGTTAGTAGTAGAGAAGAAATGTCTCATCCCTGAAGTGTCAATTTTACTGCACGCAGGCCGAAAATGTAGAGAGTGATAAACGTTTTACCTTTCATCATTTTGTGGTTGGTATCGGCGAAAGGTTTGAAATTATGTGTAAAAGTTGATGGAAGTCAGGAAGCGCTCTCATTCCCAAATATTGGATGAATATAGTCTGGGTATTTGTTCGCCTTGAGTTGCGCTGCCTCAGGCCATATACATAGCTTATAACTGTAATATCTGTCTTACTGTGCTCAACCTCTCATATAAGAGAGCACCTCTTAATGAGTAATTTATGTCAGTATTTTCAATTTTTAAAATCGGTATATATATATATATATATATATATATATATATATATATATATATATATATATATATAAAGGTGAAACGTCCCCTTTGAACAATTTATACAGGACTGTGCTTAACCTGACACACAATATTTTGTTAGCGCAACGCAATCTGACTTTCAAAATTCCCTACAAAAGAATGGCCCTGACTAACATTAAACTATACCTTTCACAAATCACTTACCTCACAAAAATCTTCGCTGCTCAAGCTACTGCAATACAGCAAGCGCCACTACTGCCAGCTAAATAAAAGATTCAAACTATGGAAGGCACTAACTACTGATAGGGATAGTTAGCAAATGAAAGATATTAATAGAGAGCAAACAATGTATTTACCTTAATATCATCATATATAAATATAGCAGTTCATGACAAATTACAAATCTCCGCCATCTCTCTCCCCACATCCACCACTGCTGGCGGCTCACCTCCAACTGCGCAACGCTACGCGCTGTTCACAGCCAGCTGCCTAACACTACAATGGCGAGTATTACAACAATGCAAAGCAGCCACAGACTGCACACAGCACAGCCAGTGATTTTCATACAGAGGTGGCGTTACCATAAAAAAACCTAAACAGCCTACTTACATAAAGAAAACATAAACAGCCTACTTACAAAGGGTAGTCCAAGAACGAAACTCGTCTAGCTTGAAGGGGCAAACCAGATGGTGCTGTGGTTGGCCCGCTAGATGGTGCTGCCATAGGTCAAACAGATATCAACATGGTTTTTTTAAAAATAGGAACCTCCACTTTTTGTTACATATTCGCGTAGTACGTAAATAAATTTGAATGTTTTGGTTAGACCACTTTTTTCGCTTTGTGACAGATGGCGCTGTAATAGTCACAATCGTATAAGTACGTGGTATCACGTAACATTCCGCCAGTGCGGACGATATTTGCTTCGTGATACATTACCCGCGTTAAAATGGACCGTTTACCAGTTGCGGAAAAGGCCGATATCGTGCTGATATATGGCTATTGTGATCAAAATGCCCAAAGCGCGTGTGCTATGTATGCTGCTCGGTATCTTGGACGACATCATCCAAGTGTCCGGACCGTTCGCCGGATAGTTACGTTATTTAAGGAAACAGGAAGTGTTCAGCTACATGTGTAACGTCAACCACGACCTGCAACAAATGATGATGACCAAGTAGTTGTTTTAGCTGCTGTCGCGGCTAATCCGCACATCAGTAGCACAGAAATTGTGCGAGAATCGGGAATCCAAAAACGTCGGTGTTGAGAATGCTACATCAACATCGATTGCACCCGTACCATATTTCTGTGCACCAGGAACTGCATGGCGACGACTCTGAACGTCGTGTACAGTTCTGCCACTGGGCACAAGAGAAATTACGGAACGATGACAGATTTTTTGGACGCGTTGTATTTAGCGACGAAGCGTCATTCACCAACAGCGGTAACGTAAACCGGCATAATATGCACTATTGAGCAACGGAAAATCCACGATGGCTGCGACAAGTGGAACATCAGCGATCTTGGCGGGTTAATGTATGGTGCGGCATTATGGGAGGAAGGATAATTGGCCCCCATTTTATCGATGACAATCTAAATGGTGCAATGTATGCTTATTTCCTACGTAATGTTCTACCGATGTTACTGCAAGATGTTTCACTGCATGACAGAATGGCGATGTACTTCCAACATGATGGATGTCCGGCACATAGCTCGCGTGCGGTTGAAGCGGAATTGAATAGCATATTTCATGACAGGTGGATTGGTCGTCTAAGCACCATACCATGGCTCGCACGTTCACCGGTTCTGACGTCCCCGGATTTCTTTCTGTGGGGAAAGCTGAAGGATATTTGCTATAGTGATCCACCGACAACGCCTGACAACATGCGTCAGCACATTGTCACTGCATGTGCGAACATTACGAAAGGCGAGGAATGTCGTTACACGTATTGTCAAATGCATTGAGGTTGACGGGCATCATTTTCAGCATTTATTGCATTAATGTGGAATTTACAGGTAATCACGCTGTAGCAGCGTGCGCTCTCAGAAATGATAAGTTCACAAAGGTACATGTATCACATTGGAACAACCGAAATAAAATGTTCAAACGTACCTACGTTCTGTATTTTAATTTAAAAAACCTACCTGTTACCAACTGTTCGACTAAAATTGTGAGCCATGTGTTTGTGACTATTGCAGCGCAATCTATCACAAAGCGAAAAAAGTGGTCCAACTAAAACATTCATATTTCTTTACGTACTACACGAATATGTAATAAAAATGGGGGTTACTATTTAAGAAAACGCAGTTGATATCCGTTTGGCCTATGGCAACACCATCTAGCGGGCCAACCATAGCGCCATCTGGTTTCCCCCTTCAAGGTAGACAAGTTTCATTCTTTGTAGTTTTTTCGTTTGACGCTTATTTCGTGAGATATTTGGTCCGGTCACGGTCAATGGAGCACCCTGTATACTTGTAATAATGAAAATCGAATTTTTGTTGCCCCTCGAAGCCATTAAATAGGCAACTTGCAACTATGTTTGGGTTCCGACAGTCCATAGTCGGTTAGTAATATAGACCTGCTCACTCAAAGTTAAGTGAGAATGTCAGATATTTCATTATTATATAGACAGTTGTATACTTCCACCGACGAACCTTTGTGGGCCCCAACATCGACTGCAATATTATTCAGTTTTTATATCTAAACGACTGCTTTGCCTGTGTATGTGACCCGCCCTATCTTCTATAAACAACAACGATATACAGGGTGTTCATTTTAATTGGAGACTTTGCAATATCTCGAAAGCTGCACATTGGATAAGGAAAAGTTATAGTTGCATTTTTTTTTCTCGGACATCCACCGATACCACACTCAACCCGCCATCAAATTCGATGCGTGGGTGGTGGGAGGGGGGGGGGCAACTTTGAAATCTTTAAGGGGAA
The DNA here is from genome assembly GCF_021461385.2 of Schistocerca piceifrons. Classification (NCBI taxonomy): domain Eukaryota; kingdom Metazoa; phylum Arthropoda; class Insecta; order Orthoptera; family Acrididae; genus Schistocerca; species Schistocerca piceifrons. The sequence goes on along the minus strand of NC_060140.1, from coordinate 365,628,410 downwards.
CCACCGTTTTCTATTGCATATTACAATTCTACGACAAAATATACATACTTTTTGTCTGAAGCTTTTTGTTTCGTCACAAATGGCGCTGTAATCGGAGGAACAGCATTGGGTATACAATCATAATTTACGACGCGCTACTCAATGACCCTTGAATATCCCATGGCACGTGGGACTCTGCATCTATGTTGGGAGGGTAGGACAGGCGAGTATTTCATTACTCTCGACTGGACACCCCCGTTTGCAGCGTTGTATTCTTCCGACATATCGAACAGGGGACTACTTGAAGCGCCATTGTGGCCGTGTAACGAACTATGACGTGTCATAAGAGGCAATACACTGCGACCGGAGCTCACATGTCGTCCTGCCGTAGTACGCATAGCGGCTCCTAAACATTTCAATACTTGCGCAATGTTTATTGCCTGCGCATCTACCTATCATGTAGAGAACAGACGTGCAAGTGGACGATGAATGTTACATCCGCAGAAGAAAAAACTGAAAAGATCCTGTTTTACGGAAAATGTAGGAGAAATGTTGAGGCTGCTGTTGGCTTAAACGGCGAGCGTTTTCAGACAAAGCTCGCTCTCGTTCACTCTATTACAAGGTTGTGAAGGTAACTAACTATGTCTGGTGGCAGTGTACAGACCGGCAAAACGAAACGAAGCAAACATGTTACAGGAGAAGCTAATGAAGTAGCTGTACTAGCGGCAGTGAACCACAACCCACGGATAAGCGTCCGGAAATTAAATAGCGATTCCGGTACGTTCGTATGTAGTATTCTCAAAATACTGCATCGTCATAAGTATCATCCATACAACGTATTACTGGATCAAGAATTTCATGGCGCCGATTTCCATAACCGGATAATGTTTTGTGAATGGGCACATCAACAAATGCAAACGACTCCCACATTCTTTGCCGAGGTACCATCTTCCGGTGAGTCTACATTCACCAACCATGGTAGCATTAATATATGGTGTGGCATCATGGGGAACAAATTCATTAATCCATATTTTATCTATAGCACTTTGAATGGACGCAAATATCGAACGTTTTTGGAACAGGAACTACAGATACTACTGCAGGATGTTGGCCCTGGAGGTTCGACAAAGTATGTGGTTTCAGCATGACTATTGCCCCGCACACTACGCAATTGAAGTACAGGAGGTATTAGACCGTGTTTACACGGGTCAGTGGATCGGCAGAGGTGGCCCTATTAATTGGTCCACTATATCGCCAGATTTGACGTCTCCAGATTTCTTCTCCGTGGGGATATTTAAAAGATAAGGTATATCAGGAAATGCCAACAGGCCCTGAAGACACGGTCGACAACATCAGAAACGCCTGTGCTGCCATTCCCGCAGATAAGTTTCTGTCCTGTGTACAGTTATTTTAAAATCGGATCACTAACTGTATTCAAGCTGGTGGTGCTACGTTTGAACAGTTACTGTAATTGGAGAAGTAGAGTAACGTTCGCTTCGAGCTACGGACACAGTGGCGCGTCGAGTAGTCCCATATTCGATATGTCAAAGGAATACAGTGTTGCAGATGGGGTTTCTAATTATAAGTTATGAAATACTGGCCTGTCCTACCCGCAGCAGCATACAGGTGAGGTCCTGCGTGCCATTGGATATTCAAGGGTCATTGAGTAGCATGTCGTATATTACGATTGTGTGCCCATTTCCCGATTACAGTAACATCTGTGGCGAAACGAAGAAAATGCTTCATATAAAATGTAAGCAGATTTTGCCGTAGAATCGTAATCTGCAATAAAAAAGTTGGTTCCCACTGAAGATTTGAAAGTTGCCTCCCGCCAACCACGCACTGGGTGGGGTAGAGGTCGACTGTGATATCACTGGATGTCCACCTCCGAGAGAAACAAACTGTAATTATAACTTTTTTTGATTCAGTGTGTTCCGCCATGATCATTCTCAGACTTTATTCCATTATTGGAATTTCCACCTAACAGAAAGAATACAAATTTAAGAGACGTGCAACGTGCTGATCGTTTTATTTTGTTCAGCTTTAAGATTTTTGCTGTCATTTAAAGTTTAGTTCCATTCAGATTCTATTTTCTTCTGTTTTCAAATTTTTGTTGTCATCTAAAATTTAGTTTCATTCAAATTCAAAATATAAGTAGTTACTTGATAGGAATCTTAGCCTGTAACATGTCAGTGGGATGGAGAAATGACCTAAACGATGTTTTAGGAAATTTGTGCCTTGCATTCGTTACAAGATTCTAGAAAAAGGGTGAGGATATTCATTTTAATATACGGGAAAATGATTGCAAATCACACTTTTAGTAGTTCAGTAGCAGAGCACATGATGTTGTAAGTAGGCTGTTTAGGTTTTTATATTGGTAACGCCACGTAGCGCTCTGTATGAAAATCACTGGCTGTGCTGTGGGCAGTCTGTGGCTGATTGGCATTGTTGTAATATTCGCCATTGTAGTGTTGGGCAGTTGGCTGTTAACAGCTCGTAGCGTTGCGCAGTTGGAGGTAACCCGCCAGCCGTGGTGGATGTGGGAAGAGAGATGGCGGCGCGCCCGGGTTCCCGGGTTCGATTCCGGCGGGTTCAGGGATTTTCTCTGCCTCGTGATGACTGGGTGTTGTGTGATGTCCTTAGGTTACTTAGGTTTAAGTAGTTCTAAGTTCTAGGGGACTGATGACTATAGATGTTAAGTCCCATAGTGCTCAGAGCCATTTGCACCATTTTTTAGAGATGGCGGAATTTTGAGAGCGGACGATCTGGACGTGTGTCCATCAGAAAGATAAAATTTGTAATACTGGATATCATGGACTGATATATATATTATGACTTTTGAACGCTATTAAGGTAAATACATTGTATCTTCCCTATCAAAATCATTCATTTGCTAACTATGCCTATCAGTAGTTAGTGCCTTCAGTAGTTTGAATCTTTTATTTAGCTGGCAGTAGTGGCGCTCGCTGTATTGCAGTAGTTCGAGTAACGAAGATTTTTGTGTGGTAAGTGATTTGTGAAACGTATAGGTTAATGTTAGTTAGGGCCATTCTCTTGTAGGGATTATAGAAAGTCAGATTGCGTTGCGCTAAAAATATTGGCTGTCAATTTAATGTTGATCAGAATAGGTAAAGAGCGAAATGTCTGAGTACGTTCAGTTATGCTCAGCTGTTTAAAAATCAAAGAATGTAAGAGGTTTATCAGCACAGTAATTCATTAATTTTTCTAAGGGGACGTTTCATAATGTGCTTCATGTACGCACTTAATGCAGAAACGAATCGCGTTCGTGTCCTACAGTGCTTAGTCACATTAATATGACAACTTGTCAAAAGTCTGAATAATCACCTTTTGAATCGCGGACCGCTGCGAGACGTAGAGGGAGAGAGTCACTTAGGTTCTGGAAGGTACCGACAGGGATGCAGAGCCATGCCTACTCCACTGTCGTGGCCAGCTCTTTTAGGTTTCTCGTTTGAGAAGAGCCCGATCGAGGTGGCTCCTAAAGGTCTCCATGGGGTTCAAGTACGGTGGCCAGGGAAGTACGGTGAACTCACCCTAGTACTCTTCGAACCATGGACGTATTGTATTGTATTGTTGTATTTAAAAACACCGTTACTAGTTTCTATTTTACAAAATTCATCTTCAGACGGCTTACATAATTTTATGTTCAAAACCCTTGTTACGTTGTTTTACAGGTATTTTGCCATCAAATGACTGCCTGGAATATTTGTTTTGAACCTATTTCGCGAGTGAATAACATTCATGTTGTCTTTGAGGTGTACTTCGTCGTACCAGTGGTCGAATTATTGTTACGTTTCTGGAAATTGCACATAATGACTATCATGGTACGAACAAAAATTTCCTTAACCACCATTTTGGACTGCGCTGTGAATTGAACGCTAAGGATCCGTACCCAAAGACCGGAAAGTTGCACAGGTCACACCAATATTCAAGAAAGGTGTTACGAGTAATTCACTAAATTACAGGCCCATATAGTTAACGTCGATATGCAGCAGGAGTTTGGAACATATATTCTGTTTGAACATTATGAATCACCTCGAAGAAAACGGTTTATTGACACACAGTCAACATGGGGTTGGAAAACATCGTTCCTGTGAAACGCAACTACATCTTTATTCACATAAAGTGTTGAGTGCTATTGACAAGGGATTTCAGATCGATTCCATATTTCTGGCTTTCCGGAAGGCTTTTGACACGGTACCACATAAGCGGCTCGTAGTGAAATTGCGTGCTTATGCAATATCGTCTCAGTTATAGGACTGGATTTGTGATTTCCTGTCAGAGAGGTCACAGTTCGTTGTAACTGACGGAAAGTCATCGACTAAAACAGAAGTGATTTATGGAGTTCTCCAAGGTAGTGTTATAGGCCCATTGCTGTTCCTTATCTACACTCCTGGAAATGGAAAAAAGAACACATTGACACCGATGTGTCAGACCCACCATACTTGCTCCGGACACTGCGAGAGGGCTGTACAAGCAATAATCACACGCACGGCACAGCGGACACACCAGGAACCGCGGTGTTGGCCGTCGAATGGCGCTAGCTGCGCAGCATTTGTGCACCGCCGCCGTCAGTGTCAGCTAGTTTGCCGTGGCATACGGAGCTCCATTGCAGTCTTTAACACTGGTAGCATGCCGCGACAGCGTGGACGTGAACCGTATGTGCAGTTGACGGACTTTGAGCGAGGGCGTATAGTGGGCATGCGGGAGGCCGGGTGGACGTACCGCCGAATTGCTCAACACGTGGGGCGTGAGGTCTCCACAGTACATCGATGTTGTCGCCAGTGGTCGGCGGAAGGTGCACGTGCCCGTCGACCTGGGACCGGACCGCAGCGACGCACGGATGCACGCCAAGACCGTAGGATCCTACGCAGTGCCGTAGGGGACCGCACCGCCACTTCCCAGCAAATTAGGGACACTGTTGCTCCTGGGGTATCGGCGAGGACCATTCGCAACCGTCTCCATGAAGCCGGGCTACGGTCCCGCACACCGTTAGGCCGTCTTCCGCTCACGCCCCAACATCGTGCAGCCCGCCTCCAGTGGTGTCGCGACAGGCGTGAATGGAGGGACGAATGGAGACGTGTCGTCTTCAGCGATGAGAGTCGCTTCTGCCTTGGTGCCAATGATGGTCGTATGCGTGTTTGGCGCCGTGCAGGTGAGCGCCACAATCAGGACTGCATACGACCGAGGCACACAGGGCCAACACCCGGCATCATGGTGTGGGGAGCGATCTCCTACACTGGCCGTACACCACTGGTGATCATCCAGGGGACACTGAATAGTGCACGGTACATCCAAACCGTCATCGAACCCATCGTTCTACCATTCCTAGACCGGCAAGGGAACTTGCTGTTCCAACAGGACAATGCACGTCCGCATGTATCCCGTGCCACCCAACGTGCTCTAGAAGGTGTAAGTCAACTACCCTGGCCAGCAAGATCTGCGGATCTGTCCCCCATTGAGCATGTTTGGGACTGGATGAAGCGTCGTCTCACGCGGTCTGCACGTCCAGCACGAACGCTGGTCCAACTGAGGCGCCAGGTGGAAATGGCATGGCAAGCCGTTCCACAGGACTACATCCAGCATCTCTACGATCGTCTCCATGGGAGAATAGCAGCCTGCATTGCTGCGAAAGGTGGATATACACTGTACTAGTGCCGACATTGTGCATGCTCTGTTGCCTGTGTCTATGTGCCTGTGGTTCTGTCAGTGTGATCATGTGATGTATCTGACCCCAGGAATGTGTCAATAAAGTTTCCCCTTCCTGGGACAATGAATTCACGGTGTTCTTATTTCAATTTCCAGGAGTGTATATAAAAGATTTGGGAGACGATCTGGGCAGCCGTCTTCGGTTGTTTGCAGATGACGCTGTCGTTTATCGAATAATAAAGTCATCAGAAGATCAAAACAAACTGAAAAACGATTTAGAAAATATATCTGAATGGTGCGAAAAGTGGCAGTTGACCCTAAATAACGAAAAGTGTGAGATCATTAACATGAGTGCTGAAAGGAACTCGTAAAAACTTCGGTTACACGATAAATCAGTCTAATCTAAAAGCCGTAAATTCAACTAAATACCTAGGTATTACAATTACGAACAACTTAAATTGGAAAGAACACATAGAAAATGTTGTGCGGAAGGCTAACCAAAGACTGCGTTTTATAGGCAGGCCACTTAGAAAATGTAACAGACCTACTAAGTAGACTGCCTTCATTGTGCTTGTCCGTCCTCCTTTAGAATACTGCTGAGTGGTGTGGGATCCTTATCAGATAGGACTCACGGAGTACATCGAAAAAGTTCAAAGAAAGGCAGCACGTTTTGTATTATCGCGAAATATGGGAGAGAGTGTCACAGAAATGATACAGGATTTGGGCTGGAAATCATTAAAAGAAAGGCGTTTTTCGTTGCGACGGAATTTTCTCACGAAATTCCAATCACCAACTTTCTTCTCCGAATGCGAAAATATTTTGTGGATACCGACCTACACAGGGAGAAACGATCACCACGATAAAATAGGGGAAATCAGAGCTCGTACGGAAAGATATAGATGTTCGTTCCTTCCGCGCGCTATACGAGATTGGAAGAATAGAGAATTGTGAAGGTGGTTCGATGAACCCTCTGCCGGGCACTTAAATGTGATTTGCAAAGTATCCATGTAGATGTAGCTGCACATCTGGGGGGGGGGGGGGGTAGAAAAAATGATTGGGTGACCAACGTTTGGATCTCGTGCATACTTCCGTCTTCCACCAGCTTCTTTTTATTTGTGTGTGGAGTGTAGTGGTGATTTATTCGCACTGACTTGATAGTCTGATGTCATAAATAATGATGATAACTGATCTGCTGAAAATGCAGCCGTTTACTCACATCTGCGCTAACACTTTTATGAATGTCCGCTGACGAGTGTGTTGAAAGCGCCTTTCCCTGTCTATTAAGGCTGTGCTTTATCTACATTGCTACCCGTTCAGACCGCACTTGTTTTCTCCATCGGTGAACCACAAGCAAGGTCACCACCGATAAGGTGGCTGTCGCTCGGCAGACGTTCTCGACAGAGTAGTTTGCTTGGGGAAGTAAGTAGTCACAATTCGCGTTCAACACATGCAGCACCCACGCGTATCGGTGGCGTGTATGATTTGTTTTCTAGCGCTGGTTCCCCAGACGCTGACGTCACCGGACCAGCTTCTCCACATATTCATCAGCGTGGTGGAGGCGGTCTCAGGTAGGCCGCGATCGAATGGTACCGGCTGCAACTCGCCGCATAATGAGTCCGACGACGCGTTGATGGAAGAGTTCCTCGAGCTCGTAAGAAACGTCTCGGAGGTGGCGGTCGTTCTCGATGACGAAGGACGCCGACCACGTCAGGAGCCTCCGAATACTGCGGATTCCGGAAATGAAACGGAATCTGGCCTTCTGGATAGGTCGCTGGTAAACGCGACACCGACGCTGAAGACATGTCCTCCTGGTCAGCAACGCGACCGGCTGGGCAAATGCAGGACCGCGATACCTTCCGCTAAAGGTAACTTGCAGCTCTTCAACACGTGAGTTCTAGTTCCTTCTTGGTGGTTCCCAGTACATAATTGCTGCACACGGAGCGGATATTCCGGAACTCCACGTTTCACGCCATCCCATTCAGTGTCTTCCACTTGGCCCGGCTGGAATAGGGTGAGCGGCGTGCTGTTTGGTGATGACGCTATAAGGGGCAGGAAAGTGTCGTCTTTGGTTGACTGTAGGAGGATACAGTGTGGCTGGGAAGGAATTTCGATTTGGTGTAATGAATGGGAGCTTGTTCTAAATGTGGAAAAATGTAAGCTAATGTAGATATAGGGTGGCGCACGAAATGTGTTACCATTTTGTTTTTGAATACAAACTTTATTGTCAATACAATCTAAAAGGTACATATACTACAATGAAGAGACGTCCTTGGAGATTTGTTCTAACTCAGCACATGCTCAATATGTCCACCATTTCATTTTCTAACTTCCTTCAAACGAACACTGAAGTTAGTTATTACCCTACGGCACAAGTCTTCCGTAATTTCACTGCAAGCTTGAAGAATAAATCTCCTGAGCTCCATTAAATCACGTGGACGTTTCGGGAAAATTATTTCCTTTAGGTACTCCCAGAGAAAAAAGTCACGGGGATTGAGGTCTGGACTATTAGGGGAGGGGGGGGGGGGGCAATTTTGTCCGTCATTGAAGCGACCTAGAAACCTGAGTGAAATGATCCGAATGTCGAAATGTTCGTGTAAAAACTACAACACAGTGTTTGCAGCATGTGGCCTTGCTCCATCTTGTATGAACCACTGCGTGTTGAAGGGCAAGGCAGTAGCAAGAAGCTATGGAATGAAGCTATTGCGAAGCATGCTCAAATAACTCTCGCTGTTCACAGTTTCTTCAAGGAAAAAGGGTCCAATATGTCTGTGACTGGAAATTGCTGCCCACGCTGTAATCCTCGGAGCATAATGTTGTCGTTCATGAAGCACTTGTGGGTTTTCAGCGGCCCAAAGGCGTACAATTTGTTTGTTAACCACACCGTCTAAATGAAAATGCGCCTCGTCTGAAAACCAAACGTTGCTGAGAGTTTCTTCCCTATCGTCCGCCCACTGAGTAAGCAGTAGTGTCTGCTGCTTGTGTTCTTCAGTGAGCCTCTGTGCACAGGTCATCTTGTATGGGTACATATGGAGGTCACTTTTAAAAATGCGTTGAACGGATCGTCTGGAAATACCCATTTGCACTGCTGCCTTTCTACACGATTTCCCGGGACTTCTCTGTACAACAATTCGTAGCGCTTCAATATTCTCCGGTGAACAAACAGGCTTAGGCCGAGGTCGCTTCGCTTCCAATACTGTTCCTTCCTGTACAAATTTATCGTACAACCTGTGGATGGTCTTCTTGCAAGGGACCCATCGTGTGTTAAACTGTTGTCGAAAACGCCTCTGAGCCACAACAAGGTTTTTCGTTTCATGATAAAGTAACACAATTGCCGATCGTTGCTATGTCATCAGTCTTCCATTGCCAGCCATTGCTGCTTACTAGTCTCCTAGCGGCAGTATCATGAATTACACGTCATTTCGTAACTCATTTGTTTTTCCAAGCTCTGATGGTACTGCTGTAGAGATCCCAGCGGGATATCTAATGTGCGTCGTAAATTGTGAAAGAAACAATCGGTAACACATTTCGTGCGTCACCCTATAGTAGAAAAAACAATCGTATAATATTCGAATACTCTATTCGTGATATGCTGCTTGAAACAGTATAGTCTAGGCGTAATGTTGCAAAGCGGCATAAAAGCGATCTTGTACGGGACGCTTATACGACACACTGTTGAGTACTGCTCGAATGTTTGGGATTCCCATCAGATCCTATTAAGGAAAGACATCGAAGAAAGTCAGAGGCGCGGTAGGATCGATCAATACGCGAGTATTATTGAATTGCCACTTGAACTCAAGTGGTAAGCCTTGGGGGAGGGGGGGGGGGAGGAGGAAAAGCACTCGCTTACTTCATATGAAAATAAAAATGACATTAGCGCAGAATCAATCCTTATGAAAATGAAAACTAACGAAAATATTAAAATCTTAGTGCACTAGAATAGAAAATGTAGAGATTTCAAAATAACTCACAAATTATAAAACGTGACATTCCATAAGCGGCAGAAAATCAGCGTCAACAATTTCGTGACACTGTAGTTTGATACATCCGGGAACAAAGATCTTCAGTAATTATCATATTGGTGTGCATTTCAGAGGGATTAGAAAACCAAAGCAGAAGAAAATTGTTGACAATCGGCCAACAGTCTTTGGAATGCATGTGACTAAACGTCCAGATTAATAATAGTAAATTGCATATTAGAACTCTCTTTGTCTTTAGCAGCCGGCCGCGGTGGCCGAGCGGTTCTAGGCGCTTCAGTCCGGAACCGTGCGACTTCCTCGGTCGCAGGTTCGAAGCCTGCCTCGGGCATGGATGTATGTGATGTCCTTAGGTTAGTTAGGTTTAAGTAGTTCTAAGTTCTAGGGGACTGATGACCTCAGATGTTAAGTCCCATAGTGCTCATAGCCATTTGAACCATTTTTGTCTTTAGTGCGATTCAAACAGATTAAGAAGATGAAAATGTTGGAAGCGTATGGAGAATTTTGAAGTTAGCGATTGAATTTAAAGTGACGTGAATAGTGTTAACTTTTACGCGTAAATCAGGGAAAATAAGAACAATGAAATGCATGTTTGTGTGTGGGATTCCGCGGACAGTCAGTCAACGTGAAAGGTTGCGGGGCGTAGAAGGTCGTCATACTGTAGCAGATCTGTCACCGACGCTTCGACCCCTGTTGCAAACACCGTCCTGTGGTTCTGCTGGTGTACTCTGCCGACGATGGTCCGCTCGTATCTAGTCGCAACCCCTCTATTGGCGATGGTTTTACTTCACAATTTACAAAAAAGATATTATTGGTCTGCTGTGGTAGAAGGAGTGGGAAGATTTACCGTAATTGGTCTTTCTCGAGTGGAAGTATTGCGTATCTGCTGTTATTTGTTGCCCTTGTAGTGTTGGTCATGTCGGATAACCGTGCACGGAACGTCGATGACAGATATCTTACTGTGCGATGCGTATGTAAGCCCAGAATAGATTCACAGTGAATGAAATATATGTTTTCCTCTGTGGCAATAAAAAAGTATTCGTAGGTTAGGTTAAAAAAATTACTGAAATTAAACTTGTAGTAAGTCATACAGATAATCATCATTTACACACAAGGAAAAAAAAATTATTTCTGCTCTGCTTTCTGCTCTGTTTTCTCTGAGCTACATGTTTTTCTTTGTGGCAATAAAAAAGTATTCGTAGGTTAGGATAAAACAATTTACTGAAATTAAACTTGTACTAAGTCATACAGATAATCGTCATTTACACACAAGGAAAAAAATTATTTGTGCTATGCTTTTTGAAAATATCTGCTACACATCTTATCTTCATTTTGAAACGAACAAAGTAAATCCGTCTTCAGTTTGAAGGATGACGTGAACACCTCAGTGTGTAGCAATTCAGGTTTTTCAACGCTCCACGACACTCTCTCGTGAGTGAAGAAAAACTGTCACCATTCGTGACGCCCTTCTTCATGTATGTTCAGAGCCCCCGTGGGCGGTTTGTCTTGACAAGCGCTATTATGTATCGAGTGCAGTAAAACACATACGGTTTCTTCGAATTATCGAGTTTTTTTTTCAGGAGATCGCACCACTATTTCAATTTGTCGAGGTTTACTTGCCACTATATTTCGTATGTTTTACTAACAATGTTAGCGCAATTTATGTTTTAAACTTCCCAGAAAATGTAGAAAAGATAGATTGGTGGTTTCAAAGGACAGGCAACCCAGTAAGTTTAGACTGACTGTGTTTGTATACCGAGAGGCCAATAAATAATAGTCACAATAATAGTAATTATTATAGTTATTACTGTAGTAATAATAATAATAATGACCATCATCAACATCTTCACTTCATGGAGTAGGCTTCACAGCCTGTTTCGCAATCCAGCCATCTTCTCCTTGGACAATCAGCACCACTACCCAGTGGGCTTGTAGTCCATGTTGATACTAGACAGACGGTCTTGCTGTATTCTTTCAAAATGGTCACACCAATTGATTTTGCATCGTTTCATTTTGTTTTCTGTGTTCCTGTATAATAACAGTAATAGTAGTAGTAGTAGTAAGCGTGAAGGAATGCAGTAGTTGACCGTCTCAATGACATTCTCTGCTCTACATAAGAGTCTCATTCACATAAATGTAACCTTATTTACGAAGGCTAAACGGAACGCAAACTTCGTTGAACTGTAAACAAATTAATGAAAGAGTACAAACAAGGTTATTAGAAAAAAATTGTACTAGAACTTCGTATTACTTCTCTGCACAATCACCATTCATACAGACGGATTATTATACCTCTTAACAGGCTGGCAAATTCCCTCTGCTTAATATACTACCCATCGAGGTTGGCGAACCCGTGAGAGCATTCTGAAATTCTTGACCGGATTCAAAGGCTTGGGAGCAAAGATGTTTAGATTACATCAGATGATTTTCGTACAATAGATCCATAATGCGGGCATTCTTAAGGACGTAGAACACGCCAGAAAAAGAAGAACATACAGTACAGACTTACAAAGGAAAAATATATGCTTAATAAATGGAAATGTCGTGTGACTAGGGCCTCCTGTCGGGGAGACCATTCGCCGGATACAAGTCTTTCGATTTGACGCCACTTTGGAGACTAAACGCGTCGGTGGGGATAAAAAGATGATGATTAGGACAACACAACACCCAGTACCTGAGCGCTGAAATTCTCCGACCCAGCCGGGAATCGAGCCCGGGCTTTTAGGATTGACATTCTGTCGCGCTGACTACTCAGCTATCGGGGGCGGACAAGATATATGCTACATAACTTCCACAGACAGGAAGTGAAAGAACACTCGTGGCTATGGAGTAAGTAAAAATGTAAGGTAAGGACAAATTAGTCATAAAACGAGGAAATGTTCAATACACTGAGGTGCATATTGTAATTGCTACTCTGTTATAACCATGGATTCTCAAATAGAAAAATCAGTATACAGTATTTATTGACATTCATCGCATTACTGCAGTGAAATCGCACAGAAGTCAGATTTTACGTGCACTCACATTATTTGATATTATTGGTAATAATGGATACACAGCAGTCGCCTCTTCCAAGAAGTTTGCCAATGAAACAGAAGGAGCTGGCCGCAAACAAATCCTCTATGCTACTCAGAAAAAACTCATTCACAACGTAGTCAGATTGATTATGGTCGCTGGCAAGCCACCGAATATGTGCGTCGCTTTATAATCGACACTTTTGAGGACCAAAATAAGTGAGTTTCAATCTTTGAGAAGATTATTCTGACTTCTAGTATTGATGCCATGAACCGAGCTTTGGCCCGAGAAAGAGATATACCACTAGTGACAAACATCATTAACAAATAAATATACTCAGTTCTTTCATGTGAGTGAAGAAATGACAATTACCAGGGGCCAACTCCTGGCTGCAGTACGGATATTCAAAAGCGTCCCACCTGAATTGACGCAACAATGCTTGTATCTTTTTGGGCAGTGTGCTGCCGGGCATTATCGTGAAGCGAGCTGAGACTGGTGGTCAACAGCTCGGGTCACTTCTCTGGAATGGCTCCCTTCAGTATTCAAAATGTCACTGAGTAGGCCTCGGAATCAGTTATCCGTCTACCTTCCGCAAAATCGACCCTGGCGTAACGCCGGAAGGGGAGCCCCAATTGCACAAACACCTCGCTCCTTACTCTGATGCCTTCTGATCTTTTTGTCAGGGCAGATCAAAAGCCTCGTATACGTGACAGTAACTCCCGACGAAGAAATGTTTCTCGCCGAGTTACTTGCCCCGTCTGATGAGATTCGTGCGAAGCCTGGTGGTGTGTGCCAGTGTTCTACGAAGATGTTTTACCTGTACTGAAGGAGGTAGTCACCATTTCGAACACCTTCTGAAATGTAAGACATTATTGAGTAAACAGTACATTATGTTTGCAGAACTTAACCCGAACAATAGCAACACATTTTCCATAGTGCGCCTTACCAAGGGGGAGGGGGGGGGGACGTAAGGGGGGCTTTATGCCCACCTTATGAAATTAAAAGAAAAAAACAAAATTCGTTACTTGTCGTTGACTTAGATTTGCGATATTCTTTTTAAAGAGGTACTGATGTTGGTGTGTTGACAGGTCTACTACATGAATATACTTTTTACCACAGTCTTAGCAATATCAGCTCACTTTCAATAACTTGTACTAGTTGTACGTTATGTGCACCCTAAAAAAATTGAAATATACAAAATTCGTTAATTTTTGTTGACTTTTTCTCAAATCATTGTTTTTAAAGAGCTATTGATGTGTAAGATCCTGAGCTTCAAAAATTTAAATAAGACATTCACTGGGGAAAATAACTTCTACTAAGAGTTAAATTTTTAGATGAAGTCTAACTGAAAAATTTAAAACATTTCTGGAACCTGGTAGAAGAATTCATTAAAGACAATAAACACATTTTCAAAATTTTGAAATATAGGGTAACTGATTAGATTAAAGTATGTTCAAAAAGTGAGCATAAAGAATCTTGTCCTAGTTCCTTTTGTATTGTGAGATTTAGGTTGCGAGTGCATCGATTGTCCTTGGTACACCTGACACTACAAAGCTTTCACTGGCTCAGAAATTCGTGATCCAAAATAGTACTTCGACCACTGTATCAGTTCGTTCAATTTGTATGGAACCTTTTGTATCACCCTCTATTCTTCTTGAATTCTGATGGAATTTGCGCGTCTTATACATCGTGCATACTAGGTGGAATAATTTTGCTGTGGTGCTTCTTCCAAGGATCTTATTAACTCTTAGACAATGTCAGTTATTGTAGGTCATTTATCAAGCGTTAAGTCTTTCATTGTTACCACACGTTTATCTTATGTAAATCGACCACATTATGAACACGTGTGTGTGTGTGTGTGTAAGGCAAAGCGTCTGTTGAATACGGAAAAGTAGACATAGTGCGAGAGGGAACATTGTACATAGAAGTGGCTCAAAATTCTGAACGATGATTGTCAGATTCAGCGATCTAGGCCCCCTACTTTGAACAACAAGACATTTTTAACCAGACAGGATATTTCGTTTGAGAGTACATTCCGTTTCGTCACAATTAAGAGAAAATGAACTATTAATGAAATAATAGCAAGTAAAGTTGAATATGTTCCAAAAGACATTGCAAAATTTGAAAGCAGCGCTGATATTAAGCATTAAGAGCGATCAGTTCCCTCTTTTCCTTCTTTCTTTTATGGGCTAAGACAACGAAACTGGCTTTCAACTGCGTAAAATGAACTACCTTACATTAACATTAACCGCTTGATTTCCTTATGAAAGTTGTTTTGGTCCTTATACAATGTTAATAAACTGCATTACTTTTGACAAACAAGAAACATCGTTAACAAATAAAAACATCAATAGACAGGGTGATTCAGATGCCCTTGCTATGGGTTTTATATAAGCCACTATGACTTCAAATAGCACAAGCAAGGTTTTCATATTCTCTCCCTCACCATGCGCAAGCTATTAGTCCGACAGAAAAAATGAACATAACACTTTTGTAGGAAATTTAATGTAGTTAAATTTTGTACTGGGATGCGTTTTCCCTAGAGGGCACAGTTTTCAAATTATTCAGGGAAAACGCACAAAGATGACCTTCAAATGCATGCACTCCAGCGGAAACATACCATAGTCCAAAATTTAAATACTTTAAATTCCCTGCGAAATGGTCCTGCTCATTTATTCTGTAGGACTAACAGTCTGCGCGTGGTAAGCTATAGAATATAAAGATCTAGCGTGTCGTTTTTGAAGGCATTGCAGCTTGCATAAAACCGATCAATAGCGGCAGCTAAATCACGCAGTATTTGTTAAGCAGTTCTCAAAATACCAGTATTTTTGCAGGCTGTTCTAGAATTAATATCAGATATAATTTTTATAATAGTCTTGTGTATTCTGAAAATAATGTAGTAAGTTGAAACTCGTACATTAAATCTATTTTTACTAAACGCACAAATTACGTATAATGTTAACATAGGTTTTAAGTGAAATTAAAAAAATAGCCTTCTTATACACTGAAATAACAAGTTAGTTTATTTTTAGACAGGTTCATATGCTGTTATGTGCAGCACGATCATGTAGATGTTTCACCAACATTAGTTCGGCTACAGTTATGTTCCAATGGCGTTCCAAATGAACTATTCCTTTGTGCAGCTGCGCTGTTGCTTCTCTATGATGTCATACTATCTTCATAATGGCTGCCAACTTCTTCAGATAATCCGTCATCACTAATGTAATATTTGTAGATGAACAACTGGAAGTAACTTCATCCACAGGAAACGTAATTTTGGAACAAAAATCTTCAATTTTCTTCCATTCTGACAACTTTGCAGTTCAGCGACATTTTTTTCAACAACTCTTCTTTATCCATTCTACGCAATGTATCTAACTTCTTGCTCGTAATCACTACCACCTTCTTTTTCTTCGACTTCGTTTTACACTGAGGATTACAGTACCGTACAACTCAAATTTAGCTTAGTATCTGACACAGCGCAAGTATCAATGAATGGTGGTTGGCTAAATTTAAATTTAACGAGTGTTACCTTCGATTCTGGTTTATAAAATACTGTACAGTTGCTGTACTGAAAAAATCGATCAAGATGAATTGAATATTGGGATAAATGAGAGCCGGATAAACGAGGGTCGACTGAATAAATTTTTCCCAAAACTGTTCTTCTAGGCATCTGGGTAGACCGGTCGGGTTGTGGCATACATCCGAAGGTGAACTGTGAGTCGCCGGCCGAAGTGGCCGAGTGTTTCTAGGCGCTACAGTCTGGAACCGCTCGACCGCTGCGGTCGCAGTTTCGAATCCTGCCTCGGGCAAGGATGTGTGTGATGTCCTTAGGTTAGTTAGGTTTAAGTAGTTCTAAGTTCTAGGGAACTGATGACCTCAGAAGTTAAGTCCCATGTGTTCAAAGCAATTTGAACCATTTTTTTGAACTGTGAGTCGCTGAATATGGGGCCAGTTTGTTTCTGAGAATGCCACATGTTTCCTTTTGGTCTCTGCACATATATCTATAAATGAAATGACACAATTTCAGAGATTTCACTGGTCTGATACAGATATTACTTTACAAGGCCAGGAATCGAACTCGGGTCTTCTGCTTACTAGGCAGGTGTGTTAGCCACTAAGCCATCTCGGTACAGAATTTGGATCTAAGAGAGAGCGAGGTGTTCAAGGGTAATCCGTGTGTTTATGTGAACACACCCGCCTAGGATGAGGGACACCATGGTTCGATTCCCAGCCTAGGTACAAATTTTCACGCGCCACATCAGTCTATATACACAGAAACATATATTTCTTTTGTCTTCTTCCTCACTTCGTACATTTGGCAAACTGCCTGTTACTGTACTCCATTTCTTGTATAGCCTTTATCGTGAGTGTTACTCCATTCATAGGTTACCTATTCCTCCCATTTTGTCTTATTTTACTTTATTTTTTCGTTTAGCTTATGTATTCATAAATACTTCCTTATATCCTCATCCCTTTTACGACCTTTTGTTGTTAAGTAAAGGTTTATACTCCTTCAATTTTGTAAAACTTCAACTCGGTTTCTTTCCTGACTTTACTCTGCAAAATTTTTTATAATCGTTCCATATACGGAAGTTGATATATTTAATTTTTGGTCCGCGTCATAGTTGTATTCATAAGTGACGTCGCAACCTAGATATTTGAAACGTATAACTTGTTCCAAGATTTTATTATTCGAGATCACATTAGGTCTTACAGGTTGTATGGCTTGAAATGTCATCCATTTCGTTTCATTTACAGACCATTTTAGGTTTTAGTCTGATGCTTACTATTGCAACTTATAGTCTCATATGTAAAGATCATCTTCATTTTCTGCAATCAGTGTTAAGACATCGTCATATGGAACTGCTTTTATCCTAAAGTCAGGATCTAAAGTTGTTCCTTTTTTTTATTCACCATTTTCCATTTACTGATCACTTCATCTACGTGTATATCTAACAGCGTCTAGGAAATACAGAATCCTTGTCTTACCACTTTGTTGGTGATCATTGACTCTGTGGATTTGTTTCTCATATCTATAGCAATTTCGGTGTTTGTGTATAGATTGTTTTTATGGGATGAGTAGATAGCCTCGTTCAACGATTATATTCAATAGCATATCTCTTTTGTGTCGAATAAATGAGATTACGATGATGGCATGTGCGATGTTCTTTAAATTTTATCTTGAACGAATATTCACCCACAGAGAGGACATTATTTAATATTTCGAACCGTGTTGGTCATACGCATGATTGTAAGACCACGATATGAATTTTCTTCGATATATTATCCCATTCGTATATCGGGTCTTTCATTTCAGTGAGGTTTCCTAGGCACAGCTACCGTGATATTCATCTAAATTTCACATATATTTGTGAAATTATCTTGCTAATACGTTTCAGTGTCTTTAATGTGGTATCAAACGTCCATTAAAAAAAAAAAAAAAAAAAAAAAAAAAAACGGCGCATTTCAGTCGCCAAGAGCTTCTAGTACAAACCTCTTTATTCACAACTGGTTCCGGTCTTCTAATAGTCATCAGGTACCTGGACGCCATTTACAACAGCTTGTTGTTGTTGTTGTGGTGATCTTCAGTCCGAAGGCTGGTTTGCAGCAGCTCTCCATCCTGTGCAAGCTTCTTCATCTCAGAATAACTGCTGCATCTTACGTCCTTCTCAATCTGCTTACTGTATTTATCTCCTGGTCTTCCTCTACAATTTTTACATCCCTACCTCACACACTTCCCTCCAATACTAACTTGTTGATGTCTCAGAATGTGTCCTATCAACCGAAACCATCCTCTAGTCAAGTTTTCCAAATATTTCTTTTCTCTCCTCAGTACCTCCTCATTCGTTACGTGATTTACTCATCTAATCTTCAGCATTCTTCTGTAGCACAACATTTCAAAAGTTTCTATTCTTTTCTTGCCTAAACTGCTTATCGTCCATGTTTCACTACCATACATGGCTACACTTCATACAAATACTTTGAGAAAAGTCTTCTAAGCTCTTAAATATGTATTCAATATTAACAAATTTCTCTTCTTTAGAAACCTTTTTCTTGCCATTGCATTCTACATTCTATATCCTCACTAATTCGGTAATCATCAGTTATTTTGCTGGCCAAATAACTAAACTCATCGCTTACTTTGTCTCGTTTCCTAATCTAATTTGCATCACTTGATTTAATTCGCCTACATTCCATTATTCTTGTTTTGATTTTGTTGGTATTCATTTTACAAACTCCTTCCAAGACGCTGTCCATTCAGCTCAACTGTTCTTCCAAGTCCTTTGCTGTAGCCGACAGAATTACCACGTCATTGGCAAATCTAAAAGTTTTTATTTCTTCTCCCTGAACTTTAATTCCCGCTCTACATTTTTCGCTGGATTCCTTTACTCCTTAATCTATAGATTGCATAACATCGGTGACAGATTATAACCCTGTCTCACTTCTTCTCAAACACCGCTCCCCTTTCGTGCCCCTATACTCTTATAACTGCCATTTGGTTTTTATACAAGTTGTAAATAGCATTACGCTCCCTATAGTTTACCCCTCTGCTATACTCAGCATTTCAGAAAGCATATTCCACTCAACAGTGTCAACAGCTTACAAAGCAATATTAAAACCATGACATCAGATGATCTAAAATACATCCTCCGTCACTGCCACAGTTTTAACATGGTCGTGTAAGCTGTTGTAATTGACTAAGACACCTGATTAGCTAAAGCCGGTTGTGGATAAAGATGTATTAATTAGTATTAGCAACTCTTGGCAATTGACCTACGTCGTTCTTAAATGTTTACGAACTCCAGGCACCACCTTCACTAAATATATTTGAATATAACCTTTCGTAAGCTATCGTCGATTTATTTTCGCAGTGGTTTGTACGCGTCTGTCGTTGTTAACTTTAAAAGGAAACTAAGATACTGCTTCCTGTCAGCAGCGAGGTCAGCAACAAACGATGCTCTATCTCGGAATGGACAAGAATAACGCAATAAATGAGTTGTAGCTTTTCTAAGGTACCGTCCTAGCCCTCTCTGTAAGTGGTCTGTACAGATCACGGAAGACAAATCTGGAAGACCAATAAGGAGACCATTCTACTCTGACTA
Organism: Schistocerca piceifrons; assembly: GCF_021461385.2. Taxonomy (NCBI): domain Eukaryota; kingdom Metazoa; phylum Arthropoda; class Insecta; order Orthoptera; family Acrididae; genus Schistocerca; species Schistocerca piceifrons. Next base: position 365,608,669 of record NC_060140.1, on the reverse strand, counting down.
GCGTTTATAATGTTTCCTTCTTATTCTATAATCTTCTGAATCTCCGTCTGTACTTTATTTATGTTATACCACAGATGCGTAGTCAAACATATTTGTACGTGCCTGCGGTGCACACATTATCTTCCCTCAGCTCCTTCTGTGATACCGAAATACGAGATTAATTTCGGTAGCTGCCAGCTAATTGCAGAGCGGAAGTTTACGTTGGCTTCCGTCACACAATTACCGCGCGGAAGAAGATAACCGAAACGATAGTCGAGCGCCGAAAGCTGCGAAGACCGCGATACTGAGCCGCCTGCATCTCACACGTGTCCAATCCCCACATAAAACTCTGAAGGTCAGCGGCACCTTGCTTGTGTCACCGCTGGCCATTCTGGGAACATTTGATTCACCGTTAGTCAGTTGCACTGAGCCTGGATTTTCTGCCTGGATGTGGGCAACCCCTATAAAAGGCGACCATTCGACCCAGAGATATTGTTTTCTGTAGGGCAACCATCCAGTCCGTCAGTGCAGTATACTACATCTGTTCGCAACTGTAACGGTAAGCACACCTACGTAGTAAGATCACAGTAGTTCTTTGCTATTCAGAAAACAGAAAAGACAGAGGTGCTAAATTTCATCCTATCCATGATAAATGTCTGTCTTCTAGTGAAATGATATCGCGAAGCTCTAGTCAGTGTAGAATTAGATTTAAAGCTGTGTGCAACATACGAATTGGCTTGTTTCTAATTATCGTAAGTTCCGACAGTACTATACCTGATGTTTCGTGCAGTTGCGCATACAGGCATGTGAAATACCTTTTTTTTAGTGACTCCGCCAGTGAAAATTGTGATGGAATGAGTCACACACCATGAACAATATCCTTTTGTCTACTTATTCACAACTGCAAACAGGGATGTCTACTCTCTACGTAGTGTTGAGACTGAGCGTACATTGAAAGGAATTTAGCCTCCAGGAAAGAAGACCAGTTTCCAACATGTTTGAATGGAGTAATCCTGATTTACAATGGAAATAAATTTCAAATAAATGGCTGGAAACTTTAGTGGTAGGGGTGTTTTGTTGCAAAATATTTTTACCTTCGGCGAATCTCCTCCATGCCGATCGAAAAGTTTTAGGGTCGAAAGAATTAACTTCAACAGAAAGTTGAACAAGGATGCGGAGGCAAATTTGAAACTTGTTATTCTTACCAGAGCTTGGTGTTTGCAGTAATTAAACGATTCTCTTTCATTTACTGAGTTCTTCTCTCAGAGGCCCAGTAACGCCTTTGGGACAATGATCACAAATACCTTTATTGAAATCAACTCAGTCAAGATCACAGTAATTTTTTATGTTACCCGCATCAGTCTGAAAATTATTATTTTCAAATAAAATACTATAGAAGCGTTATGTCACGTACTTCATAAAGACTTATGCTTCTAATGCTGAAGTTACCTTTAAGTGCACACGACTTAAGGTCTGTACGTTTTTACATCAAGATGTTTAGTGTACCGAAATGAAACCTGATGACCAACTATAAAAAGTGTGGTGAGCCTAAGTAGATGATTTCAGAAAGAACCTCATTGTTCTTGTTTGTGTCATGTATTCGCAGGTGCGTGTACTGAATCAAGTGGATTATGCTGATCATCACGCAACCATTGGGGGATGGATGTGACTATATTCTCTTCTTAATGAGTATTGTGAATTTGGTATAGTAAAGTACTCGAAGGACCTTACTAATACGTTCATGCTAAACAAACTGCTGCAAACATATCGATTTGTTCTACGCTGGCCGCTCAAAACAATAGATACACCTCTATTTACAGTTATGGGAATTCTATTTTCATTCTACTGATCTATTTGATATTGAAAATAAGATGTATAAAATCTGTTTGGTAAATGCTGTTCCACTCATTAAGAATACCACATTTGTTAAGGCGAAACATAAGCTGACACAACTTTCCAGTATCTATCTGTTATATGAAGCATGTATTTATATTGTTGGATATCAGCCCACAGGGTGTCAGGTTAGAGATGTTAGGTTGAAATTTCATTGGCGAAATGATGTTCTCTGTAACACTGCTCTCCGTTGTCGTATTTAGCTTTGAGGCCTCGGTCAACTCAGGTTGCAGTAACGAAAACATTAATCCTGCTTTCTTGATCGTTCTTTCGCGTCGTAATGATCAAGTCTGTCGGCATAATAAAAGGTGTGTTTTCGTTGATCGTAGTCTCGAAATCAGATCGGTCTGTTTGTGGACAAAAATCAGTATTATTGAAAGAGTCTACAATGTAGTAACTTCGGCGTAATCACTTCATAAAATAGTACTCTTCTGCCACAAATTCACAGCTTATCGTTTAATCATAATAAGGTACAGATATGCAGAAAAAACACTCTTCGCATTAACAGAATACGGTTTATAGGTGTTCTGAAAAAAAAAAATTACTGATACCACCTCGACTAGGTTGGGTGAATTAGCGACTAAATTAAAAAATACGCAGATGTCGTCATTATCATCATCATCACCATTTAACAACTGCAGTTTCCCGGTTTCTGTGTATATTCCTATTTCATAACTTCCTATGAGGCCTAGCGGCGAAGCCCATACACGCAAACGGAAAAGTCGGAGAATCGAGTCCCGTTCGGACCACGGATTTGTTCACTATGTATTTAATTTAATCTTCACTTCTCAATGCTGGGAACATTTGCCAGGAATGAGACGTGGTTCGGATTCTACGTAAAATGTAGTTCCCCTTTTCCCGGTACGATTACTTGGGCAGGTTACGGGCATAGAAGTCGCAGATATCCAATTTAATGGGTTACACCAGCCACTTGAGCCGGAAGAAATTATTATTGTTATTATTATTATCTCTTCACGACATCGTCCAATGCCCATTCTCTTCCTGCAATGTCCATCTTTATGATGCCCGCGTAGCGTGTTCTTGTTCTTCCTCCGCGCTGAGCTCTTCAGCTTCCCTTTCTAGATTTACTCGTTGGTTTCGTCTTTAACGAGTGCTCATACGACTTAAACCTAGGTGTTGTGATCTGCTGTAGCAGTGTTATCTGAAACACCAGCCCTCTCTTTCGCCTCTTCATTTCTAAATTCACAAGAGAGTCCAGGTCACGTCAGAATGATCCTGCCACCGTGTGTGACAGTAGATGTTGGCAACGGCGAATGTATGGCAGAGGGTCACACGGCCATTGCCAAACGTGTCAGATTAAAAGACGACCAACGGTTGCAAGCCGAGGAATTCTCATTTAGATCTCGTGTTTGGTAGAAAATGACACATTCAACGAAAACCTGCTACCTTGTCAGCAGAACAGATGATTCTTAAAGACATTTGGCCACACCTGATAAATAATCCAGTCTAGCATTAGACGTAGCAAACCCTCTGGAAGGTCTTAACTGACTGAGTCCAAAAGTAAAACAAACTACACTAGTGGCCATTAAAATTGCTACACCAAGAAGAAATGCAGATGATAAACGGGTATTCATTGGACAAATATATTATACTAGAACTGACATGTGAACACATTTTCGCGTAATTTGGGTGCATACCTTCTGAGAAATAAGTACCCAGAACAACCACCTCTTGCCGTAATAACGGCCTTGATACGCCTGGGCATTGAGTCAAACAGAGCTTGGATGGCATGTACAGGTACAGCTGCCCATGCAGCTTCAACACGATACCACAGTTCATCAAGAGTAGTGACTGGCGTATTGTGACGAGGCAGTTGCTCGACCACCATTGACCAGACGTTTTCAATTGGTGAGCGATCTGGAGAATGTGCTGGCCAGGGCAGCAGTCGAACATTTTCTGTATCCAGAAAGGCCCGTACAGGAATTGCAACATACGGTCGTGCATTATCCTGGTAAAATGTAGGGTTTCGCAGGGATCGAAGGGGGAGAGCCACGGGTCGTAACATATCTGAAATGTAACATCCACTGTTCAAAGTGCCGTCAATGAGAACAAGAGGTGACCGAGACGTGTAACCAATGGCACCCCATACCATCACGCCGGGTCATACGCCAGTATGGCGATGACGAATACACGCTTTCAATGTGCGTTCACCGCGATGTCGCCAAACACGGATGTGACCATCATGATGCTGTAAATAGAACCTGGATTCATCCGAAAAAATGACGTTTGGCCATTCGTGCACCCAGATTCGTCGTTGAGTACACCATCGCAGGCTCTCCTGTCTGTGATGCAGCGTCAAGGGTAACCGCAGCCATGGTCTCCGAGCTGATAGTCCATGCTGCTGCAAACGTCGTCGAACTCTTCGTGCAGATGTCTTGCTAACGTCCCCATCTGTTGACTCAGGGATCGAGACGTGGCTGCACGATCCGTTACAGCCATGCGGATAAGATGCCTGTCATCTCGGCTGCTAGTGATTCGAGGCAGTTGGCATCCAGCACGGCGTTCCGTATTACCCTCCTGAACCCACCGACTCCATATTCTGTTATCAGTCATTGGATCTCGACCAACGCGAGCAGCAATGTCGCGATATGATAAACCGCAATCAGGCTACAATCCGACCTTTATCAAAGTCTGAAACGTGATGGTACGCATTTCTCCTCCTTACACGAGGCATCACAACAACGTTTCACCAGGCAACGCCGGTGACCTGCTGTTTTGTATGAGAAATCGGTTGGAAACTTTCCTCATGGTAGCACGTTGGCCGGCCGTTGTGACCGAGCGGTTCTAGGCGCTACAGTCTGGAACCGCGCGACCGCTACGGTCGCAGGTTCGAATCCTGCGTCGGACATGGATGTGTGTCATGTCGTTAGGTTAGTTAGGTTTAAGTTGTTCTGAGTTCTAGTGGACTGATGACCTAGTGCTCAGAGCCATTTGAACTATCAGCACGTTGTAGGTGTCGCCACCGGCGCCAACCTTGTGTGAATGCTCTGAATAGCTAATCATTTGCATATCACAGCATGTTCTTCCTGTTGGTTAAATTTCACGTCTGTAGCGCGTCGTCTTCGTGGGGTAGCAATTTTAATGTCCAGTAGTGTAAATCTCATATTAGGCAGTAGTACCTTTCATACACAAGACCGGTTCGATGGCACAAATCTGAATAATAAGCTGGATCTTGCGATGATGTAAAGATCATGAATACAAGAAACACGAGTAGGGACAATATAGTGACGCTGACTGGGAAAGTTCAGACTATTACGCTGAAATTATGTTCGGAGAAAGTTTTGCGGAAACATGAGTGATGGAAAGCCTACGTAGGTTGCCGTCTCGGCAAGCGCTCGGGCGACCGGAAGCCAAGTCACGCGGAAGCCAGCTGTCGAGAAGTCAAGGGCAAACCGCGAAGGTTACTCCCAGTGCATTTTCCACGAACTGAGCAGTGGAGCGTAAATTGAAACGAATCTTTTACGCTTCAATAATAAACGTAATAAGGTATTTCTTACATGTCAAGACGAGGCGTTAGGCAGGGCGGAATGGAAGACTAAACTAGAAAAGATAGATTTTTCTAAAAAGGGAAGCACGAATGACCTTTCTGGTACGGTTCGACTCTAATGTCATTAATGTCTGTAAAACGCTACAAATTATTTCGGATTAATAATGAATGCACGATGAAAATAGCGTTCACGTTTAAGGGGTGACGTTTCTTTTCATTTCCTTTTAGAGATGCATACGCTGGGATCTTAAATAGAACATCACTTAACAACTTGCTATGAGAGTAACTAATGGCTATTCTGGTAGAGGTATGCTTATTGCTCATCGTGAGGAATCAGAAAAATTCCTGGATGAATTGTAAATTGTAAATTTGTCTCCCAGTCTGATAGAAGCCTTTAGACTTTAGAACACTGTGATATTTAGTGTGTCACACTCGCTGATTATTGACTCGAGTTGTTCCCCTTCGTGTCTCCACATCCGAAAAATAATTTGTCGTTGGCGGCAATCAAACCCAAGGCTCTGACGGCGGTAACCAGGGACTCTAATTCCCTAGACAAGCGTTGCTATTTTTCTGAAAGAACCTTATACAAAAATGTGTGTTGGATCGGGACTCGAACCTAGAACCTTGATTTCCGCGTGTAATGCTCTTACCGACTTTTTCTCTGTTTCTTTGTCGTCTGAAAAAATGGCTCTAAGCACTATGGGACTTAACTGCTGAGGTCATCAGTCCCCTAGAACTTAGAACTACTTAAACCTAACCAACCTAAGGACATCACAGACATCCACGCCCGAGGCAGGATTCGAACCTACGACCGTAGCGGTCGCGCGGTTCCAGACTGTAGCGCCTAGAACCGCTCGGCTACTCCGGCCGGCTTTGTCGTCTGAGTGAGATATCCTGGTACAAGTAACAATGCGCCCTTATGGCTTATTTCTGCCAATACATCGCTCCTATTATCCAAACTGTGCTTAAGTTCTCCTGCATACCTTGTGGGTCTATCACCAATGGAAGAAAGGATATTACATACACATGGCTTGTTTTCAAAATGACTCTTTCACACTGCAGCTTCTTTATCTTCATTCAACACATCGGACGACTGTCACTACTTTTATTTTTATTTATAACGGACACCAATCTCTGATTTCATTTTCGTAGTTACTACTTTTTGCTAAATTTGTTCCTTGATTACAGACTGCACACCGATTTAGATCACAGCTGAATTTGGTGGTTGCAGCAATACAACTAGCTATATTCGGCTATTATAACAATTCAACCTCGACATCTTTTATAACAACAAATTGTTAAACAGCATTTAAAAAAATACTGTTTTCTTTCCAGTAGTATAGACAACGTTTTGGAGAGTGAAACGTCATGTGTCTCCCCTCGCTGGAACCACTGGATTCTATCTTACCACACTTCACCACTTGTTGGGAAACTATACTTATTTCCTTGTGACCGGTTTCGATCTGATGGACATTAATATTACAACCTCATGCTTGATACCATTTTGCACAAACTGCCTTTTGCAGCACTGCAGTTAAAAAAGATCTCCAAGAGGTAGTCATGCAGGTTTAATTATGCTTCAATTAAAGAAAGTTACATAATTAATTTTTTATTTATTTGTAGCCACATGTCTGCATTCCTGGTACACACTGAAGTCCCCACGACCTGCCAGGTTAGCCGAGAGCACTGCTTCTTGGCTAGGGGCGCCAGCCCCGGATCGAATCCACCTGGCGGCTTAACGACGGAGGCGGGTATGCTGGTCAGCCTGGATGTGGTTTTTAGGCGGTTTTCCACATCCCACTAGGTGACTACCAGGCTGGTCCCCACGTCCCGCTTCAGTTCCACGGCTCGCAGACATCTGACCACATTCGCACTATTTCATGTATTACACTATACACCGACAGTTAGGGTACCCAAATTCCGTCCCAGGGGGTACGGGGTGGGGGCAGGAAGGGCATCCGGACACCGCTTCATTTAACCTTGCCAAATCTGATTAACCATGCCGACCCTGCGTCATTGTGGGACAAAGGCACAAGCAAAAGAAGAAGATTAAAGTCCCCACGACACAGTACTGTACCACGCCACTAGAGAGGCCAAAACAAAGTGGCACAGCCCAGTGATAAAGTGAAGACGCAGTGCGCCATTTTATAGCGGCAATGAGACGGAGCGTAGAACATCGTCGACGTATCGCTAGGTAGTAAAGGTGCCGCGGTTGACAACCGAAGGAGTCTGGTATGAAATAAAATGACACCCGAGACCATCAGGAACGGTTGTCGGGCGGTGGGATTGGTATCCCACTGGTGTCTGGGGCGTCTTCAGACATGCCTTCGGCCTAGAATCACGTGGAATGGAGTAGAACTGTCGTCTGTGATGAGTCCCGCTTCTGAATGAGCCCCGATGTCCAGCGGAGACGTGACTGGAGACGCCGTGGACAACGGTGGAGCACCAAATTGATTGTCACTCGCCATAGGGCCCGACAACCAAGAGTGATGGTCTGCAGTCCAGTTTCATTTCTCTAGCAGACTCCTTTGGTTATCATCCGCTGCACCTTGACAGTACAGCGGTAAGTCGACGATGTTCTACGCCCCGTTTTGTTGCACTTCATGACAGGACACCCTGGGCTTACACACACGGTGAAAGCATCTACTGCTAGTCTTCCTGCTTGCGAAATCCTACCTTGGCCAGCAAGGTCACCGGATCTCTCCTCAACTGAGAACGTTTGGAGCTCGGCATTTTGAAGATCTAAGGCACCATCTGAACAGAATTTGGTACGATATCGCTCAGGAGAACATCCAACAACTCTGTCAGTCCTATGTCAAGCCGAATAACAGCTTGCATAAGGGCCAGAAGTGGACCACTGCATTTTTCACTTGCTCCATTTGTCAACTCTTTTTCTTGAATAAATCATCCAATTTTTATGAAATTGTAATCATTTGATAGTCTGTACATTTACATCACATCTACCGATTCCCGTCCCATTCGGATAATTCCTCCGTGGTGCGTCCTCTTTTGTGTCTTTGAGTGTATATTTATGTGTTATATTAATTTAAAAATGTATAGCCTATGTCTGTTCGAATGTTCATCAAGAACTTTTCGAGGTTTTTAGGAACACCATTTCCCATTTATATATTATTACATATACATTTATGAAGTAGACGTATTTAAACATATATGTATAGCCTATGTCCGACTGAACGTTCATTAGAATATTGCGCAAAAATTTGAAATAAATCGTTCAAGTAATTTTAAGTAAATCGGTCACGAACTTTTCGAGATTTTTGCAACAACATTTTCACTCTGTATGTGACATGTATATTTACATTGATTAGCCAGAACTTTATTACCGCCAACCTACTATCGATATAAATCCGTCTAGGCGACAGCAGCTTCACCTGGCGAGGAATGAATGCTAGTCAGACGAGGTGCATGTAGTATCAGTCAGCGTGCTGGCCGGCCGCAGTGGCCGAGCGGTTCTAGGCGCTTCAGTCTGGAACCGCGCGACCGCTACGGTCGCAGGTTCGAATCCTGTCTCGGGCATGGGTGTGTATGATGTCTGATGTGGACTGCTAAGGCAGCCAGTCCACAGTGCACAGTGACAGGTAGCCGAAAGAAAGGCACGCGTACACACACGCCGACTGGCGTGAAGTCTGGAACAGGATAACTATTGAATGGTAGCAAGAAAAGTACGTAGCTGCTTTATACTTAACTTTAATTCTTTGTTGGTTTACAACGTTCATCTTGAGACATTTATACGATAACTCTCAAACTATGTAAGGCTAATGGCGCCTTGCTAGGTAGTAGCCATGGACTTAGCAGAAGGCTATTCTAACTGTCTCTCGGCAAATGAGAGGAAGGCTTCGTCCGTATTGTCGCTAGCAATGTCGCCCGTACAACTGGGGCGAGTGCTAGTCCGTCTCTCGAGACCTGCCTTGTGGTGGCGCTCGGTCTGCGATCACACAGTGGCGACACGCGGGTCCGACATGTACTAAATGGACCGCGGCCGATTTAAGCTACCACCTAGCAAGTGTGGTGTCTGGCGGTGACACCACAATGTCCTTAGGTAAGTTAAGTAGTTCTAAGTTCTAGGGGACTGATGACTTCAGATGCTAAGTCCCATAGTGCTTGGAACCATTTTGAGTCAGCCTGCTGTCCTTGTGTAGAACAGGAAAGGAGGGCAATCTATCTTAGTGTGATCGATGGTAGATTATGATGGCCTGGAGGATCAACACGAGCATTTCGGAAACTGTACGACTTTGATAAAAAGGTGTTTGAGCAGTGCTGTGGTTAGTCTGTTCAGCACGTGGCGAAACCAAGGTGAAACAACTTCGAGACGTCGTGTGACGTCGTGGCGTTGGGCAGCCACACCTCATTACAAATTTCAGGCGTCGTAGGCTGGGCAGGCTGGTGAAACAGGACAGGTGTCGAACTGTGGCGGAACTGATATCTGACTTTAATCCTGACCAGAGTACAGGTGTGCCTGAACACACTGTGCACCGAAAACACGTAGCGATGGGCCTCCGTAGCCGACGACCCATACATGTGCCAATGTTAACACCACGACATCGGCAACTACGACTGAAATGGACACGTGGCCATCGGTACTGGACGTCGGCGCAGTGGCAGAGAGTTGCTTGGTCTCATGACTCCAGATACCTTCTTCATTATGGTGATGGGAGAGCACGAATCCGTCGTCTTCCAGGGAAACAGCTCTTTGACTCCTATATTGTAGGCGGCTCCATAATGGTCTGGGGAACATTCATGTGGGCGCCCATGGGTCCAGTGGAGCTCGTGCAAGGCAAGGCACCATGACAGCCAAGGAGTGGTTGCAGACAATGTATGCCCCTTTATGACGATTATGTTTTCCGTCGGAAGTGGTATTCTTCAACAAGATAAAGTGCCATGCTACAAGGCCAGGAGAGTAATCAAGTTGTTCGAGGAACATAGTGGCGAGATCTGAACCTAATCGAACTCGTTTGGAATGTGACGGAACGTGGCATCAGAGCTCATCGCCCTCCTTCCCGGAATTAACGGGAATTACGTAACGTGTGTGCAGATGTGGTGCCAACTTCCACCAGCAACCTACATAGGCCTTTTGCTTCCACGGCGCGACGTGACGCAGCTGCTATCTGTGCTAAAGGTGTAAATACCGGCTATTAGTTAGGTGGTCATAATGATCTAGCTGATCAACGTATATACAGGGTGGTCCATTGATCGTGACCGGGCCAAATATCTCACGACATAAGCGTCAAACGAAAAAACTACAAAGAACGAAACTTGTCTAGCCTGAAGGGGGAAACTAGATGGTGCTATGGTTGACCCGCTAGATGGCGCTGCCGTAGGTCAAACGGATATCAACTGCGTTTTTTTTAAAAATAGGAACCCCCATTTTTTATTACATATTCGTGTAGTACGTAAAGAAATATGAATCTTTCAGTTGGACCACTATTTTCGCTTTGTGATAGATGGCGCTGTAATACTCACAAACGTATAAGTACGTGGTATCACGTAACATTCCCCCAGTGCGGACGGTATTTGCTTCGTGATACATTACCCGTGTTAAAATGGACCGTTTACCAATTGCGCAAAAGGTAGATATCGTGTTGATGTATCGCTATTATGATCAAAATGCCCAACGGGCTGCTCGGTATCCTGGACGACATCATCCAAGTGTCCGGACCTTTTGCCGGATAGTTACGTTATTTAAGGAAACAGGAAGTATTCAGCCACATGTGAAACGTCAGCCACGACCTACAACAAATGATGATGCCCAAGTTGGTGTTTTAGCTGATGTTGCGGCTAATCCGCAAATCAGTAACAGACAAACTGCGCGAGAATCGGGAATCTCGGTTCAAATGGTTCAAATGGCTCTGAGCACTATGGGACTCAACTTCTGAGGTCATTAGTCCCCTAGAACTTAGAACTAGTTAAACCTAACTAACCTAAAGACATCACAAACATCCACGCCCGAGGCAGGATTCGAACCTGCGACCGTAGCGGTCTTGCGGTTCCAGACTGCAGTGCCTTTAACCGCACGGCCACTTCGGCCGGCGGGAATCTCGGAAACGTCGGTGTTGAGAATGCTACATCAACATCAATTGCAACCGTACTATATTTCTATGCACCAGGAATTGCATGGCGACGACTTTGAACGTCATGTATAATTCTGCCACTGGGCACAAGAGAAATTACGTGACGATGACATATTTATTGCACGCATTCTATTTAGCGATGAAGAGTCATTCACCAACAGCGGTAACGTAAACCGGCATAATATGCACTAATGGGCAACGGAAAATCCACTATGGCTGCGAGAAGTGGAACATCAGCGACCTTGAGGGTCAATGTATGGCGCGGCATTATGGGAGGCAATCTAAATGGTGCAATGTATGCTGATTTCCTACGTAATGTTCTACCGATGTTACTACAAGATGTGTCACTGCACGACAGAATGGCGATGTACTTCCAGCATGATGGATGTCCGGCGCATAGCTCGCGTGTGGTTGAAGCGGTATTGAACAGCATATTTCATGAAAGGTGGATTGGTCGTCGAAGCACCATAACGTGGCCCGCACGTTCACCGGATCTGTCGTCCCCGGATTTCTTTCTGTGGGGAAAGTTGAAGGATATTTGCTATCGTGATCCACCAACGACGCCTGACAATATGCGTCAGCGCATTGTCAATGCATTTCCGAACATTACGAAAAAAATGGTTCAAATGGCTCTGAGCACTATGGGACTTAACTTCTGAGGTCATCAGTCCCCTAGAACTTAGAACTACTGAAACCTGACTAACCTAAGAACATCACACACATCCATGCCCGAGGCAGGATTCGAACCTGCGACCGTAGCAGTCGCGCGGTTCCGAACTGAGCGCCTTAACCGCGAGACCACCGCGGCCGGCCCGAACATTACGGAAGGCGAACTACTCGCTGTTGAGAGGAATGTCGTTACACGTATTGCCAAATGCATTGAGGTTGACGGACATAATTTTGAGCATTTATTGCATTAATGTGGTATTTACAGGTAATCACGCTGTAACAGCATGCCTTCTCACAAAGGTACATGTATGACATTGGAACAACCGAAATAAAATGTTCAAACTTACCTACCTTTTGTATTTTAACGTAAAAAACTTACCTGTTACCAACTGTTCGCCTAAAATTGTGAGCCATATGTTTGTGACTATTACAGCGCCATCTATCACAAAGCGAAAGTAGTTGTCTAACTAAAACATTCATATTTCTTTACGTACTACACGAATATGTAATGAAAAATGGGGGTTCCTATTTTTAAAAAACGCAGTTGATATACATTTGACCTATGGCAGCACCATAGCGCTATCTGGTTTCCCCCTTCAAGACAGACGAGTATCGTTTTTTGTAGTTTTTTCGTTTGATGCTTATTTAGTGAGATATTTGGACCGGTCACTATCAATAGATCACCCCGTATTATGTATATTAAAAGTTCATCCAAATGTTTGTTAGAGAATGGTGCAAAAATTTGATGTAAATCGGAAAAGTGCTTCTCAAGATTTTTGGTAACAACGTTTTCTTTTTGTATATCACATATGTTTTTATATTACACATATTTAAGAAATCGTGGGATATATCTGTCAAAACGTTCATTAGAGTATGCTATAAAAATGTGAAGTAAATTGGTCAACCACTTGTGGAGAGCCGGCCGGTGTGGCCGTGCGGTTCTAGGCGCTTCAGTTTGGAACCGCGTGTCCGCTACGGTCGCAGGTTCGAATTCTGCCTCGGGCATGGATGTGTGTGATGTCCTTAGGTTAGTTAGGTTTAAGTAGTTCTAAGTTCTAGGGGACTGATGACCACAGATGTTAAGTCCCATAGTGCTCAGAGCCATATTTGAACTTGTGGAGAATTTTGGTAACAAAGTGAAACAACGACTTGTTTTTGTACTGCGTGGTTCAGCTGCCACTACAACTGGTTCTTATGCAGCCCACAACGCCTCCAAATACCACTCGCAAGATTTTCTCGCTCGCTACGTGGAAACTATTAGTCATATAAAAGTAATTAACGGGACCTTTGTAGGAAATTTAATGTGACTAAATTTTATACTGCTATATGTTTTCACTGTCTAACAACCCTATCACAACAAAGGTCAAAAATTAATTATGATTGTAGTGTTGCTCACGCTACTAAATATTGCATTTTCGGGCAAAAACAACGTTATATTATGTGGCAGGTGTCATTAGAGCACAGTTAAAAAAGTCATTTCATGAAATAATGGATAAACTAGGCACTCATCTTTTCGTGTTTCCCACGCTGGTCTCGTTGTGAACTCATGGCTCAATCGTCGAAAATATAAGTGGTGCAAAGAAGCCTAAGTGTTATTCTACGATATTCAAAAGTTTTATAGATGCGCTACACAAACCATTCTTGAAGAGTAAACTTTTGCAAGTTAGCACAATGGTGATGTAAAAAAAAAAGTAATCAGCACTCCGAATTGAAGTTACACTTCTTTTTTGTTACTTTTGTTGCAATATCACGTAACTCACAAAACATCACTTCAGAATATAAAAGATACTTGAAAATATCTTCCTCAATGTTAAAGTTCGCATTTCATAAACTGACTACAATTTGCGTCTTTTCAACGTGACGACGAAGACTTGAGTCCCTAATAACCGCTTACGCGCCAAAAAATCAGAGTTACAGGTACGTCAAAGATCATAGTGACAAAAGAAAGAATACACATAAGAATAATATCATTGAAATATAAACATATCGATGTATCAAATAAAATCGAACCTGAATGTTTTCTCAGAAATATGTTAACTACTTTACACAAACACAGTAGAATATTGCTGGTATCGAGAGGTTGAGGTGAGGTGCCGTAATGGTTACGTAATTCAAGTACCAGTACAACTGGAAGCCACAGCTTTCGAGTTATTAAAATGGTTCAAATGTCTCTGAGCACTATTGGAACTTAGGACTAATTAAACCTAACTAACCTAAGGACATCACAAACATCCATGCCCGAGGCAGGATTCAAACCTGCGACCGTAGCGGTCGCGCGGTTCCAGACTTAAGCGCCTAGATCCGCTCGGCCAAACCGGCCGCCTTCTACTTATTCAAGAAAAACGCATTTGAAGGTAACTTTTGTACATTACTGTTGAATAACTCGACAACTACAACTACTACCGAAAACGCATCCCAGTAAAATATTTAACTACATTAAATCTGATACAAAGAGGTAATTTTCTATTGTGGGAGTAATTTTTTGCACATGGTATTTGAAGGTGTTGCGGGTTGCATTAAACCCAGTGGTAGGGGCAGCTAAATCACGATGTATACACTACTGACCATTAAAACTGCTACACCAAGAAGAAATGCAGATGATAAACGGGTATTCATTTGACAAATATATTATACTAGAACTGACATGTGATTACATTTTCACGCAATTTGGGTGCATAGATCCTGAGAAATCAGTACCCAGAACAACCACCGTTGGCCGTAATAATGGCCTTGATACGCCTGGGCATTGAGTCAAACAGAGCTGGAATAGCGTGTACAGGTACAGCTGCTCATGCAGCTTCAACATGATACCACAGTTCATCGAGAGTAGTGACTGGCGTATTGTGACAAGGCAGTTGCTCGACCACCATTGACCAGACGTTTTCAGTTGGTAAGAGATCTGGAAAATGTGCTGGCCAGGGCAGCAGTCGAATATTTTCTGTATCTAGAAAGGCCCGCACAGGACCTGCAACATGCGGTCGTGCATTATCCTGGTAAAATGTAGGGTATCGCAGGGATCGAAGGCGGAGAGCCACGGGTCATAACACATCTGAAATGTAACGTGCATTGTTCAAAGTGCCGTCAATGCGAACAAGGGGTGACCGAGACGTGTAACCAATGGCACCCCATACCATCACGCCACGTGATACGCCAGTATGGCGATGACGAATACACGCTTCGAATGTGCGTTCACCGCGATGTCGCCAAACACGGATGTGAGCATCATGATGCTGTAAACAGAACCTGGCTTCATCCGAAAAAAGAAGTTTTGCCATTCGCGCACCCAGGTTCGTCGTTGAGTACACCACCGCAGGCGCTCGTCTGTGATGCAGCATCAAGGGTAATCGCAGCCATGGTCTCCGAGCTCATAGTCCATGCTGCTGCAAACGTCGTCGAACTGTTCGTCAGATGGTTGTTGTCTTGCAAACGTCCCCATCTGTTGACTCAGGGATCGAGACGTGGCTGCACTATCCGTTACAGCCATGCGGATAAGATGCCTGTCATCTCGGCTGCTAGTGATACGAGGCCGTTGGGATCCAGCACGGCGTTCCGTATTACCCTCCTGAACCCACCGATTCTATATTCTGCTATCAGTCATTGGATCTCGACCAACGCGAGCAGCAATGTCGCGATACGATAAACCGCAATCGCGGTAGACTACAATCCGACCTTTACCAAAGTCGGAAACGTGATGTTACGCGTTTCCTCCTTGCATGAGGCATCACAACAACTTTTCACCAGGCAACGCCGGTCAACTGCTGTTTGTGTATGAGAAATCGGTTGGAAACTTTCCTCATGTCAGCATGTTGTAGGTGTCGCCACCGGCGCTAACCTTGTGTGAATGCTCTGAAAAGTTAATCATTTGCATATCACAGCATCTTCTTCCTGTTGGATTAATTCCGCGTCCTTGGCACGTCATCTTCGTGGTGTAGCAATTTTAATGGCCAGTAGTGTACATTAGTTCTTTGTAATGAAGGGGAATTGTTAATCACCTCTAAACTGGTCATAAAAAAGTTAAATTTCTTTTATGGTTTTTGGAGCAGTCTTTCAGTGACGGATAATCCTGTGACAAACCTCGTCTTCTGTCTGACAGTGTGGGCGACATGAGCTACAGTCGTGGGCCCATCCCCGCGTCGGCGCTGGCGCTGCTGCTGCTGGTGCTGGTCGCCACGACGGTGCTGCCACCACCGGCAGAGGCGGGCTTCTTCTTCGGCAGGCGGCAGCAGAGCCCGGCGCTCAGCTGGTGGCCGCAGCGTTCGCGGGTGGCCCCTGCCACCGCCACCACCACTGGCGCACCCCCTGCATCCGACCAGCCCGGGACTAAGGCCATGCTGAACTCGATGCCCAGCTTCAAGTCCTGCCCGTACGGCCAGCAGCGCGGGCACGACGGCAAATGCCGGAGACAGATCTTCAGATAGTCCCACTGCACAATCCACGTGCTGCCCCATATCCGTCTCTTATCGTTTTGCGTCCTGAGCCACAATCGCGTCTCTTCCGTTATACTGTTAGTGAAGTGTCTTGCTCACTTTGTGTAGAAACTTATTTTTTACTCGCAAATAAATCGTGCTGTATTGAAGCGAAATACTCGCTCATTCCTCTTCACACATCTGAGTTACTGCCATGTTAAAATATCTTAACAGGAATATTTTTGCTAAGTGGTACCACACAGCTGATTCCTGCTGTATGAAACTCGAAGTGTATACCCACAACGACATCTGCTACGTGAGCTGTTTCTATTTTACCCTGAGCTTCGGTCTTTGAAAATATTTTTAGGTACAAAAGATACACTATTTGTACATATCTACGTATTATACGTGATCATGCTGAAATTTTCCAACAGCTGTCGGTGGGGTGTGTATAAATGTTTTCATACTATCCCTTTTTTAGGAATAAAACCTTTTAGGTATACTGATGAGGTAATTCTGTCAGAGTCGGCAAAGGAGGCCGAAGACCAGTTGCGTGTAATGAACAGTCTTTTGGAAGTAGATTATAAAATGAACATCACTAAGAGTAACACCAGGGTAATGGAATGTAGTCAAAACAAATGAGGCAATGCTGAGGGAATTAGATGAGCAAATGACGCACCAAAAGTAGGGATGAGTTTTGTTATTTTGGTAGCAAAATAACTGATGCTGGTCATTGTGGGTAGATACAAAATGCAGACTTGGTATAGCAACACAAGCATTTTTGAAAAAGAGAAATTTGTTAACAACTAATGTAAATTCAAGTGTTAGGAAGTCTGGAGTGTAGTCTTTATGGAAGTGGAATGTGGACAGTAGGGAATTCGAACAAGAAGAAGCTGTGCTATGGAAGAATGCTGAACATTAGATCGGTAGATGGAATAACAAATGGGTAGGTATTGTATCGAAACTGAGAAAAAATTGCAGCACAACTTGACTACAAGAAGGGATCGATTGATAGAACACATCCTGAGGTATGCTGAGGAATGCACAAATCGTCAGTTTCGTAATGGGAAGGAAGTATGGGGAAGGGGGAGAGATTGAAAACTGTAGAGGGAGACAAAGGCTTGAATGCAGTATGCAGATTAACACTAGCACGGCGGGGTTTCTGACATTTCTAAGACGGCGGAAAGGGGTCATTTTGATCCCACGTAAATTGTTTTCATATTTGAAGCACTTTTTTAGTGATTGTTGATCCATACTTTATTTCTAGTAGTCACGACAATTATTTACAATTATAAATAATAATTACTAATTTATTTGAACAACAATCCATCATACAAATTTATTGTTGTTACTGCTAAGACGTTTCTTAACTATATAGCTTTTAATTTATTAACTATTCATACAACTGTAAGCAGGCTGTTTAGGTTTTTATGTTGGTAACGCAACGTAGCGCTCTGTATGAAAATCGCTGGCTGTGCTGTGTGCAGTCTGTGGCTGGTTGGCATTGTTGGAATATTCGCTATTGTAGTGTTAGGCAGTTGGATGTGAACAGCGAGTAGCATTGCGCAGTTGGAGGTGAGCCGCCAGCAGTGGTGGATGTGGGGAGAGAGATGGCAGAGAGCGGACGATCTGGATGTGTGTCCATCAGAAAGAGTAAATTTGTAATACTGGATATCATGAACTTATATATATATATATATATATATATATATATATATATATATATATATATATAATGACTTTTGAATATTATTAAGGTAAATACATTGTTTATTCTCTATCAAAATCTTTCATTTGCTAACTATGCCGATCAGTAGTTTGTGCCTTCAGTAGTTAGAATCGTTTATTTAGCTGACAGTATTGGCGCTCGCTGTATTGCAGTAGTTTGAGTAACGAAGATTTTTGTGAGGTAAGTGATTCATGAAAGGTATAGGTTATTGTTAGTCAGGGCCAGTCTTTTGTGGGAATTATTGAAAGTCAGATAGCGTTGCGCTAAAATATTGTTCGTCAGTTTAGTGAATGTATGAGTGCGTTCAGTTTTGCTCAGCTCTTTGAAAATCAAATAACGTAGAGGTTTTCCAGCACTGTCATTTATATTTGGTCCATTTTACTCTCATACGTGTTTTACAAAAAGCTCTTTAATACTTTTCACTCAAGTCGTTTGAAGCTGCTAGACACACTTAACACAGGTGATTTCTGTTTTACGCGCACATTTTCCGCACACGGATTTATGGCACTTTACACAGTTTTTTCGTTGGTCTTGTTGCTTTTGCAGAGGCTGATTTGGCTCTTCCTACATTTTCTATGTGATTTCAGTCTCACATCATCTTCCTGTGCCTGATGTTCTTGCTCTTTCGTTCCCTTGAGCTCATTTGCCTTTCCATTTCTTCTTCATTACTATGTTATAGATGACCCATGTATTTATTGCCGCCATGTCCAGTATGTTGTAGAAGACATGCATAGGCCATCTCCTACATGCAACCTTCGTAGTATATGAGGGTTGTCCAGAAAGTAAGTTCCGATCGGTCGCTAAATGGAAACCACTGCGAAAATCCGGTAAAGCTCTGCACAGATGTGTTGGGCAGTGTCTCTAGTATGCCCGTCGATCGTGTAGCGTCGCTCTTTTCAGTTTTGAGTGAACAGTGAGCACGTAAAGATGCGTAGGGAATAGCGTGTCCCGCCAAGTATGAGGGCTTGGTTAGAGATTTCGCCTGTCTCATGCAGCCCACATAACACAACTGTCGAGCAGTTCCTTCTTCATGCCAATTCCCGGCTGCACACTGCAGAGGTAATGAAGACTCTCCTAAAGCCTTTCCGATGAGAAGTGTTTGATCACCCACAATACAGTCCGTAATTGACTCCCCCTGAATCTCATCTCTGCTCACAAGAACCGATGGCTATCATGACAAATTTTTCCACAAACAACGAGCTGCAGACCAGTGCAGATAACTGGCCTAAAGCACAGGCGGCTGCTTTCTATGACGAGAATATTGGAAAGTTGATACAACACTACGACAAAACTTGAAGTTGGAACGGCGACTATGTAGAGAAGTTGCAAATATAATGTTTCTGGTTTTCACTGTGGTTTCCATTTCACGACCTATCGGAACTTACTTTCCGGACAACCCTCGTATTTACGTGTCATTTGATCATCCACGTCCGCCTCGTATTATGCTACATTGTACGTAGAATGTTACAGTTTCAGGTTTTTTTCTTTCCTTCCTTGCTTATTGCCACTTCAGCATGCAGCGTACTCAGAAGAATGACTTTTTTATTCTTATTTCCTTGATATACAGTCAAGGTGCAGTCTGTGTTGCCACTATTGTGCAGTATTGTGGTGTTGCGTATTTCAGCATTTGGCTTCCTTACTTCATCGGGGATATCACGGCGGATCTTGTTCATTGTACCAACTAATGAAGTTTTCTTTTCTTTGAGTTTTTTAGCAAGTTGAAGAGACGTAAAGAAGTTGTCTGTGGTCACAATTCTTCCTTGATTTACAGAAGGGTCCATGAGATGCAGAACGGCGCTCTCCAAGTGGTTGTTTCTCTCTATGCCTGTCCTCTTTGCCGAGGCATGAGAAAGCATTACATACATACTTTGTCATTACATCAACAGCCAACCAGAATTTGAGACGATATTTGTCTAGTTTGTTGGCCATAAATTGAGTGAACCTGCATCTTGCTTTGCTTGGTAACAGTTGCTCGTCAATGGTTATGTTTTCTGTAGGGCGGTAAGCGCGAATACTGTTTTCAATGGACTTTCCCCAAATTTCAGATCCGAGAGCGAATTTGTTGGCTGCCAGGGGTTCAGCTGGGGTTGATTTTTTATTAAAACGGAGAAATATGAGAAGATCCTGAAATCTGTCCCTTGGCAGAATGTCCTTGATAAAATCAGGGCCCCAAGAGTGTGACCAGAGATCATCCACACAATAGACGCTGAACATACATGATGGCTATAGTTTCTCTAGTTCCTCAAGTGATACAGCCCAGCCATTGTTTTGTAGTACTTTTCGAGCATTTGATTCTGTGTATTTCTTCAACAGACGTAGCATCGCTTCATGAAAAATGAGACGGAAGGCACTGATGATAGAGCTGTCTACTCGTTGGCAAGCGTAGGAAGTGGGACCTCCTCTCCCCTTCAGAACATTCTCAGCAGACCGCCTTCCAGAAGATGAATAATTTCCGATGTGCCACACGGTTCCATCCCTTGCAATCATCTTTGTAGACTCTTCCAATTGTACCTGCTGTGGTGAAAGAGATGATGATTGACGTATATCAGCATCTGAATCCTCTTCCACTAATCGCCCCTCATTCACAATGTCTTCATCTTCACTTGTGTCAGATACATAATCATCATCTTCATCAGTGAAGTCAATTTCCGATTCAACTTCAGAATTCTTTAAAAGAAGCAACACTTCTTCATCAGAAAGTCGACGCTGACGATACATGTTCGAAAACGTGTTTCACGGACAAATACTGCCTGAGTAACATAAGCTGCGACGGATTGGAATGTACATGTGCCAAGTCACAAGAATGAGGATCAACTGCTCAGCTTTACTGCTCATTGTTGCCACTGAATTGTTGGATAATTTGTTGACATTCAGAAGAGAAATTACGGTGTGGTCAAATTGACCCCTTCGACCGTTCTAGATGTACTGAATAAAATGGCGAAGAAAATTAGAATATTTTGTAATTACTAAAAATCTTCAGAAAGAGGAGAAAAAATTAGAAAAAGTCATATAATTTCATTAACGAAGTAAATAAATTGGATATGACAATGAACGAAAAATGTATGCCAGGGGTCATTCTAGTGTTAAATGGATGTTGGTAGTTATTCAGAGATGAAGAGATCTATGCACGATAGACCAGCAAGGAAAACTGCATCACTCCAGTTTTTGGACTGAAGATCACAGCACCAACAATAACAACAATCCTTTTAAAGAATTACCCCTTGGCAATTATTGCAATTTTATGTTGTCCAGGCGATGTATTACAGTATTTTCAGCTAATGTAGGTTGTGTGCATTGCCATCAACATGCATAAAAATGACTATTTAATTTTCAAACAAAATTATTCTTATTTTATTTATATTCGCAGTACATGGGAAACTCGATGACAGACGCAAGTTTATACAATTTTATACACCGTGACCTGTATTCAGCTAATCGATGACTTTTTAGTTGCAATATGATCCACAGTCACTACAAACTGTCTGAATGATACGAGGGGCGTTCCATATAGATTTACACTCCTAACCTAGCTTGCTTTTACCCTCTGTAGGTCCTCTGCAAACTACGAGAACTTTTCTCGAGTCTGTCGCACCGACTTCAGGACAACTGATCGCAGTTTATGGAGATATGGGAAATGATGTCGGTGCAGAAGTTTCTTCAGATCCTCGAACAGGTGGTAATCAGAAGGGCCAAGTCAGGAGAATATGGTGGGTATGGCTGTACCTGGAACCCCGTTACAGCGATTACTGTCCTGGTTATCTGACGAGCGTTGTCCTGTTGCAAGAACACTGTTCGTGACGGTGCACACTCTCCACACACTGCCACCAGTTGTCATCAGTCGGCTGTGAATATCCGCAGTCTTCACACCCTCCTTCCATAGAAACCACGTCGTCCAGCGCTGCATATGATGATCACGTTCCATGTCGTCTGCTCAGTTAATGACAGTAGTTGAGAAATTGGTCTGTACTGTACAGGGATTACACTTATAGTGATTGTCCTATTACCTACATTACACCAAAGTACTGAGCAGCTATAGTTAAAACTACTCAGAGGTCCAGTGAGGGCTCATTATCGTATGACAGGAAATCATAGTAGATATTCTAATGCATTAATGTGGAACCGATTTACGCTGAAAAAAAAATTACACTACTGGCCATGAAAATTGCTGCACCAAGAATAAATGGAGATGATACACGGGTATTCATCGGACAAATATATTATACTAGAACTGACATGTGAACACATTTTCACGCAATTTGGGTCCATAGATCCTGAGAAATCAGTACCCAGAACAACCACCTCTGGCAGTAATAACGGCCTTGATACGCCTGGGCATTGAGTCAAACAGAGCTTGGATGGCGTGTACAGGTACAGCTGCCCATGCAGCTTCAACACGATGCCACAGTTCATCAAGAGTAGTGACTGGCGTATTGTGACGAGCCAGTTGCTCGACCACCATTGATCAGACGTTTTCCATTGGTGAGCGATCTGGAGAATGTGCTGGCCAGGGCAGCAGTGGAACATTTTCTATATCCAGAAAGGCCCGTAAAGGACCTGCAACATGCGGTCATGCATTATCCTGCTGAAATGTAGGGTTACGCAGGGATCGAATGAAGGGTAGAGCAACGGGTCGTAACACATCTGAAATGTAACGTCCATTGTTCAAAGTGCCATCAATGCGAACAAGAGGTGAGCGTGACGTGTAACCAATGGCACCCCATACCATCACGCCACGTGATACGCCAGTATGGCGATGACGAATACACGCTTCGAATGTGCGTTCACCGCGATGTCGCCAAACACAGATGCGACCATCATGATGCTGTAAACAGAACCTGGCTTCATCCGAAAAAATGACGTTTGGCCATTCGTGCACCCAGGTTCGTCGTTGAGTATACCATCGCAGGCGCTCCTGTCTGTGACGCAACGTCAATGGTAATCGCAGCCATGGTCTCCGAGCTGATAGTCCATGCTGCTGCAAACGTCGTCGAACTGTTTGTGCAGATTGTTGTTGTCTTGCAAACGTCTCCATCTGTTGACTCATGGATCGAGACGTGGCTGCACGATCCATTACAGCCATTCGGATAAGATGCCTGTCATCTCGACTGCTAGTGATACGAGGCCGTTGGGATCCAGCACGGCGTTCCGTATTACGCTCCTGAACCCACCGATTCTATATTCTGCTATCAGTCATTGGATCTCGACCAACGCGAGTAGCAATGTCGCGATACGATAAACCGCAATCGCGGTAGACTACAATCCGACCTTTACCAAAGTCGGAAACGTGATGTTACGCGTTTCCTCCTTGCACGAGGCATCACAACAACTTTTCACCAGGCAACACCGGTCAACTGCTGTTTGTGTATGAGAAATCGGTTGGAAACTTTTCGCACGTCAGCACGTTTTAGGTGTCGCTACCGGCGCAAACCTTGTGTGAATGATCTGAAAAGCTAATCATTTGCATATCACAGCATTTTCTTTCTTTCGGTTAAATTTCACGTCTGTAGCACGTCATCTTTGTGGTGTAGCAATCTTAATGGCCAGTAGTGTAGTTTCAGTTTTGACCATCAAGAGCAAAGCTGTCGCTGTGAATGCAAGGAAGATATATACAAATGTTATCATACCCAATGGATTAGGAACAGGACGTGGCCAGATAATGCCAGACAAGCGAGAAAGGCATAATGCTGATTCTATCATTAACCGCCGCTTACAAAACTTTTTCAGTATGAGCACCAGAGTCGTCGACGAGATTCTGCACAGCGCCAGAGTAACACTTGGTGACGAAAATTGGAACTAATTTTACTTCCATCGTAAATCGGTTCCGCATTACCATATCTACCTAGTTTCGCTGCCATACGATGGTTAAAGGGCACTCTGGATACCTATGAGTAGCTGCACTTTAATTATAAGCACCTGGTACTAAATACTTGTAACTATAATGATGAGTCAAAAGGCGCACCATCAAAGATGTTAAGAAATAAAGTATTAATCAATGTGGAACGCTGCTCGTAAATTCTGCCACATTAGTTATCGATGGGTCGATTATAGTATGAATGGTGAGCCTAAGTACACTGACAAAATTTCGGAGTTTGTTCGGTCATGTCTTGGTATCAGAGACAGTGCTCTTTACTGAGTCGCTACAGAGTAATAATATAATTCTGATTTATTCGATTTGTTACCCCGACGATCTTTCTTCATGAAAATATCTTCACTCCTCAAAAAATCCTGTAATATGCACTCATCAAAATGTACAACACAAAAAACAGGATAATGGAACAAGGCTCAGACAGATGTAAAAGTACTGTGATGTGATTGCCGCCATTTCGGTAACATTTCAGCATAGAATCGTTGTGCCATTCTTCCACTATATTCAACGAACTCATACGTGAGCTGCACATCGGCCAGTTGTTCATCAGTAAACCTATCCATATAGCTGAGTATCACGGTTAGCGTGCAAATAACACAGCAAGAAAAACAAACCGAGGCAGAATCGAGTATTATGGAAACAAAGCTTGGGCATTATTCTCGCCAACAACAAGTACCGTGAGAAAATGGAATAATTTCGCTTCCAATGAAGAGACACGACACATCTCACATCTATCACATTGTACTGCAGGCGACAGACAACAATTTATTGGTAGATTGTCGGCCGGAGTGGCCGTGCGGTTCTAGGCGCTACGGTCTGGCACCGCGTGACCGCTACGATCGCAGGTTCGAATCCTGCCTCGGGCATGGATGTGTGTGATGTTCTTAGGTTAGTTAGGTTTAAGTATTTCTAAGTTCTAGGGGACTTATAACCTCCGATGTTAAGTCCCATAGTGCTCAGAGCCATTTGAACCATTTTATTGGTAGATTACTAACGGTCTGCCCGCCAACAGGATGCTGATAAAAGAATTGTGGCTGCACGCCAAACTCATGGTGTACAGAACTGTTGTCATATCCGCGCTCCTGTAAGGCTGTGAAACTTGGACACTCTATCGCTGTGATTTCAAAAAACTTGAACGCTTCCAATAACAAAAAAGGAGATACATCTTACACATTAAATGGGAGGATCATGTGACCAACTCTGCGGTTCTAGAGAAAGCGCATCTAAACAGCACTGAGGCGACCATCATCGCTCGTTAACTGAGATGGTCAGGCCATGTTCATCGTGTGAGTGGTACAAGACTTCCCCGCCAGATCCTTTATGGTGAACTCCACTCTGCCAGTTGACCTCACGGAGCTCGTCTCGAGCGCTTTTAGGAGACGCTAAAACACGGCATGAAGACGACTGGGATACTTCAAATGGTTCAAATGGCTCTGAGCACTATGGGACTTAACATTTGAGGTCATCGGTCCTCTAGAACTTAGAACTACTTAAACCTTACTAACCTAAGGACAACATACACATCCATGCCCGAGGCAGGATTCGAACCTGCGACCTTAGTAGTCGCGGGGTTCTGGACTGAAGCGCCTAGAACCGCACGGCTACCGCGGCCGGCGACTTGAATACTCGTAAATATGCAAACATGGGAAGAATTTGCTGTAGACTGGTTACTATAGAGGAACACTGCATCCACTGCTGTCAACTTGTCTAAAGGAGAACGCCGCAGATATGAAGAAGCCAAGCGACAAGCGAGAAAGCTCCGTCAGTTCCTTCCTCCACCTACTGAGTGAAGTTTGCGTGGACTCATATACCAAGATTATTCTGTTCAGCTACCAGAAACACATTTATAAGTTGAGTTGAAAGGCTCATTCTACGCATGAAGAAGATGTGCGTACTTGAAATCGAGTTGCAGACGACGACGACGACGACGACGACGTGGACTATGGAAATGCGACCAGTCTAGAAGGAGAGTTCTTAGAAAATACTCGTGCTACCCATCCTAGAATACTGCTGAAGTGCGAAATAGGACTAACAGGGGATATTGATCGAATACAGAGATGGGTAATACGATTGAGCACGGCTTTGTTTGACTCATAGGAGATTGTCACAGGGATACTGAAATGCCGTAAATAGCAGGCGCTGAAAACTATTATAGAAATGGGATGAAATTGAACTGGCAGAAACTCGAGGATGGATGTAGACTACACCAAGAAAGGATTAACTTCTCACTGTCGGGTTTGACAGTCATATAGAATTTTTTAAAAGATATAATATTCGCCGTTGACTGTAGAAGTTATTTATTTTACAATTGCAGTTTCGGTCTTTGACCCATTTTCAAGTGGTAGTGCAGAAGCTGAAAGGAAACAAAAATGAAGCCCACAGTATATTCAGAACTGCACAAACATGTCATGTAGACCAAAATGATGAAAATATCGCTTACATTTTTCTTCAGCACATGTCAGGCTTCAAAACTCTCCGACATCTGTACATGTCACCGTCAAAAATAAACTTTTTCACTGTAGAAATACAGTAGCATCAAACTATTGCGCAGCTCTGTACATCGTGAAATGATGTAAATTTTGTGAAATGTTACCAATGTTAACATCTTTCACATAATCGCTACAAATCAATGTTCTAACACACAGTTTGCATTTGAAGTAAATCCATTAGCGGGAAAATACATACACAAGTCAGACTGTCAATGCCATAATCAGAGATATTGATTGAAACTATCACAGGGATGCTGATGAAACTGAACTGGCCGGCAATTGAAGATAGACACAGACTATTCAGAGAAATGATTAACTTCTCATGGCCGGGTTTCACAGTCATGTAGAATTTTTTACAGGTCATAATATTTGCTGTTTAATTCATGAATATACTATCGCTGATTAGTGCACAGACAATCCGACTTGTGAATGTATTTCCGCGCCAACGTCCCTAGTTCACATTTGAACAGTGAGGTAGTGTATTGGTTTGTAGCGATTTATGTGAAGGATATTAACATTTTGCTTAATTTACGTAATTTCATGATGTACAAAGATTCGCACTTATTTGATGTTACTTTATTTCTACAGAGAAAAGGCAAAGGATTATTTTGGAGGCGACATGTATACTAGATTCCAATCTCTACATTGTCTCCACTCTGATCACCAACCCTGGTACGCTGCTGCGCCTTCGCAAACACATCGCTACACCTACAGCACACCATATTCTATCACAACGAAACTTCAACTTCCTCCTTCTCCCAGACAAGGCGATAGGCCCCGATATTTATCCCTCCTACCAACTTATCTCTTCCCCATCGATCCCACCCCACGTTAGCACTCCTCTCACCTTTTCCCTCTCTGTCCACCCTGCGTTGTGTTTTTAAAATGTGTACATTTTCGTATTCTAAATCTCCGTCTCCGATTTTTTTTAATTTAAAATAGAAAGCAGCCCCAAATGTTTTTTCTATTTCTGATTATAAGTGTTTTTAATTCATTCGGCTGCAGAGTGGAGAACTGACCACTGACAGCCCCTCCTCCCCCCCCCCCCCCCACACACACACACTTGTGGGGCGAGGAGGATGAAATAATAACAAAGAAAAGAAGGTGACATGTATACATGTTGGAGGATTTTTAAGTCTGACATGTGCTGAAGCAAAGTATAAGTGATGTTTTGTTATCACCATTTTTGTAATGCACTGCTCTCTACATGGCATGTTTGCACCGTTCTGTACATAAATTCTGTGCTTCATTTTTTGTATTCTTTTAGCTTTAGCAGTACCATTTGAAAGCGGTCGAAAGACAGAAATTACAATTGTGAGTTAAATAATTTGTACAGTTAACGGCGAATATGATGACCTTTGAAAGATACCTCAAGAAAGTCTTCTTAGCAAGTTACAAGAACTGGCTTTAAATGATGACTCTAGGAATATACTACAAATCCCTTACGTAAATGGGTGTAATAATCAGTAGGGATGTGAAATGGAACATTTGTATAGCTCAGTCATAGGTAAAGTAGGTGGCAGACTTCGGTTTATTGACAGCTTACTAGGAACATGCAATCAGTCTATAAAGGGGACTGCTTATAAAACTTGTCGTAGAATGTTGCTAAAGTGTATGTGACCAACACCAAGCGGGAGTGACAAGGTGTATGCAAAGAAATGCGCCACGAATGGTCAAAGATTTGTTGGACATTAGCGACCAGACCCCGCGTCAAAAGGATAGCAGTAAGTATTTACGACTAGACGACTAGACTGGCGTAGTGTATTTTGTTTTGGGGGCCACGGATAAAACCCAGAGAACGATTTTAAGTAAGTGAATTTCATCACTTTCAAATAACTTACGCGATGTAAGCAGCTTATGCCTGGAAAGTTCTCTGGAGGCGTGAATGTTACGTGTTTCACATTGACTTGGCGTTTGGAGTGACATCTCCTTGCCATGATGGGCGGACACATCATGATGTAATACTTTTATGTAAAGGGACACCAAATGGACTTATATGAAGAACTGGAAATCTTCATTCATGGCACAGCACATGGAGATGTATTATTAAATGTAAAGCTTGAAAGTAATAATGTTAACTTCTTCAAAAACATCTCCAACATTAAATGTTTATTCCATTGACAGAATAGTTTTCATTAAGTATCCATGTAACATTCTAGATAAAAGTTTTCATCTTCACTACAGCTGTATATTACTGTCTTTGAAATTGTAAGTAGCTTAGCTTAGATTTTATAACTCTCTTGAAAGTTGTAAACAGTTTATCTCAGATTTTAAAACGCTTTGGAAAGTTATAAAAAGACGTTTGTGAAAATGCTAAGCAGTGATTGACCTGTTACTGTGCTCTGTGTGCCAGAAAATGAAATCGCCAACAAAAATGTAAGTAAGCGTATTAATATATATTACCTAATCATGCTATTCGTGTAATGTACACAGTGTAACAGATTTAGCCTCCAACACTGGTTTATTTTTCGATTCTTAACCCCACTGGCACACACGATTAACGTACATAACCTATCAGCTGATGTATAAGTATCTGTATAATGCACCTGATGATTTCAGCATGCTGCCGAAATGCATTGTGCTAATAACATATTAGTAAAAAGTGTCTGCAGCAGTAGAAAATTATTCCACATAATTGTAATTTCTTTCGCAAGCCAGGATTGACCATGCAAAACAAGTCTGATTATTATATCTTTAGCAAGCTTGATATAGCTAGTCCCTCCATTTACCAGATCACAGACATGTGTATGAATGTCCGGTCGTAGTATTCGGCTGAGTGCTTTAGCTGACTCTCTGATTTCCATCTCGAAAAATCGGACCATTAGCGCGTTATCACACCATTCCCCCCCCCCCCCAAAAAAAAGGTAAAAGATATTGAAGAGTTGTCTCTTCAACACAAGACACAAATTTGGGGGGTACGATAATTCGATACAAAGCACTGCACTGCATTTAATGGCGGGATACCACGGATCATTGACTACATAAAGGAGCACCCTTTGCACGACAGGGAGGCACGCCCATTAGAAAACCAATGAGGTTACGGTACCCTCCGGCCGGGTTCGAGATCCTTGTGAACGAGATTCGCTCCACAAAAGTGTCTGCAATCACCGAGTATTCTAGCTGCGGTATGGTATCACTGACCCGACGTCCTTCACTAAAAGGACGGGAGAGAGAACAGCCACTAGCTACAGCATCATCTATGTTAGTGTTAACAATATTTTGAGCCCACCCGGTTGACGATGGTGTTGGGGGGGGGCAAGTCGCTATCCGGTGAGGTACACATACCTTGCGCTTACGCCGATTCCGACAAGGCTCATCAATGAATGTGATGATGACAGGATGTTGCAGGGTTACCGGGTCAGGCTGCGGTGACGGCTCCCGATGCTGTTGTAGACCCGACCCGGTAACTTGAGGAGTGGTGGTTCGTCGCTCGGCCTACAGACGCCAGAGCGGTGGCGGCGGCGGCTTTCCGCCCAGCGAGTAGCGACGCCTTGCAGGCGAGGCGTGCCTTACTGGGGGCCGCTTTGCTGAGGAAGACGGTTTAGCCGCCACCGGGATGCGCGCCACACCGTGTTGAGACTGCTGAGACGCGTCCGCCGTAGAAGAAGAAGAGACGAAATAAATAATAGTTAAGTACATTGCTTACCACTGCTGGCGTGGTGAAAGAAAGAATTCTGACCATCACATGGTTATAAACAGAGTGAGTAATTACCTTTGTCGCTCGGGCCCCAGGGCATTAACACTTGATCGGGCGACTCCACCGTACCCTCAAAAAGGTCATCATCATCATCATATAATAGGGCCATATCAGAGCGCCTTTCTCTGTCCTCTTCAGAATCTGGCAGTTGGTATGTCTCGCCTACATACACAACAACAGACAAGATATACACTCCTGGAAATGGAAAAAAGAACACATTGACACCGGTGTGTCAGACCCACCATACTTGCTCCGGACACTGCGAGAGGGCTGTACAAGCAATGGTCACACGCACGGCACAGCGGACACACCAGGAACCGCGGTGTTGGCCGTCGAATGGCGCTAGCTGCGCAGCATTTGTGCACCGCCGCCGTCAGTGTCAGCCAGTTTGCCGTGGCATACGGAGCTCCATCGCAGTCTTTAACACTGGTAGCATGCCGCGACAGCGTGGACGTGAACCGTATGTGCAGCTGACGGACTTTGAGCGAGGCCGTATAGTGGGCATGCGGGAGGCCGGGTGAACGTACCGCCGAATTGCTCAACGCGTGGGGCGTGAGGTCTCCACAGTACATCGATGTTGTCGCCAGTGGTCGGCGAAAGGTGCACGTGCCCGTCGACCTGGGACCGGACCGCAGCGACGCACGGATGCACGCCAAGACCGTAGGATCCTACGCAGTGCCGTAGGGGACCGCACCGCCACTTCCCAGCAAATTAGGGACACTGTTGCTCCTGGGGTATCGGCGAGGACCATTCGCAACCGTCTCCATGAAGCTGGGCTACGGTCCCGCACACCGTTAGGCCGTCTTCCGCTCACGCCCCAACATCGTGCAGCCCGCCTCCAGTGGTGTCGCGACAGGCGTGAATGGAGGGACGAATGGAGACGTGTCGTCTTCAGCGATGAGAGTCGCTTCTGCCTTGGTGCCAATGATGGTCGTATGCGTGTTTGGCGCCGTGCAGGTTGTAACACTACCGCCCTTCTCGGACGTAGGTTAGCTCTATAAAGCCTGTACTGTAATAAGTTCACGGGCTTCACCTTATAAACAAGGATTTTTAGTACATTAGTTGACCGCGTGTACCTAATAGAAGCAAAATCGGACTTATATTCAGTCAATAACTACAGTGATGCATCAAGCAAATGTAAAGTATAATTGCTCTTTCGCATGGACAAGAAGTACACACAGTAGGTGCTACTTATAATTAACAATTCGGTCGCCAGCCTACTTAGGCAATTAGTGAGTTTTTCCTTGTACAAGTGGGTGCATGTACAAGCATAGTAACACGTAGTAATGATGCGTTATATGGCAAAGTTTGGAACTCGAAAAATCCACTGAACTAAAGTTTTCTCTTTTTGTACTAATTTGGACGAACTACATTTACACAACACCACACAGTAATGATTACTACTAACTACATTTTGTATGTTGAACAGACTGAAATCGGGCATAGATTGCCCTAGCATCGACTATCTTGAAAGTACACACACAATATCACTATGAATGATGGAAAAACACTAATACATTTAGGATTAATATAGAATTTAGCTTTACTGGTCAAATCTGATCAACACATTTCAAGGTTTGAAAGAATGGACAAGACAAGGGGGTGGGGGGGGGGGGGGGGTCCTGAAACTGTTATAGTCGTTATACTGAAACTGTTAAGTACAGAAGGCAAATTAACACACAAATTTACCAATCTATGGATAACTACTCTTTTGTCTTATTTCTGAATAATTTAACTGTCATTATTTCTGTCTCAAATTAATTAAATGACATCGCTAACTCAATTAAAAAAAAACTCTTTTGTTCTTTACCAACATTTGTAACAACACACAGAACTTTAGATCCCTTTATGACCTAGATTAATCTGCTGATAATTTTCATTAACACTAACATTAAACTTTCTGTTTAGGATACTCGGATTGCACAATACGAGGTAAGGATCCTGTCTAGGTCAGTGATCAGGTTAAGTCATGGCTAAAGCAATTTTGGTGAAAGTCACGTTATTATTGAACCATTAGAAACAGTTTCGACACTGGTCCACACAGATACACTTCTAAAGATGAAATAAATGTTTGACCTGTGCAAGTCGGTGCGGCGGTTGGCGGGCAGCGAGATAGCGGGCAGCACGGCACACATGCAAGCACGGCTAAGGCTCACACAACATCGGCACGTTCCATCTTCTTAGCGTCGTAATTTTTCCAATTTTGTGCCTCAGAATATAGCCATGCCAAGTAGTCGTCGCAATCGGTTCATCCGAGGCTCAATGGAATCCACTTTTCCTGGGTAGCCTCCTCGGTACAGTACGTGTACTTCCGACTGTTGCTCGCCTCCGACTGTTTTACTGAGCCCGTTGTGCCGAACCGCGCCAGTGTGCGTTTTCCCGCCTCGCCTGCCTCCACCTTTTCCCGCTCCCCTACAGGTAGGGTATTCACCACAGGTTTTCTACTACACATATCCTAATGCATTACCTACGTATGGACCAAGTGTATAAATTACAATTTTCACATCTTACAATAGTTTTAACATTAAATACACTTTCCTTTGATTACCACATTATTTGAAATCTAACATAAATAATAATATTCGTTTCAAAAGTTGCTCACAGTTCTTTAACATGACACGAAAAGAATCGAAAAAGAAACTCAACACATTGCTATTATTAATTTATCTAAATTCATAAAGAAAAAAATTATTATACGTATAATTGTCGTTACAAGGTGAGCGCCACAATCAGGAGTGCATACGACCGAGGCACACAGGGCCAACACCCGGCATCATGGTGTGGGGAGCGATCTCCTACACTGGCCGTACACCACGGGTGATCGTCGAGGGGACACTGAATAGTGCACGGTACATCCAAACCGTCATCGAACCCATCGTTCTACCATTCCTAGACCGGCAAGGGAACTTGCTGTTCCAACAGGACAATGCACGCCCGCATGAATCCCGTGCCACCCAACGTGCTCTAGAAGGTGTAAGTCAACTACCCTGGCCAGCAAGATCTCCGGATCGTCCCCCATTGAGCATGTTTGGGACTGGATGAAGCGTCGTCTCACGCGGTCTGCACGTCCAACACGAACGCTGGTCCAACTGAGGCGCCAGGTGGAAATGGCATGGCAAGCCGTTCCACAGGACTACATCCAGCATCTCTACGATCGTCTCCATGGGAGAATAGCAGCCTGCATTGCTGCGAAAGGTGGATATACACTGTACTAGTGCCGACATTGTGCATGCTCTGTTGCCTGTGTCTATGTGCCTGTGGTTCTGTCAGTGTGATCATGTGATGTATCTGACCCCAGGAATGTGTCAATAAAGTTTCCCCTTCCTGGGACAATGAATTCACGGTGTTCTTATTTCAATTTCCAGGAGTGTATAAACCGAATTGTTACAGAAGAAACTTCATATACTACTACCACTACTACAAGAGGCACGTACAAATGTAATATTTTTTTAAACTTACAAGTATTCTACTTGGGCATCTCATTAATTGGTGGAGGCTGTTCCTGCACCTGCTGAATAGCATCCAGCTGGCTGTCCAACAAATCGAACTCTTCTAGAGCTGTTCCTGTAACAGGACGAGACATAATTTTATTTATTTTGAATGTTGAGTTACACAGGAAGATCACACATGTATATATTTTTTTATACTTACGTAAGTGTTGTTGCTAGTTATCCACAGCTGGAGCATGTTCCACGTAGCGTTGCTGCTGCTGCAGTTGTTTTCAGCCCCCAGCTCTGCCTCCAGCTCAGTTTGCATTAGCTTCAAGTGAGCTAGAGGAACAATTAAAAAAAAGAAGTCTGAAATAAAAACAATTTGAATCACTACTATACAAGAACAAATTACAATGAAAATTTTACGCACAAGGCAATTCTGGCTGTGAACCCAACACAGGAGGCTGGACTTTGAGACTCTGTCGTGGTCCGGCCCCCTTCTGTCTCTACTCACACTCCAAGACAAAACCCTGGAGCTGTACTACAACAAGAAGCGGAATTAATAAGGCGAATTTAACATACACACGAAAATTTACACCCAAAATAGAAATTATTTACTCACTTGGTAATCCTATCTCCAGAACTCTAAGCCTCTTGCCACTACACTCTGAAGCGTTACTGCAGCTACCTCTCTTCATATTGCGGAGAGAAAAGAACACGTAAACACACATACATGATGGAACGCACAACAAGGCGGACAGGACGCTGGAGGTTGGTTTTGGATTTATATATAGACCGAGCCGACCAATTAGAGAGCTTCATTTGAATGTACAGCCAATGAGAATCTTTTACCGAATGTCACTATTTCTGGAAGGGCTTGATGCGACCATCGTCTCTCTCTCTCTCTCCAAGTAACAAGAATGCTTTTATGATTGAGGGTGTTTTCGCAAGCGTGCACATACATGATGAACGCTTTTAGCAGTGAGAAGTTTACCATTTCTAAGACGTATGTTGATAGCAGGATATTACGATTTCCGAGAAGGGTAAAACGTGATGCCTCGTTAGGACCACCAGGATGAATGCAATCGGTGTTATTCTGTGCTATTTTCGTTAAAATGTCCTGTTAGGACAGAAATTTCCATTCAAACAATTTGAGACGTCACGAATGCTACAACAAAGGCGACGGTTAACTATTTCTGTGAAAGTTTACCAGTTCCTAGAAGGGGCTGATAAGTAATGGATGGGCTGTTTCGTTAGGATCGCGAGGGAGAAAGATGTCGATGTTATTCTGGGCTATTTTCGTGAACAAGTTCTGTTAGGACAAGAATTTCCATTCAGACAAGCTGAGACGTCACAAAAGCCACAACAAAAGCAACGGTTAACTATTTCTGTCACACTTTACCAATTCCGAGAGGGGGCTGATAAGTAATGGATGGGCTGTCCCGTTAGGATCGCTAGGAACAATGCGCCCTATACTATTCTGGGAAGCATTAGAACAGATTTCTATAGTGCGACCTGTGACGTCAGTATCCACAGGTAGAGAGGTTTCGCGCAAGGAACGGTAAATAAGTGCACATGGCCCAGAGTGTGACTAACCTCTTATTTACATACACATGTGACATCAGTATAACATTGCGAACCTTTTAGATGGAGAGTCACTACCCAAACATTTCGCGGCGATCTTCAGCCACAGTAAACATGCCCGTGGCTAGACGTGTCTGGCATGTCCCATTAGCATCGCGAGGGAGAAAGTAGTCGACGTTATTCTGGAATAGATTTCTATAGCGCGACCTGTGACATATCCA
This sequence comes from Schistocerca piceifrons, assembly GCF_021461385.2. Classification (NCBI taxonomy): domain Eukaryota; kingdom Metazoa; phylum Arthropoda; class Insecta; order Orthoptera; family Acrididae; genus Schistocerca; species Schistocerca piceifrons. Next base: position 365,573,108 of record NC_060140.1, on the reverse strand, counting down.
TGGGTAGAGGGGTTTCCCGCCAGCAACGGTAAACAAGGGCGCGTGACCCAGAGGGTGACTTGACACTTATTTACATAGACATGTGATGTCAGTGTAACACTGAAAGAACTCTAACTGTAGACACGACTTTCACCTGCCGTCTGCAGCGGCGGGAGAGCAGTGGCTCATGGCGGCGTCAACACGTCCGTATGTTGGAACAGTTCATGGCTGATGATAGTTGGAAAGCATTTTTTATGTGCACTGAGTGTTCGTGCACTGCATTATTTTCGGCTGTTTAAGCGTTGTGAGCGAGTCTACAGAGCATTTTACATGTATTATTTTGACAATTTACTAGTTGCTGTAGGCTGTGCATTGCATTACTTCCACATTTTACGAACTGTTTGCGTGTCTGTACATCAGTGTACCACATTATTTTGCTGATTGACGAGTATTTTGCTGTGTAATGTATTATTTCGGTAATTTACGTGTTGTTTGAGTCTCTGCACATCAGTGTACTGCATTATTTACGTGTAGTTTGCAGGTCTGCAGACTGTGTATTGTGAGCCCAAGCATGCCAAAATGAGTGAAATCCGTCCCTAAATAAATTGTTCCAAAATAAATAAAGTACACTCCTTCCTCTCTCCAGCAGCTCAGAGCAGGCCGAGTCATTTTCCCGCCATCTCCCCCCCCCCCTCTCCCCAGACCACCATCTTGGATTGAGCCATGGGAGGGGCGATGGCGCCCTCTGGTGGCAGTACAGTGTACTATGTCAGTTGGACTCTGGACCCCATGGTGAACACACAGGACAGAGGTACTGCCTCTGATTCTTCAAATGAAAACTGCCTGCAAAATAAAGACATGTCAATCCGATCCAACACAGGTACAGTCCTTTTCCCACCAATTCCTAGGAAGAGGTGGCAGTCCGATGACTTAAATTAGTGGGGGTAGCCCAAGTGCCCTTTTTTCCCGCCATTTTCTTAGGTTAGTGGACGTAGCTGTAGTGTCTTGCATTTTCCTGCTGGAATTTGAATTTCCTGACATTTTCTACTAAGAGGAGGGGATGGAGAGGGGAGGGGAGAGGGTTAAGTTAGTAGAGGCATCCCAATTGACCTATTTTTCCGCCAAAATTTGAACTTCCCACCATGACATCATTGCGACATTGCCATATCTATAGCCGCCATCTTGAATAAATCTGGCAACAATGGAAAGTGGGGAAGTATGAAGGTTGTTCTACTATTAGCGATGAGATACAGCATCTCTGATGTAGCGATGAAGTGGGGATTTACCTGTATGACCATTTCACGAGTGTACCCTGAATGTCAGGAATCCAGTAAATTATCAAATCTCCGACGTCGCTGCGGCGGGAAACAGATCCTGCAAGAATGGACAGACGACGACTGAAGAGAATCGTTCAATGCGGCAGGAGTGAAACTCTTCTGCCAATTGCTGCACTTTTCAATGCTGGGCCATCAACAAGTGTCAGCATGCGAACCATTCAACAGAATAGCATTATGGACTTTCGGAGCCAAAGGCCCACTCATATACTCTTCTGCATTACACAAAGCTTTACACCTCGCCTGGGTCCATCAACACGGACTGTTGATCACATGCATCCATTCATGTACACTGTGCATTTCGATGGACTTTGTCAATTCCAGCAGGACAATGCCACGCCCTTCATGTCTAGAATTGGTACAGAGTGGTTCCAGAAACAACCTTCTGAGCTGAAACACTTCCACTGCCACCAGTCATTATTGAGCATATCTGGGATTCCTGGCAACATGCTCTTCAGAAGAGATTTCCAAACCCCCCACGTATTCCCACGGAGTTATGGACGGTCCTGCAGGATTACTTGTGTCAGTTCCCTCCAGCACTACTGCACACATTAGTTGAGTCCATGCCAAGCCGTGTTGCGGAACGATATTAGGCAGGTGTACCAGTTTCCTTGGCTCTTCAGTTCATTTGTAGATATATGTGAGAGAGTCATGGTTCAAATGGTTCAAATGGCTCTGAGCACTATGAGACTTAACTGCTGTGGTCATCAGTCCCCTAGAACTTAGAACTACTTAAACCTAACTAACCTAAGGACATCACACACATCCATGCCCGAGGGAGGATTCGAACCTGCGACCGTTGCGGTCGCGCGGTTCCAGACTGTAGCGCCTAGAACCGCTCGGCCACTCCGGCCGGCGAGGGTCATGGAAACACTGAAAAAGCTAAACTGGTGGACACGTGAAGATAGGCGCAAACCGTTCCATGAAGGTTGATTGGTTGAAAGTGAGCAAAATTAGAAACCTCTTAGGGATCGCTATAACGAGATTAGACTAAATACAGCAAGCGTAAAGGAGTTTAAAGAATGCGTTTTCCCGTGTTCCGTACATGAATGGAACGGGAAGAATCCCTTATAACTGGTACAGTGTGAAGTCCTCTCTGACATGCACTTCACAGTGGTGTACAGAGTACGGATATTGACGTAGATGTAGACGTGTTTTGCCAGTTCTCCGAGCCAGCGGGGGAGCGGATAGGTGAGGCCTTGTTTACAGCAGCCCACCGCCTTCGAAGAGAGAGGAGTGAGTAAGCCGGAAAGTATTCATCAACACTGATGAGCTAAAACATTACGACCACTGTCACTGCGAGGCTGTATGCTGCCTGGTGGCTCTGAGAGCACATATGCAGTAAGAGAGGTATATGAGCGGAGCAGAGACAAATGGGATAAGTGGCGCAAATGCGAAAATCCGCCAAGCGACTTTGACAAAAACCAGGCTGTTCCGGCGCAGTGCCTGGGAACGAACATCTCGGAAACGTCGTAGCTGGTCGGCTGTTCGCGTGCTACTATCGTGAGCATCTGTGGACAGTGGCTGAAGAACGCTGAAACGACGAGTAGGCGACAAGCAGTTGGACATCGATATCTCATCACAGACTACGATTTGACGACAGAACACAGTGCTGGCGCAAATACCAGTGTTTCGGAGCCACCGTTCTGCGCATAGTGTTGAACATGGTGTTCCGTAGCAGAGGACACCTACGTGTCCGCATGTTGACCCAACATCGTCAATTATAATTACAGTGGGTACTGGATGATCGAGATTGGACAGCGGATCAATGGCATCGTGTCACCTGGTAGGAAGAATCCCGTTTATTGTTAAAACAGGTCTATGGTCGTGTCCAGATATTGCATCATCCAGGCGAAAGCGTGCTTGAAACATACGTGCCCAACAGACGCAGTCTGGTGGGAGCATTAGTATATTATGGGGGACATTCACCTAGGTTTCCATGGGACCTGCGGTAGTAATCGAAGGCACTATGACATCTGTGGATTATGTGAACATTATTTGGGACAACCTGTAACCCATTATGTTTGATATCTTCCTCAACAGCAATGGCATCTTCCAGCAGGATAACTGCCCGTGTCACAAGGCCAGACTCGTGCTGCAATGGTTTGAGGAGCGTGGTAGCGAAAGCACTTTAACGTCTTGGCTATCAAATTCGGCTTATCTCAATCCAATAAAACCCAACGAGGACGCTATCGGGCGCCAGCACCGCGCTCACGTACCAACCGGTAGTAAATTACGAGAAGTGTGCAACCTGTGCTTAGACATCTGATCCCACAAATCTCTGGAAACCTATCCAGTACTTGTCGAATCCAGGGCACGCAGAATCACTGCTGAACTGCGGTCCAGAGGTGAAGCAACAGGCTTTTAAGCAGGTGGTACTAATTTTTTGGCTCTTGGTGTAATTTGTAAGTACAGATCATTATGACCACAGATGTTAGAAGATGTACTCTGCGTTTCAGCTACCAGTTCGGCTATGAACGCCTTATCATCTGGTAATTGCTCAGTGGTTAGGAAATGTTAGGTGAGCCGTGCGTGGCTCGCGCTCATGCCATTTCTTATTGTGTTAGCACCTCGTTATGTTAGTTTCAATTGCTGTTGTCACTGAGTTGCTGCTTTGTCTGTCCTTCAGCGGCAGCATCAACGCCTATCGATGTAGCCGTTGCATGTTATCTTTGCTGCACTGCTATTACTTTCCGGTTGTCGTCTGTCTGGGGGAGCTGGAACGTGCCAGGAGGGCAGTTTGGACCGGCTAGTTGTAGAGTTGGAACGCGGCACTAGTTCAGCCGGGTTGGAGCAGCAGTGACGCCTGGATGTCCATGGCTCGCCCGACCGTTGCCGCCACGCATCATTTGAGCTGGGCACTGTCTTCGTGGATCGTTGGTCGGTCGTGCTACTGGACGACGTGAATTGGCTCGCCGATCGCTTATGGGTTGGCTGTGTGTGTGTGTATGTGTGTGTGTGTGTATCGACTCCCGATTTGTCTTCGTGATTGCACAGCCACTCTGAGTGTCGTTGAAGTCCTCGTGCAAGTGTTTGTCAAACTGTGTGTGTAGTTGGTGTCATTTCCACTGACAACTTGTTTTAAATGTTGTAGGCGTACTGGTAGTCAGTCGTTCGGTTGCAGTCGACCGGCCCCGCTGGCGCTCTCTACGCAGTGTAGGAGCGTGTGGGGGCTGTTCCGAGTGCTACGAGGTTCGTGGCTCACCGACCCATGACATGAAAGTGGAGTGCTGATTTATAGCGAGTGTTCGAGTTGGTGAAGATTTAGCCGCCGTGTGGTGGAATTAACTATATTTGTCGGTTTGAAATTCAAGTGCACCAGCGGAATTTTCTGCCTTGTGGCCGTTAGTGTTCCAATTACCTGCCCTGGTCGCTGACGTAAATCCAGGCACTGTCCTTTCCTCACCAGTTGCCGCTGTCCAACATGGTGTGTAGTTTTTGACAGCTTAATGCATTTTTGGTTGTGGGCGGCTTTGTCTGTAACGTTTTGGCTTTGGAATTCTCGTATACTGGTCTGTGGTTAGCAAGTCGTCTTGTCGGTGGGTCCGTGACTGTCTCTTGGTTGTGTTGCCGGCGGATCGAGTATAGTTGGGCCGGCTTCTTGTCTCACCTAAGCGAACGTTAAGATTTCAAGGGCAGACCGAGCCCCCTGGAAACTTCTGATCGCCGTTGCCTATACTGCCTTTCTTGTTGGCGTTTAATTGTGCGCTTTTAATGGCTCATAGCCGTAGTTGGAATTTGTATACTTGTAATTGTGTTTTTAAAGTCAAAGGCCCTCAGCCGTTTTAAAAGTTTTACTAAATTGGGCAAGTCTTACAGTGCCTGTGGATAAAGCTTGGGCTTTCTGCCCGTTGAAAATTTACTGTAGTGTATTGTTTTTAAAAGCATTGGCCTTCAGCCGCTTTAAGTTCTAAGGATCCTACTTATCAAGTATTACGTTTTGGAAGATAAAGCTGTGGGCTTTCTGCCTGCTGAAAATTTATTGTAGTTTAATTTTTTTTAAGGGTAGGCCATCAGTCGCTTTGAGTTTTAAGGTACTTACTTATCAAGTATTACCTTCTTTTAAGATAAAGCCGTGGGCCTTCTCCTGTTGAAAATTTATCGTAGTTGTATTGTTCTTAAAAGGATGGGTCTTCAGCCGCTTTAAAATTTTGGATTCTTACTTATCAAGTCTTACATCACTTGGGCTTAAATACTATTTACGGTTAAAAGCTTTGGGCCTTCTGCCTTGGAAAATAGGTTGCAGTTTTTTTTAAGAAAAGGCCTTCTGCCGCTTTTAAAAAACTGATTCTATCTGACTAGTCAAGTCTTACATCGCTTGGCCTTAAATACTATTTAAGGTTAAAGCCTTCTATCTAAAAAAAAAAGTTTATAGCAGTTGTATTTAATTCATGGGCCTTCGGCCATTTCAGAATTAAAGATGTTTTCTATCGATAGCCAAGCTCAGAAGTTGCGCTGAAACGTTTGGACAACTAAATAAAGTGTTATGTTTGGAGTGTAATTGACAGCTGCTCATTCTGGTCCTCTTCCACAATTCCTACTACTTGTCCTGCCTGCGGATTGAGCAGGGCGTCTCATTAGGAATCTATGTGAATATGAAGTCTTCAATACGATTCGCAAGGCAATGGAATTTACGTTAAAGTAATATCCGAAGAAGTGTCTGAACGCCCGCCTTGGTCGCTGCGCGGGCAGCGCGACGGATTGCGGAGCCGAGAGGCCCGGGTTTGATTACAGGTCAAGTCGGATATTGTCGCCGCTCGGGGACTGGGTGTCGTCATAATAGGCTCCCCCTGTTGAACTGGCTGAATGGACACCTTCCGAAAGCTAATAAATTGAAAAAAAAAGGTGTCTGAGCGTATTATCAGAGAATGAAACGCGGTTATTGATTTCAAAATTACCTCGGGAGAAATCAGCAAGATTTCCCTTACGCAAGCGGATGTAGGTCTGCCTACAGTGCCCGAACAGAATCTCCCATTCGAGATAAGTAAACACGCCACTCGGGCGCCATTTTCCACATACGGTACGATGCTACAGATGTCAAAAGGTGAATCACAAACAAATAGGTACTACACTAATTGGGTGTGAATGTAAGTATGAATTTAAAAAAAAGCACATTCCTTCATATAAGGACTAGAGATGTTCCGATACCATAGAAGTACCGACAGCTACTCACAAGGGAACCTCCCCATCGCACCCCCCTCAGATTTAGTTATAAGTTGGCACAGTGGATAGGTCTTGAAAAACTGAACACAGATCAATTGAGAAAACAGGAAGAAGTTGTGTGGAACTGTGAAAAATAAGCAAAATATACAAACTGAGTAGTTCATAGAAAGATATGAAACATCAAGGACGCTAGAAGCGCAGGAGCGTCGTGGTCTCGTGGTAACGTTAGCAGCTGCGTAACGAAAGGACCTTGGTTCAAATCTTCCATAGAAAGAAAAGTTTAATTCTTTATTTTCAGTTTATGTGACAAACTCTTATGTTTTCATCACTTTTTTTGGGAGTGATTATCACATTCACAAGAAAACGTAAATCGGGCAAGGTAGAAGAATCTTTTTACCAATTCGCCAAGTGCACAAGTTAGGTTGGTCGACAACATATTCCTGTCATGTGACGCACATGCCGTCACCAGTGTCGTATAGAATATATCAGATGTGTTTTCCTGTGGAGGAATCGGTTGACCTATGACCTTGCGGTCAAATGTTATCGGTTCCCATTGGAGAGGCACGTCCTTTCGTCTACTAATCGCACGGTTTTGCGATGCGGTCACAAAACACGGACACTAAACTTATTACAGTGAACAGAGACGTCAATGAACGAACGGACAGATAATAACAATGCAAAAATAAAGAAAGTAAAATTTTCGCTCGAGGGTAGACTTGAACCAAGGATCTTTCCTTCTGCAGCTGCTCACGCTACCACGGGAGCACGGCGCTACTGAGCTGCCGGTCTCCCCGATGTTGCATATGTGGCCCATGGACTACTCGGTTTGTATATTTTGCTTATTTTTTCACAGTTCCACAGAACTTCTTCCTGTTTTCTCAATTGATCTGTGTTCAGTTTATCAAGGCCTATCCACTGTGCCAACTTGTAACTAAATCTGAGGGGGGTGCGATGGGGAGGTTCCCTTGTCAGATGAGAGGAACTCAATTCATTCTGCATTACTGCTCATATGAGTACTCCGAAAGTATCGATACCTCTTCGCATCGGTAATTATTAATTTTTCTATGCAAATGACGTAATGCTGAGTACACATGACATTTTATGTGATTGCTTATTTTATGTAATTTAATAAAACACATTAAATACTTTTCTTTCTTTTTGATGACAATCATTAAACAAAAAGTGGTCTTTTGGAAGGTTTCCAGAAAGAGCAATGGCTGTAAATATTTAGGAGACAACTTATTTCAATTCGGATTCATAGTTCCACTAGCTTTTGGAAATAAACACTCACTAGGCACAGATGTTGCAACGACGATACGATAATGTTGAGAATATTTGTATACACAGGGATAAATGACTTTCATATTTGCCCATACTACAAATGGGTTGCTTTTTAAAAATATTACAGAGTCTGAAAATAAAGAGATACTTAGTCACTTTTGCGTGTTTCCTTTTTGTTCTTTCCGGCCTTGCGTTAACTATGTATGATGTTTCCAAAAGTCGTGTTCCTGATTTATAGTAGACGAAACAGCATCTTCCTCTAAATCACTTGCGCTACTTTATTGCTCATGAATCATACTTTTGAGCATCTGTACGGCTCAGCCGCGTGCCTCTGAATCTTTGGATCCAAAGAGTAGCAATGGCTATATGATCATTTAATCCAATTAAAGCGATTGAACTTGAAGGGGTTTGTTAGTTGGTTGGTTGATTTTGGGGAAGCGACCAAATAGCAAAGTCATCGGTCCCATCGGATTAGGGAAAGATGTGCGAGGAAGTCGGCCGTACCCTTTCAAAGGAACCATCCCGGAGTTTGTCTGAAGTGATTTAGGGAAATCACGGAATATCTAAATCAGGATGACCGGACGTTGGTTTGAATCCTTCGTCCCCCCGAATGTGAATACGACGTGCTAACCGCTGCACCACCTCACTCGGTCTTGAAGGGGTCTAGGGGCGCCGGCACGGTAGCTCAGCGTCTTCGGTCATAAAGCTGACTGCTCTCTGTAATTAAAAAAGCTGAACGAATAGATCAACGGGTGTCATACGACGCTCGGCACGACCAAATGCAACAAACAATAACGAAAAAAGAGGGGGTAGCAGCTTCGATTAGTAATGAAAACGTACTCGATCCCGTGTACCAATTCCACCACCGCTTCAGTTTTAAATAAAAATCATGAGCACTGGCGTCCGAAGACTTCCATGACACCCTCATCCAGCCAACAGCCTTGTCAAGGAGGGCGAAGGATCCAACAGAAGTTCAGGCCATTCTCTTGCCCTTGGGGTTGGAAACTGCTTGTAAAGGTGAAAGAATCATCAATGATCTACGGCATGAGGATGAAGAAGGCAATGGAAACCAGTGCATTACAAACACAAAATATGTCTCCACAGAACAAGTGGCCTGTAACTGAAAAAGTGTGTTGATGATCATCTATCCAAATGGCAAAAAATCTGGAATAGTCCCCACTCAGATATCTGGAAGGGGACTGTCAAGGGGGAGATAATCAAGAGAAAAAGATTGAGTAACCAACGAAAGAATAACGTTCTACGTGTCGGGGTGTGGAATGTCAAAAGCCTGAACGGGGTAGGGGACCTAGAAAATCCGAAAAGTGAAAGGCAAAGTCTCAGTCTAGGTATAATGGGGTTTAGTGAAGTGAAATTGATAGAAGACACGGTTTTCTGGCTGGATGAGTATAGGGAAATATCAACAGCAGGAGATAATGGTAGAACGGAGTAGGAACCGTTATGAATTGGAAGGTAGGGCAGTTCAGTGATAGGGCTGTTCTTATCAGGATCGATGAAAACCAACTCTGATAAAGATAGTTCAAGTATACATGCTGACGTCACAATCTGAAGATGAAGAGACAAAGTGTATGAGGATACTGAAAGGGTAATTGAGTGCCTAAAGAGAGATCCAAATCTAATAGCCATAGATGACTGAAATGCAGTTGTAGGGGAAGGAGTAGAAGAAAGGGTCACGGGAGAATATGGGCTTGGTACAAGAAATGAGAGAGGAGAAAGACTAATTGAGTTCTGTAATAAATTTCAGGTAGTTACAGCGAATACTTTGTTCAAGATTCACAAGAGGAGGAGATATACTTAGAAAAGGTTCGGTGATACGGGAAGATTTTAGTTAGATTACATCCTGGTCAGATAGATATTTCGAAATCAGATACTGGGTTGTAAGGCGTATCTAGGAGCAGGTATAGAATCGGATCACAATGCTCTAGTGATGAAGAGTAGGCTCAAGTTCAAGAGGTTAGTCGGGAAGAATTAATACGCAAAGAAGTGAGAAACAGAAGTACTAATCAATGAAGAGATGCACTTGAAGTTCTCTAAGGCGATAGATACAGCAATAAGGAATAGCTCAGTAGGCAGTACATTTGGAGAGGAATGGGCATCTCTAAAAAGGGCAATCACAGAAGTTGGAAAGAAAAACAAAGAATTAACTGCGAAGAAACCATGGGTAAGAGAAAAAATACTTCAGTGTTTTTTTTTCTTCTAATAATTTCCGGATATGCAGACGGATCCCGTCGACATTCTGCCACGATATTTCGGCCCAGAGACGTCCGGCCATCATCAGGTGAGTACACAACTACTGAAGAGCCCAGGTGTAGTCGCGGTATTTATGCCGAATCTCGCGCATGCGAAATGTACTGGCATCCTACAGCGCATGCGTCAGGTGTTACATGCGCAGCATAGCCGAGTTGTACGTGCTGCCCTCGGTGGTGAAAAAAAGGTTCATCTAAAAAGCACGTTGAGGAGAGTATATGTTCAAACAAGGCCGTCATTTCTGCACTGAATAAGTTACCAATAAAATGTAATGATTCCATTAAAGGCACTTTGGTAAAAAGTGAGACCACATCAAAGCTGACTAATAAATCCGAGGTGCTAAGCTTAACTTCCTTCAAGCGACTGACAAAATCCTCGGAATTATGTATATGGTGGCAACACTTACCCACATACGGCTTTAGTAATGAGGCCAGATATTTTGCTGTAGAATAGGTCGCAGTACCAATATTACTCACTATTAATCGTAGTGGGGCACCATCCTTGTGTATCTTTGGAAGACCGTAGAGTCTAGATTTATTAGTCAGCTTTGATGTGGTCTCACTTTTTACCAAAGTGCCTTTAATGGAATCATTATATCTTATTGGTAACTTATTCAGTGCAGAAATGACGGCCTTGTTTGAACATATACTCTCCTCAACGTACTTTTTAGATGAACCTTTTTTTTTCGCCACCGAGGGCAGCACGTACAACTCGGCTATGCTGCGCATGTCAACACCTGACGCATGCGCTGTAGGATGCCAGTACATTTCGCATGCGCGAGATTCGGCATAAATACCGCGACTGCACCTGGGCTCTTCAGTAGTTGCGTACTCACCTGATGATGGCCGGACGTCTCTGGGCCGAAATATCGTGGCAGAATGTCGACGGGATCCGGCTGCATACCCGGAAATTATTAGAAGAAGAAATACGCCGAGAAAATTTCAGAAGTCACATCAAATACCTTTACGGGGAGATGGTTCAGGATATCCACGTACTGGATAAATTACGTGAGAAAAGAGCCAGGTTGCTGAGTTCACTAAATTTTTTACTGGAATGTAGAGATAATAACTTGATTCCAAAAATGGCTCTGAGCACTATGGGACTCAACTGCTGTGGTCATAAGTCCCCTAGAACTTAGAACTACTTAAACCTAACGACAGCACACAACACCCAGCCATCACGAGGCAGAGAAAATCCCTGACCCCGCCGGGAATCGAACCCGGGAACCCGGGCGTGGGAAGCGAGAACGCTACCGCACGACCACGAGATGCGGGCTAACTTGATTCCAACTTTCGCCAGAGTTGTTCATTTTATTAATAGTGTGGCCGCCAACAATATAAAACGCAAGGCGAGTCTGGCTTTAGTAAGAGAACGAATCCGTTTTACGCGTCGTGAGTTAGACGCTGTCGCCAGGAATTTATATTATTTACATCTGAAGATTGCAGCAAGATGTTCTTCCCTTAGTTGGGACTGGATTGACGGTGTATCCTGGGCCAAGGCAGACTGGGCTAACAGGGACAGTACGAACAGGCAAAGTGCGAAGTTTAGCCAACTCGTAACACGAAAGCCGCAAGAAGCTATCTCTGGACGATCCGTGGTGAACCTCACGGAGAAATCTTTTGACGATGCGACGATGTCAGTGCTTGCGAAAGGTTTAAACTTCGCTCCTACACCTGCCTCACTGCCTTTAACGGATTTCATCAGTTCCATTGAGGAAGCCATTAGACGTCTCCCTGTGGATTCTGCAGACGAAATTCGACGTGAATCTTGCCGAACGTTGTTGAAATGTGCGCCACAACGGAGTAACATCTCGCCAGCTGAAAGAGCTGCTCTCCGCTGCCTGAGAGAAGATACTAGCACAGTCGTACTGCCTGCGGATAAGGGTAACGCCACAGTTCTTCTGACAAGAGAAGCAGACAACGAAAAGATATATTGTCAGCTAAATGATTCTACGCACCGTAGAATTGAAAAGTACCCAACAAGCCGAATATCAAGGAAAACTACTACCCTTTTGAACGACTGTTCTCTACCTGAACAAGTTATCAAGAGATTGAGACCACACAATGCAGTACCACCAAGACTCTACGGTCTTCCGAAGATACACAAGGATGGTGTCCCACTACGATTAATAGTGAGTAATATTGGTGCTGCGGCCTATTCTACAGCAAAATATCTGGCCTCATTACTAAAGCCGTATGTGGGTAAGTGTTGCCACCATATACGTAATTCCGAGGATTTTGTCAGTCGCTTGAAGGAAGTTAAGCTTAGCAGCTCGGATTTATTAGTCAGCTTTGATGTGGTCTCACTTTAATGGAATCATTACATCTTATTGGTAACTTATTCAGTGCAGAAATGACGGGCTTGTTTGAACATATACTCTCCTCAACGTCGCATGTCAACACCTGACGCATGCGCTGTAGGATGCCAGTACATTTCGCATGCGCGAGATTCGGCATAAATACCGCGACTGCACCTGGGCTCTTCAGTAGTTGTGTACTCACCTGATGATGGCCGGACGTCTCTGGGCCGAAATATCGTGGCAGAATGTCGACGGGATCCGGCTGCATACCCGGAAATTATTAGAAGAAGAAATACGCCGGGAAAATTTCGAAGTCACAATACTTCGGTTGATTGATGGAAGAAACAAGCACAAAAATGTTCAAGGTTGGTTGGTTGGTTGTTTTTGGGGAAGGAGACCAGACAGCGAGGTCATCGGTCTCATCGGATTAGGGAAGGACGGGGAAGGAAGTCAGCCGTGCCCTTTGAAAGGAACCATCCCGTCATTTGCCTGGAGCGATTTAGGGAAATCACGGAAAACCTAAATCAGGATGGCCGGACGCGGGATTGAACCGTCGTCCTCCCGAATGCGAGTCCAGTGTCTAACCACTGCGCCACCTCGCTCGGTAATGTTCAAGGAACTTCAGGGATACATAAATACAAATCGCTGAGGAATTAAATAAAAAGAGCAGGGAAGCTACGACCAAATGGCTACATGAAAAATCTGAAGAAGTCGAAAAAATACCAATGTCGGAAGAACTGACTCAGTACGTAGAAAAGTGAAAACAACCTTCAGTGAAATTAAAAGCAAGGGTGGTAACATTAAGATTGTTAAATGCAAAGGAGAGGGCTTATAAGTAGAAAGAGTGCATTGAAGCCCGTATGAGGAGGAAGATTCCTCTGATGTGATGGAAGAAGAAACAGGAGGAGATTTACAAGAGATAGGGAACCCAGTATTACAATCAGATTACAAAAGAGCTGAGGAAAACTTAACATAAAAAAGGCGGAAGGGATAGAGAACATAACATCACAATTTCTAAAACCATTGGGGAAGTGGCAACAAAGCGACTATTCACGATGGTGTGTAGAATGTACGAGTTTGGCGATATACCATCTGACTTTCAGAAAAATATCATCCACACGTTCCGAAGATAGCAAGAGCTGACAAGTGCAAGAATTATCGCACAATCAGCTTATCAGCTCATGTATCCAAGGTGCTGACAAGAATCATGTACAGAAGAATGGAAAAGAAAGTTGAGGATGTGTTAGATGACGATTAGTTTGGCTTTAGGAAATGTAAAGGCACCGGAGAGGCAGTTCTGACGTTTGGAAGCAGGACTAAAGAAAAACCAAGACACTGTCATAGGGTTCGTCGATAGCGGTCGACAGGGTCCAATGGCGCAATGTGTGCGAAATTCTGAGAAAAATAGGGGTAAGCTACAGAGACAAATGGGTAACATGCAACATGTACATGAGCCAAAAGGGAATAATAGGAGCGGAAGACAAAGAACGAAGTTCTCGGATTACAAAAGGCTGTAAGGAATGGATGTAGTGTTTCGAGCCTACTGGTCAGTCTATACATCGAAGAAGTAGTGATGGGAATAAAGAAAAGGTTCTGGAGTGGAATTAAAATTCAAGGTGAAAAGGTATCAATGATACTGTTCGGTGATGTTGTTGGTATACTTAGTGAAAGTGAATAAGAATTACAGGATGTGCCGTGCGGAATGAACAGTCTAATGAGTACAGAATGTGAACTGAGAGCAAATCGAAGAAAAACAAAAGTAATGAAAAGTAGCAGACATGAGATCTGCGAGGAGCTTAAGATCAGGACTGATGGTGACGAAGTAGATGAAGTTAAAGAATTCTATTACCTAGGCAGCAAAATAACCAACGACGGACGGAGCAAGGAGAACATCTAAAGCACTGGCAGAAGGGCATTCCTGGCCAACAGAAGCCTAATAAAGTCAAATAAGGGACTTAATTTAACGAAGAAATTTCTGAGAATGTGCATTTGGAGAACAGTAATGTATGGTAGTGAAACTTGGACTGTGGGAAAACCGAAACAGAGGAGAATCGAAGCATTTGAGATGTGGTGGTACAGTTGAATGTTGAAAATTAGGTGGACTGATAATGTAAGGAATGAGAAGGTTATGCGCAGAATTTGAAAGGAAAAGAATGTGTGGAGAAACTGGCAAGAAGAAGGGATAGGATGCTAGGACATCTGTTAAATCAAAAGAGAATAACTTTTACAGTACTACATGGAGCTGTAGAGGGTAAAAACTGTAGAGGAAGACAGAAACTAATACATGCAGCAAATTATTCAGGACGCAGGTTGCAAGTGCTGCTCTGAGAAGAAGAAGTTGGCACATGAGTGGAATCCGTGGCTGGCCACATCAAACCAGCCAGAAGACTGACGACCCCCCCCCCCCCCCCCCGCCACCAAGAAAAGGTCATCTCTCTCAATTAAACGTGTTTGCATCCTTTGATAGTTGGACAGTTGGTGCGACTAACGACATTTCCAAAAGTCTTTAATAAAGCTATAGGCTGGCTGAGTGTTTCCACATCTACAATCACAGAAGTTGTCAATAGGAAGAAAACTATACAATGTGAAGCTAGACATCGAGTAAGAACGTAGAAGTGAGATAAACATTATTAGGAAGAAGCACTGATCTTACGGGTTTTTATTCTGTACTAGTGCTTCTGTTGTCAAAGTATACGAGACGTGAAAACTCGATTTTTGATGTCCTGTTGAGAGAAATACACTGCCGAATTAGTTGTGACTGTCTCTGTTAACCGGAGTCACAACAGAAGAGTTTGGAGGCAATGTATCACTTCAGATATCATGTACGAAAAATTGTGTACAGCTTTACAATGTGAAGTAGGCGATCCTGCACGATTTAGATCAGTGTACACACAAGTAGTTGCATACCATCAGTAAAGTCATGTACCCAGAAAATTATGTCATATCTGTATTGCTTGGGACACTTGATTTTATAAATTGCATGTATTTAACCTTTCAAATACCAATAATTTTTTTTAATTTTTCTTGAAATTAATCTTCATTATCACAGTAAGCAACGAACACATAAATGTTCCCCTTTCGAACCTCTGGGACATACAGTTTTCAACAATCCATTATTTCATGAGATATACACTGACGGAAAAAAAAATCACAACACACAGAAGAATTTGTATGACATAAACAAAAATTGATATGCGTGTTTCTACATCCGAAAGATAAAGTCTATTCAAGTTTTTACACCAGTCGCGTAAGAGTGGCACTAGTAGTGCCACTAAGAGGATGGAAATCAGGTTTGCTTTAAATACACGCTATAACGGTTGTGAGCGTTAGCTACCTTTCAGACTGGACATGGTGGGTTGATGTTAGTGAAGTATGCTTTAAGGTGGCAAAGATCCATTGTCTACACCTCACTGAGTTTGAACGAGGTAGTGTAATAGGACTACGAGAAGATGGATATTCCTCCTGCGGCACTGCACAAAGATTTGGTAGGAATATAGGCTCCGTATATGATTGCTGGAAGCAGCGGTCACCAGAATGTTCGGTCGCAAGAAGATTCGGCTCCGGATGACCACGTGGCACGACCAAGAGGGAAGGCCATGGTGCTCGATGCATGGTTCTGGAGCATCCTACTGCATCTGCAGCAGCAATTTGAGCAGAAATGGGATTCACAATGACACAACAAACTGTTACAAACTGGTTACTTCGTTGACAGCTCAGAACCAGACGCCCTGTAGCGTGCATTCCACTGACCCTAAACTACCGACATTTCCGACTTCTGTGGCCGAGGGACGATGGACGACTGTTGTGTCTTGTGATGAATCCTGGTTCTGTCTCTGTGGCACTGATGGCCATGTGTTCGTTAGAAGGAGGGCAGTTGAGGACCTGCAACCAACCTCTCTACGTGCTAGGCGCACTGGACGTACACCTGGAGTTATGGTCTGGAGTGCAATTTCTAATGACAGCAGGAGTTCTCTCATGGTTATCCCACTCACCCTGACTGAAAATCTGTACGTCAGTCAAGTAATTCGAACTGTCGCACCGACATTCGTGAACAGCATCCGCCGGAGTGTTTTAGAACACGATAACGCTCGCAATATACCGTTATTGCAAACCAACATGCTTTACGTTGCCTTGACCTGCTCGATCACCAGTTCTGTCTCCAATCGAGCACATATGGGACGTCAATTGACGGCAACTCTAGCGTCATCCACAAACAGCATTAAGCGTCCTTGTATTGACCTACCTAGTGCAACAGTCATGGAATTCCATATCACAAACGACATCCGGCATCTGTTCAACAGTATGCACATATGTTTACGCTCAACATTAATGTATCAGAATTTCACATTATCACTGGCATATCTCGCGCGTACATTGACCTGTATTCCTGTAGTGTTAATCACTGGAGTACGTTACCTAGGCAAATGTATTACCGACATTTCATTATTCTACATTAATTATTGTTAGGTATACCCGATTTTTTCCTGTCGTATTTAAAAGCAATTTCGCGTTTTCCCTCGACAAAATACCACAACTCGAAACTTACATGAACTTGTAAATTCTAAAACTAATTATAGCTCTAAAAACCAAGCAAAAATGAGCCTCAAATTTAATAAATTTTGTATCAAAACTACGTACAGCCACAGTCATTTCTTTTGCAAACCACTTATAAAAGCAGTGGTAGAGACTCAAATTTATGTTGCAATAACATTATATTTACTTACTTTCTTTAAATTTATCCATGTTATATAGATGTTGTTTGAGGTCTGCCACTGTATTATAAGATTATGTGGAGTAATTTATACTGCTGCAGTCACTTTTTACTAATATTTTATTAGCACAATGCATTGTGGCAGCATGCTGCCATCATCAGGTGCATTATACAGTTACTTATACATCAGCTGATTGCTTATGCACATAAGCTGTGTGTGCCAGGGGGGTTAAGAATCGAAAAATAAATAAACCTCTGTGGAAGGATAAAACAGTTACAGTGTGTACATTATGTGAATAGCATGATTAGGTAATATATATTAATACGTTTAGTTACATTTCTGTTGGAAATTTCATTTTGCTGGCGCACAGAGCACAGTAACAGGTAAATCACAAGTTAGCATTTTCACCAAATACAGTAATATATATCTGTAGTGAAGATGAGGACTTTTATCTAGATGTATTGGCAATATGGGGAATGTTATATGGATACATAATGAAAACTAGTCTGTCAATGAAATAAATTTTCTTTCTGTGGGTGGCTATTACTGATCTATTTTAATTGTGAGTGGGGTAATCATTTATGTGTTCATTATATCTTGTTTGGAAGTCTCTCCTAGTTTGGCCTATATAGAGGGATCTGCAGGTATTACATACTATTTTGTAGATGCCTGATTCTGAGTGTATATCCATCTGTGTGTATATATTGTGTCTCACTGTGTGTTGCAGTTTGTTGTGTGTTGTAGAGGCAATGTTAATGTCGTGAGATCTGAGAATGTTTGCTATTTTGTAGGAGAGTTTGCCTGTCAAAGATATGCAAGTCGTGGGTTTCTTTTTCATTTCATGTATGGAAAGTGGTTTATTATTGTTTTTCCTTTTTTGCATAAGGTTGTAAATTAATGCTTCATCATAGCCATTTGCTGAAGCTATTCGTTTTATTATGCTGAGCTCATCAAGATGTGTATATTTATCCATTGGTATATTGTTGGCTCTGTTAAGTAGTGCTGCATATGCAGCAAGTTTGTGTTTTGTGGGGTGACAGGATGAGCTGTGTATGGTTGTATCTGTTGCTGTTGCCATTCAGTGAACTTTGGAGATGTGTGAGTTGTTTTCTTTACTGATGCTTAGATCAAGGAAGTTGATGCTACCATTGCTCTCATATTCCAATGTGAATTTTATATTTCTGTCTTGTTTATTGAGTGTGTCGAGTATGTTGTTAATATAATTTGTGTCACCATCTACCAGGAGTAAGGTATCATGAACATAACGTTTATAGTAAATAATTTTATCCATAAAGCTTGATTTTTTAGCAAGAGTTTTTTGCTCAAGGTGGTTAATATATATATTGGCAATTGTACCAGCTATGCTTGAGCCGATTGCAAGAACTCTATGTTGCATGTAGATTTTATCATTAATTATAAAACAGTTGAGTTTAGTAGCAGTTCAAGGAGGTCCATGAATTCAATAATTTCGGGCAATGATAGTTTTTGATGTTTTGTGATGTTTGGCCTGATGATTTTGAGTTCTTCCGGTTTGAGGATGTTAGTGAATAGGTCTATATTGTCAAATGATACAAGGTGGGTTTACTGGGAAATGTTGATCTTTTTAATTTCGTCTATTAGCTGCTGATTGGTTTTTACTGAGCAGTTTTTAGTGTATGTGTATGTCTTAATTAGAATTTGGTTAAGGTTGTTTGTAATGTATTAACTTGGTCTGTTTCTTGAGTTCACAATTGGGCGCACTGGGCGCCCTTCTTTATGTATCTTTGGTTGTGATCTTCGCTTTGGTACCTGAAGATTCATGTTAGTGCTCTATTTCTTTACACTTTCACTTAACAGGAAGTGTGCGTTTTTAGATGTGAATTGTGTTTTTGTCTGGAATGCTTTGGTTGGGTCTTATTGTATTTCAGTGATGCCATTTTCAGTAAAGAAATGTAAGGTTTTACTTACGTATTTTGCTTCTTTCAATATACATAATGTATTGCCTGTGTCTGATTTAGTTATTATAGCGTTATGGTTACTTAGCTTTCTATCTATATCTCTGAGTGTTGTTCTGCCCTCTTGGTGAGCTTTATAACTTGTTTTTTGTCTGTTACGTTCATTGTTTATGGCTTTCATAGCCTTCTGAGCTGTAACTGTTTTTTCGTTAGTGTTTAACTTTGCTATATCTGTGGCATTTTTTGCTGCAACAATAATATCTTTTATGTTTTGGGGGTTTAGTTCAGGTTGTACATTATATTTGAGCCCTTTGTTTAGCAAGTGGTTTTCTCTGTATGTGAATATTATCTCTGTCTCACTGATAACTCTATCGAAAACATTATGTGAGTGCATTGCATTATTACTTTTGTTGTGCCTGTGTAACTGCTCCTTTTTTGATTTTTCGATACTTTTGGGACTTTTTACGAGTGATCTTCATATATTAATTAGTTACAGGAATGGTTATTTCATCTATAATTATTAACAGAGCGTAGTTGTTAAAATAATTAGCTAATTCTAGGTGTATGGTCATAAGTTTGCTGTAGCATAGGTCTTTCTTTTTGTGAAGATGCTTGATTTCAGTTTACAGCCAGTATTTCTCAGCTTTTTGTTTTGGTTTTCGGCCTGTTGTAGAGGTGTTGTTGCCAATATTATTCTTGATGTATCTGGGAGTGATGTTTAGTTGTTTGCATTCCTTGTTGAACTGTAAGTTAGCTGTAGTTTTGAGGAGCTTCATTTTCATGTTTTTGTAACTATATATTAACCTCTTTGCCTCGCTTGGCATGTTAAATTTAAACTTATCTGTGTTACATGGATGTTGTTTGAGGTCTGCGACTGTATTAAGAGGGTACGTGGAATAATTTATACTGCTGCAGTCACTTTCTGCTAATATTTTACTAGCACAATTCATTACGGCATCACGCTGTGATCATCAGGTGCAGTATACATTTACTTATACATCAGCTGATTGGTTATGGACGTTAGTTGTGTGTGCCAGTGGTGTTAAGAATCGAAAAATAAATAAACCTGTGTGGAAGTATAAATCTCTTACAATGTGTATTTTATGTGTGTGTTATGAACACTCATTTGGGTTTGTTTAAATATCTGCGTTTGCCTTTCGGCAGTGCTTCCGCGCCCGCCATTTTCCTCAGGACTAAAGTGTAGACTGGACAAGTGCGATTTTTGTAAACCTGAGTTACAGTATCTTTGTCATGTCATAAACAGTCATGGTGTACATCCTCTTCAGTCACATTTGTTAGCCGTACGAGATTTTCCAGTTCCTCGCAATGTCACAGAATTGCAATCAGTTTTAAGAAAACTGAACTAGTATCTTCGGTTCATATCGAATAATGCACAAATAACAGCTCCATTACATCGCTTGCGTTGCAAGAATGTCTCCTTTGTTTGGCAAGCAGAGTGCCAAGAACCTTTTCAAAAACTCAAAGATGCATTGCTCACTGATCGGTGCTTAGTTCACTTTTATCCTGACAAAATATTTGTATTGCAAGCTGACGCTTCCTCTTACGGAATTGGTGCAGTGCTTTCGCACAGAATTGGTGATAAAGACAGGCCTACTACTTTCGCATCAAAAGTGTTGTCCGAAGCTCAGTTTAACTATATACAAGTAGAGAAAGAGGCATTGGCTATTGTGTATGATGTCTCCAAATTCCACCACTATTTGTATGGTACAAAATTCTACTTAGTAACTGATCACAAGCCATAGCAATCCTTGTTTCATCTGACAAAGCCGGTTCCTGCACGAACCGCTCAAAAATTGCAAAGATGGGCTTTGTTGTTCTCTCAATACCAGTATGAGATTGTGTATCGTCCGACAGCTCAACATGGTAATACGGACGCACTTTCACGTATCCCGATTGGCCCTGATACAGACTTCGACGCTTTTGCTGCATCTTGTTGTAAAATCGGTGCTCAGTATTCTGAATTGCTTCAATCCTTCCCTCTGAACTATAGGTAAATTGCACAGGCCACAGAAGCTGATTCAGATTTGCATATTTTGCTAAAATACATTCGCACATCTTGGCCTCGCTCATTGCACAGCATAAAGAACTCTGTAGTGCGCCGATACTTCGCACGTCGGCATAGCCACGCTGCACAGAAAGGTGTGATTCTTGTTCAGAATGACGGTAGACAGTCCCATGTGTTTATCTCCAAAGCTTTGCAGAAAGAAGTGCTGCAGTTACTTCACGAAGGACAATGTGGGATTGTTCGTACGAAACAGTTAACGCGTCCACACTGTGATTGGTAGGGTATGGAGACCCAAATAGAAGAGATGACGTCACAGTGTCACGCAAGTGCGGAAAATCAGCTCTCTGCTTGTCCTAAGACGCAGTCACCATGGCAACGTATGCATATAGACTTTGCGGGACCTTTTTGGAATACTCGTTGGGTGATTGTGGTAGGCGCTTACACCAAGTTTCCTTTTGCTGTGGCAATGAGCTAGACAACGTCACGTAGCACTATTCAGTCGTTGTCCTCCATTTCTTGCCCGAAGGTTTTCCTGAAGTCATAGTGTCGGACAACGGCCCTCAGTTCACATTAAATGAATTTGAAGCATTCTGTGAACGCAGTGGCATACAGCATCTAACTATACTCATGCTCATAAATTAAGGATAACTGCAGAATGTGGTGCCACGCAACGTGCTACAGAACGCCACTGTTTCCTGGGCATGTACCCCAATATCAATATGGGATATGATCACCATGCACACGCACACAGGCCGCACAACGGGTAGGAATTCTATGAATCAGGAGGTCGAGCAGCTGCTGGGTATAGCTCCCATTCTTGCACCAGTGCCTATCGGAGCTTCTGAAGTGTCGTAGGGATTGGAAGACGTACAGAGATACGTCGACCGAGAGCATCCCAGACGTGCTCGATGGGGCTTAGGTCTGGAGAATAGGCAGGCTACTCCATTCGCCTCGTATATTCTATTTCAAGGTACTCCTCCACGACGGCAGCTCGGTGGGGCCGTGCGTTATCATCCATCAGGAGGAAGGTGGGACCCACTGCACCCCTGAAAAGGCGGACATACTAGTGCAAAATGACGTCCCAATACACCTGACGTGTTACAGTTCCTCTGTCAAAGACATACAGGGCTGTACGTGCACCAGTCATAATCCCATCCCACAGCATCAAACCACGACCTCCATAGAGGTCCCTTTCAAGGATATTAAGGGGTTGGTACCTGGTTCCTGGTTCACACCAGATGAAAACCCGGCGAGAATCACTGTTTAGACTATACCTGGACTCGTCCGTGAACATAACCTGAGACCACTGTGCCAACGACCATTGTACTGTGTTCTTGACACCAGGCTTTACGGGCTCTCCTGTGACCAGGGGTCAGTGGCTTGCACCTTGCAGGTCTCCGGGTAAATAAACCATGTCTGTTCAGTCGTATGTAGACTGTGTGTCTGCAGACAACTGTTCCAGTGGTTGCGGTTAGGTCCAGACAAGGCTACCTGCAGTACTCCATGGCCGTCTGCGGGCACTGATGGTGGGATATCGGTCTTCTTGTGATGTTGTACACTGTGGACGTCCCGTACTGTAGCGCCTGGACACGTTTCCCGTCTGCTGGAATCGTTGCCATAATCTTGAGATTACACTTTGTGGCACACAGAGGGCCCGTGTTTCGACCTGCTGTGTTTGACCAGCCTCCATTCGCCCTAGTATTCTACCCGTCATAACGTCATCAATATGTGTTCTTTGAGCCATTTTAAATACACAGTCTCCATTAGGATGTCTGAAAACGTCTGCACACTTACTCGCTGCACCATACTCTGTCATGCACCAACACACCTCGGCGTATGTGGACTGCTGCCAGCGCCACCGTGCGACGACCGCAGGTTAAATGCACCGCATGGTCATACCCGGAGGTGATGTAAACCTGCAAACCGCCCACCAGGGCGTTGTTTCACCATGTATCAGCATTATCCTTAATCTATGAGCATGAGTGTAGTACACCGTTCCATCCTCAGTCAAACGGCGAAGCGGAAAGTTTAGTCAGAACATTCAAGCAGCAGATAGCAAAGCTCCGCACCGCACACATCAGTGATCAAGCATTGCAACTGTTTCTCGCTTCCAATCGTTGGCATCCACGAGATGGACCATCGCCGGCGGAATTGCTTCACGGCCGCCGCCATCAGACACTGTTAAACCTGCTCCACCATCCTCAGCATCCGGCGCCGAAGGAAAGCCGCATATATCGCTACATGCATCATGATATTGTGTTTTACAGGGTTTTTAGCGGCTGCAGACGGTTGGCGCGAAGAGAAATTCTTCATCGACGTGGCGATTGCGTGTATCTCATTTCAGGCCGAGACGGATTGCAGCGCTGACATCACAACCAAATTGGTTCTGTCATGTGTACGGTGATCCTTCTGTGTCTCTTCCTCAGATTCACGGATCCCGAGGACAGCGTGGCCACAGCAGTCGCCAGAGGGTGTCATCACGACACTGTGGGACGACCCCATGGAGACGAAGCCTTCGCCTTCTCCGCCTCATTTCGTCCTACCGATGGAACTGGACCTGCCAACATCGCAGCAGCCGACGTCTTCTACATTTGGTTATGGGCCACAGGGGGTGGACGCGTAACCTTCTCGTCGTTTTCCAGGGGACGTTTCCGCCAGAGCGCCCGCCGAATGGCGGGGTACGACCGGAAGTGTAGTGTCCCCTGCAGCCACAGCTTCCGGTCTACCACAGTATCCGCACTTCTGCCACCCCTGCCGTTGCCGAGCTCCCTATACGACGACGGTCCGTCGTTTTCGGAGGGAGGAATGTTCCGGCGTAACGTCAAGCACCAGCACACCGGTCTAGAACGGCAGAGTACAGACGGCTGTGAGACGTCAGTCAATAGTACGACAGCAGTCTTATGAACTGTCTTCTTTCTCTTGTATTACGAGTTGTTTGTGTACCGTGTCTTGCGAGGCAGAAATTGGGAACCAGCCCAGGATGTATTCAAACGAGCTTGGGAAACTGCCTACAAACCATACGAGAGTTGATCGAAACATCAGACCAATGGTAGTGAACCGGACTCAGGAAATAATTTATTTTTTTGGATAGGGAGACCAATGGTAGTGAACCGAACTCAGGAAATAATTTTTTTTGGATAAGTTCGCCCTTGAGAAAACAGGAATCTTTTTTTTTTTTTCTACCCAGAAATGTTTCGCTGAAGTTACAGCATTTCAACGGGTTTTATATTAACTGTCCACTAAATGACAGAAAGAATTAGTTTTTACTATCTATACATACAGACTTACAGTTTTTAGTACAGTGGGTTAAAACAAGAGTCTAGATCGCAATAGTATTTTATTAATGAACTGTTTCGACTTTACTTAGAAATCATCTTCAGAAAATGAGCACTTTAAGAACAAGAACAGCAGGGTTATAGAAAGTTTGATGAGTATAGTGAGATCGTGATTTAGCATTTATCCGTTTGGCTGCTGCTGGCGGCTCTTCAGATGCTGACTCGACAACTGATGATGATGACTGCAGAACAAAATATTAAGTAGCGAGTAAATTTCGCGGATTGCGTCAGCCGATGTGAATGGTAAACGTTTCACAAAATTTGAGATATTAACGTTGTATGGAAATTACAAAATTAGTTCTCGTAAACCAAGTATGAATACACACTGAGGTGACAACTTCGTGAGATACTGAACATGGGATAGCGATATGCACATATACAGATGGCTGTGGTATCGAGTACACAAGGCATAACAGTGCAATGCATTGGCGAAACTGTCATTTCTACTCAGGTGATTCGTGTGAACAGGTTTCTGACGGGAATTAACAGCCATTGAACGCGTGATAGTAGTTTGAGCTAGAAACATGGGACATTCCATTCCGGAAATAGAGACCTTAATATTACGAGATCCACAGTGACAAGAGTGTGCCGAGAATACCAAATTTCAGGCATTACCACTCACTATGGACAACGAAGTGACCGACAGCCTTCACGTAACGACCGAGAGCAGAGGCGTTTGCGTAGATTTGTCAGTGCTAACAGGTAAGCAACGCTACTTGAAATAACCGAAGAAATCAATGTTGAACGTACGACGAACGTGTGCGTTGCTACAGTGCGGCGAAATTTGGCGTTAATGGGCTATGGCAGCAAACGACCGACGCGAGCACTGCATCGTCTGCAGCGCCTCAGCTCGTGACCATGTCGGTTGAACCTTGGATGACTAGAAAACTTTGCAGCTGGTGGTGGCTCCATAATGGCGTGGACAGTGTTTACACATAATTGAGTGGGTCGTCTGGTCCAACTGAACCGATCATTGAATATAAATTGTTATGTTCATTTACCTGGAGATCATTTTCAGTCATTTGTGGACTTCATGATGAAACTATGGCATTATTATTTTTTTTATTGAGCACTGGCCGACAGAATTTTTCCTGACAAAGACAACTCAAACTTAACCTATTCATTTATTACAAACAATGCACAAGCCCAACGCAATCTGACTGCTACACATTGACAACATGACTGCCAATAATTAACACAAAGGAATAGTCCTGAATTGCAAGAAACCCTAACAATAATACAAAACCAAAAAATATGAAATTAAGGAAATATGAAACTACCTCCAGCTCTGTTGATTGCCCAAACTAATTTCAGTCGCGAATCCCGATAGTGGAAACCCCATTATTTTTCATAGATCACTTAACTCACAGAAAATCTTCATAACACTATCTACAGCAATTGCAGCAAATAGCAACAACAGCCAGCTACATAAAAGGATTCTAACTACAATAGACTCTAACTACTTGGAGGCATATGGTTAGCAAAAGAAAGATTTTGCTGAAGTGCAAACAATGTATTTAGAAAATTTTACCTTATTTGTGTGACATCCAGTTCCAAAAATTATATAGTTGTCAATAATTCCACTACACAAACATTATCAACCATACACCCATTGTCGTACCTTTCCTTGCATACTTTCTTGTAAGAAATTTCATCTCACTTTACATTGCATGTCCTACTAATACAGAGTCTTCATTAAGAAAAACATGTCCACACACTTCCCTATCCACTAGCTAACCGCTAGTCCGTCCAATCACAGAATCTCTTGCGGAGGGCGCAGAGCGCTGTCAGCGATATTAACACAGCCTACAGCGCTGCCAACATACAAATAGGCTACTTACAATGTTCCAAACAACATCGAATTTTTATGAATGACAATGCCATGTCATCGGGCCACAGTTGTTCGCGATTTGTTTGAAGAACAGTCTGGACAATTTGAGAGATTGGTTTGGCCACCTAGATCGACCGGCATGAATCACATCGAACATTTATGAGACATAATCGAGAAGTCAATTCGTACACAAAATCCTACGACGGCAACACTTTCGCAGTTATGGACGGCTATAGAGGCGGCGTAGCTCAGTATTTCTGCAAGGGACTTTTTGAGTCTATGCCACGTCGAGTTGCTGCACTATGCCGGGCGAATAGAAATTCAACCTGATATTAGGAGGTATCCCATGACTTTTTTCACCTCAGTGTAAAAATATGTAAATATTGACAGATGATCTGACAAGTAATATTTTTTGTGTTAAAAGAAGTAAGCTTACAGCTTGAGAGAAGATGAAGGTACGCATAGTGGCACTGGCAGGAATTACGAGGATATCGTTTAATAGTTTTCTGCGGATAAGTAAAAGAACAAAACGTGCTGGCATTACATGACGTACGCTTGGCAATTAATTGCATATATATAGGAAATAAACATTTTTGGTTTGTTCTTTTGCTTGTTGGTTGTAAACTATTAGGAACAAGGTCTTTTTAACTCACGCCAGTGCCACTAGGTGGCACTTCATCTTCTCCCACGGTGTAAGCTCACTTATTTTAACATAAAAAACTACTTGTCACATGATATGTAACTGTTTACCTAGTTTCCGATAAATTATTTTGTAAATTCCATATAACATCAATACCTCACATTTTGTGAAGCGTTTACCAATGGCTGGATCTGACGTAACCCGTCCTCGCCGCGAAATTTGCACACTGTCTGACTCATGGGTCCGCAGCCATCAGTCAGCAGTTTACAAGCACGTCGCTTGAGCGTCCAAGGAACCGCCGGCAGCAGCCAGATGGGTAAATGCTAAATCGCTACGACAATATTTTCCACTGACATTGTAATCATCAAACTTGCTGTAACTTTGCTGTTATTGTTCTTACTGTGCACATTTTCTAAAGATGACTCTACATGAAGACGAATCCGGGGATTTATAAAATGTTATTGCAATCTAGACTCTTGTTTTAAACCAATTGGGTGCCCAAATCGTTGTTACTCCTCTGGACCATGTTGTCCAAATTTATGAATGCTGTAGTAAAGTATTCACAAATTTGAAAACGGTTTTGTTATATAATTACATGGTTGACAAATGCAGTCATTTCTGTGACTTACCGTACACTGCGTCATAGCTGTTTTTCCTTCACTGGTTACCATTTTCAGCCGTAGAGAACTTGATATTGAAACTATTTTTACATTGAAAATTTACGAGAGGGTATTTTTCATTATTGTTTGTGGTTAAAATTATTTTATTGTACGAGAAACACTGTGTGTGAGTGTGTATGTGTATGTGTGTGTGTGTGTGTGTGTGTGTGTGTGTGTGTGTGTGTGTGTGTGCAAGGAATATGTTTACACATAGTTTTACAGGTTGCCACCTTGTTTAGACTGCGAAAGTCTGCTTTAAACTTGCACTGTGTCACTGTTTACGAAGTACGAAAACAAGAGACACAATAAAAGCTAAAGGTGCAGTTTCGCAGTCAAAACTATGTGGAAACCTGTAAAATGCGGATGAGAAACTGTGAAAGAAAAACAGCTATCACGCTAAGTATAGCCTGCCACAAAATGCAAGGCTTGTGTCAAACAGGTGCGCATAAGAAATTCTATTGCCAGATTTGTGAATATTTAACTAATAACTGGAAATCTATTTTTCCGGTCATTTAATAGACTGTAAATATAAAACCTACTGATGAAGCTGTAAGTTCAGTATTAGAAAAGAAAAAATAATGGTTTGCACACGGCGGAGCCTATACAAAAACGTTTTTATTTATAAGAAAACACCGAAACATGAGTGAGCTGCAACCTCAAGACAGACTACCGGATTCGACCCAGATGTGGTTAACGTTTCCATCTCTCGAAGTTAGCGCGACCCGCTTTAAGCTGTACGAGCAGTTATGACGGCAGTCCTTAGCATTAGAGACCAATGCCGTGTCGCTCTGCAGCTCATCTGGAGGAATGTCTCTCCAAGAGCTCTACAAGGAGATAAGATTACGTCTCCTATCTGCGCAGACGTCATTCGACAGCAGGAGATAGGAATGGCGTCATACGTGCCTCCTGTATCGACAGTGTGATCTGCACCAAAGTCGGAAAAAGTTTCACTACAGGTAAGTAAAGCAGTTTATTCCAGCAAATTATGTCGGTGTTTCAAAGCAGTTTATATATCTGAAAATCCTAAGTGTTGTCCGTGAACCGAAGGAGGACATTAGTTACTTTTGCCAGTCAACTGCAACTCCTGCACTAAGGAAGGAATTTTCGGTAGAGTACGAACGTACTTTTGTTCTATCGGAGGTAAGAGTCGTACGAAATATCGCAGCTACTGCGCTAACAAGCAAGAGCCTTAACCGTAGCGTCATACGTAGGTTTAGACGCGATTGTTTCTTCGCTTTGAATCAGAGTGGCAATGGGCTGCAACTAATTAATGTCAAGAACGAGAGAAAGGCGACAGGACGTGCTGTAGTGATTTCGGGCTCACTGACATTTTCAGTTCTTTATTAACATGTTAAAGGGGATTACACGGAAAATTCCCACTCAAGAGGTTACCAGTTTCTGTATTCTTTTCTTTTATGTGCTTGAAATGATATGAAGCTCTTGAAATTATATTTTTCTCACTGACGGACATAATTGAGACCCCTCATGTAATTCATATTGTAAGTGTGAGTTTTATTTCTCAAGTATGTCTCATTATATACTGACGAAAAAAATTGCAAGACCAAAAAATAATTAATACAGGATATCGAAATTTCGGGAATACATTTGTCGAGAGGTAAAACCATTTAAGTGATTAACACGGTCACAAATTAATGTAAGCGCAAGATAAGTCATTGAAAATGCGAAATGCTGGTACTTCAGTAACTTGTGTAGCCGCCAGAATGTTGAATACATGCCTGTTGCACTTGGTCGGCCAATAAAGAGATGGTTAATGCTGTTTGTGGATGAAACTGGAGTTGTCGTACGATGCCGGCCGGGGTGGCCAAGCGGTTCTAGGCGCTACAGTCTGGAACCGCGCGACCGCTACGATCGCAGGTTCGAATCCTGCCTCGGGCACGGATGTGTCTGATGTCCTTAGGTCAGTTAGGTTTAAGTAGTTCTAAGTTCTAGGGGACTGATGACCTCAGAAGTTAAACTCCATAGTGTTCAGAGCCATTTTTTTGTCGTCCGATAATCTCCTAAATGTGCTCGATTGGTGACAGGTCGTGTGACCGTGCATGTTATAGCATGTCGACACTCTACAGAGTATCTTGGGTTACAACAGCGGTGTGTGCGCGAGCGATATCCTGTTGGAAAACACCCTGCGGAATGCTGTCCATGAATGGCGGCAAAGCAGGCCGAATCACCAGACTGACGTGCAAATTTTGCAGTCAGAGTGCTTGGCATAACCACGAGAGTGCTCCAGCTGTCATACGAAATCCTACCCCAGACCATTACTGTAGGTGTAGGTCCAGTGTGTTTGACACGTAGACAGGTCGGTTGCAAGCCATCGACTGGCCTCCCTGTGACCATCACTGGCAGTGGGGCAGAACCAGCTTCCGTCAGAAAACGCAGCAGACCTCCATATTGTCGTACAATGAGCTCTTGCTTGACACCACTGAAGTCGAAAATGAAGGTGGTTAAGGGTCAGTGAAATAGACCCTACAAGCCTTCTGGCTCGGAGCTTTCCTTGAAGTAATCTATTTGTAACAATTCCTTGTGTCACTCTGATACCAACTGCTGCTCAAATTCCTGCTGCAGATGCAGTACGATGTACCAGAGCCATACGCCGGACACGATGGTCTTCCCTCTCGGCAGTGCCACTTGGCCATCTGGAGCCCAATCTTTTTGCTACCGAACGTCCTCGTGATCACCGCTGCCAGCAATCATTCGTGCCAAGTCTTTGTGCAGGGTCGCAGGAGGAATATCCAGCTTCTCGCATACCTCTAACACGACCACGTTCAAACTCAGTGAGACTCGATAATGGGTCTTTGTCACCTTAAAGCATTATTCACTAACATCAACTCACCATATCCAGTCTGAAAGGTAACTAGCGCACAGAACCGTTACAGGATGTGTTTAAAGCAAACCTGGTTTTCATTCTCATAGTGCCGCAACTGGTGCCATTCTTAAGCGGCTGGTGCGAAATCTGAATAGATATCATCTTTCAGATGTGGAAACATCCCTACCAACTTCTATTTATGTCGCACAACTCCTTCTTGGCGTTGCGATTTTTTTCCGTCAATGTATTACAGTACGAACAGATATCATCTGCCAGATTTGTTTTCCATTTTTTGTTTTATTTTTCAAGCACGACAACCTTTTACTCATCTAATGTAGATACTGATCATTTTAGTTAATACCACTGCTATATAGTTATTTTCAAAATTTCTTGCACTTTACAAAAATGTATAGTTCCGACAACTCACCAGTTGATTCTTAAAGGGAGACAAGTTTAAGCCGATTCCCCTATGCTTACAATTACAATTTTCGAGAGATTCAGGTATCTTTTCTCAACGAACTGTTTAAAACAGCCGCGTATACTGTGAACAAAACAAGTATATTATTTTGCAATCCATTCCAAATACAAACAGTATTTCATATTCAAAAACCACATATTTCTTAGCGGATAAAACGAATATTTTTTTTTAGTAAAAGGTTTTTCATCTACACAATGGCAAAATGAATTTTTAAGTATGCACTAGGAAAAAAATACAACTTTATACACCAAAAAATGTTTGTTTAGAACGGTCTGTCCATTTTTCTACTTGAAATTCAGAAGCTGGCCAGGTTGCTCTCAATCTCCGGCAGATATCATGCAAATTAAGTTATGTCATTGTAATCGTACTTGATAGCTTTCCGAAAATATCTGGTTAGATGGAAATAACTGAAGGAAAATGAACACTTCAGACAGGTAGTTCAAGTTTAGAGTATATTACGATAGTAAGATTAACACGAAATGTGTGAATTTTAAGCCGGCCGGAGTGGCCGAGCGGTTCTAGGCACTACAGTCTGGCACCGCGCGACCGCTACGGTTGCAGGTTCGAATCCTGCCTCGGGCATGGATGTGTGTGATGTCCTTAGGTTAGTTAAGTTTAAGTAGTTCTGAGTTCTAGGGGACTGATGACCTCAGATGTTAAGACCCATAGTGCTCAGAGCCATTTGAACCATTTTTTTGGTGAATTTTACGAATTGTAATATTGGTAATTTTCGCCTCACAAACATTAGTATATGCTCAATAGTAAATGTCTGGAGGCATAAAGTTATCAAATAACTGTAATGTAAAACAAATGAACCGTCGCATGGCAACGACAGAATCTATTATTCTTTATCTTTGCCGCTCCTGCGCAGAAGCTATAAATCTCTATGTACACGTATCGATTAATGAGTTCTGTTTTTTAAAGACAAATGAGGGTTTGAGCGCTTCGCCTTTTACTGTTTCTATTCCCTGAAAGGCGGACGCGGACTTACTCCGTTCCGCAATCTGTATTTTATAATTTGTGCAAAATAGTCTGTAAATGTGCTAATTGTCAATCAGAAAACATAGTTTTATGTAATTAATTACGAGCAGGCACCACCAAGAGGACATTAATTTGAAGTACTGCCTGCGATGTGCAAAGCTTTTCTTAATACGCACCAGCTATTGTAACTGTAATATAAAATGGTACGTAGTATTGGAAAACGTGTGTTATATATGAAGTGTGGTTATGTAGACAAATTATTCTTAAGTTTCTCGTTCTCCTCATTACTTGAATGTTAATCATTTTGCATCAGTTTATCTCCAGAAACTACGATCACGCTGATGGACCGAACGCTGCATTCAGGCAGGAGGAACATTATTGTTTTCCTGTTATTTCTGGAACAATCCTTTTCAATTGTGTAGTATTTATTTCTTTCAAAGTCAGTAAACCTTTTGGTCCCTTCAACAAATATATATATATATAGTGCAGTGTCATAGCGACATACCTTAGCCGTTTGAAAATTTTATTTGCCTAGCAATGCTCCAACTGCTACAGGCGTGCTTGCAACAGATGTAGTTCAGATTTGGAGCTTACACATGGGCAATGTTTGCCTCACTTTTCTCTATATTCGCCGGATGTTTCAACTTTGAGTGATAATCCAAACCATTATGAAAATCTACTCAATAACGTTTCTATCCACCTTTAGGACGCACTATAGTAACGATTCTGGTTGGCATGTATTTGACAAGTATTTGGTAGGCTTCCGAACTATGTGGCATCAGATGTCTATGGACAGCTCACACAGATCTCGTAAATTACGGGCCAGCGGTTTGCGGGTGCGGAGCTAACACCCCACACCATCCCCTGTGTGTTTCATCGGGTTCAAATGAGGCGAATTTGTTGGCCGATATATCACCGTGAGTTAACTGTCATTCTTGTCAAACCACCGAGTCACTAGCCTGCCCTTGTGACCCGGATTGCACTCTATTGGGCGACGCCATACCTTTCAGGGAAGACGCCAAGCGTAAAGGGACGTAAATTATCCGCAATAATTTTCACGTAGATACAAAGCCAAGTGAGTGACCTCCCCCACTGCCCCTCCCCCACCCCTGTAATATAATACTGCCCTCCCTCACCAGCCAGCGCCAGGGGCACAGTGCAGGTTTCGAGCAGTCGTTCACCTGGATGGCGGCGTAACTGGACGCGACCATCGACCTTGTGCAACGAGAAACGTGACAAGGTCACACATTTTCATTGATCCAAGGTACTATCATGGTGGGATAGGAATCGGGAAAGACACTAGTGCCTCCTGGTCTGTTATGCTCACACTAAGGTCGTTGCCAAATTATCGATATCTTTTACTATAGATATGGATAAATATCGGCAATGTTTAAGCAGATGATAAGTCGATAACAACACGAGAGTACCGAGTTCAGATATTTTTATTTTACATTGAATTTTTTTCACAATTTTTCGGTAAATATTCGAAGTTGTTCTTTTGAAATTGTAGTAGAACATCGTTTTACTTTCACTGTGTGAAGAAGTCTGACTACTTTATGAGCTTTCACCTCGTCCGGTTGCTCTGGGATGGCAGTATCAATGGAATTACAAGATTTCCGATATGAAGAATTTTCAGCACAACTACTGTGCGATTTATATACATCGACATTCTTAAAAAAGATGATGACATTGGATTGCAGTGGACGGAGACGTGTGAGAGAAAATACTGACGTGGTCGACGCTTGGTGCTTCCAACAGAAACTGCAACGTTTGGCTTCACCAAACGATTTTGACACTATAGCTGTTAGATTTCTGGCGTTAGCAGAAATGAAAAAACAGGGAAGTCGACTTGAAGTGTTCTGGAGAAATCCTATATGTGACGAAACCGAACGATGGAGACATTGGACGCCTTCTATTATGCCACTCACATGCACTTACCATTGTTAGCAAAGCCATTATCGCGAAGCGGAAGTCTACCAAGGACTTGTCAGTCGCTGGTGCGTTAATTCCTAAGTGACCAAACTGCTGTCATCGGTCCCTAGACTTAACACTACTTAAACTAACTTAAACTAGTTTATGCTAAGGACCACACACACACACACACACACACACACACACACACACACACACACCCATGCCCGAGGGAGGACTCGAACCTTCGGCGGGAGCAGCCGCGCCATCCAAGGACTTGTCAAATACATGCCAACCAGAATTGCTACTATACTGCGTTATAAGGGATCTCAAGTCTTTCTCTAAGATGGATAAGTAGATTGCTAGCTTGTTGTAATATATCAGTACTTAAATATACAGCTTTAAGGTTGGCATTATACGAGTATTTATAATGCGCAGACGATATTTTTATAAGCCCGTAAATCGATTTTTATTTCGTATATATATCGATACTTTTCTTCGATGTATAGAGAGCAGATAATGATGATATATTACATATCGATGTATTGGTTTACGGATATTTTTAAAAATATCAGCGGTTCTAGTCCACACAGCTCGGTCAGTCCTTTGTCGGCTGCTCGTGATTACAAAAGTCTCGGCACCATAGCCCAACAGCTCGCAGTTACTTACTTCCAGATCGTTTTCCACCCAGTGTCTCCAAGTTGTCTTCACCCTCGAGGCATCAACTGCCCATAGTGACATCTCATTATGTTTTCCTAGCTGCGGGAATTTCTCGCAACATGCTGCACAAAACACGTGTGAGACTGCGCTCTTCACTCGCACAATACAAACATACCAGACTGTTTTCTTAGAGTGCGGACAAGGCAGCGCTGCTGTGGGCTCTACCTGCGGGAAAAGTTTGCGTGCTTCACGAGAAGTCTGTATCGCACGGTGCAGGAATTTGCATGGTTGGAGGAGAGGAGGAAGTGGAACTGAGCACCAGGGATTACTAGCCGACAGCAGTATTTGTTTCGCGCGTACAGGCAGCACCAGAGTAAGTAATCCTTCCGGTCTAATTATTGACACATTCACCAGGAATGTCAGCTGACCGCTTATCTGCCTCAGAGGATGAGGAGCTTATCGGTTTGGTATCCCAATAACTGGCGCCCAGTTGAAGAACTAAATGTAAAAGGAGTTCATTCGGATAGAAACCGATAGAAAAATGAGTGAAACATGTAAAAAGAAATGTCTTTGGTTCTGTCCAGTGTAATACATTTGTAAATAATATCTGTACTGAGACTTTAACATAGTTATAGTGAGTTGGATGTTGTTGTTATAGTGATCATTACTGTGAACGACGATTAAAATTCGGCTCGTTGAAGTAATCAGTGAACGTGTTCCTCAGAGTGGAGCTCTCAGCTCTGGCCTAACAGCCGACACCTACCAAGTGTATTATGTTGTCTTTGATGATGCGGTCCCAGACTCCAAGGAACGTAGGGACGATGCGGGAGACCCGGCAAGGTGATAGCGGAGGTGGTTTGCCATTGCCTTCCTCCGACCGTAATGAGGATGAATGATGATGATGAAGACGACACAACAACACCCACTCATCTTGAGGCAGGGAAAATCCCTGACCCCTCCGGGAATGGAACCCGGGACCCCATGCGTGGGAAGCGTGAACGCTACCGCAAGACCACGAGCTGTGGATGTTGTCTTTGAGGAGTTCATTAATTTCTGATACGTCTCCGTTACAAGCCAGTCGGAAGTGGCGTTCCACTGCATCGTCGAGCAACTATTTTGCTACTAAAATGTTATACGCTCGTTTTTCTTCACGATCTAAGAACATATGTGTGACTGCTTTTCACTTCTGAGCACTCTCTCCTAACTCCCATGTACTCTTGATTTTTAGATCGCTGTCTGCGCTGAATGTTTTGCCTTTGCTGCCTCTGCTGCTACTGTCGCGTCACACTGCAACACACCTATATGAGGGAAGGAAGGAAGATTTGGTTTATAGACCAGTCGACAACGAGGTCATTAGAGACGGTGCACAAGCGCGGATTGTCAAGGATGGGGAAGGATAAAGGCCACGCTCTTTGAAGGGAACCATCCCGACATTTGCCTGGATCAATTTAGAAAATCACAGAAAACCTAAATCTGGATGGCCGGACGTGGGTTTGAACCGTCGTCCTCCTGAAAGCGAGTCTATTGCGCTAGCCACTGTAGCACCTCGCTCGGTTTGAAGGCTTATATAGTGGATACGTTATTAACTGACATTTAATGGTAAATGTGACTTGTTTGTGATACATTTTCAATATGCCGTTGCCTTGAAAACGCCTACTGTAACTTATAATACATAACAGCTAAATATGCCAAAATAAATACGGCGCTGACGCAACGATTGTGGACATTGCACTGGGTCTCTCGTGTGGGTGACGTCAAAATGACGCCAAGATCGCAGGGAGTGGTTTGAGATGAGTGTTACGCGTTGCGAGCGGAGCGGGTAACTGAACACCCACCGCCCCGTGCTGCCCCAACCATGGAGGTATAAGGAGGGGAGATGGCACTATGACCGTCTGCTGTACGTCTGTTTGAAGCCGGTGGGCCGCCATGTTTGATTGGTCAAAACAGTGACAGAGCTCTTGTTAGAATTGCGTGTTCTTCATATTTAACGTTATGTCTGCGAAATAATTTCAGATGATGAGTGTTTCAATGTTTACATGCATAACACAGCGTCAGAATAGCTTTTTCAGGTGTTTTCGTTTTGTTTTTAATGCGTTTTTGCCCCAGCAATACAACTGATTTGGTCTCGTTAACTTAAGTGTTTCTTTTGGATACGAACTTCGAATGATGGAAAATAACAGTGTACAAAGCTCTTTTCAAACTCAAATCACCTTTTACTGTATTTGTGTCGATGTAAACTGAAAGCAGAACCCGAAGGCTATGCTAGTTTGCATACCGGATGATATTTCTTACTCGTTTACACACTTATACAAAATTTCATTTGTAAATACAAACATCGTTTGTGCTTTGTCAAGAAAAATAAGCGTATGAACCCCCAGAGCCCTACGAGCTTCATTGATCGGAAATCTGAAATAAAATAAGAAGAAAACAGTTTCACAAAACGTAAACAAGGCCGCACATCTCACGAATATAAACGACAATATTTTACGAACGGGGTCACTTACGCATGGAACGTGATTCCTTTTAACTTGGTAGCACTATTCCAACGGATAGTACACCCGTAAACAACGCAAACCGGCATTTTAAAATGGAAAAACCTTCAGCAGCTCTACACAGTAGCAGAATCGGAAACGAGTGTTCTGACCAAACTGCAATGGCGGAGCTCGGTTTCTGTCGGCTTCAAGTTTGTGACGTCATGGCATCTCCTCTCCTTATACCTCCATGGCCCCAACTCACCTCGGCGCGGTGCTAGGCACAGCACGAACGCCGCTGGCCGCGTCGTCTGGATAAAGACTGTGTCGCCGTGGCCGCCTAGGTGGGCCAGGTGAAGTGATGTACCGTGGATTCCAAATCCCAATTTATGAGGCAAAACTTGATGACAACCTCGTCCAGTGGAGAATACTTTATAACAGTTATACTGGGTATCCCGGGGAGTATGGCCAATACAATGTGAGTCAAAAAGGACTTTACAACTTTCGAATGAGGTAGAAATTTATTGAGATAACTTACAGAATCGGTAGGTGTGTCATTTGGTAGCAAACAACCTCAAGTTTCAAGTGTCATTTTGGTTCGATGTGACTACCATTTGCCGTGTGGTAAATCAATTTCTTCCCACACTCGTAACAGCAAATCGGTAGTAACTTGGGCAACGGCAGCGTAGATTCGATTTTTCAGGTCGCATAAACTGTTTGGTAGGGGAGGAACAGACATACGAATTTTAACAAAACCCCAGAGAGAGAAATCCAGTGGTGTCAGGTCTGGGGAGCGAGGTGGTCATGCGATTGGCCCTTCACGGCCAACCCAACGCGCTGTGAAGCGATTAAAGAGGAAACCTCGAAGTTCTCTCACGAAATGGGGTGGTGCACCGTCTTGCTGGTTGTAAACAATCCCATCTTGGTCGTCTCCATCGATCTGTGGAATTAAAAACTTTTCAGGGAGAGTTCGTTTCATGAAACCAAAACACACAGCGAGCACGCTCCCCACCACTCAAAGTAGCCATTTTAACTGTGTACTACACTGGCGCTCATGGTGGCGGATTGGATACTGATGCACTGCGATGCTCTAACTTGAGGTTGTTTGCTGCAAAATGCCATCTCTACTCGTTATATACGTTGTTGTTGTTGTTGTGGTCTTCAATCCTGAGACTGGTTTGATGCAGCTCTCCATGCTACCCTATCCTGTGCAAGCTTTTTCATCTCCCAGTACCTACTGCAACGTACATCCTTCTGAATCTGCTTAGTGTATTCATCTCTTGGTCTCCCTCTACGATTTTTACCCTCCACGCTGCCCTCCAATACTAAATTGGTGATCCCTTGATGCCTCAGAACATGTCCTACCAACCGATCCCTTCTTCTGGTCAAGTTGTGCCACAAACTTCTCTTCTCCCCAATCCTATTCAATACTTCCTCATTAGTTATGTGACCTACCCATCTAATCTTCAGCATTCTCCTATAGCACCACATTTCGAAAGCTTCTATTCTCTTCTTGTCCAAACTATTTATCGTCCATGTTTCACTTCCATACATGGCTACACTCCATACGAATACTTTCAGAAATGACTTCCTGACACTTAAATCAATACTGGATGTTAACAAATTTCTCTTCTTCAGGAACGCTTTCCTTGCCATTGCCAGCCTACATTTTATATCCTCTCTACTTCGACCATCATCAGTTATTTTGCTCCCCAAATAGCAAAACTCTTTAACTGCTTTAAGTGCCTCATTTCCTAATCTAATTCCCTCAGCATCACCCGACTTAATTAGACTACATTCCATTATCCTTGTTTTGCTTTTGTTGACGTTCATCTTATATCCTTCTTTCAAGACACTGTCCATTCCATTCAACTGCTCTTCCAAGTCCTTTGCTGTCTCTGACAGAATTACAATGTCATCGGCGAACCTCAAAGTTTTTATTTCTTCTCCATGAATTTTAATACCTACTCCGAATTTTTCTTTTGTTTCCTTTACTGCTTGCTCAATATACAGATTGAACAACATCGGGGAGAGGCTACAACCCTGTCTTACTCCCTTCCCAACCACT
The DNA here is from genome assembly GCF_021461385.2 of Schistocerca piceifrons. Classification (NCBI taxonomy): domain Eukaryota; kingdom Metazoa; phylum Arthropoda; class Insecta; order Orthoptera; family Acrididae; genus Schistocerca; species Schistocerca piceifrons. The sequence goes on along the minus strand of NC_060140.1, from coordinate 365,534,260 downwards.
GCTTCCCTTTCATGTCCCTCGACTCTTATAACTGCCATCTGGTTTCTGTACAAATTGTAAATAGCGTTATATACGTTATCTTCACAAATTTCTATACAATTCCAAAGTTGTAAAGTCCTTTGTAACTCACCCCGTGTTAAGGGATACGAGAGAAATGATCATTTGTAGGAACACATTCAACCCTCGCAGCAATACCAAGAAGGGGGGGGGGGGGGGGGAAGGGGCGGGGGAAACTCTGTGCCTAATTTGTGAATATAGTGTTGCAGTTACTTTACATTTTAAAATTTTCGAAAAAATAATTATCGTTTCCGTTGATTTCTTGTACCAGATTCCATAAATGTTTTACGTTTTTCAGTTAAATTTAACCTAAAAATTTAAGTCTCAATGGTAGACGTCACTTTTCCCAATGAATATCATATTCAGTATTTTCAGTTTGATGATCTTACTTAGACAACAATATCTCTTTGAAAATTATGTTGTAAGTAAAAGACAACAACGATTAACGAAATTTTCATTTTTTTAATTTACCCCACACTCTTTATGAGGACGGGGCGACTCCTGTGAGGACGGGACGAGAGTCGTGCTTGCGTAGCTCAGATGGTAGAGCACTTCCCCGCGAAAGACACAGGTCCCGAGTTCGAGTCTCAGTCCGGCACAGTTTTAACCTGCCAGGAAGTTTCATATCAGCGCACTCTCCGCTGCAGAATGAAAGTCTCATTCTGGAAACATCCCCAAGGCTGTGGCTAAGCCATGTCTCCGCAATATCCTTTCTTTCAGGAGTGCTAGTTCTGCAAGGTTCGCAGGAGAGCTTCTGCAAAATTTGGAAGGTAGGAGACGATGCACTGGCAGAAGTAAAGCGGTGAACGCGGGGCGTGAGTCATGCTCGGGTAGCTCAGATGGTAGAGCACTTCCTCGCGAAAGGCAAAGGTCCCGAGTTCGAGTCTCGGTCCGGCACACAGTTTTAATCTGCCAGGAAGTTTCAGATTTCCTATACTTTGCCTTTGGTTCTGATAGTCATTTTTCTATCGCACATGACTCAAGTGAGAATGGGCCGATTACTGCACTGTACTGTATACTTATCCAGTGTATGGCACTACTGAAGCTGGAATGTATACTTGATGTCCTGGTATTTTGATTTCATTACTCTGACGTATTTGCGGGTCAAAGTTATTTTATAGACGAAGAAGATGCACCGAACACGACAGTTTTACTTTCAACTTTATTCGCAGACCTGCTTCGGAAATTTGTATTTCCATTACCACTACTATTGATGCGTCAGAATGCCTTCATGCCATTACACAATATTGACGACGGAAAACATAAATTTACAAAAGCAGTCTACGAATGAAGTTTAATGAAAAACTGAAGCTACCATGTGAATTTTCATCCTCTACGAACTGAATTATGCATTTATGGACCAGTTCAAGCTTGCAATAACTGGAAATGCATTAATTGTCAAAATTAATGGGTTTAAGTCCTACTGACAGACAAGCTGATGCTAACTTGTTCCTCCGCTGATTCAAAATTTTCTTCAAATTACACTATTGTCCTCTGCCCATAGAAATACATCCCTGATGGTTAAAATAATTGAGATACTAGAAATTTTTAGTCACGTAACTCACGAAAATTTTGAGCAAAATGAGAGATTGGGTGATGTACGCTAATATTTATATCGAAGGCCTCCATTATCGGAACTGATTCCTCACACGTATTTGAGCAAGATTAAAAGAGTATATAATAATGTTTACGTAATAAAAAAATGGTTCAAATGGTTCTGAGCACTATGGGACTTAACTGCTGAGGTCATCAGTCCCCTAGAACTTAGAACTACTTAAACCTAACTAACATAAGGACATCACACACATCCATGCCCGAGGCAGGATTCGAACCTGCGACCGTAGCGGTCGCGCGGTTCCAGACTGTAGCGCCTAGAACCGCTCGGCCACTCCGGCCGGCCGTTTACGTAATACTCAGGTATATTATGTACCTTCGAAGCGTTCCACGCACGAATGATTTCTTTATTTAGTACAAGAAGTACTTACCATTAATTCAGTGATTTGTGACATCCATTTTCCACCATAATGGGCTTTGGCAGGGATTAATCAAAACAGATTTTCACTTACGAGAAGGCATTCATTTGACATGCTGGTGTAGCTTAACGCGCACGACGCTAGTTTACGAGACGGAGAGGTGAGCCAGATCCGGATCGAATACTCGCGGTGGAATCAAAAGTGGAATTGGTTCCCAATCGCCAACTCAGAAAAATGCAGCACCCAAACAGTTAAAATACACACAGACCAAAGTTTACACGATGCACTGACAGATGGTGTGCATGATTTCCTTTCCGTAGGGATGATAAGAATGGCATCCAGCTACAAAGATAAAAGTAAAATCAATTTGTCAAGTCACGTAAACAGCGGACTGCGAACGCCAGGACGAACAGTGTGAAAGAGGGAAGAAGATTTCCAGATATCTTTTACTTGTATGATATAAGTTTGATTCCTCCACAACTTCAGCAAACATAAAAATGTTCTAGAGAAGTGTATTCTAGTGTACTTATTTACCTTTGCGAATACGGGATGACACCACTCTTTAAGATGTTGATGATTTCTATGATCTACATGGTGCTCTCTATTCTGAGGGGTTTCAACAGTTCGGCAGTTATTTGAACAAGGGAGTTGTTACTGCTGACAATTTATAGAGAAATTTTCGTTGCCAAATTATGTCTAGAAGACGCTATATAAAATTATCTACACGTTTACTTCACTCACTTTCAACCCGTCTTTAGAAATGTGTATTAAATTCCCACAGATTAGCAATTACGTGAGAGCACGTCACCAGGATTCTTGACAAATTCAATCAGCCATGAGAGAAGCTGTATCATAAAAATAATTATCTGATACATACACTCGTAATGCTAAAAATATAATGGCTCTGAGCACTATGGGGCTTAACATCTGAGGTCATCAGTCCCCTAGAACTTAGAACTACTTAAGCCTAATTAACCTAAGGACATCACACACATCCATGCCCGAGGGAGGATTCGAACCTGCGACCGTAGCAGTCGCGCAGTTCCGGACTGAGGCGCCTAGAACCGCTTGGCCACCGCGGCCGGCACTAAAAATAAATAACGGCCATAAAAATTCAAAGGATTCTGGCGCTGCAAATAGATTAGCTGTTAGTTCTCTTGTTATCGTGCGTTCAAAGAGGAAAGCGGGTCAGTAAGAAAAAAAAATATCGCTAAAGTTCAGCTCTTCCGATAAACCTTTAGTGTGCCAAGATGTTCCGAATAAACAACCATCCTCCTCTGAAGCAAGCGAAAGTTTTCGAAGCAGTCGTGTCGTTTCAAAACTACCTTACTGTACGTTTTAATTTTTCTAGATAGTTTGTGATTTTATTTGCGCGGTGACGGCGTGAAAGTAGACCAGATAACACAGCATCTGAAGAATAAGGTTTTGCGTGTTAGTACGCTTAAACAGAAGTGTCGTTGACGACTCTGTGACAATGGTCTAAGGAGGAATGATTTATTTTGTGGAAATGTTCGTGTTAACTTACCGACTTTGGTCAGACCGAATGTACGGTAATTTTACCAGACTGTGTATTGCGACGTGTGTTTCCCGTAACGTGGTTATCATTTATAGTGTGGACGCAGTTGACTCCAATCATCGTCGTTAGTTATCTATACAGAAGTTAGTAAGGCAGAAGTATCACTTAAAAATGAGTGTTTTCACAGTTGTAAATACGTGTGTTATACTTGTGGTGTGTAACCTACTTCTGAGCATGTATGCGTCTGCTCAGCCGATCATGTGCATGTACATGATGCCAGACGGTGTAGTTGTCCCAGGACCGTGTCTTTCCTACGGTTACTACGTCTTCTGCTACGAGTGCGAAAATGCAGAAGTGACTCAGTCAGCTACAACACAGCATGCAACAACTGATCGTGACACAGTTTCCACCACGACTTTTGTTCCTAAGACAAGGCCGCCGACCGAGTCTGCTTCACAGCCAACTCCTACTGATTTGACACCGCCAAGAACTACAGTCAGGAGCACAACACCAGAAACAACACTTACGTCGTTTAAAACAACAACAACAGTGGAGTACTCCTCGCCAACAAATCCAGCAGCTACCACTACCACGATCAGTCAGCAAACGACAACTGCAGCACCTACAACTACTTCCACGCCAGTCTCCACGACAGAGTCTAGAACCACCAAGTCTACAACGACAACCGTTGCTTCAGTCCCAATAACTACGACGGAAGCGATTTCCTCTACAGCTGGAACAACTGCTTCTCAACTGACAACTACCACAGCGAGAAATACCGTAATTAGTACTCTGGCAGTAACAACTACTTCCACTTCAGGCACAGGAGCAGCGAACACTGAAAAACCTACGATGTCACCCAGTACAGTGGGATTCACAAGCACTGTCACGCCAATAGCTACAACCACGGCGCAAACGGCTGCGGGTAACAACAACACCACTCATCAAACCACTGCATCAGACGCCACATCGGCAGTTACGGCAAGTACCGAGAGTGGAACAAGCCTACCTTCAGGAACCACAAGCCTACCAGCAAATGTAACAGAACTTGAGACGCTCACCACCGCATCAAGAAGTTCCTTCCCGACTCCACCTGCTCCTATAACGAGCACCAGGCGTCCTAGAACAACAAAAAGAAGAAGACGGACGACGACGACCACCACCACCACTACAGTCCCCACCGAACAGACGTCGACTCCGAGCATCGCAACTGCTGCTGACACTGGTTCCACTTCGTTGCTTGTTACAGTCACGTCGCAAACCGCTGCGGGGAACAACAACACAACTCATCAAACGATTGCATCCGGCGCTACATCGACAATTACTGCAAGTACTGAGAGTGGAATAAGCCGACCTTCAGCAACTACAACCCTGCCAGCAAACGCAACAGATCTGGAGACGCTCTCCACCGCATCAAGTTCCTTCCCGACTCCATCTGCTCCTATAACGAGCACCAGGCTCCCTAGAACAACAAAGAGGCGGAGACGGACTACTACTACGACGACGACGACCTCTACAGTCTCCTCCGAAGAACCGTCAGCTCCGACCGCCACTGCTACGTCACTGACCACGTCACCTGTTGGAGAGGTGACATCTGAGAATACGACTGCAGCTTCGATACCAACAATCACCACCGAACAAACAGCAACTGCAGATGCTGCTTCATCTCCAGCTACCTTCACTTCCACCCTACAGACAACTACAACTTCATTGCCGACGACCACCACCCCTCTGCAAACGACCACAACTATTGCTACAGTGCCAACGACCACCTCTACCACACTACAAACTACTACAGCTACTACTTCACCGGCGTCGACCTCGACCACCACTACCCCTACAACAACAAGCACCACGAGCACTACTTTAGCCCCTACGACCACTGCTGCCACTATACAAACAACAACTTCATCAGCTTCCCCGACAACTACAGCTGTTCCAACAACTTCGACTGAGAGAACTACTCCTAATTTTGATCCGGATCCAGAATGATGTGACAAGGTGGCATATCATCAGGTAAGCTTAAAGAACATAGCTCAGAGTTAACAGTTAATGATTATGACGGTACTTTAACGATACAGCTATAACAACGTCTACGGAACAGGCTATCAATCCGGAATGTGATTTATGAATTTACTTATTTTGATGTTAATGGTTTTAATCATATTAATAATATCTCGCCCCACTTTCTACGATTACATCTAACTACGCGAGTACTGAATACGTTGGATAATTAATTAGCAATCATTTTTGTTACTTAATTAATTAGATAATAAAATTGTGTAGCTATAGTGAAAATTAAAGAGACTGAAAAGAGAACTTTGTCTTTTCCTGCATTAGTCCCTATGGCGCGGAGGTTCCATTTTTTATCCTATATTTTACATTTTTTATATATACTGACCTTGTAACCTCACCGACGCTTCATTGAACTTGAGTAGAGAAACTGGAAAGGCTGTGGAGAGATACTGTTTACCATAAATAAATTGTGTAAACTACGCGCTGTATGTTTGAATCGGGTATTTGGAACCAGCCCAGCATTTCTGGACGTTGTTAAACACTTGTGTATGTGAATAGAATACTAGTCAAGATGATATAGCAAATAGTCTTTAAATATCCTTGTCCTCGTAAGCTAATTTTCGAATCCTTCCACCCTCTTCTAAACAACTGACATTTACAGAACTTTGTTTGGTAAAGCACCAGCAAATTTAAATCCACTTATGTAAATTATGTTATAATGGATATTTAGAAAGTTTGAATAATGTAATCGACTTCTCCTCGTTCATTTATAGGCAGTACGGCCACTCAGTTTGAAAGTAACGTGCGGTCTAGGTCTATGACTCTTCACAAAAGAAAAAAATTGGTATCTGAGTGCAGCTTCTTGTACAAGCAACCGATCAGAATGTAATCGACCTCTCCTCACTCACAAAAGTTGTTTGGCACTTCTTACTTGCCTAGTCGGAAAATAATGTTTTATGGTAACAACAATAATTGTACGCAAGTGCAGACTTGTTTGAAAAGTTTCAGGAATAGTTTTCAGCTCCACGTGATTGATTATGTATGACCAGATGAATAGATATATGATTTTTTTGTTTCTTACAGACTTTTGGCTCGACCATATTGCCTTTGTATGCTTTTTTATGTGAAAAACAAACTGGGGCGCCGACATTTATCGATTGAAACTGACTTGTTTAGCTAGCTGGACCGTAATTTCATTATATATATATATATATGAAAATTTGCGCTTGACCATTACTTGACTATCTGCTATCTATTGTTCCCTGAAATTATTTCACAATGTTCTGCTTATGATTTTTATGTCATCATTTAGAGTGATTCGGTGTTACTGGCAGAATGGGAGTAGGGTAATGGAACGATGGTGTCTCCAGTTTTCAGTGCTTCACATTTAAAACGCTCTAGCATCACAATTATTTCTTATGCGTCCTCAGCGGTTTGTTGTTGTTTTTGTCTTCTTCTGTCCTAAAAACTGTTTTGAAGCAGCTGGATGACTAATTCACTCTATACAAACCTCTTCATCTTTGCATAACTATTGCAGCCTACATCCATGTGAACAAGCGCACTATGGTGGTTCGGGAGCGAGACAATGTGAACTGTTCAGAGCTGACGTAGTTATGCTAATGCACGCAGGTATGGATGCGTGCAGGCTAAGAAACTTTGTGGCCGTTCTGGAAGATAAATTCATTTGAATTTTGGTGTACGGCTTGATATTTACCTCATGTCCCCAACGATGTACAACAATGCCGTCGTTGCTGCGTCGGCTATTCTCTCTTCGTCATGACTTCTTCTCCTTAAAGGTCCATTTAAAAATGCAAGTCCTCATCGCATCAGGATGTGGACATTAGGGCGTAGCTCGGTAGAAGAATGAAAACTTGCGACTTCCATATATTATAACTTTTAATTGACACAATAGTGAGAGAGTTCAAGTACATACTTCTTTATCGCACCAACGAGATCGGCGAGAAAAAAAAACAATTAAGGTATATAAAAATTGATAGTATAGCTTTAAATTTTTTGTCAGATTACTCAGATAGAATCGCACCTCCCCACGATATCTTTGCCTTACGAGGACAGCGCGAATAAGAATCATTGCAAATATTTATACGTGTAAGCCATCTAAGGAACCTTGACAACTGCCCCCTCCCCTCCCCTGAATACTGGCGTGATCCATATCACTGGACGTCAGTACATAGTGGTGGTGCATTACAATAATTGCACCTTTCTTGTACTTTAAACTCTTGGGGCATCTGGGTACTGAGACCTTTATTCGTGGCCAAGTTTACCTCGGTTGCTCCCAGAACGTGTCATTACATAACATACATATCTAATTTTGTTTAATGTACACTTAACAAATTATTACTACCACTACTTACAAAAGTTTTAAAGGTTGCATCAACAGGCACATTCGAATTAAGAGTCTGTAGTTTGATTTCTGAAATCTAATAGCTGCTATTGCGGCATTGTTTAGCGCGTGCACCACACGTGACATGTGCTGGGCGCTGACTTGAGTTTGTTAACGCTGTAGTTTGTTGAGCTGTCCATGAGTGTGCTACAATTTCAATTATTTACACAAAGTAAATAAAAGTGTTCAACCTACTGCTGCAACGTGATGTGCTGAGGGTTTGTATGTTGGAACCATCGATGCCGAAGCGAGGAGGTTCATGATTTACGGCCCAGGCATTTGTTCTTGTCTTAGCCACATGTTTCAGTCGTTGAACCAGGCTCACGCTATCAGCATCCCGAAGACATCTGAATGGGTTCAAGGTAACTCTCCAATGCCTTTATTCGTTTCCATATTCTCTCAGTGGTAGAATGTCTTGTTGATACCCGAGTCCACTGAGGATATGAATGTTCGTTACCGCCCAGCACTTAAACACGTTTTTTTTTATTTTTATTTTTTTTTTTACGGGAACACACGGAATTACGTGTGTCAAACCTTCACAAAATGTTCGTAGCACATTTACAGTTATTAGTTCATATATGCAGTCCTGGAAAACATATTCCGCCTGATACTGCGTCAAATACGTAGTTTTTACGTTTCATCATTGTTACGATAGCCTAGGTCTTTACATTTTAAAATATATTGACACGCCAGGTTTGCGTATTTATTACTCCGCACATATACATTTTCATATGACATTTACCGAGCGAGGTGGTGCAGTAGCTAGCACACTGGACTCGCATTCGGGAGGACGACGATTCAATCCCGCGTCCGACCATCCTGATTTAGGTTTTCCGTGATTTCCCCAGATCACTCCAGGCGGATGCCGGGATGGTTTATTTGAAAGGGAATTGCCGATTTCCTTCGCCGTCTTTCCGCAATCCGATGAAACCGATGACCACACTGTCTAGTTTCCTCCCCGACCAACCCAACTCATATGAAATTTACGTGTCTGTACATAAATATTGTACAAAAATTTGCATAAACACTGTAGAGAAATTATCCATACGAGACAGTTAATATTACATACATTTCTTGTGATTTTATGTCACGTAACATTTTTCGAGTTTTACATTACCATTTTTATCACATTTTCCTCTCGGGCATTACCTCTTTGAATGTTCATTTGTGAACAATCTATAATCATAATCTCAGTTTACTTTAACATTTATCAGGCTGTTATTTTTTTTCAGTCTCATTTTCCAGAATTGACAAAATATTTGCATACAACGTTATCTCACGACGTGCATTAGATTTGTGTTTATACATCGTACCTGACGGGAGTATCCCTCGTTACAAATGCCGAGGAAAGAAGCTTCACAACAAGAAAACGCTGTAAACCTACATAACTACGTTTAGCTACGCCTTTGCCAAGTTTAGTGGGATGTTTCTTACTGGTCTACAGGAAATGTTATGGACAGGAAGATGCATTCATTTTTACTCTACTACTGCAGTCCTTCATCATCACGAGAAAACTATTGAGTACATGATTTCATGTCTATCTACTCGTGTTAATCCACTTACTACCTACCGATACATTCTGACAGAAGAATATTGTGTTATACAACTGTCGTCATCTGTTGTAAACAGTATACTTCAATGCCGGTGACGTAAACTTCTTTTTGCTACATGATATCACTCTTGTGTATTATGATGTGCGTGAATATATTTCTGCCAGAATTGTGCCAATGGACAAGTGTAAAACAATGTTGAAACAACTTGTGTTCGTGCGCAAATGCACGGTAATAACTCTTGCTTGGCGCTCTTCTGAGTCACACGGACTTCTAGTGCTTGGTCTGAGCTCTCTTAATTTGGTAGCAAAAGACCTAAGTTCAACATTTTTATACATCTGGCTTACTGTAGCTCTTTCATGCACACATTCACACTATCACACTCACACGTACTTTTATACATACGATTATTTATTTTCGGTACGGCCCTTATGTTTTGGTACCAAACACCCAACTACTGTGTTTCCTGTTTTACCCAGGGCCTGACTTTGCATCGTTGTCAGTATTCATATGTTCGGTTTCTATCAGTACGCAGTTCATTCTTTATCAGTTTTTATGAGTTGTAAGAGCGCACTTGTTCGTACTACGGTTGTCGTTTTGACTTAGTTTTTTCACCTCGAAAGAAAAGTGTTGTTGTTGGCGGGGCACATCCTATCTCTCGTAGTACATTCAAGACTTAGTATATGTCCCTTCATTCCTCATGTAAATAACTCCTTTCGCTCTCTCTCTCTCTCTCTCTCTCTCTCTCTCTCTCTCTCTCTCTCTCTATATATATATATATATATATATATATATATATATATATATATATATGATGGTGAGTCAAATGAAAACCATAAATATGTTTTTAAATATTATTTGTTGTGCAGAAGTGGTAAAAAGCTGTATCACTTTTCAACATAATCTCCCCCACGCTCAATGCAAGTCCTCCAGCGCTTACAAAGTGCCTAAATTCCTTTAGAAAAAAATTCTTTTGGTAGTCCGCGCAACCACTCATGCACCGCGTGGCGTACCTCTTCATCAGAACGGAACTTTTTCCCTCCCATTTCGTGTTTGAGTGGTCCAAACATATGGAAATCACTTGGGGCAAGGTCTGGTGAGTATGTGGATGAGGAAGACACTCAAAATGCAGGTCTGTGATTGTTGCAACTATTGTACGGGCAGTGTGGGGCCTTGCATTGTCATGTTGCAAAAGGACACTGCTGACAGCAATCCACGTGCTATGATTTGATTGCATGCCGCAGTCGATTTTTTAGGAGATCTGTGTATGAGGCCCTGCTGACAGTGGTCCCTCTAAGCATGTAATGCTCCAAAATGACGCCTTTTTCGTCCCAAAAGAGAGTCAGGATAACCTTCCCTGCTGATGGTTCTGTTCGAAACTGTCATGGTTTTGGTGATGAGGAATGACGCCATTCCTTGCTTGCTCTCTTCGTTTCCGGTTGGTGGAAGTGAACCCAGGTTTCGTCCCCAGTAACGATTCTTGCAAGGAAGCCGTCACCTTCTCGTTCGAAGCGCCGAAGAAGTACTTCACAAGCATCAACACGTCGTTCTCTCATTTCAGGAGTCAGCTGAGGTGGCACCCATCTTGCAGACACTTTGTGAATCTGGAGCACATCATGCACAATGTAGTGTGCTGACCCATGGCTAATCTGTAAACATGCTGCAATGTCATTGAGTATCACTCGGCTGATTTCCTTCACTATGGCTTCAACTGCTGCAATGTTCTGTGGAGTCACAACTCGTTTTGCCTGACTGGGACGAGGAGCATCTTCCACTGAAGTTACACCATTTGCAAACTTCCTACTCCATTCGTAGACTTGCTGCTGTGACAAATATGCATCACCGTACTGAACCTTCATTCGTCGATTAATTTCAATAGGTTTCACACCTTCGCTACACAAAAACCGAATAACAGAACACTTTTCTTCCCTGGTGCAAGTCACAAGTGGGGCGGCCATCTTTATACTGATACCACGACGGTAAGTGTGCATCTGCACTATGCTGCCATCTACAGGCCATTATGCACGCCACGCTGTTTGTAGCACGTTTACCAACTTACAGGATAACGGCGCGAAATTTCGATTTGTTATTACAAATTTAAGGTTTTCATTTGACTCACCCTTATATATATATATACCCTTATATATATATACCCTTATATATATACCCTTATATATATATATTCCTTAGCTTAGTTCTTCCTAATTTCTTAATCTTAGTTTTCTTCTGTAGTGTAGACGTTTTATTTCATTACTAGTCAACCCATAAGGTTTCTATAAGTGTAGACTACTTGGCGTTTCTTTGCCAAGCTATCGTCGTATGGCGGCGATCCGTCGGCCTACGCTGTACAGCCCGCATGCGCGAAGGTTGTCAACCTTAAAGCTAGCTACTGCGCGCGCGCAGTTCTGTTCTCTCTCCACTTCGCCACTCCCACGTGCTGCATATCAATCGCACGCCTTCTGTGTGTTTAAACGGTCCGGTGTCAAGTTGAATAATTTCTCGCCCTCAGCGAGGGTAATATTTTCTGAGCTTATCTGGCCCGTAAACACACTATGAAAATCTTGCATAATTAAATCTTACTTAGTAGTAAGGCAACACACATCAAAATGGCAAAAAAATTCATTCCTTAAGACTAAACATCAATCGTAATAAGTATATTGAAGTGGATAGAGTGTCGTCTCTTGTATACATTTACACACATAACTCCAAGCCGTGCTTGATCAGTTTCAAATTCTGTTTAGTGCCGAAATTCACGTAAATCTTTGTGTGGATAGAGTCCTTTTTTCTTACCACTGCTTAAGTATACTAACTTTTAGGCTCCTGGATGAGGGACTCTTGATATAACGAATGGCCCTGTGTACAGCAGTTGCCACTTCCGAATCAAATTACCATCCTTTGTCGATTTTGGCTGAGTCCTGAGGAGTACTTTTTCTCCTACATGGTGTTGTACAGTGCATCCTAATTTCTTAGGATACAATTGTTTTCTGTATTCTGGCCTTTCGTCAATGCTAACCAGTGCCCGACGTATTTTCTCCTCAAGCGATGCTTCCTTTATAGGGACCTTGGATAGAGGTTTTCCCAATCGTCTGTTTCTCTTTTGTCAAACAGCAATTCCGTACATGTAAAACCGTTTGTGCTATGTGGGATATTGTTCATAACTTGAAGTTACGTATCGATCCACTTTGTGTGTTTATGGGAGGTGAAAGTCCAGATAAACCTGTTAAATTCCTTAAATATCATCACTCTGGGACTTACATCTGGGTGAAATCTGGATACAAGCGTATGTCTAATGTTGTGAGTATTCACGAACTCTTTCTAACGGTTGCCTGTAAAGTATGATACATTGCCCGTTATCAGTATTTCTGGCTTGCCTACTATTGGTAGATAATCCGCAGTCATTCTTATGATGATGGTGCCCCCAGTCACTGACCGCACAGCATATTATTTGACGTACTTGCAGAAAATGTCGTATAGAGCAACAACGTATCTTACACCCCCTTTCCCTTGTGAGATCGTCAAATCGCGTCCTAGGAAGCTATCTCCAAGGGTATTTCAGGCATTATCGGGTGTATTTCAATTAGTTTTGACTTATTTGTATGCTTAGCCTTCTGGCACACTATACATTTCCGTATTACCTGCAGAGCTTCCCTTCTTAAATTTGGATAGTAACAATAAGTGATTTCTTACTAAGGCAGTTGGAGACACCATAGTGTCTCCAAACACTGTGAGAATGTACTGCTGTAGTTACTCCATAGTTTTACTCGTCTTAACGTAGTATTTCTGTTGTGTTTTATCTTTAATCAACAAAACCCTGCCGGCCGGAGTGGCCGAGCGGTTCTAGGCGTTACAGTCTGGAACCGCGCGACCGCTACGGTCGTAGGTTCGAATCCTGCCTCGGGCATGGATGTGTGTGATGTTCTTAGGTTAGTTAGGTTTAGGTAGTTCTAAGTTCTAGGGGACTGATGACCTCAGAAGTTAAGTCCCATAGTGCTCAGAGCAATTTGAACCATTTCGAACCATAACATGAAGAGAGCCGTTAAGTACAGTGCTTTTTATACAGGGGCAGAAGCTATGAGTTCGGTGTTCTCTCTTTTGCTTTAAAAGTCAGTGCAGGCGTATTTATTCGTGCTGTAGAGCGCATCTATTCGACGTCCCTTCTTGAAAGGCCGGCCGCGGTGGCCATGCGGTTCCAGGCGCTACAGTCCGGAACCACGGGACTGCTACGGTCGCAGGTTCGAATCCTGCCTCGGGAATGGATGTGTGTGATGTCCTTAGGTTAGTTAGGTTTAAGTAGTTCTAAGTTCTAGGGGACTGATGATCTGAGATGTTAAGTCTCATAGTGCTCAGAGCCATTTGAACCAATTTAAACCTTCTTGAAAACGGGGATGACCTGTGCCCTTTTCCAACCTTTTGGAACGCTACGCTCTTCTAGACCTGACAGGTTAGGGTTCAAGTGCGGATGGATGATCTGTCTCGTCTGTTAACATCTTATAGCCTGGGGTTGAATGTTCCCTTTCCTTTTCAGTGTTACTAACGACGTTAGTCCGCAATTTTTCCTCCACTGCTTTCAATCTCTGATATACATCGATTTCTGAATCACGTCTATATAAACCATGTTTTCCTGGACTACCTCCTACGCCAGTGTATTATCTTCCTTTACTTCCTTAATGTCTTTATCTATCCTCTCTTGCTGCTTTCTCATGAACTGAGTACTTAATATTATGCTACCCAGTTGCAACGACAGGTGTTTCAACTTCTCAGGTAGACCTTTGTACGCTTTTTGCAACCCGTCAACGGTACCTGCGACTGTGTTTACATTCTCTTACAATTGTGACTGCTCCTGTGGCACTTTTGTCTGAGCCTCAGATACGTCTTTCACCTTTTCCGTGAAGTGCTCTTGTGTTCAAAAATGGTTCAAATGGCTCTGAGCACTATGGGACTTAACATCTGAGGTCATCAGTCCCCTAGAACTTAGAACTACTTAAACCTAACGAACCTAAGAACATCACACACATCCATGCCCGAGGCAGGATTCGAACCTGCGACCGTAGCAGTCGCGCGGTTCCGGACTACAGCGCCTAGAACCGCATGGCCACCGCGGCCGGCTGCTCTTAAGTATCGCCTACTGATGGCAGTTTTTGGCTTAAATTATTTATATTTTGTGACATATCGGTGAGAAATTGTGTGTTTAGGATTTCCCCCATACCTACATGATTATCCGGTAATTCATTTGTCAAGTCATTGAACTGTTGTTCTATGTCGGTTTTGAAAGCATCAAGGTCTCGCTTTTGCTCTCCAAGTTATTCCTTTTGTGTATGTCTGTTGTTTTGAAAAAACTATTAAATTTTTCATCAATACTTTGTTTGAATGTTTTTGTTCTTCCTTAAAGTCGTTATTGAAATCACTGAAGCTTTGTTTACATAACTGTTGTAGCATTTGCATCTTGTTCGGGGTTTCCGGTGTGCGAAATGCACGCTGTCCAATCACGTTTGCACTAGGCGTAAGTGTAGCAGGTAAAGAAAGATTTAACATGTCCGCGCTGACGCGCGATACATTTTCGCCAAGAGAAAAAAATCTTCCCTGGAGAAAACCGTGACCCTGTCACATCTGTTGCCATCATAGTATCATTTCGAATGATAATGTTCCTGTGATATGTATCCATGTCAATTGACAAATGTAACTGGTCGTTATCACTGCTACCGACATGTTCTGTTTCGATTTCATTTGTTGCAATGTCCATGTCGGCGACATCTTGTGCCAGGCTATCCAGCAATTGATTGGCAATAATGTGCCTATTTTGTGTACTCATTTTTTGATAATTTAAAAAAATTACAAAATAAAGAATACTTCTGAAAATCAAATATTCTGTTTGTAATAGTGAAGATACCACTACGAAATCTATTCAACGGTGCCTCGCTAACATGTATCAAAATACATTTTCGGCGTAACTCAATTGCATGCACAGGTTTCCCTCCTCAAAATTAATTTTCTATCCAAATGTCTACGTATGTTATGCGAATGCTGGGGATTGAATTAGGAAAGGTACTACGATCACTGTTGACAGAGACGCTACGAAGCGCAGTCACGTACGCAATGGATCGTGTACTTTCCTGCCTTTTCGTTGGTTTTTCTCGCTCCTCCCGGAATTAATTCCCCAACTGATTGTGTTTAATCTTTTGCACATCGTGTGATTTCCATCCTCGTTGCGATAATATAGTATCACTCTCATGAAACAGAGAAAGACAACAATTAGTATAATACAGAACTTACAAAATTATGTAATTATTTTAAATTTTTACAAACGTGCTAACTCTCTCTCGATGACGACGTCCTAGTATAGATCTCCAGATATGGTGGTTAGGGAGAGAGATAATGCGAATTGTTTAGAGCTGATGTAGTTGTGCTAATGCACTTTTAGCCGAAACAGGATTTGAAAGCCTAGAAATGCACGCAGGCGTGGATGCATGCGCGTTAAGAGACTTTGTGGCATTTCTGGAACGTTCATTGAAGATAAATTCCTTTGAGTTTTGGTGAACAGCTTGATATTTACCTCGTCTCCCAAACCATGTGCAACAATGCGGGTGTGGCTGCTTCGGGTATTCTCTCTTCGTCTTGACTTTTCCTCCTTAGGAGAAGGTCCATTTAAAATGCAAGTGCTCGTCGCATCGCGATGTGGGCATCACAACTGCATGTACTACTCTAGCACGCCTCCCGTCACACACAGATTTTCATCTTATCCACACACTACTAATGTAGTGTTCCTTTCCCCTTATCCTTGTTAATCACAGCATTTCCCCGATTCCCGTAAGAGTTGAGCCTGTGGTGCATCTGCACTGAAGAGCAGCGCCGGTCGAGGTGGCCGAGAGGTTCTAGGCGCTACAGTCTGGAACCGCGCGACCGCTACGGTCGCAGGTTCGAATCCTGCCTCGGGCATGGATGTGTGTGATGTCCTTAGGTTAGTTAGGTTTAAGTAGTTCTAAGTTCTAGGGGACTGATGACCTCAGATGTTAGGTCCCATAGTGCTTAGATTCATTTGAACCATTTTGAGGGTGGGTCGCAGGTTCGAATCCTGCCTCGGGCATGGATGTGTGAGATGTCCTTAGGTTAGTTAGCTTTAAGTAGTTCTAAGTCTAGGGAACTGATGACCTCAGATGTTAAGTCCCATAGGCCTTGATACGCCTGGGCAATGGGTCGAACAGAGCTTGGATGGCGTGTACAGGTACAGCTGCCCATGCAGCTTCATCATGATACCGCAGTTCATCAAGAGTAGTGAGTGGCGTATTGTGACAAGGCAGTTGCTCGACCACCATTGACCAGACGTTTTCAGTTGGTGAGAGATGTGGAGGATGTGCTGGCCAGGGCAGCAGTCGAACATTTTCTGTATCTAGGAAGGCCCGTACAGGACCTGCAACATGAGGCCGTGCATTATCCTGCTGAAATGTAGGGTTTCGCAGGGATCGAATGAAGGGTAGAGCCACAGGTCGTTACACATCTGAAATGTAATGTCCACCGTTCAAAGTGCGGTCAGTGTGAACAAGAGGTGACCGAGACGTGTAACCAATGGCACCCCATACCATAACGCCGGGTGATACGCCAGTATGGCGATGAGGAATACACGCTTCCAATGCGCGTTCGCCGCGATATCGCCAAACACGGTTGTGACCATCATGATGCTGTAAACAGAACTTGGATTCATCCGAAAAAATGACATTTTCCCATTCGTGCACCCAGGTTCGTCGTTGAGTACACCATCGCAGGTGGTGGTGTCTGGGATGCAGCGTCAAGGATAACCGCAGTCATGGTCTCTGAGCTCATAGTCCATACTGCTGCAAACGTCGTCGAACTGTTCGTGCAGATGGTTGATGTCTTGCAAACGTAACCATTTGTTGACTCTGGAATCGAGACGTGGCTGCACGATCCGTTACAGCCATGTGGATAAGATGCCTGTTATCTCAACTGCTAGTGATACGAGGCCGTTGGGATCCAGCACGGCGTTCCGTATTACTCTCCTCAACCAACCGATTCCATATTCTGCTCACAGTCATTGGATCTCGGCCAACACGAGCAGCAATGTCGCGATACGATAAACCGCAATCGCGATAGGATACAATCCGACCTTTATCAACGTCGGAAACGTGTTGGTACGCATTTCTCCTCCTTACACGAGGTATCACAACAACGTTTTACCAGGCAACGCCGGTCAGCTGCTGTTTGTGTATGAGAAATTGTTTGTAAACTTTCCTCATGTCAGTACGTTGTAGGTGTTGCCACTGGCGTCAATCTTGTGTGAATGTTCTGAACAGCTAATCATTTGCATATCACAGCTACTTTTTTTCTTTTTTCTTTATTGTGATTTTAAAACCTGTAGAACAGGTAGGCTGGCAGCAGCACAATACGCCGCACTTCAGCCAAATATAGTACAATGATAAAAACAGAGAAGACACATGAGTTGGAACAAAACGGCGGGGAAAATGCAGTAGACACATGAACATAAAAAAAAACATGAAGCCGTTCACACTCGATGACAATCCACACTACAAACTGTTGACACGAAGCACAAACACTGAAGATGTCGACAGCACTGGTGAACTATGGAGTGTGACGGTGAACACTGAACACTAAACACGACAGCACACACGAGAGACTGATGGCGATGATCTCCGGCGCACGAATGTCCACTTAGCGTGTGCGAGTCCGGGGACCTGCCAAGAGGTGAATAAGGGTGAGGTGGGGGAGAGGGGAGTATAAGGATGCCAATGGCTGAGAAGATGGGGGGAGGAGGAGATGGACAGTGGAGGGGAAGCCCGGGGGAGGAGTGGGGAGAAATGGAGGAGGGAGGGACGAGGGAGAGAAGGGAGGGAGGGTGCCCAAAGGAGGAAAAACAGGAAGAGGAGATGGAGTCGGGAGCGTGCCTTGGTTTGGATTGTCCGGAGAGTCGACGGTCGAGGGTGACGCCAAGGTACTTAAAGGTGGGGGTGAGGGCGATAGGACGGCCATAGATGGTGAGATAGAAATCAAGGAGGCGGAAGAAGGGGTGGTTTTGCCTACAATGATCGCCTGGGTGTTGGTATCACAGCTTCTTCTTCCTGTCGGTTAAATTTCGCGTCTGTAGCACATCATCTTCGTGGTGTAGCAATTTTAATGGCCAGTAGTGTAAATTATAGCTCAGAGAGAAGTAAAAACTTTTAAGACATTATTTTCAAATAATAATTCGCGTCACCTGTGCCACTTTCCACTGTTTACAGGCCTGCAGCGTCATGCGCGGGACGGCCACCGCGGCGCTCGCGTTCGCGTCGTTGCTGTTGCTGCTGACGGTGCTGCCACCCAGCGTGGACGCTGTGAGGCGCGTGCTGGTGCGAGCCCCGGGCCAGGCTGCGCAGGCGCGGCGCGCCAAGGTGCTGCAGGTGGGGCAGCTTCGCAAGGAGGACGTGCGCGAGGGACACATCATTCGCGCGCCGGACCGCATCGTGGACCCGGGCGAGGTCTGCCTCGGCGGCAAGCGGCACGGCGCCGGCCGCTGCCGCGAGGAATGGTGATACCACCCACGTGTGCACAAACTCTCACTCAGTATTATGTGACGATTTTTTTCCTAAAAAACAATCAAAAATAAAAATGTATGTTTCTGTAATTTAGGTAGCAAACAACTATCTTTATTTTTCCTAGCATTATTTTCGTACTTTACAGGTTCACATGTAACTGGTGTATGCTCAATAGTGTGGATCTTAGCAACACGTAATTTTCCAAACAGTTAAGTTTTACTGCCCCAACCACCCAATTCCACCTTCGTGTTTTCTTTTTTGACTCATCAGTCTTCCGACTGGTTTGATGCTGTCCACGCCGAAATCCTCTCCTGTGCCAATCTTTCCATCTCAGAGTAGCAATTAGAACTAAAGTCCTCACTTATTTGCTGGCTGCATTCCAATCTCTGATTTCCTCTGTAGTTTTTACTCCCTACAGCTCCCTCAAGAACCACATATATTATTCCCTTATGTCTTAACAGATATCCTATCATCCTGTCCGTTCTTCTATTTTCCACATATTCCTTTCCTCGCCCATTCTACGGAGAACCTCCTCATTGTACACCTAATTTTCAACACTGTTCGTAGCACCACATCTCAAATGCTTCTAATCTCTTTTGTTCCTGTTTTCCCACAGTGTTTCACTGCCATGCAGTGCTGTGTTCCAAACGTATATTATCAGAAACTTCTTCCTCGGACAGTAAGGACTTATGTTTGATACAAGCAGATTTCTCAGAAATTTCTTGTAAATTTAAGATCTATGTATACTACTAGCGGATTTCTCTTGTCCAGGAATGCCCTTTCCGCCAGTGGTAGTCTGCTTTTTATGTCCCCGTTGCTCCGTCTATCAGGGCTTATTTTGCTGCGTATGTAACAAAATTCCTTAATATCGTGATCCCTAATTCTGATGTTAAGTTTTTCTCTGTTCTCATTTCTTCTTCTCATTCATTACTTTCGATTTACTCTCGGTCCGTATTTTGTACTCATTTAGCTGTTCATGACATTCAACAGATCCTTCACTTTTACTCAACGTAGCAATGTCATTAGCGAATCTTATCATTGATATCCTTTCACCCTGCATTTTGAACCTTTCTTTTATTTCTGTTATTAGTTTTCGATGTACAGACTAATAGTAGGGGCGAGAAACGACTGTCCTGTCTCACATCCTTTTTAATTTGAGCACTTCGGTTTTTGTCTTCCACTCTTACGGTTCGCTCTTGGCTCTTGTACATAATGTATATAATACGTCTTTCTTTCTAGATTATCCCTGTTTATCTCAGAATTTCGAACACCTTGCACCATTTGAAATTGTCGAATACTTCTTCTAGGTCGATAAATCCTACGAACGTGTCTTGATTTTTCTTCAGTCTTGCTTCCATTATCAACCGCTACGTCAGAACTGCCTCTTCTGTACCTTCACTTTTCCTAAACCCAATTTGATCGTCATCTATCAGATTCTCACTTTTCTTTTCTATTCTTCGGTATATTTTTCTTGTCAGCATCTTGGATGAATAAGCTGTTAAGCTGATAGTGCGATAATTCTCACATTTCTCGGCCCTTACTATCTTCGAAACGTCGGCCGGGGTGGCCAAGCGGTTCTAGCAGCTAGAGTCAGGAACCGCGCGACCACTACGGTCGCAGGTTCGAATCCTGCCTCGAGCATGGATGTGTGTGATGTCTTTAGGTTAGTTAGGTTTAAGTAGGTCTAAGTTCTAGGGGACTGATGACCTCAGATGTTAAGTCCCATAGTGCTCAGAGCCATTTGAACCATTATCTTCGAAATTTTGTGGATGATAGTTTCGCGAAAGTTAGATGGTATAGCGCCAGTCTCATACCTTCTACATTCCAAAGCGAAGATTCGTTTTGTTGCCACTTCACCTAATGAATTTAGACATTCCGATAGAATATTATCTGTTCCTTCTGCCTTATTTAATCTTAAATCGTCTAAACCTCTTTTAAATTCTGATTCTAATACAGCATCTGCTATCTCATTCCTTTTTACACCTGTTTATTCTTCTATCAAGTCGTAAGACAAATCCTGCCATGCCCCCCCCCACCGCCCCCCCCCCCCAAAAAAGAGTGTAAATCCTGTGCACTATTGGACAACTGCAAACGACTCACAAAAGCCATGAAGATGGAAAACAGTAGACGCCGCCATAAGTTCCATTCAAAAACAATATACTATTCCTGGATTTTTTTCTTCTTCTCCATCATTTCCCTTCGCACTCAAACACAAGTTTGTGGGAACACATCTACAAGTCCGCATACTTCTTATAACTGTATCTGAAAAAAATACCAAAAATGTCACGAAAAACGTGACAAAAATCTGAGAAAAGGTTTTTGTTAATGACGTTCATAACTTATATAAGTGAAACGCGTTGCCATTTTCAGCTTCTGTTGAACCAAAGAACGGACAGACATGAATCATTGTTTTTCTAAAGAAAAGATTTGGTAATGGGTCTTTATTATGAACTCCACCAATAATTTTCAAAACTAATTATGTCTCAGTTTCATCTTTTGAGAACATGTTATTGCAATCTTATTTGAGTTTGATACGTCTTATTCCACATGACAGCTATCTTCAACTATTCTACCATAGTATGGCGCAAAGATTTATTGGAAACGTAGCACACAAGAGAAGTAAAATTATTTTCTGAATTTGTGTAATGAATGTGTGGAAGAAGGTGACACCATTTGATAACTCTTGGAAGAACAGCCCACAGACGTGCATTGACACTAACAGCACAAATTATTTGAAGTAATTACTGATAATACGTCAATGAAAAACAATCTTTGGTTTCAACTTAAGTAAAGCAAGAACATGACATTATATAAAAAAAAACATGTTATAAAATAATTTCATAGAGTAATAATAAGAGTGTAAGTGTAATACATGCAGTTAAATTTACCTAATAAGGCTTATGAGAAATCACATAACATAATTTGCTTGCATAACATTCGGTATTTTTTGCAAACCCAGTAGTAGAATCCACGAGTTACTGAAAGTAAAGATCACATTTTAATCAAATCAAAGAAAGTTCAAGATAATTTTTATTACTGGTGTCTGCAAGTGGGTGCAAGTAAAGTAACTAGAAAAAGTCACCATCGCACACACACACAAACACATACACACACACACACACACACACACACACACACACACACACAAGGGCTCACCATCGCACACACACACAAACACATACACACACACACACACCACACACACACACACACACACACACACACACACAAGGGCACGCACGCGCACACACACGCACATACAGCATAATGATTCACATCTGTACATTCTGTACTGTCTTATAATAAAACTTCACCGCACACGTAGACACACATCAAAAAATTACATACAGTATTTACACATCAGCATAATGATTCACATCTGTACGTTCTGTACGGTCTTATAATAAAACTTCACCGCACACGTAGACACACATCAAACAATTACATACAGTATTTACACATCATAACCAATAAATTTCGTCTCTCTGGGTGGTAACGTGCTCGCCTCCCATGCAAGCGGACCTAGGTTCCCGACCGGGTGGCAGATTTTTCTCCGGTCAGGGACTGGGTGTTGTGTTGTTCTCGTCATCACTGCATCCTCATCACCGGCGCGCAAGTCGCCCAGTGTGGCATCGAATGGAATAAGACGTGCACGTGGCGGCCGAACTTGCCCGATTAGGGGCCTCCCGGCCAACGATGCGATGCGATCATGTCCATTTATTTTTTCATCTATCTGTAATCATTACTTGCATGAGGAAATAATCTTGTAATTTGCTACACCTGGAATAAAACGAAAAACTAACCAAACAAAAAATACTACACATGACAATTTTATTGTTATTAAACTTTTTTACATGTTAGTATAATAAATTACTGCGAAATTTGGCTTGGAGCACAGATCGTTTGGCATTTAATTGTGTCACACGCGGTGAAAATACATTTCATCATCATCTTCAAAACTTTTCGTTTATTGCAAACAGAGGGGTTTTCACAATCTGAATACTTATTTGAGATAACTCCACTAAACAGCCAATTTTTGTCTGGTTTGTCTGCATTAATAAAATCGAAATGGCACTGAACTGCAGTTCATGAGCAAACTGTATACGGTATGAATAATATGTCCTTAATGTAACAACCAACCAGTTTGTCATACCTGAACAGAAAGAGTTCAGTCAATAAATACATTCATACATATCACACAATTAAAATGCAAGAAAGTGTACAGTATCTTTAAAGCACTACTTCTCAAATAAGTGCATTATTTTCGCATTCATTTCTGAAAAAGAGTGTAGATCAAAACCAAAAGTAATGAATTTGTATGTGAGAATCAAACCTCTTATGAATGAAACATGAAACCACAATAACCCTGCTTTTGGAGAGCAAATATTAATTTCTCTTATAGTTCCATAGCGTGACATTGTGTGAGTAGGAGCTAATATTTTATACACAATGCCACTCTGCTAGATACATAAGAAAAAAAATATATTGATTCATATCACGATTTTTTAAAATAAATTTGGTACATTCTTTTACAATATATCATCCACTTGATAGCATTGCTGAGAAAGACAAGTTCACCAACACTGATAGTCAAACATCTTGAAAGCAGATGTATTTTGCAGTCTTTCTGATAAAGCAACATCGTTGCTCCAGATTTGTTGTTGACACATCTCGCGTTCAATACTGGATGGTGATAACCCTTCTGCAACGCTTATATTATTTCAGTGCATATTGTGCTTCCATCTGTGTTCAGGCGCCTCAAGCTCTATAACACGCAAGTAGAAGAATACCTGCCCTCCTGTATTACAACAAAAGTTGATAAGCAAAAGATAAATTCTGGTTGTAGAAGCAGCATGGAGTGCATTTCATATGAACATTTTCCGTGCAAACAGAAGAAAAAACTGAATGATGGCTAAGACTGTGGTGCAGCAACAATAACAGGCTACCTGCCGCGAATATTCACCTTATATAATACACGGTAATGCTGAGCCAAAAACTTCAAACAGGCAAAAAATTCCATTAATCGGTAAGTCATGTCTTTATGACACAAGTATCAAAATTACTTTCCAAATTTCTGAGGAACATGATAGCAGCGGGATCCACAGTTTTAGGTATAAGTCATCAAGGAAACTCAATCTCAAATCTGTATGCTGTATCTTTGCGTTTCACATTGCTTCGAAATAAGGGTTGCTGTGCTTCCATCTGCCTAGTTTCAACAACTTTTCAAGGTGTACTCAGTTACCCAACAGCTGCTGGCTGCATCATCCACTGGGTGCGTCAGTTACTGGATCTTAACACTCTGAAGACAACCACTTAGTAGAATTTTGGGCCTAGAGAACCAGCCATTTATGCCATCATTTGAAGCGTTACTGGCGTGTATGTAATTGATGCATATTAATGAGTAATACATACTAAAAAAGACCAAGCTTCACGATTTATTTTTCATATATACGATATGTGATAAAAAAAACTGGAATTTTTTAATTTCTTTAAGAATCTTTATTTATTTAGTAACAACAACTTTGTCCTCTTAAAAGAAACCCTCCTCAGATGTGATGCACTTACGGCTGCGCTTTTTCCAATCTCGGAAGTCCTTCTGGAACTCTCTTTTCGTTATGGCGTCCAACTTCTTTAGCGATTCTGTTTTATCTCATTAGTGGTGGGAGAACGACTTCCTTCCATGGTTGTCTTCATGCTCTGGAATAGAAAGAAGTCACAGGGGACAAGTCCGGCGAAAATTATGGCTAAGGTAACATAACGATTTTGTTTTTTTGCCAAAAGAACACGAACGAGCACTGACGAGTTATAGAGAGCAGTGTCTTGATAGAATTTTTGCGACTGATTTTTGTCGCAATAGTGGTAGTTTCCTTCGAAACGTTTACACCACCTGTAAACTTCTATCTTACTCATAGTAGTTTCACCAAAAGCCGCAGTCAACACTTTGAGTACGGTGCCACACTTTACTCCATTTTTCAAGCAAAATTTTTCTGAAGCAAAAATTCGAAAATATGTATAACTTTTTCGATCGCCAACAGTAGACTAAATATCTAAAACAGATGAAAATGCAAACCTACACCAGGAACATGTACACCAAAAAGATAAAAAAAATTGAAAACGAATGTATAAAGCCCGTGACATTAAAAATTACCGTTACTTTTTAATCACACCTCGCGCTTTACTTTTTTGATAGAGTACAAATTTTAAAATAATGATGACAGAATGTGTAATTACCCTTCAAAAAAAGTCGTGATGAATTATTGAGCAATTTCTTTCTCTTGAGTTTCTGAAATTTCGTGCTCATTCAAAAACGTGACGTATTTGCAGCAGTATTACAAGAAACTAAAAATGTGATGAGTACACACACGAAATTACGTCAACGTAGTCACATGTTGGTTCAGCCATTCGTGACAGCAGCTGTTGTGTTTGCTAATGTTTATTTCCAAACAAAAGAACCTTATGAAACACAAGAAACTTTCATACACAGAAACTGTTGAATTTATGGAACTCCTTCAGCTAACCCTAAGTTACAACTACTTCACTTTTAATGGCAACATATATAAACAGCCATATGGCCTAGCAATGGGGTCATGTATATCTGGTACCATAGCTGACATATACATAAATCACTTACAACAAAAATTATTTAACAGCCAAGAACCTTACCTAAAGAAAATTGAATTTCATAGGAGGTATGTAGATGACACACGACTGTTAGTGAAAGGGGATACCAAAGACATCACAGAGATTCTAAATTACTTCAATAATCTACATGAGAAAACCAAATTTACAGTGGAACATGAGAAAAATGAAAGCATCAACTTTCTGGACCTAAATATTACAAGACACAACAACAAATGCACGTTCAGAATTCATAGGAAAAACACAATGAATGACAACACAATCCCTGCAACCTCATGTCACCCAAATATCCATAAACAGGCAGCATACAGGACAATGCTACATAGGGCAACTAAAATACCACTAAACCAAGAAAACATGCAAGAAGAAATAAACACAGTGAAAAAGATTGCAGTTGCCAATGGGTATCCATGATTGACACGATTCTAGCCAAAGTGAAGAAAGACCTAGGTACAAATTACACTACAGAAGAAAAAGAGAAAAACAAATGTATATCTAGTATCCCATACATTGGCAATGTATCACAGAAGGTTGTAAATATTTTCAAACATCACAAAGTAAAAATTGGGTTTTCTACATCTAATAAACTACAACAAAAACTAATACACAATATAAAGTGTAACCATGATCCATACGCAGACTCTGGAATATTCAAGGTTACATTCCAGGAATTCTCCATGTCCTACCTAGGACAAACAGGCCGAAATTTCAACACCAGGTACACAGAACACATAAAAGCCCACACACACAACAGACACACTACACCAGCCATACAACACATGTACATAATACAGGACACCCATTTTTAAAAATAGATCAAAATGTCAAAGTACTCCACCGACTAAATAAAGGACATACAATGAATTTGGTAGAAGAACTGGAGATATATTCACATTACAGAAAATATGAAGATAAAATATTAAACGAAAAACTTGAAAGTGAAACAGTGAATTTCTTCAGATGTTTCGATAGTATACTTAAATAAAAATAGTAACACATAGAAATAAGCACAATTGTAAAATGGAAATAAGTAAATTATGATCCAATATGTTAAGATAAATAACCTCTGTACAAAAGCATATCATACTCTGTAGGAGACTCTGTTGACTACTTGTAGGAGAATCTGTGTAACTGTTTTGTTTATGTAAAATGTTTTCGATGTTTAAAAGTGTACAACAAGTTGCGTGTGATGTTTAGCGTGTGTGAGCCTCTGCACAAATGGACTATAAGGGGACTGTAAGTACAAATTCTGTTAAATTTCGTCACTAACTTCACAAAAAGATCGACAACCAACTAAAAATCGCGTGTTTTCTTATATATTGCAGTAAAGTCAACGAAATGAAGCATAATCTCACACATCGACATCACATAGGAATGACATAACAAAAACAAAAACGCACTTGAAAATGGCAATCATTTCTCGAAACGTCTCGTGCGAAAAATAGAATAAAGAAAATCGTGACTGGTAGCAGATGAGTTATTTATAAACAAACCTATTGTTTTCACTGTCGCAGACTTTCAGAACCATTTATAATGGATCAAATCAGAATACTAAAAATTGATTACAGAAGGGACAGGTAGCGAGACGTCTATACATTGTTCTCATATGAACTGAGCCCAGTTTTTGAGCGATAGATGGATCGCCCATTGAGAAAATCGCAGTCTGAGCTGTATTCGAGTACAGTCTTTACAACAGAGCATTGTGGTACGAGCTGTGCTCGAGCTTGGTCGAAAAATTGTTAAAACTGTATTGTACAAGATGACACTCCCACCAGCAGTTTGTATGACCTTGCATAGCAGCCAGAAGTGGGTAGATCAGTGATCATGGAAAGAAAGTGAAACTCGGTAGTTGGTAAAACAATAATCCTCATTTTGTACCTACGCAAGGGTGTCAACTCCGGGATGACGAGGGGGAGCGGGGACCTACTAGTGGGTGTCAACTAATAGAGATATCAGCCACTGAGATATCCCTCTATGTTACATTACAATTGTAAAGAGGTGCCCCATGTTATATAGCAAAAGAAGTAACAAGCAATCCTCCTGCTGCAGCAAACTGCCTATGTTACAGCAAAACTGTAATAAGTAGCCCTCATCGTTACCACAACATTGTAATCAATTGACCCGTCTTTCAGCAATTTCCAGTGTAACCATTTTCCATTGTCACTGCGTACGTATTTTTGGATAGAACATTGGAGCACTGATAGTCAGCTGACATGGTTACTGTTGTTACCCTGCACATGCATTTATTGCGACTCCGGAAATATAAGATACTCGGAGACTGCACCAGTGCACATGTGTAAACATCAGTAAGTCAATCATGAAGTCGACTAAACAAGCTGAACTCTATTAAGCTCCCCTGCAAGTTACAGGGAAACTGTAACATGTTGCCTTCCATGTTGCAACAGAACTGTAAAAATTTGCCCACCGTGTTACAATAAAACAGCAGCACATGCTGCAGCTGCTTGTTGGATGCTACTGGGGCAATGGTGGCAACCTGACATGGTGACTGCCAGTGTCACAATGTTTGTGACTAGCATATGACAAATCTGTGGCGACATGTATGTGCCATAACCTTTTTTTAGTCGACAGTCTTCTGCAGTCCATCAGGAATTCCTCTTTTGTGCCAACCACTCTATCTCAGAGTTGCACTTGCAATCTGTGTCCTCAATTATTTGCTGGACGTATTCCAATCTCTGACTTCCACAACAGTCTTACCCTCCACAGCTCTCTCTAGTACCATGGAAGTCATTCACTAATTCTCAGCAGATCTCCTATCATTCTGTTCCTTCTTCTTGTCGTGTTTTCCATATAGTCAGTTCCTCGCCGATTCTGCAGGCAACATCTTAATTCCTTACCTTATCAGACCACGTAATTTTCAACTCCCGTCTGTAATACCATATCTCAGATGCTTCCATTCTCTTCTGTACGGTTTTTCCCGCAGTCCATGTTTCACTACCAAATAATACTGTGCTCCAAATGCACATTCTCAGAAATACCTTCCTCAAATGAAGCACTATGATTGATACTAGTAGACTTCTCTTGGTCAGGAATGCCCTTGTCTCCAGTGCTAGTATGTTTTTGATGTTCTCCTTGGTCATTCTATAATGCGTTGTTTTGCTGCAGGTAGCAGAATTCCTTAACTTCACCTACTTTGTGGTCATCAACTGCGATGTTAAGTTTATCGCTGTTCTCATTTCTGCTACTTCCTATTACTTTCGTCTTTCCTCGATTTGCTCTCCATCTATAGTAACTCCGTTCAACAGATCCTATCCTGTAATTCATCTTCACTATCAGCAGGAGGATAGCAATGACATCAGTGAATCTTGTCATTGATATCCTCTCGCCTTGTATTTTAATTACTCTCTTGCGCCTTTTCTTTTATTTCGGTCATTGGTTATTCGATGTATAGATTGAACAGTATAGGCGAAAGACTACAAACCTGCCGTATACCCTTTTAATCCGAGGCCTTCGTTCTTCGTCTGCCACACTTATTATTCCATCTTGGCTCTGGGTATATGTTGTATATTACACGTCTTTTTCTATAGTATACACCTATTTTTCTCACCATTTCGAACATCTTGCTCCATTTGACACTGTCGAACGTTTTTTCCAGATCAACAAATCCAATGAATGTGCCTTGATTTTTCTACAGTGTTCTTTCCATTATCAGTCGGAGCGCCAGAATTGTCTCTCTGGCGCCTTTACATTTCCTAAAGCCAAACTGATCGTCATCAAACACATTCTCATCTTTATTTTCCATTCTTTTGTATATTCTTGTTAGCACCTTGGATACATGGGCTGTTAAGATGATTGTGCGATAATTCTCGCACTTGCCAGCTCTTCCTATCTTCGGAACTGTGTAGATGATGTTTTTCCGAAAGTCAGGTGGTATATCGTCACATCCATACACTCTATAAGCCAAAGTGAGTAGTCGTTTTGTTGCCACTTTCCCCATCCATTTTAGAATCTCCGATGCAGCGTTAGCTATCCCTTCTGCCTTATTTGATCTTAAGCTATACAAAGCTCGTTAAAATTCTGATTGTAATACTGGATCCCCTATCTCTTCTAAATCTACTCCTGATTCTTCTTCTATCACATCGGACGAATCGTCCTCCTCATAGAGACCTTCAATGTACTATTTCTACCCATCCACCGTCTCCTCTGCATTTAACAATGGAATCACCGTTGCATGCTTTGTATTTAATTTCACCGAAAGTTGTTTTGACTTTTCTACGCTGAGCCAGCCCTTCCGAGAATAATTTGTTTCTCGATTTCTTCACATTCTTCATGCAGCAATTTTGCATTATCTTCCTCGAAATAACGGACAATTCCCGGACATGTTTTAACTGGAAACTTACTCGAGCAACATCTACAGACGTATCAGGACTGCCCGTCCGCAGACAGTAAGATAACCGAGACGTGAATGGTGGATTGTGTGAGAGATAGTCAACACCGTACACCGAACAAATATCGGAAAGTCCCAAATGCCCGAGAGAGTGCGCACGTGCAACCACCTCGTTTCGCAATCGAAAACTGTGATACTTCCACAAATAGCGACTAGAGAGCTGTTTTAGTTTCCTACCCACTATCGAGGGGGAATGGGAACGATCTGAACGATGTAATATGTTTTACACAAGACATAGGGGGGAGGGGAGGCGTTTCAGCTACTAGGGGGTCTCAGCTGCTGGGTGTCAGCTGTTGGGGATGTGGAGATGTGAAGTATTGGAGGTTTCAGCTATGGGATTGTCAGCTACTTGAGAGCCACCTGATACCGAAACTGTAACAATTTCCTCTGAAACTGTACGAACCATCTCTGAAAATGTAGTAGCTTGCTTCAAAACAATAAAATGCGACCCAAAGCAGACCGTCGCTGCCCCACCCAATAATAGTTGGGGGAGGTGAGTAATGGTGGCAATATGTTACAGTTTCTGGGCATATCCTTACAGTCTTGGACCAAGCTGTTACACCTTCGAGTGACTTTTTACAGTTTAAGTGTGTAGCTGACAGCTTCCCAACAGCTATCACCCTGGTGGCTGACATCCTCAGTATCTGACACACGCCGTACAAACGCACTGCCACCAACTAGTGTAATAACACAGTTTTGAGATCCACTAGCTGACATCCACCGTTAAGTTCTGGCACACACACTTTCAAGTTACGTCACTTGCTGTAAGACCACTTGAATTGTAGAAACTAGGAAGTACTGAAAACTATTCACGGTCGGAAGACGTATGGATGAATGGCGAACTAGATGAAACCCTCCTTGTGACATTGAGATGTTATCAGTGCCAATATGTAGCAATGACATTGCTTACTTGGGTAATTCTAGTCTGAAGGTGCACTTAGAGCTGTGAGTTACACCACCGGCGTTTTTCGATGCAGTTTTTATGTTTTTCTAACACAAATTATATTTGCCATTCACTGTAGAAATTATTTATTTCGCAATTGCAGTTACCGTCTTTGGACTAACTTCAAGTGGTACCGCAAAAGATTTTGCTTCAGCACATATCAGACTTTAAAATTCTCCAACATGCAAGGATTAGAGTTTTCCCTGTAGAAATACAGTGAAAGCTGACCATGAGAAGTCAACTTTTATGTAGTTTGATGCATTTAATACGTAATGTTAATGGATGGTACAAAGATCAAACCACTATCATCCTCTAACACACTTCAACAGTTAAAATAAGCGAGCCATGTGAATCGTAATAAATGATACAGGCAATTTGTATTTGGAAATATTTAATTTGAGGATTCATTGTCCGTGCAAATTGTGGTACAACAAACAAATTTTGGCCATCAACAAATGCTGCCTAGCCTGCAAGTCTTATTAATAGTGGCAATATACAAACATCGCGTATTTTTCGCAGTCTTATAGACAATTAAGTTACAACCGTAGCGTCACTTGAGTGTTGTGCTCTAAATCTCAGACCTTTTGAGAAATACTACAATTTCATTTAGGAGCAAAGTTTGAATTTTTGTTCATGATCACAGAACTGTAATTATTCCTGTGCATACAGGAAGCAATCTATCTCCGTAGCTGAGTAGTCATTGCAGCTCACTGCCATACAGGGGCCCTGGATTAGAATAGCGGCCACGCCAGAGATTTATCCACTCGGGGACTGGATGTTGCGTTGTCCTCATCATTATCGACATGTAAGACTTGCAGTCAGCGGAAGACTGGGTCTCCCAACCAAAAATGTCATACGATCATTTCATTTACACAATAAGCAACCTATGTGTATGCATGCTATGTTGTACTTAAAATCATTGCTTATTATGAAAAATAGTTTTATTTTCGTAGCAAGGATTGTAATTTTGAGATACTGACTTTTCATATCTGTTTTGTTTCATCACCACCTTTGGTCGAGCTGTGTTACAAATAAACATTTCATATTAGAGAGTTCGCCTTGTGTGAAACAAAAATATGTTGTTTATGTGATACACGGTAATAAAGATATCATCAAAATACCTTCTTCTGCCCTTCCTAAAATAGAGTTTGGTCAGTTTGATGTATTTTGTATGTGCGTGTTTTCCTCACGTATTTTGGATATAGAAATACTACACATTGCACTATTTACGTTATTTTTCGGAGAACTACTTTTGAACATGGCGCAAAAAATTCTTGTCGTTCGCAAACTTTCGAGCACAGCCAAGATGGCTATTCTGGGGTTACAGTATGATTTGCTGCTTCATTTTAATGATCACCAAAATACCGAATTGTAATTATAGGAGAGTGCCGTGGCTTCGTGTCACACTTGTTTGTGGTGCTAGTTAGAGGTATGCCTTGTCACGTGAAGAGGATGTGGCTTATGACGCTATGGATAGGGGCCACGTGATGTGCAAGTGTTCTTCTTCATGGCCTTCAGCAGATATTTGATGGTCAAGGTTTGACAGCTTGGCCATAGGACACTATCGAAATTAAGCAAAGAATCTAGAGATATTTTTCAGCCTCCTACATATCGCTCCTATACGGATCTTGAAGACCAAATTATAGAATATTACAGCACGAACAGAGGAATATAAGCAGTCACTCTTCCCACGCTCAATACTTGAATAGAATGTGAAGTA
The DNA here is from genome assembly GCF_021461385.2 of Schistocerca piceifrons. NCBI lineage: Eukaryota > Metazoa > Arthropoda > Insecta > Orthoptera > Acrididae > Schistocerca > Schistocerca piceifrons. The sequence goes on along the minus strand of NC_060140.1, from coordinate 365,501,501 downwards.
ACCCTGACAAGTGCTACCATGATTGTTGAGCACCCTCTGTCACGCACTTCACGGTGGTATGCAGACTACGAAATTAGGTGTAGAAGTAGACATTCTATGTCTGACATTGTTGATGCACTGGGCGTTCCGTGTCTGCTGCATTAAACTAGCGAAGTGGGCAATTCAATTTGCTATTGTTGGCAACAACCTGTTAATAGCAAGGGTCTTTATTGACAACTGCATATTGTAACACCAAATAAATGGGTCACAGTGTACAGTGTACTTTCCAATACAAACTGGATAGCAATAGGCGCTAAGCAGCTTTAGTGTGTTTCTAGCTGTGCTACAATTTTTATCGGGATCTGCAAGCTGGTTTTTTCCACCTTGTACAAACTCTAGGGATTGATCGATAGGATACGGAACAAAAAATGCCTAATAAACTTACGTCCGGAAATGCGTGGTTTCCATGGTACAGATCGTATATTCAATCATACTTTGTTACAGACGCTGCGTTCTACCACGCGCTGTACCTTGCAGCCAGAATTACAATATGCATGGTTACTTCCTAGAAGGTGGTACTGTTCCTCATACGTCATGCGCTAGCGCCCTCTCCTGCCATAGTAATTGGTAATGTGATGTTCGGTTCACTTCTCTTGCTGACTCACTTTATAGTGGATGTGATAAAGCGTTGTACACAGTGGTTCCGTATTCGAATCGAGAGCTAGCCGACATGGTGTTTACTTAACGAAAGGCAAACGAGAACGGGCGGCGGGCAGCAAGGTTACACCAACAGCACCCACAGCATTCAATGTTTGCAACAGTATTTTCGCCGTTGGTCTGGGACAGGGTCTTTTGAGGAACCAGGGAATCATGAAAGACTTACCCGAAATGTTCGGACACTGGACTTGGAGGAAAATGTGATTAACACTGCAGAAGTCGACCGCCGTGTCAGTACCTGGCAGTTGGCCCGCCAGTATAGGCCAAGCCAGACGACCGTGTGGAACATTTTCTATGACGGTTGTTACTATCTTTAGCACTTACAGCGTGTGCGGGGCTATCTAGCGACAGACTTTCCACATCGAGAGTGGTTTTGTCACTGGTTTCTTCACCAGGCAACCACGATTCCGGGGTTTGAGTTATCCATCCTGTTCACAGATGAGGTCACCTTTACGTAGAGTGGTATCTTCAACTTTCATTACAGCCATCCTGGGCTGGTGTGCAGAATACCCATGGTGTGGTGATAGTGAATCATCAGCATCGGTGCAGCTGGAATGTGCGGGCCGGGATAAATTGCGACGGTATTTCGGGACCTGTCTTCCTTCCACGTCGCCTAACAGGCCCGAATTTTTGGCGTTCCTTGCAGGTGACTTTGCCTCCCCTGTTGGAAGAAGTGCCGTTGATGATACGAAGGATTATGTGGGTCCTACATGATGGAACTCGAGCCTACCTTCCCATTATCGTCCGGACCCATCTCAATCGTGTCTTGCCTGGTCGATGGATCGGACGAGGCGGTCCAGTTGCATGGCCCGCACGTTCACCGGATCTCAACCCGTTCGATTTCTGGTTATGCGGCCATTTCAAAAGTATTATGTACGCAGAGCCCATCCAAATGTGGAGACAATGGAGCACCGTATTCATGCTGCCTTTGACACTCTTCGGATGCAACCAGACCGATGAGAACGAGTGAGACAGAAAATTCTACTGCTTGTACACGCAACGTTGAGGTACATGTAAACCATTTTCAACACACACTGTGACTGTGGCTGCCGAGTATAGCGCGTATTAGTCCGCAGTTTCTGTAAAAATGTTTGACTGAATAAATGGTCTCTAGCATGAAACCATGCATTTCAGGAAGTAAGTTCATTAGACCTTTTTTGTTCCGTATCTTTTCATCGATCAATCTCTAGAGTTTGTAAATGATGGAAAAAAATCAGCCTCTACAGAGGTGACCACACTTATCAGGACCTGTGTGGTAGCCAACAGAAATAGCTAAGGTATTCTTAGCTGAATGCCAGGTCCATAAACTACGAACAGCGAAGTTAGTATATATTCGACAATTGATTCCTAGCGAGTGTAACCAGTGCTCAGTGCTCTAATTAAGTAAACGCAGCGAGATAAAAACATGCAGTGAAATCTCACTGGCCCCGACCTTGTTATATATAGTCGCGTGTTATGAGTATCTTCCAGTACGCAGCTCGTGGTCTCGCGGTCACGCGGCACGGGGTCCCGGGTTCGATTCTCGCCAGGGTCCGTGATTTTCACCTGCCTCGAGATGACTGGGTGTTTGTGTTTTTTTCATCATTTCATAATCATTCATGAAAGTGGTGAGATTGAACAGCAAATGCCTTTCTGAGATTGATGTCTGAAATACTCCTCTGTGATACAGACAAGAGGTAGATTGAGTCAATAATTGTATCACTGAAGACTGAGGACTCTCATGGTTATGATGGAGTATCTAGCAGAATATTAAAGTACTGTGCTGCACATGTTAGCTCTGTATTTAGCCATATTTCTAATTTTTCCTTTAGGAATGGTCAGTTTCCTGAGCGATTAAAGTACTCACTAGTAAAGCCACTTTATAAAAAGAGAGAAGGGGATAATGTAGATAATTTTAGACCTATTTCTATGCCATCAGTGTTTGCAAAAGTTATTGGAAAGGCTATGTACGTAAGCATAATTGATCGGTTTATATCATACGACTTGCTATCAAATGTACAGTTCGGCTTTAGAAGTCGTTTAACAACTGAAAATGCTAAATTCTCTTTTCTCTGTGAGGTGCTGGATGGACTAAACAAAAAGTTTCGAACGTTTGGCATATTTTTGATTTAACTAACGCATTTGATTGTGTTGATCACAAAATATTGCTCCAGAAGTTGGACCATTGCGGAATACAGGGAATAGCTCACAATTTGTTGATCTCTTACTTTAGCAACAGGCAGGAAAAGGTCATTATTCACAATGTTGGTAACGGCTGTGATGTGGGATCTAAGTGGGGTACTGTCAAGTGGGAGGTGTACCAAGGATCAGTGTTGGAGCTACTTCTGTTCCTTATTTGTATAAATGATATGCCCTCTAGTGTTACGGGTGACTAAAATATTTCTGTTTGCTGATGACACTAACTTGGTCGTAAAGGCTGTTGTGTGCAACATTGACTCGGTTTCAAATAGTGCAGTACATGACCTCAGTTCATGGCTTGTAGAAAATAAACTAACGTTAAATCACAGTAAGTCTCAGTTCTTACAGTTTCTAACACACAATTCAACAAAACCTGACGTTTTAATTTCACAGAATGGGCATATGATAAGTGAAGCTGAACAGTCCAAATTTCTAAGTGTTCAGATAAATAGTAAGCTATCGTGGAAAGCCCACGTCCAGGATCTTGTTCAAAGACTTCATACTGCCATTTTCACTATTCGAACGGTATCAGATGTGAGTGATACTTCGACACGAAAATTAGTCTACTTTGCTTATTTTAATTTGCTTATGTCGTATGGTATTATATTTTGGAATAACTCTTCCCATTCTAAAAGGATATTTTTGCCTCAGAAACGGGCGGTTCGGGCAATAAGTGGGTTCACGAACCTCTTCTCGACCTCTGTTCACGAGTCTGGCTATTTTGACATTGGCCTCTCAATATGTATATTTCTTAATGTCGTTTCTTGTTACGAATATTAGTTTAATCCCAAGAATAAGCAGCTTTCACTCAGTTAATACTCGGCAGAAATCAAACCTGCATTTGGATCGGACTTCCTTAACTCTTGTGCAAAAAGGTGTGCAGTATACTGCTGCATCCATTTTCAATAAGCTGCCACTCGAATTCAAAAATCTTAGCAGTAATCCACGCGCTTTCAAATCGAAACTGAAGAGTTTCCTCATGGGTCACTCCTTCTATTCTGTCGAGGAGTTCCTTGAAAAATTAGACTGATTCTTATTGTATTGCTGATAGCGTTTACTTACACTTATGGTCTGACTTTTTTCGGGTTTATGAACATTTATTTTTATCTGTTATTACTTTTATGTTGTAATTTCATGCACTGACATTTTCCATGACCTTGGAGATTTGCTTCTCAATTTGGTCCTACGGAACTTGACGTGTAAATAAATAAAATAAATAAATCTTGTGAATTTGTATGGGCGCTGATAACCGCGCAGTTGAGCACCCGACAAACCAAACATCATCATCATCGTTTCCTCCAGCTCATGCGGTAGCTTGGTGGACGTAGTCACAATGCCTAGTGAGTGTCCTTGTGACTTGTTACATCGACTGTCCTCATGCAGGACACAACCATCATCATCGCAATCCCCGATCTGATATATGACCTCTGCCTACCCACCACGTGCTCGCTCACTATTTTGCACAATTGTTTAAAAAACTAGAAATCATAATTTCACATTCCCACACATGAACACACTTGCGAATTCTTTGAAGCTTTCTGTAATGGCAAAATAGCTTTATTGAGTTTTAGGATCATTAACTCTAGAAATATTAAACACTTTTGTTATGTAGTCTTCTTCTCATCCGACAAGAAGGGCTGTGTCCTCTCCAGACCTTAACAACGGAAAATTTTCCTTTCAAACTTCCGTAATTGATTCTTCGACGTACACGTTAAACAACTGTCGTGATAAGCTTAAAACCTACCTTACCCCTTCTTAACATTCATTTGTTTTCCTTGCTGTGAAAGACTTTCATAGCTCACATACGCGTTTTCTAAGTGTTCTCTATTACTCGTCTTTTCTATACATTAGTCCCAATCTTGCAACAATTAGGAAATTCGACTTTCACCTCACATTGTGGTAAGCTCTCTCTAGTTCCATAAATGTTACGAAGATATCCTGATATTTCTTCAGTCTGCTTTGCATCACTAATCACAATGCCAAAATTGCTTCTACGATACCATGGTATCATTTGCATTCAAGAAGCAAAATTGATCTTCGTAAAGTGGATCTCCATTTTTTTCTTTTATCCTTGTATATATAATTATTACCAGCAGTTTGCAAGAATGACAAAAGTCTGAGAGTTAACTAAATGTATCCTTATCCTTTCTGTAAATGCCGGAACAACTAGGAATGGAAGGAGTGAGTAATCATTACTGTTTATTCCTCTACAAGTGAAGATAGGAAACTGACTAATACCAATGTTCAATGACCGAACTAGTGCTGTTACTGGGACAGCAATCAGCAAAGTCTGTGGATGAATATGGTGTCTGGTCTGCCAATTAGTAGAAATCCCTGAATAGTCCAATTAAAACCTTACTCGAAATCTGGATGATGGTGAACCGAATGGTGTGGCGTCTAGGTATCTGCGGTAGTGAAGTACAAGAAGAGACTGCTGCGTGAGGTGCCCTGGCGGCGTAGGAATATGCCCACTGCCGATGAATCTACAATGGCATGGCATCGGCCGATTGATAAGTTACTATCTGCAGCTATTTGATGAGGGTACACTGACCAGGAGGTAACTGTATGCATGGGCCGTGCCTGTGCTGTCTAGCTGTGTGACGCTGTACAAGAGCCAGTAATGGCCAGCCATGGCCGGTGTGACATGTGACCTGTGGCGTAGAGGCGATGGTGCCATGGTGCAGGCATTGATGATACCACACTCACCATCCCCTTCCCCATAAAAACGTCTCACACTGGGTGAGTGGCCATGGCCAGTGTGACATGTGTCCTGTGGCCACCAGGTGACAGTGCCATGGCGCAGGCATTGATGACACCACACTCTCCCAACCCCGCCCATAAAAAAGTCTCACCATGGTGGGGGGAGGGGGTGAGTGGCCATGGCCAGTGTGACATGTGTCCTGTGGCCACCAGGTGACAGTGCCATGGCGCAGGCATTGATGACACCACACTCTCCCAACCCTGCCCATAAAAAAGTCTCACCATGGTGGGGGGAGGGGGGGAGTGGCCATGGGCAGTGTGACATGTGACCTGTGGCCACCAGGTGACAGTGCCATGGTGCAGGCATCGATGATACCACACTCTCCCACCCCCTCCCCATAAAAAAATGTCTCACCATGGGTGAGTGGCCATGGCTTTTATGATACCACACTCTCCCACCCCCTCCCCATAAAAACGTCTCACCATGGGTGGGTGGCCATGGCCAGTGTGACATGTGACCTGTGGCCACCAGGCGACAGTGCCATGGTGCAGGCATTGATGACACCACACTCTCCCACCCCTCCCCATAAAAAATGTCTCACCATGGGTGAGTGGCCATGGCTTTGATGATACCACACTCTCCCACCCCCTCTCCATAAAAAAAATGTCTCACCATAAGTGGGTGGCCATGGCCAGTGTGACATGTGACCTGTGGCCACCAGGTGACAGTGCCATGGTGCAGGCATCGATGATATCACACTCTCCCACCCCCTCCCCATAAAAAAATGTCTCACCATGGGTAAGTGACCATTGCTTTGATGATACCACACTCTCCCACCCCCTGCCCATAAAAACGTCTCACTATGGGTGGGTGGCCATGGCCAGTGTGACATGTGACCTGTGGCCACCAGGCGACAGTGCCATGGTGCAGGCATTGATGACACCACACTCTCCCTCCCCTCCCCATAAAAATGTCTCACGATGGTAGTGTACTGTGAGAGGTCAGGCCATGGTAGGAGGTCCCCTGTTGGCAGCAAAGCAACGGTCAGTCCAGGAGCTGAGTCTAGATATGGCTGATCTGTATTCCAGCATTCATTATGTAGGCTCCAGGAAAAACTGCATGAAAACTTGAGGCAGAATGCACCTCATATGCTTCCTGGTGTGAGCAATGTCCAGATGGCATAGGTGAGTCCAGGTACATGGGCGTCTCCGTAAACGACAGCGAAGAAGACAGTGGCAGCGGTTGGGACAGTAGGAGGTGCAGCGTGCATTATGGTTACCATAGGCCAATGGCACTGCGGGCTGCGACGACAGAGGCTACGATGCTAGCGCTATGACGGCTGGGATTTCAGCAATGGAGGGAGTGGTGGCTGTTGCTGAGGTGACCCAGACTAGAAGGGCTTCGGCTGAGGTGCTGGTGATCGTGATGTGGCAATGCCGGGCACCTGGTACAAAATCCTCCATGGATAACTGCTGGGGGAGGCACCAACTACCTGAGCATGCTCTGAAACAGAAAGGTAGGCAACAGGATCGGCGACAGTGCGAGAGCGCAGCTGATTCTCGTGTCCATGATGAAAGCGTCCTGACCCATCGCAACAAAGGTTTCTACACCCACACGCAATACAACATGGCATTGGCTTGGAATTTTGAGGGGACTGGAGGAGCACATGGGAATGTGATGGATGTAGAACATGCGGTATAGCCTAATGAGACCTGCCATGCAGAAGTTCAGCTGGTGACTAATCTCGCAGAGGCGTCAAATCTTATGTCGATAAGAACAGAAGCACAGAATTTTCCTTGAAGTGGGCTGCCTTGACTTCGATATTTGTGATTTGAAGACAGGAACATGGTTCTGTTGCAACGTCAAACTGTGGTGAGAAAGGTGCTGATCAGACGTGGGTGATGTTGTTGGCCTTACAGAAATCTACGAATTCTTTTGAAGTCAGTCGTGAGCCACTCTCAGGTACAGTGTTAGTTGGTAATACTTCTAAATGGAAAATAGTTGCTAAAACTCGAATCATGCCGGTCGATGTTGTTGAATTCAAAGAGATTACAAGAGGAAAGTTGGTAGCAAGTCCACGACGTTAAGCATCTACGATGCCCAAAATGGTCCCCTGAATTAGATGTGAATTCATTGCCAGGGGCGCTTGGTCGGTATCACTCAAAAAACTGTTGGTGAGGAGCGGAAAGATTCTCAAAGTATTCCTATCAGTGCGTGTGGCCAATGACCTTGTCCATAGCCAGCCACATGCAGTGATGCCTGGTCAATTGTTTCATATGGACGATGCCCCAAAGTCCCTTAGGAAATAATTCGAACACCTACTGCTGCAGGGATACTAGGAATAATACACAGGTCTGTTTGTTTTGTGTGTGTATGAGCACATTTTGGACCGAAAAGATGTGCCACGGGAAAAACCAACGCCAAAGAGACTCACTGCCTGAATGAACTGGCGGAGGAGTTGGCGGGTGCCATCTTGCTCCATGGCGATGGTAATTCGATGATGGTCAGTCGGAAAGGTAACCGCTGTAGCTTCGTCGATATGGTCAATCTGAAAGCCAGATTCTTTAGAAGAATCGAATTCCGCATCTGATCCGACAATAAGATGGGATCAAGTATCCATATTGGCGTGGCATGCCGCGGAACGCTAGAGAATCTCATAATTATAGTTGCCCGGGGTAAGCACTCATCGTTGGAGTTTTTGCGCTGTCTGGATGGGCACAAGATTTACAAGGTGGAATAATCTTGTAAGAGGCTTGTAGTCCGTTAGCAGGAAAAAGTTTTCTTCCATAACGACACCGATGAAACAGTAAATGTCATGGGTGACTGCCAAAGCCTCCTTCTCTAGTTGACGATGATTTATCCGCACAACCGCATGAATCCACGGACCCTGCATGTCAGCAGTGAACTGTTGAAGCTGGAGGAGGCTCTGTAATGGTATGGGGCGTGTTCAGTTTAAGTGATACGGGACCCCTGATACGTCTAGACGCAATTCTGATAGGTGACACGTAAGCATCCTGTAAGATCACCTGCATCCACTCATGTCCATTGTGCATTCCGACGGACTTGGGCAATCCCAGTAGGACAATGCGACACCCCAGAATTGTTACAGAGTGGCTCCATGAACACTCTTCTGAGTTTAAACACTTCCGCTGGCCACCAAACTCCCCAGACATGGACATTATTTAGCATGTCTGGGATGCCTAGCAGCGTGCTGTTCAGCGGAGATCTCCACTCCCTGTATATTCTTACAGATTTATGGACAGCCCTGCAGGATTCACGGTGTCAGTTCCCTCCAGCACTACCTCAGACATTAGTCGAGTCCATGACACGTCGTTTGCGGTACTTCTTTGTGCTTGCTTGGGCCCTACATGATATTAGGCAGGTGCACCAGTTTCTTTGGCTCTTTAGTGTATAACACAACTCCAGTTACGGTAGTTCACTCTTACACAACCTAAGATTCCTGGCCCCGACGCATTTGATATCTTCGGCCTCCTAATTTCAGATTATGTAGCAACGATCAGTTCCCATTTCTGCAAAACAGCGCCATAAAGCTTTATGACAAATACTGTCAGCTTTTTGATGACTGGGGATGTGGCGAAATATTTTTCCATCCACATTAATTTGAAAGATACTCCCCACCGGCGGTTTGTCAAAGCTCGAGAGGTCTTCCGTGCCATTCAGGAGGACGGAGCGGCAGAGTTGAGGCATATGCAGTATCTAGGTCTTATCACGCCGGTCTACACCGATCAATGGGTGTCGCCCCTCGTCACAGCAGGAAAACCCAACGCCTTTGAGCCGATTTTTAGTCCATCATCAGTGCCCATTCTGTCACGGAATCGTATCCTCTCCCTCGCCCCAAACAGTTAATGGACACATTACAAGGGGGCAAGCTCTTCTCGAAGATAAACCTCTCTTGGATGATGCAGTGAAATCCTAGCTCGTCATCAGCAATCATATCGGATTGTTCTAATATCAGCGTCTACCCATTGGCAGCGCTTCTTCTCCAACCATCTCCCAACGTTTTTCAGAGCAAGTGACGTCGCAGTTGCCTTCCTGCTCCAAATATCTGGATGACATCTTTATCCCAGGCAGTACTCCAGAGGAGCATCTCCAGATGCTGGAATGTGTGTTCCAAACCCTCACCAAAACAGGCCTCAGATGCAACCAGAAGAAATGCAACTTGGTCTGTACAAAAATCGAACACGTAGATTATGTTACTGACTCCCACAGTGTTTACCCTTCCCTGAAGAATCTCGCCAAACTACAGGCTGTTCTCGCCAAGATCTCGTATTATCTTCGCCTCATACCTGTACGCTGCTCAGACCGTCTCACACGTATGTGCTCTCCTCGAGAAAACACCCCGGAGGGAATCTAGTCACCTGAGCAAGGAAAGGCTTTACAGACTTGCATAACGACCGAAGTTCAGTCCCCTCTGATCCTGCAAAACCTATGGTCCTCACGATGGATGCCTCCTCCTACAGCGCTGGAGTTGTGCTGTCCCACAAGAATGGCGCCACAGAGCGCCCAGTTGCGCGGATACATCACGGTTAACTAGAGAGGGAGGCCTTGGCAATCGTCCATATCGTTTGCTATTTCATCAGTGTCTTTATGGACGAAAACTCTTCCTGCTAACGGACCACAAGCCTGTCACAAGTTTATTCCGCCTTGCGAATCCTGTGCCCATCCAGACTGCACAAAACTCCAACTATTAGTGCTTATCCTGGCCAATTATAATTATGAGATTCTCTATCGTTCTGCGCACGAGACGCCATATGGATATTGATCTCATCTTATTGTAGGATCAGATACGGAATTCGATTCTTCTGAAGAATCTGGCTCTCAAATTGACCATATCGACGAAGCTACAGTAGTTACCTCTCCGACTGACCATCATCGAATTACCATCGCCATGGGGCAAGATGTCACCCTCCAACTCCTTTGCCAGTTCATTCGTCAGTGAGTTTCTTTAGCGCTGATTTTCCCAGTGGGATATTTTTTCGGTCCAAAATGGGCTCTTACACACACAAAACAAACAGATCCGGGTATTATTCCGAGTATCTCTGCAGCAGTAGGTGTCAGAATTATTTCCTAAGGGACATTGGGGCATCGCCCGTGTGAAGCAAATGACCAGGCATCACAGCATGTGGCTGGCTATGGACAAGGTCATTGGCCACACGCACTGATAGGAATACTTTGAGAATCTTTCCGCTCCTCACCAACAGTTTTTTGACTGATGCCGGCCGAGCGCCCCCTGGCAATGAATTCACATCGAATTCAGGGGGCCATTTTGGGTTTCGTAGTGGCTTATCGTCGTAGACTTGCTACCAAATTTTCTTTTGTAATCTCTCTGAATTCAACAACTTCGACCGGCGTGATTCGAGTTTTAGCAACTATTTTCCGTATAGAAGGATTACCAACTAGCACTGTACCCGATAGTGGCTCACGACTGACTTCAACAGAATTCGTAGATTTCTGTAAGGCCAACAACATCACCCACGTCTGATCAGCACCTTTCTCACCACAGTTTGACGTTGCAACAGAACCATGTGCCTGTCTTCAAATCACAAATATCGAAGTCAAGGTAGCTCACTTCAAGGAAAATTCTGTGCTTCAGTTCTTATCGATATAAGATTTGACACCTCTGCGAGATTAGTCACCAGCTGAACTTCTGCATGGCAGGTCGCATTAGGCAATACCGCATGTTCTACATCTTTCACGTTCCCATGTGCTCCTCCAGTTCCCTCCGAATTCCAAGCCAATGCCATGTTGTATTGCGTGTGGGTGTAGCAACCTATGTTGCGATGGGTCAGGAGCTTTCTTCATGGACACGAGAATCAGCTACACTCTCGCGCTGTTGCCGATCCTGCTGCCTACCTTTCTGTTTCAGAGCATGCTCAGGTAGTCGGTGTTTCCCCCAGCAGTCATCCATGGAGGATTTTGTACCAGCTGCCCAGCATTACCATCAGGATTGCCACATCAAGACCGTATCACCACAGCCGAAGCCCTTCTATCTTGGATCACATTAGCCACAGCCACCACTCCCTCCACCGCTGAAAACCCTGCCGTCACTGCGCTAGCATCGCAACCTCTGTCGTCGCAGCCCACAGTGCCATTGGCCTATGGTGATCATAATGCGCGCTGCATCTCCTACCGTCCCAGCCGCTGCCACTGTCTTCTTCGCTGTCGTTGAGGTAGACGCTCATGTGCCTGGACTCTACTACACCATCTCGGGATTGCTCACACCAGGAAGCCCACAATGACATTGGCCTATGGCAACTGTCATGCACGCTGCACCTTCTACCGTCCCACCAGCTGCCAATGTCTTCTTCAGTGTCGTGTACAGAGACGTCCATGTACCCAGACTCACCTATGCCATCTCAGCATTGCACACACCACGAAGCATACGAGGTGCGTTCCGCCTCAAGTTTCCTTGCAGTTTTTCCTGGAACCTACATAACAATCCTGGAAAGAGATCGGCCATATCTGGACTCAGCTCCTGGACTGACCGTTGCTTTTCCACCAACAATGGACCTCCCACCATCGCCAAGACCTCTCACAGTACACCACCATGGTGAGAAATTTTTTATAAGGAGGCGGTGGGACAGTGCGGTATCATCAATACCTCCAACATGGGGCAGTCGCCTAGTGGCCACAGGTCACATGTCACACCAGCTGTGGCCGCTCACCCATGGTGAGACATTTTTTTATGGAGAGGGGGTGGGGGAGTGTGGCATCATCAATGCCTGCACCATGGCACTGTCACCTCGTGGCCACAGTTACATGTAACACTGATCATGGCCACCCACCCATAGTGAGATATTTTTTATGGGGAGGGGTGGGAGAGTGTGGTATCATCAATGCCTGCACCAAGGCACTTTCACCTCATGGCCACAGGTCGCATCAGCCATGGCCACACACATGGTGAGACACTTTTTACAGGGAGGGATTGGGAGAGTGTGGTATCATCAATACCTGCACCATGGCATGGTCACCTAGTGGCCACAGGTCACATGTCACACCGGACATGGCCATCCACCCATGGTGGGACATTTATTATGGAGAGGGGGTGGGAGAATATCGTATCATGAATGCCTGCACCATGGTGCAGTTACCTAGTGGCCACAGGTCACATGTCACACCGGCCATGGCCACCCACCTATGGCGTGATATTTTTTATGGAGAGGGGTTGGGAGAGTGTGGTATCATCAATGCCTGCACCATGGTGCAGTTGCCTAGTGTCCACAGGTCACATGTCAGAGCGGCCATGGCCACCCACCCATGGTGAGACATTTTTTATAGGGAGGGGGTGGGGCAGTGTGGTATCATCAATACCTTCACCATGGCATAGTCGCCTAATGGCCACAGGCCACATGTCACACCATGTCATGGCTGGACAGTCCTGGCTTTTGGACAGTCCACACAGCTAGACAGCACAGGCATGGCCCATGCATATAGTTGCCTCCTGGTCAGTGTACCCTCATCAAATACCTGCACAATAGTACCTTTTCAATCGGTCGATGCCATGCTATTGTAGACTCATTGACATTGGGCATATTCCTACGCCCACAGGGCATGTCATGCAGGCACTCTCTTAGTGTGCTTTAGTACTGCAGATACCTAGACACCACACCATTCGGTTCGCCATCATCCAGATTTCGACTGTGGTTTGAACTGGACTATTCAGGGATTTCTACTAATTGGCAGACGAGACACCATATTTATCCACAGACTTTGCTGATTGCTGTCCCAGTAACAGCGCTAGCTCCGTCAGTGAATTTTTGTGTTAGTCAGTTTCCTAACTTCACATGTAGAGGAATAAACCTTAATGTTTCCTCACTCCTTCCCTTGTTTGTTGTTTCGGCATTCACAGAAACGACAAGGATACATGTAATTAATTCTCAGACGTTTAATTTGTCAAGTTATTCTTGCAAACTGTTCATAATAATTGTATATCAAGGATAAAAAATTGGAGATCCACTTTACGAAGATCAATCTTGCGCCTTGAATGGAAATGATACCATGGTATCGTAGAAGCAATTTTGGCATTGTGATAAGTGGTGCAAAGCAGACTGAAGAAATATCAGGATATCTTTGTAGAATTTATGGAACCAGAGAAAGCTTACCACAATGTGAGGTGAAATTAGAATTCCTTAATTGTTGCTAGATTGTGACTAATGGATAGAGAAAGACGAGTAATAGAGAATATTTAAAAAACACGTATGTGAGCTATGAAAGCCTTTCACAGCAAGGAAAACAAATGCATGTTAAGAAGGGGTAAGGTAGGTTTTAAGCTTATCACGACAGTTGTTTAACGTGTACGTCGAAGAATCAATTACGGAAGTTTGAAAGGAAAATTTTCCGTTGTTAAGGTCTGGAGAGGACACAGCCATTCTCGTCGGATGAGAAAAAGACTTCATAACAAAAGTGTTTAATCTTTCTGGAGTTAATAATCCTAAAACTCAATAAAGCTTTTTTTGCCATTGCAGAAAGCTTCGAAGAATTCGCAAGTCGATAAACGTTTTATTTTTAATAAGTTAATCAATATGTAGCGCAATTTGTCTCGCATATCGACGTACTATGCAGATTGCGATGATGATGGCTGTTTCCTGCATGAGGACAGTCAAAGTAACAAGTCACAAGGACGACAATCACTAGCCATTGTGACTAAGTCCACCAAGCTACCGCATGAGCTGGAGGAAACGATGATGATGGTGGTGATGTTTGGTTTGTTGGGCGCTCAAGTGCGCGGTTATCAGCGCCCGTTCAAATTCCATCCTTTGCTCAGTCCAATCTCGCCACTTCCATGAATGATGATGAAACACAAACAGTCAGTCTTCTCGAGGCAGGAGAAAATTACTGATCCCGCCGAGAATCGAATTCGGAAACCTGTGCTCGGAAAGCTAGAACGCGTCCGCGAGACCACTAGCTGCAGGCTGGAGGAAACGCATAACACGCGACTTTATATAACAAGGTCGGGGATAGTAACATTTGACTGCATTTTTTGATGTCGTTGCGTCTGCTCAGAGAGCTGAGCACTGCTTGCACTGGCTAGGCATCGATTGTCGAATGTATACTAACTTCACTGTTCGTAGTTTATGGTGCTGGCATTCGCCTAAGAATACCTCAGCTATTTCTATTGACTACCACACAGGTCTTGATAAATGTGGTGACCTATATAGAGGCTGATTTTTTTCCGACATTTACAAACTGTAGGGATTGATCGATGAGAAGATACGGAACAAAAAAGTCTAATGAACTTACATCCAAAAATGCATGGTTTCCATGCTAGACACCATTTATTCAGTCAAACATTGTTACAGAAACTGCGGACTAATACGCGCTGTCCCAGGCAGCCATAGTTACAGTATGGGTTGAAAATGGTTTCCATGTACCTTAACGCTTGCGTGTACGCGAGTAGAATGTTCTGTCTCACACGTTCACATCGGTCAGGTTGCATCCGAATAGTGTCAAAGGCAGCATGAATACGGTGCTGCAGTGTCTTCACAACTGCGTGGGCTCTGCATACATAATACTTCTGAGATGGTCCCATAACCAGAAATCGAACGAGTCGAGATCTGGTGAACGAGCAGGCCATGCAACTGGACCCCCTCGTTCGATCGATCGACCAGGGAAGACACGACTGAGATGTGCCCGGACCATAATGGGAAGGTGGGCTGGAGCACCGTCAAGTAGGAGCCACATAATCCTTCGAATCATCAATGGTACTTCTTCCAGCAGGGGAGGCAAAGTCTCCTCCAAGAGACGCCAATAATACCGGCCTGTTAGGTGACGTGGAAGGAAGACTGGTACCAAAATACTGTCGCAATTTTTCCCGGCCCGCACATTCCAGCTGTACCCATGCTGGTGATTCGCTGTCACCATACCATGGGTATTCTGCATACTAGCCCACAGATGGCTGTAATGAAAGTTGAAGATACCACTCTACGTAAAGGTGACCTCATCTGTGAACAGGATGGATAACTCAAACCCCGGAATCGTGGTTGCCTGGTGAAGAAACCAGTGACAAGACTGATCTCGATGTGGAAAGTCTGTCGCTAGTAAGCCCTGGACACGCTGTAAGTGCTAAAGATAGTAACAACCGTCATAGAAAATGTTCCACACGGTCGTCTGGCTTGGCCTATACTGGCGGGCCAACTGCCAGGTACTGACACGGCGGTCGACTTCTGCAGTGTTAATCACATCTTCCTACATGTCCGGTGTCCGAACATTTCGGGTAAGTCTTTCATGATTCCCTGGTTCCTGAAAAGACCCTGTCCCAGACCAACGGCGAAAATACTGTTGCAAACATTGAATGCTGTGGGTGCTGTTGGTGTAACCTTGCTGCCCGCCGCCCGTTCTCGTTTGCCTTTCGTTAAGTAAACACCATGTCGGCTAGCTCTCGCTTCGAATACGGAACCACTGTGTACAACGCTTTATCACATCCACTATAAAGTGAGTCAGCAAGAGAAGTGAACCGAACATCACATTACCAATTACTATGGCAGGAGAGTGCGCTAGTGCATGACGTATGAGGAACAGTACCACCTTCTAGGAAGTAACCATCCATATTGTAATTCTGGCTGCATGCTACAGCGCATGTTAGACTGCAGAGGCTGTAACAAAGTATTATTTGAACATATAATGTCTATCATGGAAACCACGCATTTCCGTACATAAGTTCATTAGATGTATTTTGTTCCATATCCTATCGATCAATCCCTAGAGTTTGTACAGGATGGAAAAAATCAGCCTGTTGATCCCGATAAAAATTGTAGCACAGCTAGAAACATACTAAAGCTGCTCAGCGCCAAATGCTGTACAGTTTGTATTGGCAAGTATTCTGCTACACTGTGAACCATCTATTTGCTGTTACAATATGCAGTTGTCAACAAAGACCCTTGCGATTAACACGGTGTTGCAGACAATAACAAACTGAATTGCTCACTTCGCAAGTTTACTGCAGCAGACATGGAACGCCCAGTGAATCAACAATGTCAGACATAGAATATCTACTTCTACACCTAAATACGTAGTCTGCATACCACCGTGAAGTGCGGGACAGAAGGTGCTCAACAATCATGGCAGCACTTGCCAGGGTTACTTCACATTCTATTCACGTATGGAGCGCGGGAAGAGTGACTGATTAAATATCTCTGTTCGTGCTGTAACACTGTAATTTGGTCTTCAAGATCCGTATGGGAGCCATATGTAGGAGGCTAATAAATATCTCTAGATTCTTCGCTTAGTATGATAGTATCCTATGGGCAAGCTGTCACACCTTGACCTTCAAATATCAGCTGAAGGTCATGAAGAAGAACACTTACACATCAAGTGGCCCCTGCACATAACGTCACAAGCCACAGCCTCTTTCTCTGTCACGTGTCAACACGTACCTATTTAACCAGCACATCACAAACAAGTATGACAGTAAGGCACGGCTCTCTCCTATAAACACAATACAGTATTTTGGCGATCATTAAGCAGCAAATCACACTGTAATCCCATAATAGACATCTTGGCTATGCTCGAAAGATTGCGAACGACAAGAATTTTTTGCGCCATGTTCTAAAGTAGTTCTCCGAAAAATAACGTAAATAGTGCAATGTGTAGTATTTCTATATCCAAAATACGTGAGGAAAACACGCACATACAAAATGCATTCAAACTGACCAAACTCTATTTTAGGAAGGGCAGAAGAAGGTATTTTGATGATATCTTTATTACCGTGTATCACATAAACAACATATTTTTGTTTCACACAAGGCGAACTCTCTAATATGAAATGTTTATTTGTAACACAGCTCGACCAAGGATGGTGATGAAACAAAACAGATATGAAAAGTCAGTATCTCAAAATTACAATCCTTGCTACCAAAATAAAACTATTTTTCACAATAAGCAATGATTTTAAGTACAACATAACATGCATACACATAGGTTGCTCATTGTGTAAATGAAATGATCGTATGACATTTTTGGTTGGGAGACCCAGTCTGTCGCCGATTGCAAGTCTTACATGTCGATAATGATGAGGACAACATCCAGTCCCCGAGTGGATAAATCTCTGACGTGGCCGCTATTCTAATCCAGGGCCCCTGAATGGCTTTATGAGGAGGACGATTGCTCCGAGGCGATAGAAGAAGAAACAGGAGTAAATTTAGAAGAGATAGGGGATCCAGTATTACAATCAGAATTTGAACGAGCTACGGAGATAGATTGCTTCCCGTATGCACAGGAATAATTACAGTTCCGTGATCATGAACAAAAATTCAAACTTTGCTCCAAAATGCAATTGTAGTATTTCTCAAAAGGTCTGAGATTTAGAGCACAACACTCAAGTGACGCTAGTAACTTAATTGTTGTATAAGACGGCAAAAAATACGCATGTTTGTATATTTCCACTACTGATGAGACTTGCAGGTTAGGCAGCATTTGTTGATGGCCAAAATTTGTTTGTTGTACCACAATTTGCACGGACAATGAATCCTCAAATTAGATATTTCCAAATATAAATTGCCTGTATTATTTATTAAGATTCACATGGCTCGCTTATTTTAACTGTTTAAGTGTGTTAGAGGATGATAGTGGTTTGATCTTTGTACCATGCATTAACATCACGTGTCAAATGCATCAAACTACATAAAAATTGACTTCTCATGGTCAGGTTTTATTGTATTTCTACAGGTAAAACTCTAATCCTGGTCAATGACAAGTACGCATGTTGGAGAATTTTAAAGTCTGACATGTGCTGAAGCAAAATTTTTTGCAGTGCACTTGAAAAAGGTCCAAAGAACGAAATTGCAATTGTGAAATAAATAATGTCTACAGTGAATGGCAAATATGATGTGCGTTACAAAAACATAATAAAATGGTTCTAAAATATTGAAAAACTCCGTTGGTGGAATTCACAGCTCTAAGTGCACCTGCAGACGAGAATTACCAAAGTAAACAATGTGATTGCTACATATTGGCACTGATAACATTTTAATGCCACAAAAAGTGTTTCATCTAGTTCACCATTCATCCATACGTCTTTCGATCCTGAGTACTTTTCAGTACTTTCTAATATCTACAATTCAAGTGGTCTTACAGCGTATGTACTGAGTGTGTCAGATACTGTGGATGTCAGCTACCTCGGTGGCAGTTATTGGGAAGGTGTCAGCTACACACCTAAACTGTAAAAACTCGCTTTAAGGTGTATGAGCTTAGTCCAAAACTGTAAGGAGATGCCCCGAAACTGTAACATATTGCCACCATTACTCACTTCCCCCAACTATTATTGGGTGGAACAACGACAGTCTGCTTTGTGTCACGTTTTACTGTTTTGAAGCAAGCTGCTACATTCTCAGGGAAGGTTCGTACAGTTTCAGAGGAAATTGTTACAGTATCCGTTATCAGGTGGCTCTCCAGCAGCTGACACCCAATAGCTGAGACCCCCCCCCCCAGTAGTTATGTCTTGTGTACAACATATTACATCGTTCAGATCGTTCCCCTTCCCCCCGATAGCGGGAAGGAAACTAAAACAGCTCTCTAATCGTTTTTTGTGGAAGTATCACAGTTTTCGATTACAATACGAAGTGGTTGCAGGTGCGCACTGTCTCGGGCATTTGGGACTTTCAGATATTTGTTCGGTGTACCGTGTTGACTATCTCTCACGCAATCCACCAATCTCGTCTCGGTTATCTTACTGTCTGCGGACGGGCAGTCTTGATACGCCTGTAGATGTTGGTCGTGTGAGTTTCCAGTTAAAACATGTCCGTGAATTGACAGTTATTTCGGGGAAGATAAGGCGAAATGGCTGCATGAAGAATGTGAAGAAATCTAAAAACAAATGATTCTCGGAAAATCTGGCTCAGCATAGAAAAGCCAAAACAATTTTCGGTGAAATTAAATTCAAGGGCCGTAATATTAATAATGCAACGATAATTCCATTGTTAAATGCAGAGGAGACGGTGGATAGGTAGAAAGAGTGCATTGGAGGGCTTTATGAAAACAATTGACTGGCTGGGTGAGATTAAGACATGTGAACACAAAATAAGCAGTCTTGCATATGCGGATGACTTAGTTGTGATGGCAGATTCGATTGAAAGTTTGCAAAGTAATATTTCAGAGCTAGATCATATATATATATATATGTACCTTTAAAAATACTTTAGTCTTTCTGTAACAACAATTTATTTAAAATAATTCACCCATCATTTCACACCCGAAGGGGTGAAACTTTCAAAAATGCTGAAGCACGTATTTCTTTATATCCAACCCAGAAACCAAATACCAATTTCGTAGGTCTATCTTCACAACTGCCTTAATAGGACATCTTTTCAAAAAACCTCTCATCCCATATTTCAACCCCGTTAGTTGGGGAATTTCAAAAAATCTCGTCTTTTAACGACGCCTGCATAATAAGACTAACACTCTCCTCAAAATTCGAATTTCTGTCCTTTGCGGTGTGGACTCGACGATGATGAGTCAGTCATTCAAGACATTGCCTACATACACACATCAAAAAAGTTTTGCATCACCCCGGTTCCAAGAACTCCTGAGGACAGAGGTTGACTGTGGATTCTTTATCACAGACACAATCCCTTTCGCCAGCCGCGGTGGTCGAGCGGTTCTAGGCGCCCAGTCCGGATCCGCGCGACTGCTACGGTCGCAGATTCGAATCCTGCCTCGGGCATGGATGTGTGTGATGTCCTTAGATTGGTTAGGTTTAAGTCCGATAGTGCTCAGAGCCATTTGAACCATTTGAGCCACAGTCCCTTTCACTGTTCAGAGATGTCACTAAACACGCCCAAAGATGTGAACAAGAACGTATGAGCAGCGCCTATTAGACGGAGGGGTCCGACAGCCGAAAAGGTCCAGTCATTCCACCAGGAAAAAAGTATACGGCTCATGTTGTCTGTAGTTCAACCATGCCTAGACGGTCAATACCGCGATTCGATTGCGTCCGCATTATTACTTTGTGCCAGGAAGGGCTCTCAATAAGGGAAGTGTGCAGGCGTCTCGGAGTGAACCCAAGCGATGTTGTTCGGACATGGAGGAGACACAGAGAGACAGGACCTGTCAATGACATGCCTCGTTCAGGCCGCCAAAGAGCTACGACTGCAGTGGATGATCGCTACCTACGGATTATGGCTCGGAGGAACGCTGACAGCAACACCACCTTGTTGAATAATGCTTTTTCAGCCATAGGACGTCGTGTTACGTCTCAGACTGTGCGCAATAGGCTGCATGATGCTCAACTTCACTCCCGGCGTCCATGGCGATGTCCATCTTTGCAACCTCGACACCATGCAGCGCGGTACAGATGGGCCCAACAACATGTTGATTGTACCGCTCAGGATTGGCATCACATTCCCTTCACCGATGAGTCTCGCATATGCCTTCAAGCAGACAATCGTCGGAGACGTGTTTGGATGCAACCCGGTCAGACTGAACGCCTCAGACACACTGTCCAGCGAGTGCAACAAGGTGGACGTTCCCTGACGTTTTGGGGTGGCTTTCTGTGGGGCCGACGTACGCCGCTGGTGGTCATGGAAGGCGCCATAATGACTGTACGATATGTGAATGCTATCCTCCGACAGATAGTGCAACAATATCGGCAGCATATTGGCGAGGCATTAGTCCTCATGGATGACAATTTGCGCACATCATATGAATGACTTCCTTCAGGATAACGACATCGTTTGACTAGAGTGGCCAGCATGTTCCCCGGACATGAACCCTACCGAACATGCCAGGGATAGATTTTAACAGGGCTGTTTATGGATGACGTGACTCACCAACCACTCTGAGGGATCTACGCCGAATCGCCGTTGAGGAGTGGGACAATCTGGACCAATAGTGCCTTGATGAACTTGTGGATAGCATGCCACGACGAATACAGGCATGCATCAATGCAAGAGGATGTGTTACTGGGTATTAGAGGTACCGGTGTGTACTGTAGTCTGGACCACGACCTCTGAAGTTCTCGCTGTATGGTGGTACAATATGCAATGCGTGGTTTTCATGAGCAATAAAAAGAGCGAAAATGATGTTTATGTTGATCTCTATTCCAATTTTCTGCACAGGTTCCGGAACCCTCGGAACCCAGGTGACGCAAATTTTTTTTCATGTTTGTATAGGTTTCTAATGTTGCCGTTGGTTTGGATTTGCCGTTGGTTTGGATTCGATCTAATAAGAATAATCCTAATACTGAACTATCACAGTACGTCAACGTTTGTCCTGTCTTCCACTTTACAACGATTCTATCCCAGACGCCACATATTTCTGCTGCTTTTCACGTTTCCCTATATTCGCCTGATCAGAAATCGTTATCTACTTGCCGCTTCACTTCCTTGAATCGAGCTATGATGTACATTCAGACGTCCCTTGCCGGATATCAGAAAAGTGAACTAAATCGAAATCATTTACCAGTGGAGATATGATCTTGAAACTTTCAGGTACAAGTCTAATGTCCTAATATACACACTATTTGTATTTAATGTTAGAGTGTCTATTTCTTCTCTACGCATTGCTGACTCCCCTGCTTCTGGGGAAAGAAAGTGTCCTGAAACTCTGTCTTCATGTCCGCCCTATTTGACAAGACCGTGGGTAGTTTTCGGCAGCCATAACTGATAATTTGTATCCGTAAACTAAACTGTCTGGGATCGAACGGGATACACAAGAATTTTCGTTGGGTAGTCGATGACGCTATCCCTAGATCACAAAAAGTTTATAGAAGCAAGGGTATTCGTTTTACAGTACGCATAGTTACATGCCGGGTGTAAACGATAACTGTTTACAACGTACCACGGAGATGTAGGTGTAGTCGAAACTAACAAATTTACTTTTGTGGATCAAGCGGGGATACAACCTCAAATTCGGCTACAATAGCCACCTAAGCTCCAGCTCAAGTGCGCTGCAATGTTAGTAATTCCTCGCTCCTCCACTTACAAAATGTAAAACTGACGTTTGTGTAAATTTTATCTCAAAACACTGTGCGTTTTAACAGCTTAAAATTAACAATTTAGTTGTTTAGTTTGTCTGTCTTTCTTACAGTGAAACTACTATGCTTGTAAGAGTTACGTTTAGACCGAATAGTAAAAGCAATTACTCTTTACGTAACGTTTACACATATTTTTTCTTAGATAACCTAATAGCCGAATAAGCCGGTGGCGTTAGAGAGCGAGAGGATATATAAAATCTAGTCGTGCAGTGTCTGTATTTTACAGTGTCTGTACAGACATACGCAGACATTGTAAAGTTCAGACATTGTGCTACTGTGTTTCATACCGAAGGAGCTGCGCGGGTTAGTCGCGCGGTCTCAGGCGTCTTGTCACGGTCCGCGCGGCTCCCCCCGTCGTAGGTTCGAATCCTCTCTCGGGCATGGGTGTGTGTGTTGTCCACAGAGTAAGTTAGATTAAGTAGTGTGTAAGCTTAGCAGTTTGGTCCCATAAGATCTTACCACAAGTTTACAATACCAAAGGAAGACAATCTGATGCGAAAAAGAACCTCTCTTCCTAAGTGGGAATCAAACAATTTGCGTGCGATAGCTATGGGCCGTAGGTACTAGGTTTGAGTGAGTCCTAGAAGCGTGCTCGGATAGCCGAAGTTGTTTAGGCGACCGACTGCGATAATTGTGAGTCCCGGTTCGACACAAATTTTCATATGTACTACAAATTGAATAGCTGTTGTATAATTGTATTCATAGTTTGGAAATACATTTCACAATGATATTAAAAATCTCGCGTGGCGTACTTGCGCTGTAGCTTAGATTGCTTTTGTAGGTCAATTTGAGGCTGTTTCCTTGCTTGATAGGCCGCTACTATCCTATATCAAATTGTTCGCCTGCACTTCCCATAGACCACTGGTATGTGGTAAACAGTTACCGTTTACCCCCTGTATATACTAAAAGGTGTTTATTCCGGGAATTTCCATATTGTTCTGTATCTAATTTACGTGCAAAATTGCGTGAAGTGCACTCAGTTCAGTGTTATAAAAATTTGTATTTTAGAGATGAAAGAAACTAAGAGCTATTATGTGTATGTACTTGACAGCGTGCCGTCACAACCGACAGCGAGTGGAGAACAGTGTTCGTATTGATACATTAAGCTTCCTGACGAGTATCTTCCTGGAAGAGCGTTTGGTCATCCGAAGCTGCGAGAAGCTGACTTTCAAGGCGTTAGTCAGCCACCAGTGGCGGAAGTTTGCATCCGGTGATAACGTCACCGCACCTATCTGCGGCGACGTTTTTTCGGAGAACGCGAGATACGAGTGGGGACGCACACGTGGTCGCTCCGAGTCGCGTACGCTGTGCGCCTGGCTCATCTGCGCCGGCCGAATCAAAGTGTGGGCGTAGCAGAGATGCAGCGGCTGGCGGCGTTGACGGCGCTGGTGTGGGTGGTCGCCACGTGCTGCAGTGCTGCCAACGTGGTGACAGTGAGGCAGCCCGACGCCGACTGCGTTCCGGTCGAGGAAATCGCGACGGCGGTGGAGGCGCAGGACAGTAGCGAAGAGCACCAGCCGACACCCCCCGTGCTGTTGGCCAACGTGATTCGCGCGCGGCCTCGCTGCCCCCCGGGCTCCACGTGGATCAAGGGCCGATGCCGCCGTGTCGTGAGGTGCAAGCCTGCCGGGTCCGGGGTCGCGACCACTGCTCTGCAAACCGATAGGTAAACGCATCGGACGCGGCGCGTTTCAAGTTCCTTCCTTCTACTAGGGTCATTCCGAAAATAATCGCTCTAACTTCCCTGTGATGACTTTCAATGCCCGGTCCAGATTCTTTTGATGTAGATCTAATTTTTGAATCTTCTAATGTCCTCTTAGTTTCGTTGTCCTGCGGCAGGCGGACATTGTGAGTAGTAAACTGGCTTTCGTAGATGATGCAGTTATCTGAAATGAAATACTGTTTGGAAAACGTTGTACAAATATTCAGTCATACCATTTCAAAGATGTGCAAATATTGGAAACTTACTTTAAATACTCAGGAGTGTAAAATATTGCACTTCTCAAAATGAGAAAGTACCCCAGTACTATGCTGTGACTACAGCACCAATGAGGTAAAGTGGTAAAGTTCGAGTCGGTCAACTTACACAAATACATGGATGTAACAGTTTGTAGGGATATGAAAAGGAACGATCGAATAGACTCAGTAGTAGACAAAGCAGATAACAGGCTTCGGTACATCGGTAGAATGCTAGGGAAATGCAGTCAGTTCACGAAGGAAATTGTTTACAAACCATTCGTGTGCTCGAAAGCCAATTTTATTAAAAAAAAAGGAAACAACGACAGTAAGAACAGTCAAAGGTTCGTTTGACCTACTGGACAGCGTGACGGACATGCTGAAGCAACTGAACTGACAAACGCCTCAAGGTCGACGCAAACTATCCTGTGTAGGCCTGCCTAGTAAGTTTCAGGATCTAAAATTAAATAATAAATCTAAAAGTGTACCAAAATCCCAACGTATCGCTCCCGTATAGATCGCAAAGGCAAGATTAGAAAAATCGCAGAGTGCACAGGAGGGTTTAAGCCGTCGTTTTCTCGCACTCTGTACTTGAATGGATCGGTAGAAAGCCTTAGGAAGTGGAAAAACGGGAAGCACCCTCTGCCATGCTCTTCACAATGGTTTGAAGAGTTTTGATGTAGACGTAGATGTAGACAACAGCAGCAAGACAGCGTTGCAAAATGGCGTCTCTCATCGAAGAGCGTATGAAACAGACGTGTGTCATTTAGTTCCTCACTGCGCAACATATTGCGCCAATCGTAATCTGTCGACGCCTGATAAACAAACACGGTGATGATACAGTGCATGTGAATGAAGTGAGGCTTTTCAGCAGAGGTGAAAAATAGCGAAGACAAAGCTTGCCCCGGTCGCTGCTGTTCAGCTGGCATACCTCCTAATAAAAGGGTCTCGATCAAATCATCGGTGATGATCGGTGGATTACGGCAGAGGAATAGTCTGCACATCTGAATATCGACTGTACTGCCTTAGACGAGATGTTACGCTACCTCGGTATGTTCCAGATGGGCCCCTCGGATACTGATGCAGATGTGGAATGAATATGTGTCAAGCCCTTCGGAACTATTGAGGCTAGAGACGACAGTTTTCTGAACACCATCCACCAGCAGAAATGCAAAAACCAATGTTTGTAAATGTGTTATGCATGTCTTCTAACGAAGAAAAGGTTCAAAAGACGGCCATCTACAGACAAAGTGATGTGTATAGTGTTCTGGGGTAGGCAGGGTATGGTTCTTTTGGATGTCTTGAAGCATAAAGTAACTGCCAATTCAGAAGGCTACAAGACGACACTAACTAGGCTGTAAGGACAAATTTCTGGAGTCAGGCCAGAGAAGAAAGACACCGTTCGGCTTGTAACGAGATAATGCAGCGCCACACAACAGTTTCGTGACCATGGAACTCTTGTCAAATTTGGTTCGGCTGTTCTGCCGCATACATCGAACTGTTACAGTTATTGTCCACAATAAGCAAAGTCTTTCATGAAAAAGTTGAGAGGAATGAAGATTACAATAAACTTTCTAGTTTACTTAGATTTTCGTGTAGTGTTCTTGACTATGGCTCTGATTCTTGAAGCCGAAATTCTCCATTTTAGGTCCTCGTGGTTGAATTAATCTAAAGACGAGGATTGTCCAGAAAGTAAGTTCCAATCGCTCGCGAAATGAAAACCACAATGAAAACCAAAAACGTTTTATTTACAACAGTTAGGTACACCTTCCACCCACTTCTTTACATAGTCACCGCTCCAACTTCGAGTTTTGTCGTAGTGTTGTATCAACTTTCCAATATCCTTGTCATAGAAAGCAGCCGCCTGTGCTTTCGCCAGTTATCTGCACTGATCTGCAGCTCGTTGTCTGTGGAAAAATTTTGTCTTCATAGCCTGCGGTTCTTGTGATCAGAGATGAGACTCACGGGGAGCCAATTACGAACTGTATTGTGTGTGATGAAACACTTCTCATCGGGAACGCTGCAGGAGCATCTTCATTGCCCCTGCAGTGTGCGGCCGAGAACTGGCATGAAGAAGGTTGTTGTTGCAACTGGTATGGCCCAAGGTCCGTAAAAAAATAAGGTTGAGCAGTAAGCGTTCTGTCCTGCCATTGGCTGAGGCTGTGACGTCACGAAGGAACCGCCGCTGCCTCTGAACAGCGCTACAAGACGCAGTCCGCGGATTTAAGCGATGTATTTGTAAAATGTTTCAGTTTCTACAGAAATAGTAAAAGGTAAATTGTTATTCTGCTATTATTCGATTATTGTTTCATAAATGAATCAAGAAATAACCATACTAAACAGTACTAGATTGCGTAGTTAACAATAGAAATTTTAAGTGTGCCAAATAATTCGTAATTTCGAGTGTTCCTAAAAAAAATAATTTTAACTGTACCGTACCTCTACAACTGGTATGGCCCAAGGTCCGTAAAAAAATAAGGTTGAACAGTAAGCGTTCTGTCCTGCCATTGGCTGAGGTTGTGACGTCACGAAGGAACCGCCGCTGCCTCTGAACAGCGCTACAAGACGCAGTCCGCGGATTTAAGCGATGTATTTGTGAAATGTTTCAGTTTCTACAGAAATAGTAAAAGAAAAATTGTTATTCTGCTATTTCTAGAAAGTTACTGCTATATTCTGTAACTTGTCCAGCTTTTAAACAGACACTGCTGAGTGCTGACTTTAATAAAATCAAGCGTCTATAGATCAAACTATACAAAAATAAGTGCAAAGTACAGTCTGTTTTGCAGTTCTCTACGAAGTAAACGTTCGAAATGAGCATTCGATTTTCTAACTTTGGCTCTGGGAAAAGTGTTAACTTGTAGACAAGCTCTATGTAACGCTCATTTATATTCTGTTTACATCATGTCTACAAAAACACTTTCATTTTCACTCAAGAAATTATGCAATTGCCTTATTTGTAGGAAGCATTTGAATTACCTACCTGAACTGACACACACACACACACACACACACACATTCTTAATTTTCTCACACCTCAAACCTTGGCTTATATTTTTATCAAGGTGGCTGTATAATGTTTGCCCTAGTTGTTAAAATTCACTTATATAAAAGAGCATTGAATCAAAAAAAGTGCTGCAAAATACGATTTACAGGAAATAGTGGTAAATTAACTTACCGAGTCCGCCGTTCAGCAAAGTTGGTATGTAGTGTGGGAAACAATAAGCCAATCCTTGACACTGTCAGTGTAGAGTCCTGCTTGTTGTGAAACACACAGTCAGAGGACCTTCACTTCTATCACTAAGTTTATATATTATTTAACGTTCACAAATAATGTTTATTTACATTCTAAAGCGATGACAAATACCACTTCCTTGCTTTCCGTTGCTGAGCGGCAACTGCTTTCTTCGACTTGTCCTTTGCAGACAGCCAACGCAGTCGGATAAAGGTTCTCGTCGTAGCATAAATCTTAATGATTTCTGGGTGAATAGTGGGGAATCGCTCGGTAAGTATAGCGCACAGGTTCTTGATGACACCAGTTTCCCTGGACAAACTGTCGTGTCCATGGATCTGGGCAAAAATTAACTCAAATCTGCTAATTGTTTCGAGCCACGTTTCTGAAGGCACAAGCAAACCCCCACGAGAAACCATGCCCAGCCATCCTCTCGATGTCTCCTCAGGCAGTGTCAGTAACTCTCCAGTGGGTGTGGCCAGTGATCTGTCATACTGTCTGCATCGATAAGCTACATATCCAGCAAGATATTTAAATCCTTCAGTGCTACAATCAGAAGCCAGTGACATTGGAGGCATATCGGATTCTCCTACTCCAAAATCTAAATCTTCTATCTCCTTCTCTCCTTCAACCATTGCCAACGCCTCAGACATATCAGGCAGGATATGGCCAAAAACAGTTGCAGTCACGAATCTTCCTTCTTCATCTGGCTCAACAGACGATGCATTTGAAAGTGGAATATCATGAGCGTTTGCTCCCAACAACAACAGTCTTATCCGGCTGCTTACTTCGACTGGCGATGGGTGATCATAAAAACGTCCAAGGCCTCTTATAAGAGAAAAAAAGTTCTCCAAGCAGTCTTGATTTAATCTTGCTGTAAGAATATATTCAATATTATAAACAGCTAAGTCACTGAACAGACCCAAAAGTGACCGAACAGTTTTCAAAAATCCTTTCTGGAAGGGTAGGAGATGCTCTGAGTTGCCAACACGCATCTTCTCACAACACTTCGAAAATTTACGTAGGCACTGTTCTTGGGCTTGAAAATTGACACCAACTCCACAGGCTAGTGATTTATTACTTTCTTTTGTCCTTGAATTAAGTACATCGAAAGTCTCATCCACCATCTGTATGAAATCACTGGCGTGTCCTTCTTCAGGCATCAAATACCGAATCGCCTGTGCAGTTGTATTTGATAGCAGCTGAGCTGCTAAGCGTACTCGCTGTCGCTCTCTGCCCTTCACTATAATGTGTTGCTGAGATAACTTGGGACATATTTTCATCTCGCCACTGTCCAGAACTAACAGTTTCTCGAACACAGTTTTTGTCACAGCCTTGTTTTCCAACATTATTCCTTGATCCAGCAAGTGGTTCCTTAAGAGTTTGAGCAAATGGGGAACGTCAGCAAACACCCACACACGTCTCAGAGAATCACACGGGTGTGGAAAACAAGTATTTTCATGAGTAATGCCAAGCTCCTTCCAGACAGAACTATTCTTTGCACCCATGTCTGCTACTGCAGCCACAACATTGTAGCAAATGCTGGCCAGGGAAACAATTACTTCGTTCAAGAGTGCTGCTGTCATCTGAACGTCAAAACTGAAATAGATAGGTTGCTTCCACGTTGCAAACAAGCCTCGGACCATGACAACAAGGACATTACTGTGAGGTCCAAGAATCCTGTCATCTTGCTGATCGTAACAAATTCTACTGTCAATGTTCATTTCATGAAATGATAAAACACAAATACGTTCCCTGTCAGTCAGTGTTGCAGCCTGCATTTTCATCACCGCTAAAACATCCTTCAAAATTCCTGGTTGGCAACTGAAACTGCGATTAATCCAAGAACGCAAGGTTGACACTGCAGGTAGAGGATATCCGAGTTTTTCTCTGAGGAAATTGTAACTCTTCTGCGACAGAGCACGTAAAGTAATAGACTTACAAATGTCCTCTTTGCCCCATCGAACCCGTTTTGAACCATGCAACAAGCTTCTAACTTGATTGGGTGACAATATTTTGCCCAGTATTTGATTAGTTTCACGAGACACAAGTTCATTTTTATTAAATTCTTCTTCGTGCAGACGTCGTTTCATTGAGGACAGCTGAACTCTAAGATATTTATTACGTGCTCGCAATTTCATGCACATGTTCCTTAGATGAGCATTTCTCCTCTGTAGTGACGCTACAGAATTCTGTAAAGTGACTTTATGTGGATCACTACAAAGAACTTCATCTGTAAATGTATACTTGTCAACATTCCTCTTCAATGGTGACAGCTTCTTTAAAGTCTCTAGGCTTCTTCTACGAATGTCACGTTTGTTAAAACGTTCTTTCCTTTCTTCTATTGCAATCGGTGTGTTATCACTGGCGTTACTACCACAAGGCAAATTGCAAGACGGATACGCATCACTCTTAAGGATCAGTTTCCGCGGTAAATTTAACAGCTCTGAACGTAAGTCCCGGATATAATCCGTTTCCTTGAAATGACGAGAGCATATTCTAGCGTTCCCTACGTTCACAGGATCTTTCCTAAAGCATTTTGAAAGCCAAACCTTTTGCAGACTTTCATCACGTGGGAAACAATGCAACACTATTTCAGTCCCTTTTGTATTGCGATTGTGAGAGTTACAGCCAACAACAGCACAACCTGGCATTGCTTCCACACACTCTAATACTTCGGACAAACACTCACTGAACAAAGATAACCAAACGGAAACGACAACACGCACGAAACACAACACGGACGAGCCACAACACAAAGCTCAGACGTACACTTCGCGCGCGCCAAGAGCTGTTCCTTAGTGACGTCATGCGCAGAACGTCAGAAATGGGTTTGCTTCTGCGCAGCAGTTACTGCTCCCTCGTGGTATGGCCTCAGACCGTGAGATGGCGGCAGGAACCCCGGCAGATGGTGTCGTGGAGACGGCGGCAGTGCATTGGTCACGTGACGGCTGAGCCGTCCGGCAGCGATCGTTGACTCGCAGCTAAGCTGCGACTAAGATATCTGCGTCAGCAGTTCGTCGCCAACCCCCGGCTATGCCGCGCTCATAATCTGCTCGTAAGGCCCCTTAATACAGGGTGATTCAAAAAGAATACCACAACTTTAGGAATTTAAAACTCTGCAACGACAAAAGGCAGAGCTAAGCACTATCTGTCGGCGAATTAAGGGAGCTATAAAGTTTCATTTAGTTGTACATTTGTTCGCTTGAGGCGCTGTTGACTAGGCGTCAGAGTCAGTTGATGCTAAGATGGCGACCACTCAACAGAAAGCTTTTTGTGTTATTGAGTACAGCAGAAGTGAATCAACGGCAGTTGTTCAGCGTGCATTTCGAACGAAGTATGGTGTTAAACCTCCTGATAGGTGGTGTATTAAACGTTGGTATAAACAGTTTACAGAGAATGGGTGTTTGTGCAAAGGGAAAAGTTCTGGACGGCCGAGAACGAGTGATGAAAATGTAGCACGCATCCAGCAAGCATTTGTTCGCAGCCCAGGAAAATCGACTCGCAGAGCTAGCAGAGAGCTGCAAATTCCACAATCAACTGTATGGAGAGTCCTACGAAAAAGGTTGGCACTTATCTGTCCGTAACTACCTGAACGTCAACTACCCGAGGCGATGGATCGGCCGTCAGGCAGCCCGTGACAGAGCACTTCATCACTGGCCTCCAAGAAGCCCTGATCTTACCCCCTGCGATTTTTTCTTATGGGGGTATGTTAAGGATATTGTGTTTCGGCCACCTCTCCCAGCCACCATTGATGATTTGAAACGAGAAATAACAGCAGCTATCCAAACTATTACGCCTGATATGCTACAGAGAGTGTGGAACGAGTTGAGTGAAAAAAACCTTTTTAAATACTCTTTGTAATGATGTATAACAGAAGGTTATATTATGTTTCTTTCATTAAATACACATTTTTAAAGTTGTGGTATTCTTTTTGAATCACCCTGTATTTTGCCAGAGTGGCCTTGTCACTGCGAAGACAGGCACTACCACATATTTTCAGTGCCGTCGCATTCCTTAGCTAATGCGGTGGACGAGTACAGTCGCGTACTTCAGGGCCCTTGAAACTCCCTGAAGGCTGGTTACTGTTCGGAAAACTGGGTCGTGATGGAGGAAGCGGGAGGTATGTCTAAAACGCTGCATCGGCTAGCAGCAGTTAACGCCCTGGAAACGGCGATGGACACTGGCTTTGGCCTATGCCCTTAAGGTACATTCCTAATCAGAACATTCATACTACTTACACCTTTTTTGTCCTATGATAGATGAAAAACGTGGCCAAGAGGTGTCCAGAAGCAGATACTATTTTGAAAGTTGTAATACAGTGACTAGCCTCGGATGGTTGGGTTTTTACGAGAATGGATTGCAGGTCCTTGTTCATAGTTGGCCAAAAATGCGTAATGGATGGTGATGGTGTGGAAAAATGACAGACGAAATATGGTCCTGTTTAAATCTGTTGCGCTTTCTGTACCTGTTGGAGTTCTCATGAAAACAAATTGCAGACATTATTTTCGGAACGACCCATGCGATATTCTGTAACAGCTACTATGTTGGCTGTCAGACTATTGGTTTATTTGTTTTACAATAGGCTATATTTACTGTCTACAATAATGATTCTTCATTAAAAATAAATAACAACTCTACGATTAAATGTACATCAAGCATTAGTACAGTATTACTATTCTGCTACTGCTGCTAATACTATCACCATCAATATTACACTAATGGCCATTAAAATTGCTACACCACGAAGATGACGTGCTACAGACGCGAAATTCAATCGACAGGAAGAAGATGCTGTGGTATGCAAATGAATAGCTTTTCAGAGCATTCACTCAAGGGTGGCGCCGGTGGCGACACCTACAACGTGCTGACATGAGGAAAGTTTCCAACCAATTTCCTGGTGAAACGTTGTTGTGATACCTCGTGTAAGGAGGAGAAATGCGTACCATCACGTTTCCGACTTTGATAAAGGTCGGATTGTATCCTATCGCGATTGCGGTTTATCGTATCGCGACATTGCTGCTTGCGTTGGTCGAGATCCAATGACTGTTAGCAGAATATGGAATCGGTGGGTTCAGGAGGGTGATACGGAACCGCGTGCTGGGTCCCAACGGCCTCGTATCACTAGCAGTCGAGATGATAGGCATCTTATCCGCATGGCTGTAACGGATAGTGCAGTCACGTCTCGATCCCTGAGGCAACAGATGGGGACGTTTGCAAGACAACAACCATCTGCACGAACAGTTCGACGACGTTTGCAGCAGCATGGACCATCAGCTCGGAGACCATGGCTGCGGTTACCCTTGACGCTGCATCACAGAGAGGAACGCCTGCGATGGTGTACTCAACGACGAACCCGGGTGCACGAATGGCAAAACGTCATTTTTTCGGATGAATCCAGGTTCTGTTTATAGCATCATAATGGTCGCATCCGTGTTTGGCGACATCGCGGTGAACGCACATTGGAAGCGTGTATTCATCATCGCCACACTGGCGTATCACCCCACGTGATGGTATGGGGTGCCATTAGTTACACGTCTCGGTCACCTCTTGCTCGCATTGACGACGCTTTGAACAGTGGACGTTACATTTCAGATGTGTTAACACCCGTGGCTCTATCCTTCATTGGATCCCTGTGAAACCCTACATTTCAGCAGGATAATGCACGACCTCATGTTGCAGGTCCTGTATGGGCCTTTCTGAATGCAGAAAATGTTCGACTGCTGCCCTGGCCAGCTCATTCTCCAGATGTCTCACCAATGGAAAACGTCTAGTCAATGATGGCCGAGCAACTGGTTTGTTCAATACGCCAGCCACTACTCTTGGTGAACTGTGGTATCGCGTTGAAGCTGCATGGGCAGCTGTACCTGTACACGCCATCCAAGCTGTGTTTGACTCAATGCCCAGATGTATCAAGGCCGTTATTACGGCTAGAGGTGGTTGTTCTGGGTACTGATTTCTCAGGGTCTGTGCACCCAAATTGCGTGAAAATGTAATCACCTGTCAGTTCTAGTATAATATATTTGTCCAATGAATACCCGTTTATTATCTGCATTTCTTCTTGGTGCAGCAATTTTAATGGCCAATAGTGTAGTTGGTCGATTACGCAGTGCGCATCTGATTTCTCTCTCGCGATACCCATTCGAGTGGAAGGTAAGTTAACCTGAATGTGGGCTAACCGAGCTGACAAACTTTCTATCCGAAGATAACATGGGTCGTATGAAGTACAAAGTACCACTTCAAGCTGTGCCAGCTGATGACAGATGTCAGTCTGAAAGTACAAGTAAGTGTTAGTACCATCTTCCTCCCTTCGGACCAACACATCAATGAAGGGAAGGCAGTGAAAATATGCAGAACTTTATGGAAGATTTTAATTCCACCCCCCCCCCCCCCCCTGTTACACACACCAAATATTGTCTTGACTACGGGGGTGGAAGAAAAGGAATTACTAAGAGTTAGTAAATACAGGTCGATGCCATCGATTCTGTTTCTTCCAAAAGCCGAGACCTTCAGAGAAATGGCATAGTACACGCCTTGTTGCAAGGGAGAATCTGACTTCACCGCCGTCTTAATCGTAGCTGACCGGGATAGTCAGACGTCCCGTTTTATAAATTCGGTAGAGCAAACTGTTTTAGTTTTGTCGCATGTGTTTGACGCATAGCACGCTCCATTAACAGTAATGTATTTTCGCCTCATTATTAGCTATACCGTTTGGTGTTCTGCTCAAGGTCGTACTGGAGGTGGTTTGCTGTTACCTTCCTACGACCTTTCAACTCGTTCGCTGCTGCACAGAGCTGGCGGTACCCTCCCAGGAGCCGGTAATGGTAACCACAATAAATTATTACTGGTAACAATATATTTATATATACGCCATTACAAACAACTTAAAAAGTTTTTAAATCGTTTGCATATTTACGAACGTGCGTTACCTGATCAAAGTATCCGGACACCCTATGTAATGCGGAATTGACCACTAAATGTCACAAGAGGCGGACCGACCAGTATGAAATGAGGCTGCGAGTGCTGGTTTGCCACTAGAGAAATAGTAACTGCAGAGTGCGTTGGTCAGCAGAGCTCAGTGACTTTGGACGTAGACTACTCATTGGACGCCAGCTGAGTAACGAATGCATCAGGGGCATTACTGTCCTTCTAAAACTGCCCAAATCTACTTGCGACTGTGAAGCAGAATCGTGAAGGAACAACCACAACTACACAGAGACCACGCAGACGCCATGTACTGATGCACACGAACTGTCAAGCATTGCGGAGGATAGTTGTAAGAAATCACATGAAATCAGTGGAAGAAATCAGTCATGAGTTCCACCATCAGTCCAGCTAGTTTAAAAAGAATGCAGTAGAATGGCCAAGCAGCTCCTCGTAAGCAGAACATATCTGTAGTCACTGTTAAGCGACACTTAGGGTGGTGTAAATGGCGACGCCACTGGACAGAGAAGGACTGGAAATCAGTGAATTTGAGTGTTGGATCATGCAATATCCTTTGACAATCCTTATGAAGTGTTCGGGTTTTACGAATGCTTGGTGAACTTTACTTGCCGTCATGTGTGGTGCCAACAGGGAAGCATGGAGGAGGTGGTGTTAAGGTATGGGGTTGTGTTTCGTGATTGGCGTGTTGTCCCCTCATGGCGCTTAAGAAAACGCTAAGTGTGGAAGGATAAGAACACATTTTACTGGATTGTGTACCGTGTACTGTAGAGGAACAGTCGATGATTTGTTTGTATCAGCATGACAGTGCACCCTTTCGTAAAGCAGCTTCTACGAGGCAATTTTTCGTAGACAATAACAGTGCTGGAAAGGACTGAGCTTCCCAAAGTGCAGACCCCAACCCAATGAAACACTCGTGGGATGTGTTAGAGTGCCAACTTCGCTGCAAGCCCACCGATCGAACTTCGTTCTCTGGTTTCTGCTCTTGAGGAAGAGCTGGCTACCGTTCCTCCATAGACATTTGGACACGCCATTGGACGTGTACTCAGCTGGTTTCAAGCCTTCGTAAAAGCACTCCATCTTAATGTCCCCTAGTAGGTATCCGAATGCTTTTGATCAGTTAATGTATGTGGGCTTAGTTTCAAGTGGAGCAGGGAATGAAACAATACGGTTTACGAACAAGCTTTTCTGTGAAATAAAAACCAATCAACAACCAAAAAAAGGAAATCTTCTGGGAAATCCATATCGTGTCACATTTGTAAATCAAAATCTGGGTGATATTCTGTAGCGCGTTGCTCCACCTCGTGCAGTATAACATCCTCGTAACCTCCTTGACATTTTGTCCTCAAAGTTGTCGAGACGTTGCTACTCTAGCCCTCTGGGATCATTTAATGTGTGAAGAGTGTTCCTCCGACAGCGCACTGCAAGTTTCAGCTCATCCCAAGCAGACTGGACCAGTTTCATGTCTGCAGATAAAGTAGGCTATTCCATTCAGTCGAATTTTGGTCACTGTAGAGAACGCTCGTGCGAAATCGTCGCAGAGATGTTGACAGTAGAAGCTCCCCCCAACCCCTCAAACTATCCTCTACAGCAATAAGACGTGTCCGACATGAATTGCGGCTTTATTTGACTAACCAAGCTCGTGCTGAATCTGTGGGAATGCATACACAAGATGCACTTTGGTAACTGGTCGTCTCTGCGCCCTTCTACGACTGTTATCATGTGTTAAAAAATCTGAAATTCGTCGGTGAAGGGAACGCAACGCAGGTAAAGAGGGGTTTAGTTCAACACGTTCCTTGGTCCACCTTCTTCGTGCACCAAAGTTCTGGGAAATTTCTACTGTTGATCACAATGAACGCTTACAGGCTAACTGACCGTGCGTAGACGGTAACGTGTTGTCTTGGCAGAGACACCTCTCTCAGATTCCTTCAAACAGGCTCCTCGTAGCCTTGCTCATTTCTCTTTGGGATACCTTCGATCCAAAATTAGTAGGTAGCGGTGATAGCTGGTATTGTTGACCACGGACGACCAGAGTGACACATCTCTTCAATGTTTTGTTCCACAACAGCGTTTGAATGATCGAAAGACGCCGCCGTGCTCCACGCCAAGTCGGTGGTGAACTTGCTATGCAGCTGCCTCTTTCTGCCGTGAAGAGGCAATGAGCGCATACTGACCCTCGATCCATATCAGACTGAGCAGTGTACTGCAGCCGTGTTGGTCACGATTCAAGAAACAGCGTGCTCGACAACTGAACTGAGGATGTATGCTTTCTTCTACTTCTTTTAAGAAGCTATAAGTTGTAACGAGATGAAAAAGTTTTGAGGTAGGGATTAGCCTACCAATGAAACAATATTGCCCTGGTGCGAGGGTTCCTTACAAACTTAATGACGTATATAGACAGTTCAGTCCGCTCCGGGAATCGAGGATCTCGATGATTTTTGCCTCTTAGCGACATTGGCAAGATATCGGTCACAGGGATTCCAAGACTTTCGAGAATATTATAATTTAAAGTTTCAAGTTGGATAAGAAATCACAAAGGTAATATTTGTTTCATGTGATAGAATTACTAGTTAACAATTTTCTATCTTTTTCTTTTAGGTATACTGTGTAACATTTCTTCTACGTCAACGTCAACGGGTTGTACGCTATAGGTTTTAATGAGCGAGTTTGAGAGTACGAAAATATATGACATAAATGACCGTATCTTTTGGTTGCATTGATTGAGAAGCTTATTGTGTTTAGACCACCAAAATATTGTAGACCTTAGCGTGTGTCATAAATTTGAAACTGATGCGTCTACCCGTTCCTGAGAAAAGGGGGCTTAATAGATTGACAGAGAGTCAGACAGTCGGATAACAAATGAACAAAAATATATTTTTTTCGTGTGAAATAATTACAGGTCAATAATTTTCGGATTTTTTCGTTTATTTTTACAGTGAAACCTTGCTTTTTGCCACATTTCATGATTCTAGACCAAGGATAAGTGCCCTATAGGTTTTGATGCCTGAGTTTGCGAGTATCGGACTATATCACGTAAATGGCAGCATCTTTTGATTGCGCTGACTTAGCAGCTAACGTTTATAACACAGCCATGGGGTCATAGACTTTAGAATGTGGCATAAAATTCGGCTTGATACCTCTATCGGGGCTTCCTGAGGAGAAGGGTTTTGAATAGTCGGTCAGACAGACAGAAGCACGGACATCAAAATGATATTATATATGATTCTTTTTATAGGTTGAGGTACAGAACCATAAAAAAGACTGTGAAAATTATGGGATAGTGTAAAATATTTTGAGCAGTTTACTAGTGGAACTGAATTATCTTACTCTATGTCGAATGCACTTTACAAATACAATATACAGAAAGTTAAAGCTGTGTGATGGAGAATGGGGAGGACCACTCGACAAATTGAAGCTTTCTGACGCTCCATTCTGGGAGCTCAGACAGGTTGTCTGGTAAGCGCTGACAGGCAAATACCGGCATGCGGTTTAGAACCCGGTTCTTAACTTGTCACAGAATATCAGTTGTGTTACTGTTCACATGTTTTCGGTCTGTGCGCTGTCGTCTTCGTTCGTCATCCGCACAGTTAATTGGGCACTAAAGTCTTACTTGTCCGCAGCTCGTGGTCTTGCGGTAGCGTTCTCGCTTCCCGCGCTCGGATTCCCGGGTTCGATTTCCGGCGGGGTCAGGGATTTTCTCTGCCTCGTGATGACTGGGTGTTGTGTGATGTCCTTAGGTTAGTTAGGTTTAAGTAGTTCTAAGTTCTAGGGGACTGATGACCATAGATATTAAGTCCCATAGTGCTCAGAGCAATTTGAACCATTTTTCGAATACAGCCCAAAAGAAATTTACGAGCAACAAAAAGCGTAGAAATTGAAACAGGTGTAGATTGTAATCAGTATAGTGTATATATGGCAAACGAACAAACCAAACACACTCAAGAGAGAGAGAGAGAGAGAGAGAGAGAGAGAGAGAGAGAGAGAGAAAGGCGCAACGTGAAGTAATTGTGCGAAAGAGACGCAAATTGGTGTTATGTGATGGACATGTGCAGACAAACAAATGACTACAATTAAAGAAAAACTGAATGGTTTATTCATGACAAAGAGTTTCGCAAACTGGGCATGTGAGTAACACTTTGGTCCACCTCGGACCCTTATGCAAGCAGTAATTCGGCTGTGGTGGGATATTAACTTGACTGTGGCTCGCCATTTGGGCTGACAACCATGAGTGATGGTCTGGACGCTATTTCCTTTCATAGTAGGAACCGGTTGGTTGTCATCTCTGGCATCCTTACAATACAGTGCTACTGTGGAGATATTTTATGACCCGTTTCGTTGGCCTTCGTCACAAGCCATCCTGGTTTCATATTTCAGCAACATAATGTTCGCCCGCTCACAGCAGCCAGTTTCTCCTACTTGTTTTCGTGCTCGCCAAACCCTACCTTGGTAAGCAAAGTTGCCGGATCTCTCTCCAGTTGAGAACGTTTGGGGCATTATGGGCGGGGCTCTCCAACCAGTATGGGATTCCGACTATCTAACGTGCCAACTGCACAGAATGTAGCACGATATCCCTCAGGAGCACATCCAACAACTCTGCCAATCAATGCGAAGCCAAATAACTGCTTGCATAAGGGCCAGAGGTGGACCAGCACGTTATTGACTTGTTCAGTTTTCGAAGCTCCTTGCCTTGAATAAATCGTCCAGTTTTTATGAAACTGTAATCATTTGTTTGTACATGTATCTCACGCCTACGATTTCCGTCCCTTTAGGGTAATTCCTGCAGGAGGCGTCTTTTTTTTTTCTACTACGTTTCGCAAAATGTGTGTTGCTAATAATGGAAGACGCACAGACGAAGGATGAATCTTAGCACATAGTAGCAACTCTTTACAGCGCAGTTATAGAATATGGTTTCCACGTTTTTGCAAAAATGCTGAGTCCATATCCTATAATTTAGCTGCAAATGCCGAAAGAAAGGGGATGAATATTTTACAGCGCAATCTTAGAAGGTGTATGTTCTTCTCTGTGAATAAAGGAAATCGTTTTAGGGTTCCGTATCTCTTCCGGTAAAAACTGAGCCCTTATAGCAGTGGTGGCCAAGAATTCGGCTTCCGAAGCGTGTCCTGGCATGAGTGC
Source organism: Schistocerca piceifrons (assembly GCF_021461385.2). Lineage (NCBI taxonomy): Eukaryota > Metazoa > Arthropoda > Insecta > Orthoptera > Acrididae > Schistocerca > Schistocerca piceifrons. Next base: position 365,461,679 of record NC_060140.1, on the reverse strand, counting down.
TATAGCACTCGGCCTCAAAAAAATGGTTCAAACGGCTCTGAGCACTATGGGGCTGAACCGCTCGGCCACCACGGCCGGCCACTCGGCCTCGCTGCACACTTACCCCATCGCCCCACGACGTTGAGGAGGGAAGGGATGCGGGGGGGGGGGGGGGGGAGAGGGAACTGCGAACAGTGTATGACTTCGTCTTATTTTTCACATTTCGCAACAGCATAGGCCACGAACGAAACAAATTTACAATATTATGTTATTATTTTTAGCGCACTGAAGACAATTTTTATCTGGTGTAAACTGTCGTGGTATGGACAGACTTTCGCACTCATGGTGCCATGTAGCCATGATGTATTTAGCTTCATAGTCGAAAAACGATCTTCCACACAAATAGGTTGGTCGAAATATTGTAGCACTTTTGCAGCCTCATTATGGAGACATGGAAACTCTACTCAAGGAAAGTAATGTAGAAGTCCTGGATAGTTTTGACGTAAAAGGATTTGTCAATAATATGAGAATTGCCTTGCAGGTCAGTTAGAGGTGCACTTGCAACTCAAATGGCGAACGGTGTCGAAGACAGATGGTTGAAATGGCTCTGAGCACTATGGGACTTTAACTTCTGAGGTCATCAGTCCCCTAGAACTTAGAACTACTTAAACCTAACTAACCTAAGGACATCCCACACATCCATGCCCGAGGCAGGATTCGAACCTACGACCGTAGCGGTCGGGCGGTTCCAGACTGTAGCCCCTAGAACCGCTCGGCAACTACGGCCGGCTCGAAAACCGATGTAAGATTGACAGTGACCTCAAAACGTTTAGAAAACTATCATTGTAATACTTTCAAGGCCACAACGAACACTTCAGACCTCATGTTTTCCTTAACGGAAGTGAGCTTAGGGAGCTGTACCGGTGCATGTCAGAATGTGCCCTTTCTAAAACATTATTTTCTTTTTAAATGCATCTTCATCCAATCAGAAAGAAATTGTTTCTTACCTTAGAGTGTCTTACTATGGGCAGTGTGCAACTAAGTCCACTTAAAATGCGATGTCTGCAGTGCATTCCGGATGTTTTACTTATCGTTCCTGCACTCGTTTTTCCTTCGTAAATTCAACAATAGCAAATTTTAAATCTAAAAATCGTTCCAGGTACGCCCCTCGACTGAACCAAAGTACTTTGCAGTAATATATGAAATCTCCATACTCTTCGTTGAGTTCTACCAAAAACTGTTGCAACTGACAGTGCACTAAGGCAGGTAACTTCAGAAATTTTAATATTCATACCACCATTTTCTTCGCAAGCTGCATGCCTCCAAATTAAGCAGAAAGTGCTTCAAAACAATGGCTCCTATCTGTCAATAGTTGTAATTTTTTGTTCTTTCAGTGTCAGCTAAATCTTTAAATTCTTTCTGAATAGTATTATTATACCTTTTATAGTAAATATGCAACACCCGTCGCTTAAACGACCGTATAATATATACTGAGAACTCTCATGTCTCTCATTCCTTTTTAAAGGTTTGTGACGATAGATGGCTGGACTGCCTCTTTTTGTTCAAGCAGCCACTTGACCTGTGACTGTATCTCATACCACGAACGACAGCGAAGGGTAAAGAGATGTGACACCACGACCATGCCGAACTGAAGAGATTTGTGGCGACCGAAAAACGCTACAGCGGAACAGTAAATGAAATGTGGTGCTGTACCGAGTACTTCAGAGAAGGAACGACCGAAGCCGACAGGCAGGGCCTTGGTCCGCATGCGGCCCTCACATCCAGCACACGCGAAGTTTGGCATGCTGTGGCCCACTCTGCCTTATAGGATCATTTTGTCGTCCGTCCGCCTGTCTGTCCAACTGTTAAGGACTCTTTTTCTTAAGAACGGTTAGAGGTATCAAGCGGAGATACCGTCTCTTGGCGGGGTGAAAAATTTAAGCTTCTATGTCAATTCAGTCAGAAGACAGGCCCTTTTAGGTCACATATTTCGATACTCGCAAACTGACTCATAAAAGATCTATAGATGAACTATCTGTACACATGTCAGGACTGGTGATCTGGTGGTAAAGTGCGTGCCAGGACACGAAGGAACCGCGGGTGGACCTCGGATTTTCCAGTCTTCGTTTTAACTTAGCTTTCATCGCTAACGATGTGAGGAGTCGCCAGAAATGACACATTAAACTATAGGTCCCCTTTCCCCTGTTCGATAACTAGCGTAGGATAGGGACGGCAAGTCGCCAAAGTGGCGTCCAATCGACGTGCACGATGCCACTGAGCCACAGCCAGTTATTAGCTACATGCGTAACCATGTTTGTATCGAACCGCCAGAGTGCAAGTCCTATTCGCATTTATCCGCTTTATTAAGGAATTTCCCGCTTTTCCCCAATACTTTGATTTCTATTTTCAATAACTTTCGAAAGATACAAAATGTACAAGTTTATAAAATTAGTAAATTTGGCTCTTGTGCAATACATTGAAAGGTTTAAAAATGATGTCTTTTAAAATACCAAAATTTATGGAAGTCTCAAAAAGAAAAGTGAACTTCACAGTTATACACAAAGAAACTGGTATAGGCATGCCTATTCAAATACAGAGATACGTGAACAGGTAGAATACGGCGCTGCGGTCGGCAGCCCCTATATAACACTATAAGTGTCTGGCGCTGTTGTTAGATCGATTAATGCTGCAACAATGGCAGATTATAAAGATTTAAGTGAGTTTGAACGTTATGTTATAGCCGGCGCACGAGCGATTGGACACAGGATCTCCGAGGTAGCGATGAAGTGGAGATCTTCGCGTACGACAATTTCATGGTGTAGCGTGAAGATCAGGAAACAGGTAAAACACCAAATCTCCGACATCGCCGCGGCCGGGAAAACATCCTGCAAGATCGGGACCAACGACGACTGAAGAGAATCGCTCAACGTGTCAGAAATGCAACACTTCCACAAATTGCTGTAGATTTTTATGCTGGGCCGTCAACAAGTGTCAGCGTGCGAGCCATTTAACGAAACATCATCGACATGGGCTTTCGGAGCTGAAGTCCCATTTGTGTACCCTTGATGACTGCACGACACAAAGCTTCACGCTCTGTCTGGGCTCGTTAACAACAATTGGACTGTTGATGACTGGAAACATGTTGCCTCGTAGGATGAGTCTCGTTTCAGATTGTATTGAGGGAATGGACGCGTGCGGATATGGAGACAAACTCATGAATCCATGGACCCTGCATGTCAGCAGGGGACTGTTCAAGCTGTTGGACGCTCTGTAATGGTGTGGGGCGCGTGCAGTTGGAGTGATATGGGACCACTGATACGTCTAGATATAACTCTGACATGTGACACGTACGTAAGCATCGTGTCTGATCAATGATTGGAAAAGAGCACAGGTAGTCCCAGTTTTCAAGAAGGGTCGTGAGCAGATGCGCAAAACTATAGGCCTATATCTCTGACGTCCACCTGTTGTAGGATTTTAGAACATGTTTTTTGCTCGCGTATCATGTCATTTCTGGAAACCCAGAATCTACTCTGTAGGAATCAACATGGATTCCGGAAACAGCGATCGTGTGAAACCCAACTCGCTGTATTTGTTCATGAGACCCAGAAAATATTAGATACAAGCTCCCAGGTGGATGCCGTTTTCCTTGGCTTTCGGAAGGCGTTCGATACAGTTCCGCACTGTCGCCTGATAAACAAAGTAAGAGCCTACGGAATATCAGGCCAGCTGTGTGGCTGGATTGAAGAGTTTTTAGCAAACAGAACACAGCATGTTGTTCTCAATGGAGAGGCTTCTACAGACGTTAAAGTAACCTCTGGCGTGCCACAGGGGAGTGTTATGGGACCATTGCTTTTCACAATATATATAAATGACCTAGTAGATAGTGTCGGAAGTCCCATGCGGCTTTTCGCGGATGATGCTGTAGTATACAGGTGAGTTGCCGCATTAGAAAACTGCAGCGAAATGCAGGAAGATCTGCAGCGGATAGACACTTGGTGTAGGGAGTGGCAACTGACCCTTATCATAGACAAATGTAACGTATTGCGAATACATAGAAAGAAGGATCCTTTATTGTATGATTATATGATAGCGGACCAAACACTGGTAGCAGTTACTTCTGTAAAATATCTGGGAGTATGCGTGCGGAACGATTTGAAGTGGAATGATCATATAAAATTAATTGTTGGTAAGGCGGGTGCCAGGTTGAGATTCATTGGGAGAGTCCATCAATAAAGGAGGTGGCTTACAAAACACTGGTTCGACCTATACTTGAGTATTGCTCATCAGTGTGGGATCCGTACCAGGTCGGGTTGACAGAGGAGATAGAGAAGATCCAAAGAAGAGCGGCGCGTTTCGTCACAGGGATATTTGGTAAGTGTGATAGCGTTACGGAGATGTTTAGCAAACTCAAGTGGCAGACTCTGCAAGAGAGGCGCTGTGCATCGCTGTGTAGCTGGCTGTCGAAAGGGTGCGTTTCTGGATGAGGTATCGAATATATTGCTTCCCCCTACTTATACCCCCCGAGGAGATCACGAATGTAAAGTTGGAGAGATTCGAGCGCGCACGGAGGCTTTCCGACAGTCGTTCTTCCCGCGAACCATAAGCGACTGGAACAAGATAGGGAGGTAATGACAGTGGCACGTAAAGTGCCCTCCGCCACACACCGTTGATTGGCTTGTGGAGTATAAATGTAGATGTTGATCAACTCCATCCATTCATGTTCGTTTTGCATTCCGACGACCTTGGGCACTTCCAGCAGGACAATGCGACACCCCACACATCCAGAATTGCTACAGAGTGCCTCAAGCACACTCTTCTGAGTTATTATTGAGCATATATGGGATGCCTTGCAATGTGCTGTTTTGAAGAGATTTCCACCCCCTCGTACTCTTACAGATTGATGGACAGCCCTGCAGGATTCATGGTCTCAGTTCCCTCCAGCACTAGTTCAGACATTATTCGAGTCCATGCCACATCGTGTTGCTGCACTATTGCGTGCTCGCGGGGGCGCTACACGATATTAGGCAGGTGTACCAGTTTCTTCGGCTCTTCAGTGTAGAAAGTGAGCAGTAAGTGATGAGGGATTTTGTCTTATAGTATTTCTGAAAGGAAGTGGTACAGAAAATATGGCATGAACGTTGACAGGAGAGGCAGAAATGTGCGGAGAATAGTAACCTATTATGGAAAGGTAGATGGGTATTCTGGTGAATCTGGAAGCATTGGAAATGTGGGAATATGTGATGATGTAGCAGGAGATAGTCATGCTTTGTTTTTATGGGATGTGGAAACTGCATACATAGGTGTAAAGGTGGCGGGATGTGTTGGTACAAGCACGGCGATAGTTCTTAAAATTACCCCGTATTTTCGAAACGTACTCGGTGAAGACGGCTCCGGTAACAAATCTATGTTTCAGTGCCCTCTGACGAGAATTTCGTAGTCAGTAACAGGGAGGCCACAGCGGACTATTAGTTCTGTGTCGCCACTGATCGCTGAAGATTATTCCAGAATTGCGTTAATGCCCTCGGCTGTCAAGGGACGGTCCGCCACCTGTTGCTTGTCGCAGTTCCAGAGGGACGGATTGCGTCAGAGAGCAACAAGTGGCCCGTACACACGCGCATCGCAGCTCACATTGTCATATCGCATCCCGGCAAGAGCAGTGACAATTAAAAAATTCAATAATTGAGAAAAATCGACCTGATGTATTCTATATATATTGAAATAGTATAAGCATCGTTTCAATTTCGAGTGAGTATTCTTGGCAGTAAATTCGCTTATGTTCTATACAATAGTAATATGGACATGTAGTTCTGTTCTCGTCAAATGTGAGGCTTCATCAGGAAATTATTAATTAGTTCTTTAAATTGTGTCAGTTTTCTTGCTTTTTCAGAAGATTTTTTGTTTTTGTTACGACTCCTCATGTGATACTTTTTCCGCCTTTCTATCGCAAACAATATCTATCACTTTTACTTACAGTAATATAATAAGACGTTCGAACCTCCATCAGACAAAATTAGAACTTAATTTAGAATGAAAAACATAAAAACAAGTTGAAATTGTTTTATTATAAAAAATAAACAATGAAAAAGTTATAATTTACGAAGATCAATAGAATTTAAGGAGGGTCATCAACTAGATACAATTTAAAGAACACGATTTACGGAAAAATAGAATCATAAATGAACTTACATAATGTAGGAATACTTCTCGCCGACAAAAAGGATTCAGTAAACTTTCTTTATAGTACAAATTTCCATTTCTTTCTTGCACGCTGAGAAGCACGAAATGTTGTGATATTTACAACAGCTGTAATCGTCAAAACAGTGCACGTTTCTACTGACACCCAAACTTGTCTGAAGTACACCGTAATGCACTATAAAGACGTTTTTTAAACATAGCCATTGTAATAATCAAAGATATCCGAAAGTGCATTCAACTCTCTTGTACATAAAAAGTGTCACAACTCAGAATGTACCATTCTTCTTGAATGACCCATGCACACCTGCCATTTGCAACCCTGAAGCGAGACTGTTCTTGTCGTGACGAATCATGAAATAGTCTACAACAGAACTGACACAACTGCCCTGGAGTGGAAAAATTATGAGACAGAGATGCACGTTGGGGCACTTCACACGTATTTTCCAGTGACCTAAAGTAAAAACCGACGTTTTTTTGACTTTTGGCACTTTTCTCACAAGGTAGCGATATGAGAACATACCATCCGTTCTTTGATGATGTCACTTTTTTCAGTCATGTTCTAATCCTTAACCAAATCGAAACTGATTATATAACATTTGCCAACACATTCCATAATGTTGCCTTTAGATATCACCAGTAAACACTCGATTCTTTAAAGAATCGAAATCAAATGATTTGATGTGTTAAATATATGGCGTTCAGTTTGTAAGCGAGGAGACGTTTAGAAGATGTTTGAAATTATGTTTGACGTTTGCTGGAGATCGGTAGATGCGCTCATTATCATCCATCGCACAAATATAGTGCGGTAATTTTCACTCCAATTTAAGCGAAAGCTCGTTTTTCACGCATCTAAGTGTTTATGACATCGTATCTCCTGAACTTAAAGATTTACAATGATATAATTTTGCAGGTAAATTCATTAGTACAGGTGGATACCGTCTTCAAACTGAGTTGCGAATAGCGTTTGTAGTAAAGAAATAATTAATTAAAACCTCTTGTTTCTAACTCTAATATTGTCTTCTTGTGTTAAAATTCTAACATAATATTTTACTTCTTAATGAGTAGATTATGAGAACATTATAAAATTTTAAATTCTGTCAATAATTATGCAAGCTGCTGAAAATCGGATTTCTGTTGTCCCTACTCTGCAACAGGCATCGGTTTCTGGGATAGAGTTTTAGTAATACAGATTTAAGGCAGTAAGGACCGAAGTCTGATCAGTTACTTTCCATCTTCAGTGATGAGAAACAATATCTTCAGCTCGTATATATTCAACATCTGTTAGTAGGCCGAAAAACAGGTGCTACAGTTTTCATGGATTTTATCAGTGAGAAATTTAGACCGGTGAGGGGGTCAGGAAACAGGCCTCAATACGAAGCACCCAGAGAGGAAATTTTCGGATAGTTAACTGGGAAAACGAAGAAGAATAATCACACCAGGCAAAATATTATTCACTTCTCGAAAGGAGCACACTGGTCGGTTTGGAGCTCATTAGATGGTGTATGACTGGTAGCAGGTAGCCATGTGACCCTTCATTGCTGATGTACAGGGTTATTAGAAATGATTGAAGCGATTTCACAGCTCTACAATAACTTTATTATTTGAGATATTTTCACAAAGCTTTGCACACACATATAAAACTCAAAAAGTTTTTTTAGGCATTCACAAATGTTCGATATTTGCCCCTTTAGTGATTCGGCAGACATCAAGCCGATAATCAAGTTCCTCCCACACTCGGCGCAGCATGTCCCCATCAATGAGTTCGAAAGCATCATTGATGCGAGCTCGCAGTTCTGGCACGTTTCTTGGTAGAGGAGGTTTAAACACTGAATCTTTCACATAACCCCACAGAAAGAAATCGCATGGGGTTAAGTCGGGAGAGCGTGGAGGCCATGACGTGAATTGCTGATCATGATCTCCACCACGACCGATCCATCGGTTTTCCAATCTCCTGTTTAAGAAATGCTGAACATCATGATGGAAGTGCGGCGGAGCACCATCCTGTTGAAAGATGAAGTCGGCGCTGTCGGTCTCCAGTTGTGGCATGAGTCAGTTTTCCAGCATGTCCAGATACACGTGTCCTGTACCGTTTTTTTCTCAGAAGAAAAAGGGGCCGTAAACTTTAAACCGTGAGATTGCACAAAACACGTTAACTTTTGGTGAATTGCGAATTTGCTGCACGAATACGTGAGGATTCTCTACCGCCCAGATTCGCACATTGTGTCTGTTCACTTCACCATTAAGAAAAAATTTTGCTTCATCACTGAAAACAAGTTTCGCACTGAACGCATCCTCTTCCATAAGCTGTTGCAACCGCGCCGAAAATTCAAAGCGTTTGACTTTGTCATCGGGTGTCAGGGCTTGTAGCAACTGTAAACGGTAAGGCTTCTGCTTTAGCCTTTTCCGTAAGATTTTCCAAACCGTCGGCTGTGGTACGTTTAGCTCCCTGCTTGCTTTATTCGTCGACTTCCGCGGGCACCGCGTGAAACTTGCCCGCACGCGTTCAACCGTTTCTTCGCTCACTGCAGGCCGACCCTTTGATTTCCCCTTACAGAGGCATCCAGAAGCTTTAAACTGCGCATACCATCGCCGAATGGAGTTAGCAGTTGGTAGATCTTTGCTGAACTTCGTCCTGAAGTGTCGTTGCACTGTTATGACTGACTGATGTGAGTGCATTTCAAGCACTACATACGCTTTCTCGGCTCCTGTCGCCATTTTGTCTCACTGAGCTCTCGAGCGCTTTGGCGGCAGAAACCTGAAGTGCGGCTTCAGCCGAACAAAACTTTATGAGTTTTTCTACGAATCTGTAGTGTGTCGTGACCATATGTCAATGAATGGAGCTATAGTGAATTTATGAAATCGCTTCAATCATTTGTAATAGCCCTGTACATCTTGGCAGCGAAGTGGTGTATATGGGCCTGCCAGTTTCATGGAATCAGCGCTGGAAGATGGCTAAGCGAGGAAGGGTAATACAACGACACAAAGAATCTATCGTGTTTTGATGTGCCCATGTCTGGACCGTGAATTAAGTTGTCTGAGTGTCCCGCCTTGTCATTGGCAGTCAGGTTCGAACTGCGGCTGTTGATAAAATGTCAATATATCGACATATCGATATTTTATCCAAAATATATCTATATACAGAGGCGTCAGCTTTCACCAATATATCGATGTCGAAATCGCCATATACACTCCTGGAAATGGAAAAAAGAACACATTGACACCGGTGTGTCAGACCCACCATACTTGCTCCGGACACTGCGAGAGGGCTGTACAAGCAATGATCACACGCACGGCACAGCGGACACACCAGGAACCGCGGTGTTGGCCGTCGAATGGCGCTAGCTGCGCAGCATTTGTGCACCGCCGCCGTCAGTGTCAGCCAGTTTGCCGTGGCATACGGAGCTCCATCGCAGTCTTTAACACTGGTAGCATGCCGCGACAGCGTGGACGTGAACCGTATGTGCAGTTGACGGACTTTGAGCGAGGGCGTATAGTGGGCATGCGGGAGGCCGGGTGGACGTACCGCCGAATTGCTCAACACGTGGGGCGTGAGGTCTCCACAGTACATCGATGTTGTCGCCAGTGGTCGGCGGAAGGTGCACGTGCCCGTCGACCTGGGACCGGACCGCAGCGACGCACGGATGCATGCCAAGACCGTAGGATCCTACGCAGTGCCGTAGGGGACCGCACCGCCACTTCCCAGAAAATTAGGGACACTGTTGCTCCTGGGGTATCGGCGAGGACCATTCGCAACCGTCTCCATGAAGCTGGGCTACGGTCCCGCACACCGTTAGGCCGTCTTCCGCTCACGCCCCAATATCGTGCAGCCCGCCTCCAGTGGTGTCGCGACAGGCGTGAATGGAGGGACGAATGGAGACGTGTCGTCTTCAGCGATGAGAGTCGCTTCTGCCTTGGTGCCAATGATGGTCGTATGCGTGTTTGGCGCCGTGCAGATGAGCGCCACAATCAGGACTGCATACGACCGAGGCACACAGGGCCAACACCCAGCATCATGGTGTGGGGAGCGACCTCCTACACTGGCCGTACACCACTGGTGATCGTCGAGGGGACACTGAATAGTGCACGGTACATCCAAACCGTCATCGAACCCATCGTTCTACCATTCCTAGACCGGCAAGGGAACTTGCTGTTCCAACAGGACAATGCACGTCCGCATGTATCCCGTGCCACCCAACGTGCTCTAGAAGGTGTAAGTCAACTACCCTGGCCAGCAAGATCTCCGGATCTGTCCCCCATTGAGCATGTTTGGGACTGGATGAAGCGTCGTCTCACGCGGTCTGCACGTCCAGCACGAACGCTGGTCCAACTGAGGTGCCAGGTGGAAATGGCATGGCAAGCCATTCCACAGGACTACATCCAGCATCTCTACGATCGTCTCCATGGGAGAATAGCAGCCTGCATTGCTGCGAAAGGTGGATATACACTGTACTAGTGCCGACATTGTGCATGCTCTGTTGCCTGTGTCTATATGCCTGTGGTTCTGTCAGTGTGATCATGTGATGTATCTGACCCCAGGAATGTGTCAATAAAGTTTCCCCTTCCTGGGACAATGAATTCACGGTGTTCTTATTTCAATTTCCAGGAGTGTAGAACGTCGATATTTGTCATTTATTTTTTTTATTTTTTGGCAGTTTTCCGTAAATATATGATATTTTTCTTTTGATACTGTTGTAGGAGATACTGTTACTTTCACTGTGCGAAGGAGTCGTACTACTTTTTGAGCTCATATCACGTTCATTCTTTATCTTTGACTGTGTGAAGCAAGTGTATGTGGCACAAAGAAGAAGTCCGATTGCATTGGGGGTGGCGGTGTGAGTGGAATAACAAGATTTCCGATGTGGAGACAGAGCACGCCAGTTGCGTTAAAAAAGCAATGCTGACGTGCGCGTGAGGGGACATGCTGGCGTAATTGGCGCTCGGTGCTACAAACAGAAACTGCAACGTTTAACTTCACCACGCAATTTTGACACTACAGCTGCTAGGTCGCTGACGTTTGCAGAAACTAAAAAAAAAACCGGGAATTCGACACGAAGTGTTCCAAACAAATCCGCTATGTGACGAAACTGAACAACGGACCCATCGGACACCTTTTATTGTGCCACTTATGTACAGTTACCATTATTAACAAAGTGGTTATCGTCAAGCGTGAACGTACATCGTTTTCCTTTCAATTCTTTGTCTAACGGGGATAAGCAGGCAGTTATCTTGTTGATGTACAGAATATCTAATAATAAATCAATGCTTGGCAGTATATTTACAATGTGCAGCCGATACTTTTATAGGCCGGTACGTCTATATTGTTTCGTTCGTGTACCGACACACTCTTTTCGATATATCGATGCCATTTAGCTGTATTTCCTTAAATATCGATATATCGGACTACCGATATTTTTAAAAATATCAACAGACCTATTCCAAACTTGACAGAAACTGCTGTTGTCAGTGAATGCAGGTACATTAGATTCTGAATGCATGTTACTAAGCATGTGATGGACATTTGGAATAAAGGACGCGACAAAAGGTCGTCGCTCAAGCGTCACATACTGTTTCACGTCTTCAGTGTGACAAACAACAGAGACCTACACAATAGCTGATTAGGGGAGAGTAGTGGGAATCGGCGAGTCGCGATATTGCTTCTTTTCAAAAGTTGCAAGGTGTCGACAGTTCTGACAGACCCAGAAGGAGCTTAACCCGGAGTCTGTGGAGCGCGCACTTCAAGGCGGAAGTGGTGCTCGTATGTTTTGCCGTGTTTATCGTACCGCGACTTGGGCCCGCTCACTCCAGGTCGTGTTAAAACATGCAACTGTTAAACCTCTTCATAAGAAAGGTGACAAGACAGACTTATACAATTATCGTCAGTTTCCTAACTAACATCTTTTTTCCAAAATATTCCAAAAGTAATGAACACAAAAACAGTACCATACTTAAGTGGAAGTAATTTCCTTAACATGTCACATTTTGAATTTCAGAAGGATTGCTCGACTGAGAAAGCTATTTATACATTTAGTCATAAGATAGAACAAGCCTTAAATGATAATACATAGGTGGAAGGTATTTTTTGGGATCATTCCAGGCGTTTGATTGTGTAGATCATGCTACTTTCTAAGAAAAACACAAGTTTCATGTAATCGATGGCTTTACTCTCAACTGGTTCCGATCATACATAACAAACGGAAAGCAAATAATTGTGCTGAATAATTCAGAGAAGATTTGAAAGCTAGAAAATTTTTGTGACTGGAGAGAAATCACAGAGTCCCATAGGGTTCAATTTTGGGCCTACTTCTATTCCGTATTTATGTGAATGAGATCCCACTTAACATTCAACAAACAAAATTGTCCCCTTTTGCAGACGATACTAGTGTTATAGTAAATCCCATTGCGCAGAAGGAAACAAGAATGATATTTGCCAAAGAATTATTAAGTGGTTCGCTGAAAGTGGCCTCTCCCTAAATTGTGAAAAAGAAACACTACATTCAGTTCTGAACAACAAATAGAGTCACACCAGTAATTGCTGTAGAACACGAGCAGGAGACAGTAAATGGGGTACAATGCTCTGAACTTCTGAGTGTACATATAGATGAAAACGAAAAGCATAAAAGTCGGCTGCTCAAACAATTAAGTAAAGCTGCTTTTTTTTCTCATGTAATTACTAGTCTTGAAAACAAAAATATCAATATCATGATATATTTTGCACATTACCACTCAATAAAGTCTAATGGAATAATTTTCTTGGGTAATTCATCACTTAGAAAGACAGTAATGACTGCACAAAAGCGAGCAGTAAGAATAATACGAGGTGTTCACCCACATAGGTAATGTAGGTTTCTTTCCAAGGAGCTAGCCATTTTAACTGCGCCGTCGCAACACATATATTTGCAAATGAAATTCGTCATAAATAATCCATCACTATGTGTCAAGAACAGTCATGTCCATACCTACAACACTAGAGCGAAAAATAACCCTTATTATCCATTGCTAAAGCCATCAACAGCTGAGAAAGGAGTTCAATATACGGCAAATAACGTAAAATGTGTGACAAGGTTTCAATCTAATTTAAAATCCCAGACAAAGCCTTCTATTCCTTTGACGAATCTCTACTTGGGAACTGGTGGCCAGTAAAAAAGTGTAGTTGCATCAGTAGAAGTAATTACACTATGTGATCAAAAGTATCTGGACACCTGGTTGAAACTGACTTACAAGTACGTGGCGTTCTCCACCGGTAATGCAGGAATTCAATATGGTATTGGCCCACCCTAGCATTGATGACAGCTTCCACTGTCGCAGGCATACGTTCAATCAGGCGCTGGAAGGTTTCTTAGGGAGTAGCAGCCCATTCTTCACGGAGTGCTGCACTGAGGAGAGGTAGCGAATTCGGTAGGTGAGGCCTGACACGAAGTCGGCGTTCCAAAACATCTCAAAGGTGTTCTATAGGGTCAGGTCAGGACTCTGTGCAGGCCAGTTCATTACAGGGATGTTATTGTCGTGTAACTACTTCGCCACAGGCCGTGCATTAGGGACATGTGCTCGATCGTGTTGAAAGATGCAATCGCCATCCCCGAATTGCTCTTCAACAGTGGGAAGCCGGAAGGTGCTTAAAACATCAATGTAGGCCTGTGCTGTGATAGTGGCACGCAAAACAACAATGGTTGCGAACCCCCTCCATGAGAAACACGACCATACCAGAACACCACCGCCTCCGAATTTTTCTGTTGGCAGTACACATGCTGGCAGATGACGTTCACCGGGCATTCTTTTTACCCACATCCTGCCATCGCATCGCCACGTTGTGTACCGTGATTCGTCACTCCACACAACGTTTTTCCACTGTTCAATCATCCAGTGTTTATACTCCTTACACCAGGCGAGGTGTCGTTTGGCGAGGTGTCGTTTGGCATTTACCGGCATGATATGTAGATTATGAGCAACCGCTCGACCATGAAATACAAGTTTCCTCACCTCCCGCCTAACTGTCATAGTACTTGCAGTGGATCCTGACGCAGTTTGCAATTCCTGTGTCATGGTCTGGACAGACGTCTGCCTATTACACATTACGACCGTCTTTAACTGTCGGCGGTCTCTGTCAGTCAACAGACGAGCTCGGACTGTACGCTTTTGTGCTGTACGTGTCCCCTCACGTTTCCACTTCATTATAACATCGGAAACAGTGCACCAAGGGATGTTTAGGAGTGTGTAAATCTCGAGTACAAACGTATGACACAAGTGACACCCAATCACCTGACCACGTTCGAAGTCCGTGAGTTCCACGGAGAGTCCCCTTCTGCTCTCTCACGATGTCTAATGATTACTGAGGTCGCTGATATGAAGTACGTGGCAGTAGGCGGCAGCACAATGCACCTAATATGAAAAAAGTATGTTTTTGGGGGTGTCCGGATACTTTTGATCACATAGTTTATATAATGTGTTCATTAATGTTAACACTAATCATGTACCTATAAATATCCTGTAAACTGGCTCGTTCCACATCATTTCGATAAAAGAATCGTTAAAATGATGTACGGAACATGTAACTACCTAACTAGCCAACTAACTAACGACCGCGTACCTGAATCACGATGTTTATTTCAACATTTTATGTAGCCGGGTTCGATTCCCGGCCGGACAGGAGATATTCCTCGCTCAGGGATGTGGTATTACTGTTGTTCTCACCATTTCGACTTGTTTTCTTCGATGTGCAAATTGCCGAAATGGCATCGATTGCACGAGGCGGCTGAACTATCGCGGCCGGGGTTTCCCGGCCAATAATGCCATACGATCATTTAATTCTTATTCTTTTCGAAAGAAATATGATTCGCTGTAGCGATACAAGTGTTTCGCATAAGATTAGAAAAAAAAGGGAGCTGAGAACGCCGAAAGGCAGTAACAGGCAGAAATGTGGCCTGCCGCCTCAGACGGTTGCACTTAGGCATATGCTAGGCAGCTGGCGCTCTCGTATGGTCTTCATCTGTGTCATAAAACTTTGAATCTCGGCTTCTCGAAAACGCGTGATGAGCAAACAATATTATAGCAGCGGTAGTTACATTTAAGTGTGAATGGGAGACAGGGGCAAGCTGACGAGCAAGGTAAGAGTAGACTTAGCGTAAGTCTGGGAGAACTGGGCCATTGACTGAGACGAACCAGAGGCGTATTTCACAAATGCAGCGCTAGACAGCAGCGATCGCTACTTGAGAGGTAGTCTCTTGAGAACAAATGTAGTACAACAGTGTGGCTGTTATCTTCGTGTTAGTTTGAAGAAAAATCTCATTCTCTATTCTGGCAAGCCGAAAAGTATTATTGTGTAGTCACATAGTCCGCAGAATATTGACGCAGTTTTCCTACTGGAAGCTTGAAGAATGTGTAGGCGTGAAAATAGAGCCGAAATGGCCACCGAATTCGCTACCTCCAGACAGAAGTCGCGGTGGTCCACTTTGTCAGACAATCAGGAGAGGCGGACCATTGTTATATGGCAGAGATGGAACACGTGTTTTAATTTGGAAGAAATGAAGTGCAATTAAATTTAGCTTCCGGGAATTTGAAGTAATCCCACTGAAGACGACTGTACTCAAAGACTACGCTTATTACTAGGAAGATATGTCTGCGCCAACTAATGGCAGAGAAGAATCTCACACACAGACCAACCAACCACTTCTAAGCTTTTCAAAGGATTAAGTGATCCCAAGAGCATCTAAAGGACAGAGTTATTTGCACAAGTCAAGTTCCTTCATTGACACACCTTCGGACTCCACACCATCTAAACCTAAAACGTCCAAGAATACCACTTGAAAACTTGCTACTCCTAAGCCAACAGAGGCAAGACTTTTGGAAGAAATATCACCTGTTTCTTCTACTATAAGACGATGAATTTTAAGAGCAAGGCAGCAACTGCATCAAAAGTGCTAAACTCTGCTGAAAATATTGGAACTGCAATGAAAAAGAAAAGGAAGGAAACAGAAAAAGAGGCACAAACAGATCATCGAAGAAAAATACTAATGAAGAGAAAAACAGACTGAAGAAGCTGAAAAAGGAATATACTTTAAATAGCTCACCACGTTCATCAGATGCAGACACTGTACAAGATTATGAAAATTACGTGAATGAATGTAATGAATATGAAATAGTTGGGTGTTTTGAAACCTGTCAAGGAACTAATAAAAATGTCGCTTGGATTAAGTGTGTTTCCCGTTCACGACGGTTACATCTATGGTGTTGAACATTTAGCAATAAGTATAATTGCTGCGATGAGAGAAAAATGGGCTAATACTTAGACGAAAAGAAAATCTCATTAGAAACGCCAATGTTCAATCAAGATTAAATAATAAGGTGATAAACCATGCAAATCCAACAAGATTAAACCCAGAAAAATCTTCAACATAGCAACTCTCAACATAAACTCCCTTCTCAAAGTGGGAAAACTTAAGCACCTTACAGACCAGTTACACACGGAAGACATACAAATTGTGGGCCAGCCAAAGTGGCCGTGCGGTTAAAGGCGCTGCAGTCTGGAACCGCAAGACCGCTACGGTCGCAGGTTCGAATCCTGCCTCGGGCATGGATGTTTGTGATGTCCTTAGGTTAGTTAGGTTTAACTAGTTCTAAGTTCTAGGGGACTAATGACCTCAGCAGTTGAGTCCAATAGTGCTCAGAGCCATTTGAACCATTTTGAACAAATTGTGGCGCTACAAGAAACCTCCCTTCACTGATGAAAACACATTTGAATCAAACAAATTCAGAATATTTAATGGAAAACCTGGAAAAATTGTAATGAAGAAATGCCCTCAGCTTGGCACAGCTTTTGCTGTAAACACAAAAATTCTGAACTCTGTCGAACATTTTTGGTCAACATCATCGAGAACATCTTTCCTCACTTTTCGATGTGCAAATAAAAAATACACATTAATCAATGTTCACGCTCCCACAAATGACAAAAATAATGCTAAAAATAGGGAAGAAACAGATGAATTCTGGGAAAACCTTAAGGATCATATATCAGAAATCCCAGAAAACAATGCAAAAATACTTCAAGGAGATTTTAACGCTCAGATTGGAAAAGAAAAGAAATTCCGCGATATTGTCGGCAACTTTCCCGCACACAAACGAACCAACAAAAATGGAGAAAGGTTAATTATGCTCTGTAAGCAGTTTAAACTCAAGCTAATGTCAACACGTTTTAAACATCTTCCCAGAAAACAAAAAACCTGGGTATCTCCGATAAAGAGTATCGGAGAATTTCAAATTGATCACGTTGCCATCTCCTCCAAATGTGGAAAAGAAATATTGAACACACGTGTCCGAAAATCTCTAAACCTCGATTCCGATCACTATCTCACGAAAATAAAAACTAAACTGATCCCACAAAACAAACAGAAAAGCAGAAACGGTGAATATAAAAACAGAAATAAAATAAATTTTGATCTTACAACCCTGAGAAATTACAACCTTAAGTCCAACTCTAACCTCAAGGATTTTCAGAAAAAACTAAAGACATTCTCCCCTTCACAAAACCTCCAAGAATTTCAGAACAACTTGATTGAGGCAACAGAAACAACCTTTCCAAAAAAGAGCAAACCGAGACACCCGTGGTGGGACAGCAACTGTAATGAAGTTCTGCATGAAAGACTTAAAGCCTGGAGAAAGTGGAACTCACATAAAACTGAAAACAACTTTGATGAATTTACGCAAGCCAGAAAGAATGCCTCGAAAACTATTCGCAACACCATGAGACAATATGAAAAACAACAACTGGACTCAATCGAAGAGAATTTCAAGAAATGCAACACGGCAGCTTGGTACAAAACATTCAACCAGAAACTCCGAGGATACCAGTCCCCTTGCCTAAACCTTATGAGAAATAATAAGACTCTCGCCACCAACAATACTGAAAACTGTGAAATCATGGCTGAATATTTTGAGACACTCCTAAACTACCAAACACCCATCCAGACTCTCAGTTTTACGCAACCAGAAACATTACCAACACATTCGACACCTCCGACACGAGAGGAAATCACAAACATAATCAAAAATCTCAAATACAGGAAAGCATGTGGAGAAGACACAATTACAGCAGAAATGCTCAAGCTTGGGGGAGAAACATCAGTAGAAGCACTACACAAAGAACTTGAACAAGTATGGGAAACCAAGAAAATCCCAAGTCACTGGAAAACTGCCCTAATTCACCCTTTGTTTAAAAAACGTGACAAAAGGGATGTTAACAACTATCGTGGAATATCGCTTCTCCCAGTCCCATACAAAATTCTGTCAAAAGCCCTGCTCAATCGTGTATCACCAATTATAGAGGGAAAACTTGGAGAATATCAAGCTGGCTTCAGACCAGGAAGATCCCGCGCCGAACAAATTTTTAACCTCAAAACAACAATGAACTATTTATCTGCAAGGAGCAAGAAATATTTCATAACATTCATTGATTTCAAAAAAGCTTATGACTCAATCGATAGGGACACACTCATCAAAACACTTCGAGAATATAAAATAGATGAAACAATAATCACCATAATCAAAGAAACATTAACAAATACAACATCAAAAGTAAAATTCCAAGGAGAAATTTCACGGCATTTCGAGGTCAAAACCGGCGTCAGACAAGGAGATGCGCTGTCCCCGGTACTCTTCAACTGTGTTCTGGATAAAGTCATAGCAGAATGGAGAAAACTCACGCAAAAACATGGAGTTGAGAAAGTCTAAATTGGAGGGAAGTGCTACAAAGCCATTGAAACCAACTGTTTTGCCTTCGCTGACGATCTCGCCTGTTAAGCTTACACACAAAAAGACACAATAAAACAAAAAGAATTACTTAAAGAAACTGCTGAAAAAGCAGGCTTGCAAATTTCATTTGAAAAGACAGAAATCATTACAAATATCAAAAATCCACCAAAGAAAATAACTACGAAATACGGGAAAATACAGGTATCTAAACATTTTAAATATCTTGGTGAACTAATTCAGCCAGTGGCAAGAGGTCATCCAGCCTGCAGGGCTAGAATACAAAAACTAGAGACAGCAACTCACTACTGCAGACAAATGTATTCAAAAAAATGTATATCCAAAAACATTAAACTCAGACACTACCAGACTGTCATTAGACCGCAGATATTATATGCATCAGAAACACTGGCAAATTTTACATACGCAGAACAGATAGAAAATCGTGAAAGAAGAATTGTGAGGACAATTCTTGGACACAGGAAAATAACAGATGATCAAGGCAAGCTTGTATACAGACTAAAAAGCAACAAAGAAGTGTATACGAAGTGCAGCAAAATTACAGACGAAATTAGAAAAAGAAGATGCTCCTTTTATGCTCACATCATGAGGATGAACCCGAATAGGCTTACAAAACAAATATTTTCGTACATCACAAATCTAAAAAATAAAAATTTATGGTTTATCAACACAGAAAGAGATCTAAAAGAAATGGACACAGATCAGGAAACAATATTTAACAGAAACCTTTTTAGAAAAAAACTGAATTCATTCAAGGGTTTCGGTGTGAAAATTAAGAACACTTGTGGAACTAAATGGTCTGAAGAGAGAAAAGCCGCCTTCAGAGCAAGAATGAAAGAAGTGTGGACGGAGAGAAAGAAGACTTCCCAGAAGCGCAAGAAATAACTGTTTTCACGGTCTTTAACGGCCAAATTTGTATAATAATAATAATAAGGTGATAAAATTGTTTTGGACTAAAATATTTAATACAATAATTCTGTATTCATTATAACATATTACACATAAGAATATGTAATTTTAGTTGACTCTTTTCTTAAAGTATAGTCATTTTATACTGTCCACCTTTCTCAGTGTATTATGTATTACATCTATATGAATATGAATGTGTTGGGTGTTTTCAAACCTGTAATGGAATTAAAAAATGTCGCTTGGATTAGGTGTGTTTCGTGTTCACGTTCACATGGACGATAAACAGTGTAGACAAGAAGAGAATAGAAGCTTTCGAAATGTGGTGCTACAGAAGGATGCTGAAAATTAGGTGGGTAGATCACGTAACTAATGAGGAGGTGTTGAATAGGATTGGGGAGAAGAGGAGTTTGTGGCACAACTTGACTATAAGAAGGGATCGGTTGGTAGGACAAGTTCTGAGGCATCAAGGGATCACAAATTTAGCATTGGAGGGCAGCGTGGAGGGTAAAAATCGTAGAGAGAGACCAAGAGATGAATACAGTATGCAGATTCAGATGGATGTAGGTTGCAGTAGGTGCTGAGAGATGGAGAAGCTTGCACAGGATAGAGTTGCATGGAGAGCTGCATCAAACCGGTCTCAGGACTGAAGACCACAACAACAACAACAACATCTATATTATAAGTACATTTTCATTTTGTCATATCTCTATCTCTCATAAATATATTGTACTTACACTCGATACGAACATGCTGCCGGAAGTAAAAAAAAGTTGAAAAACAGAAAAGTGTTATACTGAATAAAATAATTGCTCCAACTCTCCCGGACTTTCCTTAGTTTAAATTCATAGTTCTAGGTAGCCGCACCGTACGGATACGACATATGCTCACACGGTGATACATTAAAAACTATCACAGCCAAACCGCGGCCGCCAATGCAGAATCCGTAAGATAAATGTCAAGTACATTGCCAGAGGTGTTAAAATTTTGAAGGCATTCAACACAGGCTCTAGTGAAAAAACTGATATTTGGTTATTGTTTGTTACAGACGAACAAACAGATAAAATGCGTTTAACTGTCACTATAAGTGTCTGATTCTTGTTAATGCTACTACAAATTTCACAGAATTTTAATACAGCCGACTGGCGCAAATGACTGTTGCAAGTTGACAACTTCGTTAACTCTTCAGCATGAACAGCACAGTCTAGATTACAAATTTGTTTTCTATGGTCGGTTTCCGCGAGTACAGGCCATCTTCAGATCTAGAAAGTCGTCGCAGCAACTGTTGTGGGCCGTTAACGATTTTAAAATACAGATCACAGTATCAGTCACCACTGCGTATCCACTACAGACTAACACCGTCCTTTTGTACGTTAAAAGAATGTAAGATTGACCCTTATAACACAAATCGTGTTCTTGTCACGGCTCATGCTGAAGCTGAAAATTCTTCCGCACAGGCTGCAGGACTTAAAGAGCAAAACATAGGAACTCGAAATAAATCTTCTGATCAGCATCAGCCAGGGCTAAATGAACAACAAATGCTCCTCCCATTACGCCAAACTGCTGCCGAAGTGCTTTCGAGTTTATGCCATTGCCTAAAGAAGGGAAATGCTCGAAAAACATGAAAAGTTACAGTATGCAAAGTTCAAATGTTTTAATAAGGTCAGCTATGATAACTGATTTTGACCGACAATGAAGCACACAAGGTGGAACATGGATATTTAAAACGACGTAGGTATAGTACAATGTTCTGCACGTTAACCCAAGACAAGTTAGGTGGGACGAGGACTGCTCAGACTTTAAAAAGGAGGAAAATTTGTGTGTGACTTTTTACTGTAAAAAACTAATCTGAATTTATGTTAATTTTGAACACAATAATTATTTCATTAAATACTATTCAATGGGGAGTACATAAGAGTGTTTAATTAATTAGTGTATTTCTTATACTTCTAGATTATAATATTTTAGTTCTTAAGGATTGGAGGCGGTGGATATGAAGATAACCTTTGTCGTTATTTAGAATACTATATGAAAATGTGAGGAATACTACCCGCAGCTAGCGCTTCGGGAGCCACGCTCCCACCATCTGTTTCTCTGCGCTCAACTTTTCGCATGCATTTAAAAAAGCACAACATAGTGATGAAATAAAATAAAACGTAATAAAGATAGTTGGAAATAAAGTCGTCGTCTTACTTTAAAATCGGCTCTATTTTGCTTCTTTGTACTGTTGCCAGTTCGACAAACATCTTCCTTTTACGTAATGGTTACGTCGGTCGTATCTGTTTAACATCTCACCAGCTGCCTTCCTATTCTGTACACAAATACACGCCTCCAACTGACTACACTGAACCAGCATCCGTTCCAGCTTAACCCAGAGATGTCCGAGGGGACATGAAGAAAGAACATAGCCGTGGCTCAGTGTGGTCAGCTGGAGCCGTGTAGTAACAGGGAAGCATCTGGTGTGATGTTAAGCAGATGCAATCGATGTTACCACCGTAAGCAAGTGAGAAAGAGCACTGGTATGAAGAAGTAAATAGAGTATAAGGTGTTGCACATTTTAAGGTAAAGACGAGGACTATGTCCTAGAATCCTTATTTCATTTTATTTTATTTCATAAGTCTCCATTGGCAAAAGATTCCGGAATAGTGCCCCATTCGGATCTCCGGGAGGGGACTGCCAAGGGGGAGGTTACCATGAGAAAAAGGTTGAATAATCTACGAAAGGATAACGTTCTACGAGTCGGGGCGTGGAATGTCAGAAGCTTGAACGTGGTAGGGAAACTAGAAAATCTGAAAAGGGAAATGCAAAGGCTCAATCTAGATATAGTAGGGGTCAGTGAAGTGAAGTGGAAGGAAGACAAGGATTTCTGGTCAAATGAGTATCGGGTAATATCAAAAGCAGCAGAAAATGGTATAACAGGTGTAGGATTCGTTATGAATAGGAAGGTAGGGCAGAGGGTGTGTTACTGTGAACAGTTCAGTGACCGGGTTGTTCTAATCAGAACTGACAGCAGACCAACACCGACAACGATAGTTCAGGTATACATGCCGACGTCGCAAGGTGAAGATGAACAGATAGAGAAAGTGTATGAGGATATTGAAAGGGTAATGCAGTATGTAAAGGGGGACGAAAATCTAATAGTCATGGGCGACTGGAATGCAGTTGTAGGGGAAGGAGTAGAAGAAAAGGTTACGGGAGAATATGGGCTTGGGACAAGGAATGAAAGAGGAGAAAGACTAATTGAGTTCTGTAACAAGTTTCAGCTAGTAATAGCGAATACCCTGTTCAAGAATCACAAGAGGAGGAGGTATACTTGGAAAAGGCCGGGAGATACGGGAAGATTTCAATTAGATTACATCATCGTCAGACAGAGATTCCGAAATCAGATACTGGACTGTAAGGCGTACCCAGGAACAGATATAGACTCAGATCACAATATCGTAGTAATGAAGAGTAGGCTGAAGTTCAAGACATTAGTCAGGAAGAATCAATACGCAAAGAAGTGGGATACGGAAGTACTAAGGAATGATGAGATACGTTTGAAGTTCTCTAACGCTGTAGATACAGCAATAAGGAATAGCGCAGTAGGCAGTACAGTTGAAGAGGAATGGACATCTCCAAAAAGGGACATCACAGAAGTTGGGAAGGAAAACATAGGTACAAAGAAGGTAGCTGCGAAGAAACCATGTATAGCAGAAGAAATACTTCAGTTGATTGATGAAAGGAGGAAGTACAAACATGTTCCGGGAAAATCAGGAATACAGAAATACAAGGCGCTGAGGAATGAAATAAATAGGAAGTGCAGGGATGCTAAGACGAAATGGCTGCAGGAAAAATGTGAAGACATCGAAAAAGGTATGATTGTCGGAAGGAGAGACTCAGCATACAGGAAAGTCAAAACAACCTTTGGTGACATTAAAAGCAACGGTGGTAACATTAAGAGTGCAACAGGAATTCCACTGTTAAATGCAGAGGAGAGAGCAGATAGGTGGAAAGAATACATTGAAAGCCTCTATGAGAGTGAAGATTTGTCTGATGTGATAGAAGATGAAACAGGAGTCGATTTAGAAGAGATAGGGGATCCAGTATTAGAATCGGAATCTAAAAGAGCTTTGGAGGACTTACGGTCAAATAAGGCAGAAGGGATAGATAACATTCCATCAGAATTTCTAAAATCATTGGGGGAAGTGGCAACAAAACGACTATTCACGTTGGTGTGTAGAATATATGAGTCTGGCGATATACCATCTGACTTTCGGAAAAGCATCATCCACACAATTCCGAAGACGGCAAGAGCTGACAAGTGCGAGAATTATCGCACAATCAGCTTAACAGCTCATGCATCGAAGCTGCTTACAAGAATAATATACAGAAATGGAAAAGAAAATTGAGAATGCGCTAGGTGACGATCAGTTTGGCTTTAGGAAAAGTAAAGGGAGGAGAGAGGCAATTCTGACGTTACGGCTAATAATGGAAGCAAGGCTAAAGAAAAATCAAGACACTTTCATAGGATTTGTCGACCTGGAAAAAGCGTTCGATAATATAAAATGGTGCAAGCTGTTCGAGATTCTGAAAAAAGTAGGGGTAAGCTACAGGGAGAGAAGTGTCATATACAATATGCACAACAACCAAGAGGGAATAATAAGAGTGGACGATCAAGGACGAAGTGCTCGTATTAAGAAGGGTGTAAGACAAGGCTGTAGCCTTCCGCCCCTACTCTTCAATCTGTACATCGAGGAAGCAATGATGGAAATAAAAGAAAGGTTCAGGAATGGAATTAAAATACAAGGTGAAAGGATATCAATGATACGATTCGCTGATGACATTGCTATCCTGAGTGAAAGTGATGAAGAATAAATGAGCTGCTGAACGGAATGAACAGTCTAATGAGTACACAGTGTGGTTTGAGAGTAAATCGGAGAAAGACGAAGGTAATGAGAAGTAGTAGAAATGCGAACTGTGAGAAACTTAACATCAGGATTGATGGTCACGAAGTCAGTGAAGTTAAGGAATTCTGCTACCTAGGCAGTAAAATAACCAATGACGGACGGAGCAAGGAGGACACCAAAAGCAGACTCGCTATGGCAAAAAAGACATTTCCGGCCAAGAGAAGTCTACTAATATCAAATACCGGCCTTAATTTGAGGAAGAAATTTCTGAGGATGTACGTCTGGAGTACAGCATTGTATGGTAGTGAAACATGGACTGTGGGAAAACCGGAACAGAAGAGAATCGAAGATTTTGAGATGTGGTGCTATAGACGAATGTTGAAAATTATGTGGACTGATATGGTAAGGAATGAGGAGGTTCTACGCAGAATCGAAGAGGAAAGGAATATGTGGAAAACACTGATAAGGAGAAGGGACAGGATGATAGGACATCTGCTAAGACATGAGGGAATGTCTTCCATGGTACTAGAGGGAGCTGTAGAGGGCAAAAACTGTAGAGGAAGACAGAGATTGGAATACGTCAAGCAAATAATTGAGGACGTAGGTTGCAAGTGCTACTCTGAGATGAAGAGGTTAGCACAGGAAAGGAATTCCGCATCAAACCAGTCAGTAGACTGATGAAAAAAAAACTACGACTATATTTTGCTTTTTCAAAGTGCTTGTGTATGAAGGTGTATGAAGAATTGAATGAAGATAGATGATGGAAGCTCGACCTCCGAAACGCACAGCTGTGCATAACATTATTCACATTTGTATGTTGCGTGCTAAATGATGATAACGACTTTTACATTAGGTTTTAAAATCGGCAGAATAATCTAGATTGTATTAAAATAAAAAGCAATACGTGTAGGTGCAGTACGGATAAACGACCACTTTATGAATACCTGCAAAGGAACCCAGACTCCAAAATTGAATTTATTAAAAATGGTCACCCGTTAACATCGACAACTTACCCCTCTATCCCCTGATACAAAAGTGCGAAAACTGAGCAAAACTGGTGTCCCGTTGACTGTATGCCTCTCTTGTAAAACGGAAAGTTCGCAAGCAATGTGCACTATCAGTTTTGCGTATGAAAATAGGATGTGGTATTTTAGTGAAAAAAATTCAAAAACTTAAAGTAGCTGAGTCATAAACAGAGAGGCATGATAGGAGATAGGAAAACAAATAAACTGATCGGGGAATAGCCTGGACTATAAGAAGCATCTACGACTGCAGTGAAAATGTAAAGGAGGTGGCAGGGACAAGTAACACCGCATTTGGATTTAAAATATACCGAGTGAGTTCTCTTCCAGATTTCAGTCAGAAGAAAATACCGAAACTAAACGTAGTGGGAGAGGGGTGTATTACATTTGAAAATAAGCAGGACCAACTGAGACGTGTATATCTGAGCACCGTAATACATCGAAGAGTCGAGAGGTGGCGTTTACACAGCAACGGACATCAAATCGCTGATGGTAATGATGACCTGTTACAAAGCTGTTCGATTGTGTTCGGTGAGCATTGAAATTCAAGTCCATCTTTCCTGAACTTTCCTGAACTGCGTCAGAACAGAGCTAACCGTCTCAAGCAGGGCATCAGTGTTCTGGGAAATTAAGGTTAGTTCTAAAGAACAATACTTACTGATCAGCCAGAATGAACACTGACCTAATATCGATATAAACTCGTCCAAGCGATGTAGGTGCAAACTGGCGAGGAATGACTTCTAGTGAGACACGCGCGGCGCTTGTAGCATCAGTGAGCGCGCTGTCGATGTGTGGAATGAGGAAGGCGAGCTATCTGAGTTTGGCCAACGGCAGATTGTGATGGCCTGGAGGCTCGGCAAGTGCATTTGCAAGCTGCACGACTTGTCTGGTGTTCGAAGAGTGCGGTGGCGAGTGCCTTCAACACGTGGCGAAACCAAGGTTATACTACGTCCAGACGTCATGGGGTTCGGCGGCCACCCCACATTATAGATGTCAGACGTCGTAGGCTGGGCAGACCGCTAAAAGAGGAGAGGCGGTGCACTGTGGCGGAACCAACATCATACTTTAATGCTGGGCAGAGGACAAGTTCCTCCGAACACACAGTGCGTCGAACACTCCTAACGATTGGCCTCAGCAGCCGAAGACACATACATGGCCAATGTCAACACTGCATCTGAGACTAAAATGGGCACGTGACCATCGGCACTGGAGGTTGGCGCAGTGGTAGAGCGTTGTATAATCTGATGAGTCCCGACATCTTCTTCATCATGCCAATGGTTGGGCGCCAATCCGTCACCTTCCAGGGAATCAGCTCCTTGTCACCTCTATTACGGGACGGGGACAAACTCTGGGGAACATTCACGTGAACATCCATGGGTCAAGTGGAGCTCGTGCATGGCACTATGAGGGCCAAGGAGTATCGTACACTAGTTGCAAACCACGTACACCCCTTCATGACGATCACGTTTCCCGACGACAGTGACAGTTTTCAACCAGACAGTGAGCCATGTAGCGGCCAGGAGTGTGATGGAGTGGTTCGAGGAACACAGTGGTGATTTCCGATTGATGTACTGCCCCACAACTCGCCAGATCTGAACCCAATAGAATACATCGTGGATGTAACTGAACGGGGAGTCAGAGCTTATCACTCTTCTGCCCGGGAATTAGGAACTCGTGTGATCATATGTGGTGCCAACTTCCTCCAGCGACTTACCAAGGCGTCGCTGCTTCCACGCCACGAGGTGTCGCCGTTGGTATCCGTGCCAGAGGTGGACATACCGGCTGTTAAATAGGTGATCCTAATGTTCTGGTTGATCAGTGTATGAACAACACCCACCTACTACTGGACAGGCAGTATTACCATTCATTACGGACAACTAATTTTACGCATAATTAATGGCTGCGTCTCGCTGTTAAAATTCTTTTCACTGTTACAGAACGGGACAGTTCCTGCAAGAACCGGGTGGTTGGGACAAAATGGCCATTCATCTGCAAACGTAAGCAGAAAACGGTGTTTTTACGATCTGGTGATGGATATAATTACACATATGCTTATGTACTTCTGGGCTTATAGGATGTAGCTCTGCTATAGCCAAAAAAGTTTATATTCGTACATTCGGGAACACAAATGAAGAGTAATTGGTCAGATGGAAATACTTTCAATCGAAATGGCAAACAGTGTGCGGAATACAAGTGCGCAAACGTTCTTTTATCGTTGTGTGACATGACTGTATCTTTTACAAAATGTACGTGAACGTAATGAAATGATAAATGATGCGACGAAACAGGAGTACCAAACTGAAAATGGAACACAGCAGTATAAAAAAAGGTTGCTGCCTGCTCGGATAATTCCGTATAGGCGCCTCTCAAATAAAGAAGACACTGCTTCTTGTGTTCTAAGTTACATGTAGTGTAAGGTCAGCAGATCTTTAATGAGACTCTTGTTTGTCAAATGGTAAACGGACTGTATTTATTACCTGTAAACGATGTTTCCATCGACTGCGAACGCATTTTGTGTATTTAATTAATTTTTTAAAAAATGGTTCAAATGGCTCTGAGCACTATGGGACTAAACTTCTGAGGTCATCAGTCCCCTAGAAGTTAGAACTACTTAAACCTAACTAACCTAAGGACGTCACACACATCCTTGCCCGAGGCAGGATTCGAACCTGCGACCGTAGCACTCGCACGGTTCGAGACTGAAGCGCCTAGATAATTCATTTTACATACAGAGTATTACATAAAGTACGAATATCTTGCGGAAATGTACTTTCCATCGGAACAAGAGAAGATTGTGACAAACTTGGGCCCGAAACAACGTACTTCCTGAGGTATGAACATTCTGAACAATTATTCATATGATGAACTGGGAGACTTTTGGTTGTGGATATGACAGTCTTGTTTTGGCGTATCTTTAACGGGGTGAATTGAGTGTTTAGATATACAGGGTGATTCAAAAAGAATACCACAACTTTAGGAATTTAAAACTCTGCAACGACAAAAGGCAGAGCTAAGCACTATCTGTCGGCGAATTAAGGGAGCTATAAAGTTTCATTTAGTTGTACATTTGTTCGCCATTTCAGCCAATAAAGTTTCTGGTCCCTTTTTCTTCGAAGGTGCTACTGTAACTGGACTACAGTATCTGGAGATGTTAGAGAATTGGCTGTTCCATCAGCTCGAACAAGAAGCACAACAATTCATATTTCAGCAGGGTGGAGCGCCACCACATTGGCACTTATCTGTCCGTAACTACCTGAACGTCAACTACCCGAGGCGATGGATCGGCCGCCAGGCAGCCCGTGACAGAGCACTTCATCACTGGCCTCCAAGAAGCCCTGATCTTACCCCTGCGATTTTTTCTTATGGGGGTATGTTAAGGATATGGTGTTTCGGCCACCTCTCCCAGCCACCAATGATGATTTGAAACGAGAAATAACAGCAGCTATCCAAACTGTTACGCCTGATATGCTACAGAGAGTGTGGAACGAGTTGGAGTATCGGGTTGATATTGCTCGTGTGTCTGGAGGTGGCCATATTGAACATCTCTGAACTTGTTTTTGAGTGAAAAAAAAACCTTTTTAAATACTCTTTGTAATGATGTATAACAGAAGGTTATATTATGTTTCTTTCATTAAATACACATTTTTAAAGTTGTGGTATTCTTTTTGAATCACCCTGTATTTATCACAGTGCCGTAGACACATTTAAGTCTGAGTCGAATATTTTGAGAGATGGTAGTACTTATCGAAAGAGAAAACAAGTCAAATAAACATGGGTCAGGAAGCACATGTTGAGAGATCAACATATATTCATACGACGTCCATTCATAACATTTGCTCATAGAAGTTAGTCGATGTTACGTCAATATGTATCTGTTCCTTCGTCGTAAGGAATCTCGCATCGACTATGAAGTACCGCTTAGAAAAGGGAACGAGTCAGTCGTCGCACACTAATTGTAGAGTTAGTGCCTCTGTCCCATCCGCGCAGAATAAGCCAGGCTTTCCGTTGTTTACCTTTCGGTCTGTAAGTGGACCTATATTCATAAGACGCTAGGAAAGTCGACCAAGCAGCTTATAACATGACATCCTTCCACTTCTATTTTTTCGCTTAGAGGGCATAACGTCTCTGATTACTTCCATTTGTTGAATTATAACAGAAAACCGTGACTGTGCAATCAGTTGGCTTTTCTTTGTAACGAGAGGCACGAACGAGAAACGAAAAAATACTGAACTATTCGTATGTACAAACAGCACAGTATTAGTAATCACAAAAATGAAGACACCTGTGTAAGTACGTAAGGGACCATATATCTACTGAGAGTTGCGAGTAGTTTACTGTATAATAACACACACTATTATAAATAAAATTACAGTATAATACGAATCGTACCGCACAACTGACTGCAGACTACCCAAGACTCAGTCTTACCTGTGCTTACAGCACTGTGATAAAGGTATCTAAACACTCAGTTCACCCTTTTAAAGGAACGCCAAAGCAACGACTGTCCTCACATCAACAACCAAAAGTCTCCAAGCTCATCCTATGAAAAATTCTTCAGATATCAGGAAGCACGTTGTTTCTGGCCTAAGGCAGTCACATGTTACTCTTGTTCCGATGAAAACTACCGTCTCTCAAAACATTCGTACATTAACACCCAGTATACGACTTGTTACACGGTAAGCGATGATCTTCATTGACTCTGATCACTAATAGGAATAGTGCCCCATATCCAACTGTAATTATAGCATCTGAGATACACTGAAAAGTTTTGATATTGTTTATTGCAACACAGAAAGTGAAAGGTTATCTCCAAGTCCTGCAAGAATCAGACTGGAGTAAGCGAGTAAAAGAACATGAAAGAGAGGTAGTAGTTGAGGAAGGAGAAATAAAGTGTTGTAGCCTATCACCGATATTCTTCAATTGATATATTGTGCGAGAAGTAAAGGATAACATGGAGAGACATTACAATTTTGTCAGAGATGACTAAATATCTGGAAGATCAGTTGAATGGAATTGATAGTGTCTTGAAAAGGTTATTAGGTGAATATCAACCAAAGCAAAACAACTGTAGACGAACGTAGTCGAATCACAGCAGGGCAGTTGTGATGGAATTATTCCAACAAATGAGAAACTAAAGACAGAAGTTGAATATTGCTACTGGGGTAGAAAAATAATATTATGCTCGAAGTATAGAGGATATAAAATGCAGAGTGGCAATAGCGAGATAAGTGTTTCGAAAAACGAGAAATTTGTCAACGTCGAATATAAATTTAAGTCCTAAAATCGTTTCTGAAAAATTTGCTAAATGTAGTTTTATAAGGAAGTGAAACGTGAACGACAAACAGTTCAGACAAGAAGAGAATAGAAGCTTTCCATATATGATGCTTACATCTATTGGGGGAAAAGATATTTTTCTGCTACTTTATTGGAGCATCGCGGATAGGACGCCTCCTTAGGTATCGATGAATCGTTATTTTGCAGAGAGATACTAAGTCCTGACTGCAGCGAGAAAGTTCATAGGGGTTTACACTGAGGGAACAAAAGTCACGGGATACCTCCTAATATCCTGTCGGACCTCCTTTTGCCCGATGTAGCCGTCATAATTGCGAAATTGTTGGCGGTGCAGAATTTTGTGCACTAATTGACCTCTCGATTATGTCCTATGAACGTTCGATGGGATTCATGCCGGGTATCTGGGTGGTCAAATCATTCGCACGAAATGTCGAGAATGTCCTTCAAACCAATCACCAACGATTATGGCCCGGTGACATACACACTGTCATCCATAAGAACTCCATTGTTCTTTGGGAACACGAAATCCACGAATGGCTGCGGATGGTCTCCAAGTAGATGTAAATAACCATCTACATTCAATAATCGGCTCAATTGGATCCAAGGACCCAATCAGTTCCACGCAAACACCACACCGTTATGGAGCCACCACCAGCTTGCACACTGGCTTGTTGACAACTCGTGGGGTCTGCGCCACACTCTAACCCTATCATGAGCTCTTACGACCTGAAATTGCGATTTATCTGACCAGGCCATGTTTTTCTAATCATGCAAGGTCCAACCGATACGGTCACGAGAGCAGGTGAGGCGCTGCAGGCGATGTAGGGCAGTTAGCAAAGGCACTCGCTGAGATCGTCTGCTGCCCTAGCCAATTAACGCAAAATTTCGCCCCACTGTCCCAATGCATACGTTCGTTGTACGTCCCACATGGATTTCTGCGGTTATTTCACTCCGTGGTGCTTGTCTGTTATCACTGACAACTCTACGCAAACGTCGCTGCTCTCGGTCGTTAAGTGAAGGCCGTTTGCCATTGTGTTGTCCGTGGTGAGCGGTAATGCCTGAAATCTGATATTCTTGCCACACTCTAGACAGTGTGTATCTCGGAATATTGTATTCCCTAGCAATTTCCGAAATGGAATGTCCCATGCATCTAGCTCCAACTAGTATTCCACATTCAGAGTCTGTCAATTCTTGTCATGCAACCATAATCATGTCGGAAAACTTTTATAACCTATATAATAATTATAGTAATAATCATGTCGGAAACCTTTTCATATGAATCACCTGAATACAAATGAGAACTCTGCCAATGCACTGCCGATTTATAACTTTTGCACGCGATACTACTGCCCTCTGTATTTGTGAATATCGCTATCCAATGACTTTTGTCATTTCAGTAGACAGGCAGAAATGGAGGGGTCGCACCAGCGTCGAGAGTAGCACCAAACCATGCTTTTGACTGAAACCACAACAAGAACAAAAACGTATCTCTCATAAAATAGCGTCTTCTGACAGGTAGTATCTTCCTGCAGGAACAGTTATTAGAGAAATTACTTCTCAAATGTGTGCATATTAAAAAGAATACGTGGATCGTTATATGGTCTTCACTGTAAAGAACATGTTACTATGTCTTAGAAGCTTCAATAATAACCCCAGAGACGATTCACCTCACCAAACCGAGCCCGAAATCAAGTATGTTCGAGGCCATCTCCTTTTCGGAGCTTGTTTGGTTTGGGTCCAACGCCCTATAGAGAAAGCGGCTGATGTACTAACGCTGCGTCGAACAACTGAACATGTGTCTGAGGCGTGAGAGGGACAACGCCCGCTTTATGTAACGCAATGTCGGCTTATCGGGACGGCAGGGCGTCACTGGGGCGGATGGCAGATGTTGTCCTACATGTGTACTCTGCCAGCACTCGCCGCCAACTGCCGTACTGTATAAATGGTAACACACAACACTCTGCGTGAGAACACACAGCCGGCCGGTGTGGCCGTGCAGTTCTAAGCGCGTCAGTTTGGAACCGCGTGACCGCTACGGTCGCAGGTTCGAATCCTGCCTCGGGCATGGATGTGTGTGATGTCGTTAGGTTTAGGTAGTTCTAAGTTCTAGGGGACTGATGACCTCAGTAGTTAAGTCGCATAGTGCTCAGAGCCATTTGAATCATTTTTGAGAACACACAGCTTGACACATATACGACGCAGTGCAACAAAATTTGGCCACTTTTAAGGCAGTACGAATTAGAACTCACCTTCCTAAACGCTAGATATTCTTTTTGCTTTTAATGATTGTTTTGCACGAGCGGGGTGCCATAAAGTAATAAACACTTTGTCTTAAGTGTGCTGCTGGTTAAGGAAGTTTCCCTCGGATGCAGGTGTAATGGTAAAGTGTGTGCCTGCAAACGAGAGTAGTCGCAGTATCAAATCCACGTCGTTCCACAGAATACTTGGCCCAGCCTTTAACCCAGATTACACCTCTCAGTGGCGTTGAAATTCGCCGAGAACGACACATGTTGTATATTCCGTGTTAAAATATAGGTCCCTTTTCCGTGGTAGTATTTACTGGGGTATAGTTGTGGTCCGAGTCCAAACATGAATCGCTGATGGGAGGACAAGCGAGTGGGCGACCAATGAAATTACAGACGAGTAGTTGGATATATGTGCCCATATTTGTCATGGAGGAAAGACATTTTCAACAACGTTTGCAATGACTACAGGATCAACGTTAAGAGTGTGTTGATAAGAGGGTACTACTGCACCCCACTCAAACTTTTCCCACCGGACGGCCCAACGATTTACCGCGTCATTATGATACGTATTCCTGTAGTATTATCGCACTCTGCCAACTGTGTAGTACGAGGTGCATCAACGGTACCAAAAGACTGGCAAAATGTGTGTACAAAGCAGACTGTCCTTAGTTTAGGCTAAGGGTCAAAGACACATGCACACAGAATCCACGTATGCTCAACTTGTACGCTGAAGAGCACTGAAAGAAGAATAAAATTTGAAGGATAAGAGACGCTATTGCAGAGATTTGAAGACGACGAGGGCCTTCTGATCGACTCTAAGGAAGCTTTAGAAGAACAGTTACTGCTAGAAGAGCTGTCGAAAGGAATGGACAGCTTACTTTGCACATGACGTGGATTAAAAATAAACTAAGCAAAACTAAAGGTGATTAACAGTAATAGAAAGGTCGCAATGGTGCAAAAAGTGAAACAATTCACAAGAAAATATGGAAATTTGACGTATGTTCCTATGGGACCAAACTGCTGAGGTCATCGTTCCCTAAGCTTATGCACTACTTAATCTAAAACAAAACAAAAAAAATCGCTCTGAGCTCTTCTGAGGTTATCAGTCCCCTAGAACTTAGAACTACTTAACCTAACTAACCTAATGACAACACACACACCCAGGCCCACAGAGAGGACTCCAACCTCCGACGCGGAGAGGGGGGGGGGGGGGGGGGGGAAGGGGAGGCGAAATTAGCAAGGCGCCTCAGATCACGTGGCAATTCCCAAGACAGTCTTACAGTCTTTGCTATGAAACGGCTGTCCTGATAACAGGTATTGTCATGGAACACAGGAAGGAGTTCCTGAAAGTGTGCGCCTGGAAGCCAGCATTGTGTGGAAATGAATTAGAACCATCGTAAATCTCGGGAAGAAGAAAAGGGAAGCAACTGATATGCAGCTCTATTGAAGAACGTTAAGAATTAAGTGGGCAGAAAAAGTAAGATATGAAGAAGTGCCAAATATAATAAGTGGGGCCAGAACATTGCTTACCAGAGAATGGGACAGGTTAGGGAGACACCCGCTACGGCTTCCAGGAATGTTTAACTTTGTGATGGAATGAGCAGCAGAGGGGAAGAATAGTAGAGGTAGACTGAGACTGAAACATACAAAGCAGATTATGGAGGACCCGTAAGCCTCCCACCCCTTGTTCTTTAAAGAATCTTACTCCTGTGTATAAAACAGCTTCAAACGTCTGATAGCATTACAACTGAGTTAATGTGATACGTATTTGATGTTAAGCATGTAAGCGAGATAAATTTTCCAAAAGGTCTGAAAATACGTTTAAAGTTTGTTAGAAGTAGCAAAGTGGTCTCATTATCTGAAACAGGATGAGTATTGTTTGGATGATGTGCGCTCCGTTGCAAGCAGTAAGTAGTTTCCACGAATCTCAATGTTTATGACACCATAGCTGCTGAAGCACATTACGTGCAATGATATGAC
Source organism: Schistocerca piceifrons (assembly GCF_021461385.2). Taxonomy (NCBI): domain Eukaryota; kingdom Metazoa; phylum Arthropoda; class Insecta; order Orthoptera; family Acrididae; genus Schistocerca; species Schistocerca piceifrons. Next base: position 365,426,411 of record NC_060140.1, on the reverse strand, counting down.
TTCGCAAGTACATTCACTGGTACACATGGATACCGTTTGGAAAATGTGTTTCAAATAGAGATGACAATAAGGAAGCGATAAATTTAAGCGTCGTCCCTGATGCTGAAGTCACCTTAGCTGCGTGGTCACCGCGTCTGATTCCCAGGCAGTGGGCTCGAGTTCCGTTCCCAGCTGGGCCGAGAATGTTCTACGCTCGGGGACTGGGTTTCGTCGACTCGCAAGTTGCCCTATGTGTCGTCAACTGTGAAGACTTACACCTCGGCGGCCGATACTAAAAAATGGTTCAAATGGCTCTAAGCTCTATGGGACTTAACATCTGAGGTCATGAGTCCCCTAAACATAGAACTACTTAAACCTAACTAACCTAAGGATATCATACGAGGCGACCGTAGCAGCAGCGCGGTTCCTGACTGAAGCACTTAGAAACGCTCGGCCACAGCGGCCGGCGGCGGCCGATCTTACCCAGGAGGGACACTCCCTGGTATCAATGCCATACGATCAGTGCACTCCATTTTCACTGATGTACAGAAAAAATGTAAGCGATAATTTTTTTTTTCCTTTAATAATTTTGTGTGTGTATTTGTGTGTGGGGGGGGGGGGGGGGGGAGGGGGGAGGGGGGTAGGGGGGGGGGGTTGCCACGGAGAAAAAGTTTCCTAACGGTTTGTAATTATATGTAAAGTTTGTTGGAGGTCGCTGAGTGTTCTCATTCTCAAGGCCTGAATGAAAATATTTCGTGTAATTTGGGCACCATGAGTAACAACAGCTGAAGTCGTATACGCTGTTGCTAACCGTAATACCTGTCTTTCTGTGTTAAACTTCTAACATAAGATTATGCACGGTGCAGTCGCATTAATGTGACCACCGCCTATGTTAGACGTCAACCTTCAATAACCACTCACGCCGGTCGCGGTGGTCTAGCGGTTCTAGGCGCTCAGTCCGGAGCCGCGCGACTGCTACGGTCGCAGGTTCGAATCCTGCCACGGGCATGGATGTGTGTGATGTCCTTAGGTTAGTTAGGTTTAAGTAGTTCTAAGTTCTAGGGGACTGATGACCATAGATGTTAAGTCCCATAGTGCTCAGAGCCATTTGAACCATTTTTGAATAACCACTCACGAACGGCAGGTGGCAGCACTAGCAGTGGAGGGTATACAAAGCGTGTCACGGGTGGCGGGGGGAGGGACGGACGCGGATAACAGTGCAGTCGTTGTCGTAATGCAAAAACGTAGTGACTTACCTAATGCCCAAAACGGCACGATCATTGGGTTTCCGGCCTAGGGTGGAAGCATTTCCAAAACGGCTAAGCTCGCAAACTGTTCGCGTTCCGCCTTGATTAAAGTGTATTGTGCATAGGAAAATGGCGCTATCCAAAACCGAGTCAATTGTGGTGCACCATGCTTTATAGATATGTGGGCTCCAGAGATGTGCCAGCCATGGTGGCCGAGCGGTTCTAGGGGCTTCAGTCCGGAACCGAGTGACTGCTACGGTCGCAGGTTCGAATCCTGCCTCGGGCATGGATGTGATCGATGTCCTTAGGTTTGTTAGGTTTAAGTAGTTCTAAGTTCTAGGAGACTGATGACCTCAGATGTTAATTCGCATAGTGCTCAGAGCCGCTGACCTCGCAAATGGTCCAAAAGGCTACCAACAGGGGCCTGGTTAGTGGACCCATCCTGGCTGCTGTTCCCCAGCAACAAAGTATACCAAAGTACACCAAAATCGCAACTGGGCGTCCCCTGAGTGTATGGTAGGTGGTATTTTCGGATGAATCACGTTCTATCCTCCATCTGACAGTTGGCTATTGGAGTGTACGGATCAGCAACAGTCGTCGGAACTGTTCAGGCCGGAGGAGGGAGCGTTATGGTCTGTGGAATGTTTTCGTTGCATTCCCTGGGTGATCTCTTAATTCTAGAAGGCACAATGGATCAACACAATTATGCATCTTTCCTTGGGGACTACGGCCACCCCTATATGCAGCCAGTTTTTTCTCGGCACTATTCCATCTGTCAGCAGGACAATGCAAAGTACCACACAGCTCGCCGTTTAAGTGCGTGGTTCGAAGTGCACCACGATAAATCTACTATTCTCGTCTGGCCACCAAACTCATCAGATTTAGCCCCGATCGAAAATCTGTGGGACCGCTTTGATCGGGCTGTTTGCGCAGTGGATCCTCAACCGAGGAACCTAGCGTAGTTGGCCATGACACTGGAGTCGGCCTGAATCCAAATCCATGTCGGTACCATCCAAACCCTCATTGACTGTTTTCCTGCACGTCTTTCGCTGGTACACGCTGTAAAAAGAGGTTATTCAGATTTCTGAGAAGTGTTCACATTGATGTGACAGGTCAGAGTATCTCTTAATGAACACATTATGATAGCATTTTATATTTTTAAGTTCGGTCAGTATTTATATGAAACATTGAAAATCAATTTTTTGGCTACTGGAGGACGTTCGATAGGCAACCTGCAACTGCAGCTGTGCATCGTGTACCAGGTTAGCCGTTTAGTAATGTAGATTTGGATGTATCAGTTACGTAGAGATGAAACAATTAGCCCAGGACAGGAAAAGACGGAGGATGGGATGAAACCAGTGGAAAGGTATGTAAAAAAGAAAAGAAACAACCGGTCAAGAGCGAGTATGACTTGCGCTCTGTGGATTCAGTACACTCCTCATTATGAATATAGACAACAATAATTTTGTGTGGCTTTCTATTGGACGCCACTTCAGCGACTTGTGTGCCCCTAACCTTCCCTACTTACCCCAACTTGGAAGAGGGACCTACAATCCAACGTGGAATACGAACCACATGTCTTTTCTGGAGGCTTCTCATGTCATTGAGAGGTGAAGGCTACGTTAAAAGGAAGATTGATACATCCGTGGTCAGATAGCGATTCGATCCGGTATCTTTTAATTTCGAGGCATGCGGTTATAGTGATAGAACACCAGGACCGAGATATGTATATATAATTCATCTATAGATTTTTGACTTGTATCAGAATATGTTATACATATGGCCGTATCCTTCGGCTGCATTGCTTAAAAGCTTAAATTATTTATACCGCCAAGGGATCGTAAACCTTAGTGTTTGAGATAAATTTCAACTTGATACCTCTACCCGTTCCTGCGAATATGGGGTCTTAACAGATGGACGGAGAGACAGAGGAACAACAAATGGCAAACGGCCACATCTTTCGATTGTATTGACTTAGAAGCTTAACTCTCTTACACTGCCAAGGGCCGTAGAGCTCAGTATGTGACATAATTTTAACTAGATATCTCTACCCTTTAACCACTGGGCTGCTACGGTCGCAGATTCGAATCCTGCCTCGGGCATGGATGTGTGTGATGTCCTTAGGTTACCTTAGGTTTAATTAGTTCTAAGTCTAGGGGACTGACGACCTCAGATGTTAAGTCCCATAGTGCTTAGAGCGATTTGCACCATTCTCTACCCGTTCCTGTGAAAAAGTGGTCTTAACAGGTGGATGGAGAGACAGACAGACGGACAGGGAAGTGATCTTATAAGGGTTCCGTATTTACCAATTGATGAACGGAACTCTATAACGAAATAAAGGGTGTCGTAATTGTACATGGTTGAATGAGAATTGGCAGACATAACAACTGTGGCAAATATGCAGGGTGATTATATTTAAGCTAAACTTTCAAAAAGCTGTAGAAATAACACCACTGGTCAGAATGACGTCAAATTGCGACGGAATATTATCGGAGAAGGGGGAAAACTTATGACAGAAGAAAAAAAAATAGTGTGGAAGCTGATCAATAGGTGGCGCTCTGTGTGTCAGAATACGTAAATGAAAACACGTCCGCCCCCGGTAGCTGAGTGGTCAGCGCGACAGAATGTCAGTCCTCAGGGCCCGGGTTCGATTCCCGGCTGGGTTGGAGATTTTCTCCGCTGAGGGATTGGGTGTTGTCCTAATCATCATCATTTCATCCCCATCGACGCCCAAGTCGCCGAAGCGGCGTCAAATCGAAAGACTGGCACCCGGGGAACGGTCTACGCGACGGGAGGCCTAGTCACACGACATTTAATGAAAACACCTGCCATGCGCACAACCCACTGAAGTTGAAACAAACACGGCGGGTACACGGCTTTACCTCCTTTCCCGTCTACGACGTTCGCCATGACTGTCTCAATGCATTATCGCGCTCTGCTTGTAAAGCTGTATTATTCTTTTCCAATTTGACGTCATTCTGACCAGTGGTCTTATTTCTTCAGCTTTTTGAAAGTTTAGCTTTAATTACAATCAGCCTGTACATCTTTGTGCCCAAACCTGAAATGTGTTCTACGTTCTTTACTGGTTTGCAGTCAAACATTGACGGTAATCCAGAAAATAAAACATTTGTCTCGTTTATAATCCGTATGTCTATATGCCTATAAAAGAGGTTCAGTTATTTCCAGTGCAACGTTTACTACCGTAGACGAGACACATATTTCAGTTCTCTAATATCCTTTATAAATGTGACTCAGATGTCAATTCTCTTTCGACATCTGTCCTGTAAGTGTGTTACTTGAAGTATTTACATGTTCCACTCTTCACCGAAATCCCTGTTTGATGCGACCTGCGTTAATCGTTCACGTTGTTGCAATTTTCGACTACCAATAGGTATTGATATCCCACACTACTTAGGAACTGAATATTTGGTGTATGGTAGCTCCGCTCAAATGTAGAGAAATGAACTGTATTACGGATAAATAGTGGAAATAATCGTGTTAAACTTATAGTAGATAAATTTGGATATTTCCGATAGTTTGCAGTGCATTTGTTAGTAAAGCGCATACAAGGCTACTGTGACATGTTCGAGACTATTACTTGACGTCGGGGGTCCATCTTACTGACGAAAGGTTTAGTAAAGCAGTATACACTGACTGACGTGCCCCGGAATCCGAAACACATTCGGAGTTAATTTGTGCTGAGCAGACTGCGCTTCCTGCCAACAGATGTCAGTATCGTCACATCTGTTGGCAATCTATACGCCTCACTAACACTGTTATGGTAGTAACGAGAAACAACATAACAAACTCGTCAAGCCGCCATGTGAGCGGATGCAAGCTGTAATCACATGGACACACACACTTCCTGCGAAGCTTGTTCTGCTTATCTCCGAGCGACCCGAGACACACGCAGTCCCCAGTCAAGACGGCCTCTCTCCCAGTGCGACTCGGACGCCGCGACGGTGAAGCAGAGATGCGCTTGTGGTGTGTGTTGACAGCAGTGGCGGCGATTGTGTTCGCGCTGATAACCTCGAACAGGGCTGCCAACGTTGTGACTGTGCGAGGTTATCGACAGACGACTGCGACGCCGGCGCTGAATTCGACGACTCCGAAAATATCGCAGATCATCAATGTAAGACCGAGGATTCCCACCTGCCCAGATGGTCAGAAATACCTGATGGGCAAGTGCCGCGTAGTCATCAGGTGTGTGCGCAGCTGCTGGTCCTACCATAGGTTTTCCCTTTCTGCAGACTTAGTTACAGCATCACAAAATATACGTACATAACATGTCACTCCTCGGTGACGTTACACCACTATAAATACCGTTTTGAAGTGTGACGTTGGTTATATTATAAGTTGAGAGTTTTCTTCTTTTAAAGTACTCCATTACATGGGCGAGAGAGTTAATGTTCACGTGTGGGGTTACACTCAGCTGTAAGTCACTGGTTCGAATCCTGATGGTGCAAGAATTTTTCGCCACCGATATCAGGGCGGAAAGGGGAACAGAGCTATTTTGGCATTCGTTTTCGGACGGGTATGGTGGGGCTCACTACGACTTCCTCTCCTGTGCCACCCTCTTCACCTCACAAGGGGAGGCCAACACGTTCGGATTACGGATTTACTTCAAACTTTGTGCACTTTTAGTAGTGCATTGGGACAACATAATGTGAAAGTAGTAAGGCGCAATACTTATGCGATTTCGGGAAAATCGCAAAAGAAGTTTTACACATAAGTAATGTAACGGTACCTTGAGTACGAGCTGGTGGGGGTCATGTGATTAGCGTTCAACCTCCGTAATTGGTGGGTCGCTGGATCGAGTCCTGCTCAGAAGTTTTTTTATTTATATTTTTTCAACATTAGTAGTATTATTTCATATATATTTGAACGTCAATATGCTGAAAAGACACGTGCACGAACTTTCATTGAATGTCCAATGTTATTTGGTTGTTTGATACTTTTTACTATCGGAACAAATATCAAATTGATAACTGTCGACAAGTAAACGACCAAACGCATAGAGTTTTTCTGAAAATGTGTGCCTGTCGTGATTACCGAAATCCCCTACATCTGCAGTGGGTAAGGTACCGAGAACTGCTTTGCACCTGGACGCTTCGATCTGCAGACACAGGTTTCAAGGACGGGAAGCCGAAGTGAAACATCGATAAATAATGGTGTAGATAATTATATTCAGTAATAAAAAAATGGTTCAAATGGGTCTGAGCACTATGGGACTTAACTTCTGACGTCATCAGTCCCCTAGAACTTAGAACCACGTAAACCTAACTAACCTAAGGACATCACACGCATCCATGCCCGAGGCAGGATTCGAACCTCCGACCGTAGCGGTCACGCGTTTCCAGACTGTAGCACCTAGAACAGCTCGCCCACCCCGGCCGGCTATTCAGTAACACAATGAGTTAAAATACGGCAGAATAAGAGGGAAATGTACGATTAATAGTCGTATTTGCTTCCGAAATTACAGGTTGCAGGATAATATTTTTCATACAGATACAGAAAACATAGAACAACACAGCATCTACTGCATCGAATGTATACCATTTTTGAGCAAAGCTCGTTGACAAACTGAAATTTTTTTTCTTTCTTCTGACAATTTAGAATCAAATCGTAGGTAACGCAACATTTACGAAAATGCCAGTGCCGAAAATCTGCGATGTATGATTGGACGTATTTTAATAGCATCTTCAAAAGAAGCAATTTCTCGTTCGTTGTCAATCAAATATGAACCAGTCTGAAGGCCCTTGACAATGTTTTCAACTTGCCTATAGAAATAAAAGTGGCATAATATGTTATTGTAATAATAAAAATTAATAAACAGCCAAATAACACTGGATGTTCTCTAAACGTTCATGAACATAATCGTGTCTTTTAATCATGTTACGAAATAATATGATTAGTGTTGGAAAAATCTTAATAAAAAAAAGATGAGCAGGACTCGATCCAGCGATCGACGGACTGTTGAGGTTGAACGCTAACCACATGATCGCCAGCTGCTCTTCTGAGAGTCGCAACGCACCGGTACATTATTGACGCGTAAAGCTTCTCGTGTGATTTTCTTGAAATCGTGTAAGTATTACACCCTATTACTTGCACCTTATGTTGAACAAAGTTTGAAGTAAATCCGAACGTTGTAGCCTCCCTTTGTCAGAGCAGCCCAGCGCTCTCACTTACTTGCTGGGTATATTCCAGTCTTTGTCTTTCCCTACAGTTTTCACCCTCTATAGCTTCTCATAATACTAAGGATGTTATCTCTTAACACGTCCTGTCATCCTGTCCTGTCTTCTTCTCAGTGTTCTCCACGTATTCCATTGATAGCCGATTCTGCGGAAAACCTCGTCATGCCTTGCCTTATTCGTCCATCTAATTTTTAACATTCTTCAGTAGCATCACATATCAAATGCTTCGATGTTCTTCTGTTCCGGGTTTCCCACAGTTCATTTTTCAGCACCGCACAATGGTCTGCTCCAGACATACATTTTCAGATATGTCTTTCTCAAATTAACACCTATACTTAATACCACTAGGCTTCCTTTGACGAGGAATTCTTTCTTTTCCTATGCTAATATGCTTCTTGTATTCTCCTTACTTATTACGACATGCGTAATTTTGCTTTCAAGGTAGCAATTTCTTTTCTTCGTCTCCTTTATGGAGGAAACTTGTAAGTAGTATAATTTCTTTCTCAGAGGGGCTTAGTGAAAATTTCTCCGTTTGGGTGCCACTACTATAACCGTAATCCAAGCGAGGTCATCAGTTGGGTCGGAGTACTTGTTTTCGTAAACGTACTTTCCTGTTTCCGGCCAGTTCGCATTTACTGACGTGACACAACAATGTGCTTATATCAAGTTCGTGGGATTTTTTATTTGTCCTGAAAAAGCTTCCCTTTTAGGTTAAATATACTCGTAAGGAACTAGAAAAAGTAACAGGCGATCAAATTCGGCTAGCAGGACTGCTGCAGAAATTTTCTCATTTTGTTATTGTCTAAACGTTGTCCGAAACCCTGCGCTTTATGCCCCATGCCTTGCAGGGTTCAAACAATTACTGAATAACAGCGTCCTGGGGCCTCTCCTGCAAAATAAATATTTTCTTTTTAATTGAAAGTAACTTCAAGTAAAAGTAAGTAAATATCAGTAAAGATCTATTGAAAAATTATTTCTTGAATCGTCATAATAAAAGTCGTTTTTTCCGCAGTACTTAACTGAATCGTTCTAGCAGCTGAAGAAAGTAATTCTTGCTAAATGTGGTGCCTTGGGGAATAAATTCACGTCGGAACAGCAAACCAACATCTGTTCCATGTGTGATTCTCACATGTTTTGCTTTCTTCTGCTGTGGTAGTGTGGCTACTTTCCATTGGCTCGATTGTTGACTGGTACACTATGTGATCAAGAATATCCGGACACCCGGCTGAAAATGACTTACCAGTTCGTGGCGTCCTCCATCGGTAATGCAGGAATTCATTATGGTGTTGGGCCACCCTTAGCCGTGATGACAGCTTCCACTCTCGCAGGCATACGTTCAATCAGGTGCTGGAAGATTTCTTGGGGAATGGCAGCCCATTCTTCACAGAGTGCGGCACTAAGCACAGGTATCTATGTCGGTCGATGAATGAAGGAACTGGTGTGTATTCGAAAGGAAAACTTTCAATTGTAGGTTAACATTTCTATTGCACACATGTAACAGTAGTAATGGGATAGCGGTACACATATATACACTGAAGAGCCAAAGAAACTGGTACACCTGCCTAATATCATGTAGGGGGACGCCAGCTAGCACGACGAGCAAGGGGCTCGACTAATGTCTGAAGTAGTGCTAGAGGGAATTGACTCCACGAATCCTGCACGGTGGTCCATAAATCCGAAAGACCCTATTGAATGGTTCGCACGCTGACACAGCACTGAAATCTGCAGTAATTTGCGGAAGTATTGCACTTCTGTCACGTTGAACGATTCTCTTCAGTTGACATTGGCCCCGTTCTTGCAGGATCTAAGGATCTTTATCCGGTCGCAGCGAGATCGGAGATTTGATATTTTACCGAATTCCTGACCTTCACGGTACACTCGTGTAATGGTAATATGGGACAATCCCCACTTCATCGCTACCTCGGAGATGCTGTAGCCCATCGCTCCTGCACTGACTGTAACAACACGTTCAAACTCACTGAAATCTTGATAATCTGCCATTGTAGCAGCAGGAATCGATCTAACAATTACGCCAGACACCAGTTGTCTTATATAGGCGTTGCCGACCCAAGTGCCGTATTCTGCATGTTTACATATTTCTGTATTTGAATGCCGGCCGGTGTGGCCGAGCGGTTGTAGGCGCTTCAGTCTGGAACCGCGCGACCGCTACGGTCGCATGTTCGAATCCTGCCTCGGGCATGGATGTGTGTGACGTCCTTAGTTTAGGCAGATTTAAGTAGTTCTAAGTTCTAGGGGACTGATGACCTCAGATGTTAAGCACCATAGTGCTCAGAGCTATTTGAACCATTTTTTTGTATTTGAATACGCATGCCTATACCAGTTTATTTGGGGCTTCGGTGTATAAATGGCGATAGTATAGCGTACACAAGGTATAAAAGGGCAGTCCATTGGAGGAGCTGTCATTTGTATTCAGGTGATTCATGTGAAAGGTTTCGGACGCGAATAAGGCCACACGACGGGAATTGACAGATTTTGAACGCGGAATCGTAGATGGAGCTAGAAGCATGGGACGTTACATTTCACAAATCATTAGTGACTTCAATATTCTGCGATCCGTAGTGTCAAGAGTGTGCCGACAATACCAAATTTCAAGCATTAGTTCTGACGATGGACAACACAAAAAATGGTTCAAATGGCTCTGAGCACTATGGGACTTAACATCAGTGGTCATCAGTCCCCTAGAACTTAGAACTAATTAAACCTAACTAACCTAAGGACATCACACACATCCATGCCCGAGGCAGGATTCGAACCTGCGACCGTAGCGGTCACGCGGTTCCAGACTGAAGTGCCTAGAACCGCACGTCCACACCGTTCGGCCGATGGACAACACAGTGGCCGACGACGTTCACTTAATGAACGAGGGCAGCGTTTGCTTAGAATTGCGCTAACGAAGAAGCAGTGCTGCGTGAAATAACCGCAGAAATAAATGTGAGACGTAATACGAACGCATCCGTTAGGGCACTATGGCGACATTTGGCGTTAATGGGCTATGGTAGCAATTGACCGACGCGAGTGCCATTGCCTGCAGCGTCTCTCGTAGAATCGTAACCATATCGGTTTGATTCTAGACGACTGGAAAACCAAGGCCTGGCCAGATGAGTCTCGATCTCAGTTGGTAAGAGCAGATGGTGGGGTTCGAGTGTGGCGTAGACCCCACGAAGCCATAGTCCCAAGTTGTCAGCAAGGCATTGTGCAAACTGGTGGTGGTTCCATAAATGTGTGGCCTGTATTTATATGGAATTGACTGGGTCCACTGGTCCAACTGAACCGACCACTGACTATAAATGATTATGTTCGAGTACTTGGATACCATTTGCAGGCATTCATGGATTTCATGTTATGGGTGGCAATGCATCATATCACTGGGCCAGAGTTGTTCACCATGGGTGTGAATAACACTTTGGACAGTTCGAGCTAAGGATTTGGCCACCCAGATCGCCCAACACGAATACCACCGATTACCTGTAGCACGTAATCGAGAGCTCAGTTTGTGCACAAAATCCTGCACCGGCACCACTTTTGCAATTATGGACGGCTAGGGAGGCAGTATGGCTCACGACTTGTTGAGTCTATGCCACGTCAGGTTGCTGCACTACTCCGGTTAAGAGGATGTCCGACACGATATTAGGAGGTATCCCATGACTTCTGTCACCTCAGTTTAAATCATAGCAGTCGAACACAATGTGGTTCCTTTAGTAAGGCAACATCTGATTCTTTATCGAATTGCTTCATTTGCGAATGTTGTTGTTGACAGTGTCTTCAGTCCGAAGACTGTTTCGATGCAGCTCCACACGCTAGTCTACGTTGTGCAAGTCTTTTCGGTCTATGTGACTACTGCAACCTATAACCATAAGAGCCTACCTACTGTACTGATCTCCCTCTAGAGTTTTTTATCCTTGACACTGCTCTCCATTATCAAAGTGAAGATTCCTTGATGCCTCAGAACGTGTCCTGTCAACCGATCCCCACTTTTAGCCAAGTTATGCTGCAGGTATGTTATTTTTCCAGCTCGATTCAGAACTCCTCATTAGTTACATGATCTGCCAATCTGATATGCAGCATTATTCTGGAGCACCACATTTCAAAGGCTTCTATTCTCTTTTTGTCTGAACAGCTGGTTGTCCATATTTCACTTCCGTACATGGCTGCACTCCAGACTAACGTCTTCTGAAAGAGTTCCTGACGTTAAATTTGTATTAAATGTTAACAAATTTCCGTTTTTCAGAAACGCTTTTCTTGCTATTGCCAGTCTGTAATTTATATCCTATCAGACATGAAAAATCGTCATTTATTTTTCTACCCAAATATCTGACCCCATCGCGGGTTGAAACCAGTTGGCGGTAAGATAAATAATGCGATTGTGGCTGTCATTTTGAGTAATTCACTATAAGGAAATTAATCACTGTTTATCTCCATACAACTATGTTGTCTAAAAAAATCTTATGGAAGTACTTCCGGTAATAGGCGTATGTATGGAACTGCGACAAATGCGTTTTGGAAGTCAAGAAACACTGCATCTGTCTGTTTGCAGTGATACACGGCTTTCAGGATGTCATGTGAGAAAAGTGCGAGTCACTTTTCACGTAATCGATGTTTTCGGAAACCGTGCTGCTTGGCATGAAGGAGGTCATTGTGTTCGAGATAGCACATTACATCTGAAATCAGAATATTGTACGAGATTCAGCAAGATATGGCTGTCAAGGATTAAACAGGTCTATGTGTATGTAGGCTCCAGTACTTATACAGGGATCACTAGACAAGCACATGATGGACTACTGTGCAGCGTTGCATCAAATCAGACTTCCGATTGAAGACCACAACAACAACAAAATATTCTTCGTGTATCTTCAGCCTCACACTTATAATGTCCACACTGGACTCGAATAAGGGGGTGGATGGTTCAACCCCGCGTCCGGCCATCCTGATTTAGGTTTACCGTGATTTCCCTAAATCGCTCCCGGCAAATGCCGGGATGGTTCCTTTGAAATGGCACAGCCTATTTCCTTCCCCGCCCTTCCCTAATCCGATGAGACTGATGACTTCGCTGTTTGATCTCTTCCCCCAAACAATCCTTAGAAATTCCACTTCAGATTCGATGGCAGATTTGGCAGGAATGTTAACGTACCGTCGTTGACGAGGTCATTAGAGACGGAATACAAACACGGATCGGGGGAAAGACTGGGAAGAAGATCATTCACATTTGGATTTTTGGTTCCAGACTCTCATAATCTTCTCATCGTGAGGAGGATTATGGTCTTAACAGATTATGACATTACAGATGATTTAATAACTTGTATTAGTGTAGGGAATCCGTCCTGTTCATTACAAACGACTGACTCCGGCTTATGCCCTAAGTGATTTAGTGAAATTACGAAAAATCTACACCATCTGATCAAAAGCATTTTAACACCTATATGTAATGCGGATCTGGCCATTAAGTGCCACGAGAGGTGGATCCATCAGTATAAAAGGAAGCGGGGTGTATTGCGTTGTCAATAGAAAAGCAGTAACTACAGAATGGTTAGATGGTTTGGTCAGGTGAGTTCAGTCACTAAGAACGTGGACCAGTCATTGTCTGTCATCTGAGGAACAAATACATCAGGCTAAACCAAGAGCACGTAGTCATCGTGTACTTAAGGACACGATCGTCGAGCACTGTGGAGGGTGGTTGTAAAAAATAGCATGAAATCTGCGGAAAAAAATCACTCGAGAGTTCGAAATTGCTACCAGGAGTACAGCCAGCACAATCACTGTGCCTAGGCAGTTTAAAAGAATGGGATTCAATGGCCCACACTTCTGTAATCAGCGCTAAGCAACTCCTAAGATGGTATAGAGAGCGACGCCAGTGGCCAGTGGATGACGACTTATTCGGAGATTGGAAAGGTTTGGTTTGGCGAGTTGTGGGGAACTTTACCTGTCATTAAGAAAGCGGGTAAATGTGGAAGGATGAAAACATATTTTGTAGCAATTTGTTCTGTGTACAATAGAGGTAAAGTTCGGAGACGATGACTGACCGTACCAGCATGACGACGAAACCTGTCGCAAGGCAGCATTTTTCAGGGAATAACATTCCTAAAACGAAGTGGCCTTCCCAGTGTTCCAATTTGAACCCAATGGAACACCTTTGCGGTGAGTTAGAACATCGATTTCCCTCCAGACCGCAGCTTACATCATGACCTTCACTGGTTTGTGCTCTTAAGGAAGAATGGGATCCCATTCCACCGTTGACATACACACACTTCAGTAAAAGTGTCCCCATCAGACTTGAAGCTGTCATAATGGCGAAGGTTTGAGAGACCACAATATAATCTTCAATATTGGGTGCTCGGATACTTTTTGTCAGGTAGTGTATTTTGGATGATTGGACGAAGATACGAACTGCAAGTCTACCAATGTGCCAACTCGCGCGCATTTGGTGTTTTTCACAAAATTATTAAGTGGTTCTCAGCAAACGGACTCTCTTTAAATTTTGATAAAACACAGTATATACAGTTCCGTACAATAAATGGCACAACTCCAGTAATAAATATAGACTTTGAACAGAAGTCTGTAGCTAAGGAAGAATTTTCAAAATTTTTAGGTGTGTCCATTGATGAGAGGTTAAACTGGAAGCAACACGTTGATGGTCTGCTGAAACGTCTGAGTTCAGCTACGTGTGCTAGTAGGGTTATTGCAAATTTTGGTGATAACAATCTCAGTAAATTAGCTTACTATACCTCCTTTCATTCACTGCTTTCATATGGTATCATACTCTGGGGTAATTCATCGTTGAGTAGAAAAGTATTCATTGCTCAAAAACGTGTAATCAGAATAATTGCTGGAGCCCACCCACGGTCATCCTGCAGACATCTATTTAAGGATCTATGGAACCTCACAGTAACCTCACAGTATATATATTCACTTATGAAATTTGTTGTTAATAATCCAACCCAGTTCAAAAGTAATAGCAGTGTGCATAGCTATAACACCAGGAGAAAGGATGATCTTCACTATGCAGGGTTAAATCTGACTGTGGCACAGAAAGGTGTAAATTATGCTGCCACAAAAGTCTTTGGTCACTTACCAACCAGCATCAAAAGCCTGACAGATAGCCAACTAACATTTAAAAATAAATTAAAAGAATTTCTAGATGACAACTTCTTCTACTCATTGGCTGAATTTTTAGATATAAATTAAGGAAAAAAAAGAACTTAAACATTAGTGTCATGCAATAATTTGTGTAATGTAATATCTTGTACAGACATCTTTTATTAACCTGACAAATTCCACATCATTACGAAGTGTCGTATTCATGATCTATGGAACAAGTCTTAATCTAATCTAATCTTTGAGACCCGATGCCAATTTTTTCTAGTTCATTCGATATGTCTTGTTCAATTACCAGCTCTACGTCTCGAGAAAGCCACACAGAGTGTAGTTTACAACGGATAGTTGATCATTTCTGAGATGAATGACGTCTCATCGCTCGAGTAACGACGACGAAAATATTATTTTGTAGAAGATAAATAAAATTTATCTAGTAGAAATTGAGGTGTCCCTTCTGTAAAACCGCAATCGTTATGAAATAGCAGACCCCTGGAAAGCTGGCGAGGACCTAGAAGTAGGTGGTTCTGAAATGAAAGGAGCAATACAGGGCTAAAAAGTCGGAGGAGGGCGAAGGTCAAATATACAGCATAGTTGGATGCGCACATTAGGCAGAAAAAGTTCTGCAGCAAATCAATGAAAAGGCTGTTGACTGAGAGGAACAAGTAGATGAGCTGATATGAGTGTAACATTCTGCAGTGGAGGCTTGTTGTTTTCATACAGACACCGAGCCTGTGCGCCTGGAGTCCTTTTAATTACAGAGATAAATGGCGCAAAGCGACTCGTACAGAAGCCGTTGCCTGAGCGGTCTCTTTCGGGTAATCAAATACGCCCGTCCGCCCACACGCGCGAGCGCCCACCCACCCACACACACACACACACACACACACACACACACACACACACAGACCCACATTCATGCATACATATATATACACACACACACACACACAGTCCCAGCGATATAAACACTGCTTATCGCATATGCAGAGTGCCGCATGTGCGGAGAGGGCCAGGGAGATTTTTCTCACAGTGTTTGTGCCATCGGCAGGCCGTGAAGATGCGGCTGCACATGTGTCTCGCAGCTGTGGTCCTAGTCGTCCTCGCGCTAGTAGCTCCTCAGAGAGCAGTTAACGTCGTGGGCGTGCGTCATTTCTGGCCCGCCACACGACGTCCGACAACGCAGAGACCAGCGCTTCCAGAGGTTAATGGCGCCAGGATTCTGAACGTGAGGCCGAGGAGGACGCACTGCCCCCCTGGCCACTGGTTCTTCAAGGAACGGTGCCGTAAAATCTATAGGTTTGTGCTGTGCAAACTCATATCACTGCAGCAGAACAAGCAGAGAACTCATGTTCCTGCCACTGTAAAATCCTTTGCTGTTCAAACCCAACATTTTGATTACATGAGGGCTGTTCACTACCTTCTCGTATTAGGAACGAAGCAACTTCAGAATTATCTGGCTGCACATTATCTGGTTTGCTGTTTATTCGTGTACAGTTCGGTAATTTTTGAAAAAAATAAGAACGAAGCCTAACGGGTCTCATTGTAATTAGAAGTTATATTTTGGTTAGAATAAACTGTTATGACTGTCACTCTTCTTCTACTGAGGGAAGACAATGCGGACCTCAATCCCGATGGTCTCCGTTGCTTCCCATTTTATCTCCAGGTAAATGTGCGGCTCTATCCGTGTAACATGTCCGCGGCTGGTTTCTTGTCCGAGGAAGACTAGACGACAAGGGAACCGAAACTTCCTGGCAGATTAAAACTGTGTGCTGAACCGAGACTCGAACTCGGGGCCTTTGCCTTTCGCGGGCAAGTGCTCTACCAACTGAGCTACCCAAGCACGACTCACGGCCCGTCCTCACAGCTTTAATTCCGCCAGTACCTCGTCTCCTACCTTCCAAACATCACAGAAGCTCTCCTGCGAACCTTGCAGAACTAGCACTTCTGGAAGAAAAGATATTGCGGAGACATGGCTTAGTCACAGCCTGGGGGATGTTTCTAGAACGAAGTTTCCACTCTATAGCGGAGTGTGCGCTGATATGAGGAAGGGGCGTGAGTCGTGCTTGGGGAGCTCAGTTGGTAGAGCACTTGCCCGCGAAAGGCAAAGGCCCCGAGTTCGAGTCTCGGTTCGGCACACAGATTTAATCTGCCAGGAAGTTTCATATCAGCGCACACTCCGCTGTAGAGTGAAAACTTCATTCTAGACCAGGGAACCAGTTACCACGCACATCGAGGCGCTGAAATGAGTTGATCTGTTATTAGACTACGTAGGACCAAATTCTTTTTTCTACACTGAAGCTTTGTCTTTCCGGAAACTGAGAAACGTCGTCAGAAAAATGGTGAATCAAAAACAGAACCAGAAGAAAACTGAATGACTCAACCTTGAAAGTCAACTGAATGCAAGCGATACGAAATTTTGTATGCTTTAATTATAATTTTGTAAATAACTTGTCAATTTTCGCCCAGTAACGAGTAAGTTACAGTGGGACACCAAAACTAACGTAACGTAGTGGGCCACTAAAGCTAACAAACCAACATAATGCAGCGGGCTTTCAAATGAGACGTGCAACATGTTTTGTAAATACAGCAAAAAGCAGTATTCGGTTATAAAGGTGTATTTCGGGTTATCTGTGTGTTATAGTTACTCGCGCAGTCTCGGCTCCGAATCAACCCGGTAGCTTGCTGTGCTTTATTTTCTGATACATTCTAAGGCAGTCTCCTTTTTGGGATATAAAATTTACCTAACGTCCCTGCCATTTTTGAACTCCAACAAACAGGAATTTTACAGCTCTTTAAAATATGTCTCTGTCTCGACATTGAGCTGTGTCAGCCATTTTTTTCAAAATTGGGATGAATAAGAAATCGTAGTGAGACAAGAAGGGTCGGGCGAATACGAGGGGTGACGTAGCAGTTAATAATGTGGATCATACAGTTCTGAGGACGACAGCTGCAAATGAATGTGCTGATCCATTGTCTTGGTGGGGCAATATTTACTTCTTAGGGAAACAGGAGTATTTTTACCGTTCCCTACTATACTCAGTAAAAACGGAACAGGATCAGATTATTATCCGTCCGTCTTCCTGCCTGTCTGTCCGACTATTAAAAATCCTTTCTCTCAGGACCGACTAGACATATCAAGTTGAAATTTAGGTCACATGCTATTGCAGTGGAAAGAAGACGCCATTTATGTCACATATTTTGATACTCTGAAACACGCCCATCCAAAGCTAAATTGTACCTCCCGCTGGCCTACAATCAAGAAAATTGGCAAGAAGCAAGACTTCACAGTATAACTAAAGGAAAAAAAATCCCAAAACTGTTAATTTGTAATTAATTCTCTCACACGGATTTCTTTTGTCATTTGTCCGACTGGCTATCTTTCGGTCCGTCAGTTAACACTCCTTTCTCCCAGGAACGCGCAGACGTATCAAGTTGACATTTATGCCATACACTAAGGTTTGCTATTCCCTTGGCGCTGTAGTAAATGTAAAGTTCTAAGTCAATGCAATTGAAAGATTCGGCCTTTTATGTCACATATTTTTATACTCGTAAACTCACTCATCAAAACCTACTAGAGTACCTCCCGGTGACCTAGAATCATGAAATTTGATAAGCAACAAGCTTTTACAGTAAAAGTAAAGGGAGCAATCCGATAATAGCTAATTAGTAAGTATATCACACGAAAAAACTTTTTTCTCATTTGTTATCAGACTGTCTGCCGTCTGTCAGGACCCCTTTTTCTCAGGAAAGGGTGAGTGTACCAAGTTGAAATTATGTAATACACTAAAATCTGACAAACTGCCTATGGGCTTCTGTCTCGGGTTCTTCGGCCGACGTTCATTTAATGATTTTACTAACGTTTCTCCAGCACGAGTGGCTGGCATTGTCAAAGTTTCACCCTCCATTGCCGGTGGTGAACTGGAGCCGAGCTCGCGGCCCCAGACTATATGTACCTGGCGTGCCTACGTCCGAGGGCTTCTCCTCCATTTCCTGTGCGGTTCTCCTATTGCTACCTGCGACGGTCGTTCGCTGCAGTACGGGAAGCCAGGATCCGTTTACCGTAAGACTTGCCTCTTTCTTGTTGAAGCTGTTTGCGTGTTTTTGTATTTCTACAGCTTCCCTGAACAAGCGCGTGTGATAGTGCTTCTCTACAGCCAGAACTTCCGTGTCGGCGCAATTTACTACGTGGTCGGTCTCACTCAGTGCGTGATCTGCCACGGCCGATTTCTCCCCTGCCCAACCTGCAATGTCGCTTATGTTCTTTGATCGTGGTGTTGATTGATCATCCAGTCATTCCGACATAAACTTTTCCGCATGTGCATGGTATATGGTATATTCCCGTCATTGCAAGTGGGTCGCTTTTCTCCTTTGCCGATCTAAGGCAAATTTATATCACATATTTTATACACGCACACTCAACAAAATCTATAGGGTACTTCCCGTTGACCGAGAAAACTGAAATTTGGCAAAATGCAAAGTTTCACAGCATAAATAAATGAAAAATCCGACATTTTTACACTGGAATTATATCAAAAGAAAAGAAAATATTTTTTAATCCGACAGTCCCTCTCAATTAAGATGAGTTTTTCTCAGAAAAGGGTTGAGGTATCAAGTTAAAATTTGTGTGACATACAAAGGTCTATGACCCCTTGACGATTTTGTAAATGTAAGCTTTTAAGTCAATGTAGTAAAAAGTTACGGCCATTTGTGTCACATATTTTGATATTTGCAAATTCACTCATCAAAACCTTTAGGGTACTTATCGTTGACCTAGAATCATAAAATTTGGCATGAAGCAGAGTTTCACTGTCCAAGTAAAGGAAAAAAATGCGAAAATTATTGATTGATAGTTATCTCACGCGGGAATATTTTTTCTCCTTTTCGAAAGTCTTGGTATTCCCGGGACCGATATCTTGCCGGTACCTATATCGATAGCAACAAAAGTCATCGATATTCTTGATTCCCTGTATGGATGAACTGTCTGTACACATAATTAAGTTCGCGAGTCCTGCTTGCACTTTTCCGGATTTTTTCTTCTGTACCTGGTCGAGGCGGTCAATAGCGTACTGTAACGTAGCCCAGTGATTGTTTTTCGATTTCTAACATACTTGTGAGTATGATGGATGTAAATAAAAAATCTTCGCCATAACTGTCTGTACACATAATTACGTTCGCGAGTCCTGCTTGCACTTTTCCGGATTTTTTCTTCTGTACCTGGTCGAGGCGGTCAATAGCGTACTGTAACGTAGCCCAGTGATTGTTTTTAGATTTCTAACATACTTGTGAGTATGATGGATGTAAATAAAAAATCGTCGCCATAACTTTTCCCGATAATGGGACCATCTTCTCCTTATATGGAGCAGATTTACTTGAAGCAAGCCATTTTTTGGACTCTGAGCACGTTTAAGGGAAGCAGATTACAAATCCACACTCAGAAAGACATTGGCGTGGTTCTCCAACAACATAATAACCTCTAACAACCACAGCAGTCTATGATGGTAATTATTTGTTTTATTCAATGACCCGTTTCATTCATAACGATCATCTACATATTGATCTAAAAAAAAGAATATGCTTGCTTCTGGATAACACGATTATGATAGGTTTACACAGTTACGAGTAGTAGCGTGATTCACATTGTCTGAGGAGGGACATAACAGTATTTTCGTAGTTATCAAATGAGACAAATAAAAGATCCAGCTATGAGATGCATCGTCACATGGTATAAAACCATAATAAAATTATGGTAGACATAGCCCGTAATGCAGCCTCGTCGTTAACGCTCTGTGCTTTCAGCTGCAGTATGAACAGCTGACGCAGCTTGGCCTCTAGGTGTTACTGACCGATGTATGTTTACAGTAGCGTATTCCGAAGTCAGGGATATGATTCATCTAGAGTGTCAAATATCGTACCTCTGAATTTGCAGCAAGCCATTGTAAACAGTGCTTACCGTCAATGACACAGGGATCATGTTGCTCAACACATGCCCCCCCCCCCCCCAGCTGTTTGTAATTCAGCTGCAACGTCGGTCCTACATTAGGGACCATGGGTGTTTACCATACTTTATTATGTTATTATACCCTGTGACGATGTCAGTCACGGCTGTATGCTTTATATGCCTCTTTTGTTAACATCAAGAACACGGGTATGTTTAGTGGTTCCTCCTCAGACAACGTGAATCACACTCCTACTTCTAATTACGTTAACTTGCAAACAGCTCTTGCTCGGAAATATGTACATTATTTTCTGGATGTCTCTGAAGATGACCATTAGACTTAAAAGGTCATTGAATAAAACAAATACTTGGGCTCATAGATGTTTTTTTTTCATATTATCAAATTTTCGATCGCTGTTATTTTCAAACTGACTGTGTCGCCCCTCATCAACATAAAAATCGATACCTCCTTCCTGCACGAACTAAACGAACTATTCCTCCATTTGTGGCGACATCAATTTTCAGGTATCCTCACACCGGTGTCCGAAGATATGCGAACACGTAGATACGCGGAGTGCTTACATTGCTTCCGATGCAAGGCAGGACATGGTAGTGTTTAATATGAAAAAGGTAAATTGTTGAAACAACTGTCCATGTTTTCCAGTTTACACACGAGCAGAAAACATTGTTTGGCCTCTGAATAAGTATGCATGTGCGTTTACGTACTACATATCATAAAAAAGAAACAAAAACCTACATTATAAGATGAATTTTTGGATTGGTATTTTAACACAAAATTCTTAGGTAGCATAAGTTGGTGAAATAATAATTATGTTTAACACTTCGGAATGTTGGTTACAAATGACTATCTGGAACATTGCTTTCACTTTAAACACCAGAACACAGTTGTAGATTGTTGAATAAAGTAACAGCAGTATTCCACATTGCAGCTACAGACAACTGCTTCCCATACCGACATTTATGCAAAAGCTGGTAGTTTGTAAAATACATGTCAGTCTCACGAAATCATAGCAGATTATGGAGGAATATGAGCATCCAGCTGTAGCAATCCTTAGTTACGTGCTGATTAAAATCTAAATCTCAATATACTTCAGTTTTTGTTTCTATTTGTTTATGCCTGCATATTACTATACATTGGCACTGATCTTCATGCCAGACGAAATAATAATCGCAAACACAAAAATATAGTTTCTTTACTTTCTTTTAATTTACCGAAAACGGTGTTCACGGTAGATATAATTGCTTTGCAGGATTTCATGGCGACTATACTGCTGGCGTCTGCTGATATTACAACACTAAACATCACTCAAATAAACTTCCTGTCGCCAGAAAATTCACTTACTCATAACCTTTCCAATTTACTCTGGAATTATCATGTTTTCTTTCTCAATTCTGTCCTTGACATCATTAATAATTTTCGAAAGCTACAAGTGATATCAAATTCAGTGGGCAAATTAGCATGGAGTGTGTCGTTCTTTTTTCAGTCACTCGTGTGTCTGCTGTACTGTTACGTTTTTGACAGTAAATGGTGATGAAGTAGCAACTAATGCATAATCGTTGTTCGACGCCTTTGCTTCTTGAAATCGCGTCTCCAAATGAAAATACTGACATAACTACTCATGGTGTGATGGTGGTATCAGTATATTCAACGGCCGACGACATAGTACCAAAACATATCCTAAATTAAAATCCCCTTATTGCGATTTCTGTCTATATGTTCGAGCAAATCTTAGGAACTACTGTAGGGATTTTGATATCGTGTTTACTAATAAATAGAGTGAGCCCTGACGAAGGTTTGTTCGTATGACTACATGTTATAAGTAAGTCGTTGATTTCAACATGTGCGCCTTTACTGGTACACACAATATCCAGTCTGTATTCAAGCTCTATTCACACACGGCGCAACATATTCCCTTCAACTGTGGCCATGGCAGCAACGATTAGGTTCTTAAAATCATTAATATGGTTGACAGTCGTTTGGTAGGCTCTGTCCTTGACACATCCCCACAGAAAGAAGTTCATCGGTTCATTGTCACGCGATCTAGAAGTCCAGGGAATTGATCCATCCTGCCATCTGGAAACACCTGGTCTAGAACATCTCGCACAATCTGAAACCATTGTGGTGATGTACCATGTTGTTGGCGAACGTCTGTGTCTTGACGGTAACGCAAACAGCTCCAGCATGTCAAAGTAACTATTAGGCTTCTTTTTTTCTGAGAAGAGAATGGTAGAATAATGCGATCAACCATCGACCACAACACATTCAATTTCGGGTGTCACGTACCTTTTCCGTCACAGTATGAGGACTGGTTGTGTCCCTATGCGTACATTGTGTTTGTTTACCTTATCAAACACGTGGAATGTTGCTTCGTCAGAAAATGCGAAGTTGTATACAAAATTTCCTTCCGCCTCTAAACATTGAAGAACGTCCACAGCGAATAGCATACATTGTGGCTTGTCGTCTGGTTCCACTGCGTGCAACAGTTGGGATACATCGCTTAACGTTTCCGAAGGACCCGGTGCACGGCCGTCCTAGGGATACGCAGCTCTTGCGACGCTCTCCGAACAGGCGTCTTGCGGTGAGCGTTGAAAAGTCAGCCGTATCCATTCTGTGTTGGCTTCACTTGTTCCAGTTCGTCCATTACGATGCTTCTGTACTACCGGTGTACCGACGTCTGCGAGGGTGGTAGCTTCCTATACTTTGGATGTTTCATTCAACTTGCGTGTCCGATTTAGTCTGAATAAACCATTCCACACAGTGAATCTTTTTTTGAACTGTGTCATAATGCTTCACTCACTACAAACGTTTCTGAGTTTATCTGTCACATAAGCCAAACATGGCGTGAATCTGAAGTTGTGGCATACCTTTTGAGACACCCTGTCTCTTTTTCCTTCTTCCATATTTGTCCTATAGCGATAAACTTAAGGACTCCGAGCCAGCTGTAACGCAGTTAGTTAATTTTTCCTATCACAGTATATTTGTACATATTTGCATATACCCAAAACTTGGTGCTAGCAAATCGATTTTTTAGACCGAATATGTCTCTAGAGTAGTTTAGTAGCAACAAATGACAATAGGTAACATGTCAAGATTCTAGTGGGATGGTCGAATAAACGTGTTCAATACTTGCGTATCAACATTTATCGTTGCCCTAAGGAAATCAAAAGTATATAGCTATTTCCATTAGGACCGTAGTGTTGCCGCTTTGCCAACCAACGGATATACAGGGTGGTTCATTGATAGTGACCTGGCCAAATATCTCACGAAATAAGCATCAAACGAAAAAACTACAAAGAACGAAACTCGTCTAACTTGAAGGGGAAAACCAGGTGGTGCTATGGTTGGCCCGCTAGATGGCGTTGACATAGGTCAAACGGATATCAACTGCCTTTTTTTAAAAATAGGAATCCCCATTTTTATTATATATTCGTGTAGTACATAAAGAAATATGAATGTTTTAGTTGGACCACTTTTTTCTTTTTGTGATAGATGGCGCTGTAATAGTCACAAACGTTTAAGTACGAAGTATCACGTAACATTCCGCGAGTGCGGACAGTATTTGCTTCGTGATACATTACCCGTGTTAACATGGACCGTTTACCAACTGCGGAAAAGGTCGATATCGTGTTGATGATGGCCATTGTGATCAATATGCCCAACGGGCGTGTGCTTTGTATGCTGCTCGGTATCCTAAACGACATCATCCAAGTGTCCATACCGTTCACCGGAGAGTTACGTTATTTAAGGAAACAGGAAGTGTTCAGCCACATGTGAAACGTCAGCCACGATCTGCAACAAATGCTGATGCAAAATAGGTGTTTTAGCTGCTGTCGCGGATAATCCACAATCAGTAGCAGAAAAATTGCGCGAGATTCGGGAATCTCAAAAACGTCTGCGTTGAGAATGCTACATCAACATCGATTGCACCCGTACCTTATTTCTGTGCACCAGGAATTGCATGGCGACGACTTTGAACGTCGTGTACAGTTCTGCTACTGGGCACAAGAGAAATTACTGGACGATGACAGATTTTTTGCGCGAGTTCTATTTAGCGACGAAGTGTCATTCACCAACAGCGGTAACGTAAACCGGCATAAACCGGCATGATATGCACTACTGGACAACGGAAAATCCACGGTGGCTGCGACAAGTGGAACATAAGCGACTTTGGCTGGTTAATGTATGGTGCGGTATTATGGGAGGAAGCACAATTGGCCCCCATTTTATCGATGGCAATCTAAATGATGCAATGTATGCTGATTTCCTACATAATGTTCTATCGATGTTACTACAAGATGTTTTACTGCATGACAGAGTGGCGATGTACTTCCAACATGATGGATGTCCGGCATGTAGCTCGCGTGCGGTTGAAACGGTATTGAATAGCACATTTCATGACAGATGGATTGGTCGTCGAAGCACCATACCATGGCCCGCATGTTCACCGGATCTGACGTCCCCGGATTTCTTTCTGTGAGGAAAGCTGAAGGATATTTGCTATCGTGATCCACCGGCAACGCCTGACAACATGCGTCAGCGCATTGTCAATGCATGTGCGAACATTACGGAAGGCGAACTAATCGCTGTTGAGAGGAATGTCGTTACACGTATTGCCAAATGCATTGAGGTTGACGGACATCATTTTGAGCATTTATTGCATTAATGTGGTATTTACATGTAATCACGTTGTAACAGCATGCGTTCTCAGAAATGATAAGTTCACAAAGGTACATGTATCACATTGGAACAACCGAAATAAAATGTTCAAACGTACCTACGTTCTGTATTTTAATTTAAAAAATCTACCTGTTCGTCTAAAATTGTGAGCCATGTGTTTGTGACTATTACAGCGCCATCTATCACAAAGCGAAAACAGTAGCCCAACTAAAACATTCATATTTCTTCACGTGCTACACGAATATCTAATAAAAAACGGGGGTTCCTATTAAAAAAAAACGCAGTTGATATCCATTTGACCTATGGCAGCGCCATCTAGCGGTCCAACCATAGCGCCATCTGGTTTGCCCCTTCAAGTTAGACAAGTTTCGTTCTTTGTAGTTTTTTCGTTTGACGCTTATTTCGTGAGATATTTGGCCCGGTCACGATCAATGGACCATCCTGTAGTTTGCACTCTACTTATCATTCAATAGCTGTACATAGTGTTACATGTCGCAGCTACAGATCTTTCGTCAACTACACGGGTAAGAATTGGTCGCTGGTCTAAACCCGGAGGAACAATTTTTTCCATTTTCTCACAGTGCATTCATTATGTGGTGAATATAGTTATTAAATAAGGCTTTCCATAGTCCATTTGTACAGTGTAGTTTCAGTAACGAAAGTGCACCGTTGTCGTTATTTTGATAAGGAAAGTTCACGATTAACGGCTGCTCTTCTTGTCTTTCAAATCTAGTTTTACTCTGCGACGACGGTGCATTGGTATGTCCATGACTATCAGCATTGAGTACGGTAAGACACTAAGGAATTACAGACATTGGCTGTGAGCGGGCATTGATTGAAATCAAGGGGAAAGTTGAAAATTTATGCCGGACCGGGATTCGAACCAGTGTCTACTGCGTAGTAGGTAGATTCTCTGACCAGCTATCCTGGGATAATGATCATTGCCCTACCTTCAGACCCAAACACTCAACTTATGCACACACTAATAATGTAGTGCCCTTTGCCCATTATGCTCCAAGCATTTCGCCGATTCTCGTAAGAGTTGGACACTGGTGTGCGTCTGCACTGAAGGGATCATTGGCCTGCTCGTCTGAATTATTTCCCTGTTCTTTCGGTCGCGAAAACGATTCAAATCGACATCGGCGGAAGACGAAACTCGCGCCTTTTTATCATAATCGATTTCAAACCCGACAAGGACCACAGCTGTCTTTGTATGCAGGTTCATCTCAATCAGTTTTTAGGCAAACATTGCGAAGGGAACTGCATGAGATGGACACTAGGTGTCGGGTACCTTGCAAAAGACCATTCTTCATAGTGGCACTTAAATTTGCAACACAAAACCTGGACACTAGCTGATTGGAGGCGGATTGTGTGATTAGACAAGATGGAAATTTTTGCATTCTTCAGTTGATACAGACATTCTAACGTACCATCTGTCGAATGAGGAGTTTAACCCACAGAGATTGGAGGTATAGTCCAGGTATTGTTTTGGTGGTTTTTCGTACCATGACTTGAGTCCACTCATTCAGATGAACATGACACTTATTTCAACGTTATGGGCGATCTAGTGATGCCTTTCTTCTACATCTTCATTATAAGCATGCTGTGCACATTCTTATTATTCAAGAAGACAACATCCGTATTCAGAGAATTGCACTCATGCATTCCTAATCTGACGAGCACACAGGCATTATACAGAACTTCCTCTGGTCGGCTAAATAATTCCATTCACCATCTTTGTGGCTGCTGTAATCAGCGGGTGAATTGTAGCAATCAACGCCCCTACGATTTCATGGCTGTATGGGACTTGATTACCAATGATTGGCTTCAGATCGTTACGATACACATGAAGAAATTTCTGGGCCCTCTTTCTCGCCAGTTTGAGGCCATTATCAAGACTAGAGACAATGGTACACGGTATTAGCGTCATGTGTCTTGGAGCTGACTGAGTTTTGTCCGATATGTATACTCATAACGTCGCGAAGTGATTACAAAGGTTGTCGAGAATGCGTGCATCTGAACAGATTGCCGCATTCATAGAAAACAGACATTTATATATGAAATGACTTCTACTGCTTCAGTAACTGTCACTGAAGTAGCAGAAATTACGAGTGGCATTCAAGAAGTAATGCAACACATTTTTTTCTGAAAGCAGACTTGTTTTATGCAGGATTCCAAAACATCAAAAAATGGCTCTGAGCATTATGGGACTTAACTGCTGAGGTCATCAGTCCCCTAGAACTTAGAACTACTTAAACCTAACTAACCTAAGGACAGCACACACATCCATGCACGAGGCAGGATTCGAGCCTGCGACCCTAGTAGTCGCGCTGTTCCAGACTGTAGCGCCTAGAACCACTCGGCCACCCCGGCCGCCTCCAAAACATCAAATTATTCCCCATTATTTTGGCTACAAAATCCTATCTTTCAACGTAATCTCCGTTTAATGCGACCGCCATACTCCACCTTACTGTGAGGGCCAATATGACCTCCCAATACCACTCTACTGGTCACAATCGGAGCCGACGTCTTGCTGTATCAATAACCTAGCTAACATCCACGTACTACTTTCCGGCCGGCCGTTGTGGTCGAGCGGTTATAGGCGCTTCAGTCCGGAACTGCGCTGCTGCTATTGTAGCGGGTTCGAATCTTGCCTCGGGCATGGATGTGTGTGATGTCCTTAGGTTAGTTAGGTTTAAGTAGTTCTAAGTCTAGGGGACTGATGGCCTCAGATATTAAGTCCCATAGTGCTCAGAGCCATTTGAACCATTTTTTGAACCGCTTTCCGCAGAGTACATCCTTCATTGTGCCAAACAGACTGAAGTCGGAAGATGTGAGGTTAGGGCTGGATGAGGATGAAGTTTTATGAGACCCTATCGGGTGTGTAGATTTGTGAGGCCTTGCGTTGTCATGGAGAAGGAGAAGTTCGTTTGCATTTTTGGACGCTGAAGTCGACTGGATAGGTACCTGAGTGTAGCACAATACACTTGATAGTTGATTATTGAACCAGGAGGGAGGATATGAAACAGAATAATTCTTTCAAAATCCCAGAAGAGCGTCATCATAACTTATCGGCTGAAGGTGCGACTTTGAACTTTTTCTCCGGAGGAAAGGTAGTTTGGCGCTACTCCGTGGATTGCCGTTTTGCTTCCGATTCGCAGTGATGAACCCGTACTTCACCCCCTGTGACGATGTTTACAAAAAAAATTTACGATCAGCCTCGTAACGCGCAAGCATTTCCGCATTGAAGGCGCTCCGTTGCTCTATATGATCTTCTCTTAGGCGCCGAAGGCCCCAGAGGGCACACACCTTCGAGCACCCCATTTGGGGAACGAGTATGTCAGCACTACCAACAGAGGCGCCCAGCTGCGCTGCGAGGTGTTGGATTGTGATCACCTCGAATGAGAGTGTTCGCAGTTCCCAACATTGCAGGTGCCACAACGCGAGTTCCCTGTGAAGTTCCTCAAATCGCTGGCTCTGTTGCAGTTATCCTGCTAGAAGATGCCATCGCCGGCGGGGAAGACATCAAGCATGAAAGCATGCAGGTGGTCCACAATAATGTTCCTGTAGTCGATAGCTGTCTTGGTGCCTTCGATTACTACCACAGGTTTCATGGAAGTCCAAATGAATGCCCCCTAGTAAGGTGCGTATTTTGAGATCCGTTCGCTGGATGTGATTCCTTCCCACAGGTGACACATTTCCATTGATTCACTGTCCAGTCTCGAAGATTCCATGATTACCTCAATAGTAATTGACATCGACGTAGGATCAACACCGAACCGTAAGATCCGCTTTATAGCGCGGCAAGTATCCGACCTGCACGTTTCGTTATGAGGTGTGGACGCCCATCTTGCCTGCTACTTGCAGTATCACCGTCCTTTTACCATTTTCCATAGATGCTCACTACAGCTCATCAGCTTTTCAAAATGCTCGTTCGCAGTCGCCCGGCTATAACAATCCTCACTTCGTCAAAGTTGCTCATATTTCTCCGTTTGTATGAGCACTAGGATGATTCGTCACTTGCCTCTGCTCCACTTATAGGCTTATTTTCCTTAACGCCCAGGCTTTTGGTGGGCAGTGGTCATAATGTTCCTGGTAAGCCAATCCGCCACAGTTGCCAAATGCTAATATTGACCGTAGTCTTACACGACAGAAGTCGCTAAACACCACCATGGTTTCTGGGCCTTAGCCCCACCATCAGGTGCATCTGAAATCTAACAGTAGTAGGACGTCATGTCCATGCCCAAACAACTAGTAAGCATACGACTACCGTAGTTGGTCTGTCATAATAGCATCGCAAATTGTGGCTGGAAGGAATCCCGACTATGAAGAGCGCCCTGAGAAACAGCCTCTTGTCCGAAAATTGCCAGCGGGACTGCATGCAGTGAAAGCATATACAGAAGGCTGTGACCCGTGTGGTTACGCCAAGAGGACCGTGGTAGTGTTCAGTGACTTCTGTCGTGTAAGATTTCGCTCAGTAAAAACATTTTACAATTGTGGCGGATTTGTCTACCATGAAAATATTGAAAAAAGTTGCGGTTGTCCAACAAATAAAAATTTATTTAGTGATCATAATGTTTTGCCCTTCAAAGAATATATACCTTTTTTGTCAGTTTTTTGTGTTTGTGTATTGGTTTGTGCGGGGTGCTCGTGTCCGCGCGCTCTCGTGTATGTGAGTGAGTGTGTGTGTGCGCGTGGGATAAAGAAATGAATTAATTTTCTTATGCTATGTGTTATTATCTTTTGCAGGAACAGCGCCAAGCCAAGGCGGTAGAACCTACATGGAGTTTGGAGACGTACTGTTAGAAATCTCATCCGTAAACTTCATGGAAAATTAATTTACGTAGCTTTTAAGAAAACTATGTAACGCTGTCATTAGTCTTTGTCGATGTTTTAATAAATACTAACAGAAACACATATTATGTCCATTGACTTTTTTAAATTTTGTTTGTAAAGTGACAATAATAGTGAAAGATTACTGTCAAACCTCCTTGCCTAGGGACGCCAAATGAAAGTTGATGTCGTCAAGCCCTGAATGAAAATTGCGCAACGGATAACTGGGGAAGGGAGCTTGAGAGCGCTACCTAGAGAGCGTGTCCTTTCTGTACGATACTAGGCAAGGGGCTGGAGGGCTCACACGCTGATGTGTGGGTCCCTGCTTCTGTATCATTTATTTTAAATGAATTCCTTTAATTTGACTTCTTTGTGATTTTTAAGGTATGTTAAAGATTGATGACAACTGATTACCTATTTATTTTAAACGTTATCTCTCGACTTTGCAGCGATTGCAGCAATTGTTCCAGCTTACAGATATTACAATTTTACAACTTATAGCTCGGGTATATTATATACTAATCTGCACGCACATTTCTACGGGCAAGACGGAATTGCGTTGGCCAAATGTATACCACCAAAGTCTCCCAATATTTTACATAGGACATCCACTATGTCAGGAGGATAACGGGCAAACTGGGGACCAGATACATTAACACACGGGGTCAAATTTCCGAAATTAAACGAGGACATTCATTTCCTTACACAATCCAAAGCTGGAAATAAAAGGATTAGTACAAATATTCAAATACCTCTCTTCCATGCGTGAACATTGAGACAGACGCACTGAGGGCACGCCTGCTCACTTACCCGTCTTCTGTAACACTCCCCGAATATGGCGGGCACCCAGAGGTCTTCCTGAGCCCCGGTGGAGGGGATGGTCGAACCACTTTGCCGTGACCAACCTCTCCACCCCAAATCTTGTGACACTGGAACGTCTTTGACTTTTACCTGCCTGTGCTGTCTCTCTGATCCCCTACCCAGGAGTGAGGTTGGCACTACTATACTACAGAACTACTTCCCAACTAAGATTTGGCCACGCTTTACGGAAAGGTGTGAGGAGGATTAGGAAAGTTCATAAGCAGATTCACATTCACGTATAAGAAATGCATAATACACGACACATATAAATACGTATTATGAAGCCTGGCACATACTTTCCACCCGTCCACATGGGTTCAGTTGCACCCGCGGCCGGCCGCGTCATGTAATAAAATTGGCAGCGGAGCCGCCTCTGTTTGTATTTCCCGGTACGAGCTAACAGCGAAACCTGCTGCTTATGGAGCGGAAACTACTGTCCCGTTTCAATAGTATATATTATTATACATGTTTTTGTAGATGGAGTGATCTACAAAAACATGTATAATAATATATACTATATACTTCAAAGATTTTCTTCCAGAGTCAACGTAAGGTTTGACAAGATTTCACAGAGATCGACATCTCATTTGTGGTGCGTAAGGACTTTGTATGCTTCTTGTTTGATTTTATTTCAATTTACGTCTGTGCTCAGTTAACCCGGAATAACTCTCATGAATAAATATGCACCAGTATACTATCTACTAAAACTGTTGGTATTCTGCTCACAGCATTAAGGTCACGGAATATTATCGTCGCTACTGCTACTAAAAAATTCCATGTATTTACATTGCGGAACGTGAGTTCACTGGTTACTATTTTAATAGTGACTACATCTCCTGTGAAACATACGCGCAAATCTCCTTTCAACTATTTTGGAACGCATCTGTAGAAGAAAGTGTTCGATATTGCAGTGAACTGTTTCCGTATATGACATGTGTTTTTCAGGCAAGAAAATAAACTAATACATTTATTACTTATATACCTGAACTTGTGTCAGCTCCCTTCATTACCACATTGTTAGGAACGTACATGGGGTAAAAATGGAAAGATCTTGTCTCCATGTCCTTCATTCTGTCATTTTGATGTCAAAGACATTACGTGGCTTAAATTATATCATTACTACTGGTGTGCTTTCGGATGTTCAGGCAAGTTATTGATTCAATTTTTCAGCATGATGTTTTGACGACCGAGCCAGTCGTGTTGCTCAGGCCATGCGAGCCATGTTACTAAATATACCAATTGCCTTAAAGCCAAAGAGACTGGTCGTTATATTAGTGAAGGAAAGAGAGCAGGAAGACGATTCAGTGAACTTCTGTCCACAACTGTGTGACTTTTAAACATATGGAATCCCCCACATCATCAACGAAGAATTCATCCCAACGGAATCCGGTTTTAGACCTGGGACGTGATTCTGATGGGAAAAAATATTGACTTTATTTCAGCACATTGAGTGTACTTTGGGGAAGGAATATAAATGGCATTATTTTTGATGAGCTATTTGAGATACGATAAATCATGACCCGTCGTGAAAACGTGGTCACTTGACAAAGGATTTCTACCTGACACCTCTAATTTGAATCTTTGTATAGAACTGAATATTGTACGCCAGCCTTCCCGGAGAAAAGAGCATCACGCTTATAGATGAATGGGGTCTACAGCCCAATGTTCTTTTGGCATTATTACATTGTTCCCAAGAAAATGTCAAAGTTGTCAGTGGAATGGCTGAGTAGTATGTTTATGCAGGCGATACAACCATCGCAACGCTGGGTAGATACTTCGAAGTAGTGAAACAGAATCTGCCTACGGCTCTAGCATTGGCAATGGTTAACTACGATGGGAACTTCCTATGAAAGACACCTTCTGTGTATTCCACCTCCGAAATCTTCGAGAAAATAGACACGTGGGATGTCATGGGGTGGTACTCCGTTGGCAAGCAGGACGCATTACTTTGACGCAATCGAAACACGACGTCAACGTGTACAGCAACGCATCACTGCACGCAATCTTTTATATCGGTTCCAGCGTCCAGTAATTATGGTGGTGTGCTTATTCTGACTTCTGTGGCCAGTGACGTGCAGTGAGTGGGGTACCATGTGAGAGGGGTAATATGTGTACCCCGTTACGAAGTAGTGGTCTTGAATGGTATGGCTGATCATCGGTTGTAGTCGTGCAGCACTGAATTGGTGATTGTTTTGTTGAGGCTATCCTCATTTCATACAGGTGGCTGGCGGAGGTGGTGAAGACTGCAAACCTCACGCGTGGGGAGCGACCAAAGTTCGCAGTTTGCGGAATTGTTACCAGAGTTAGTCGGTGTTCTTTGGTTTGGAGCCGAGTGGAGAGTCTCAACCAAAGGCTTCGTCGACTGTGTGAGGGGGTCTTGGCTGCAGATTTATAGACCTGCGTTATCTGTTGGACATTTGTAGCATTACCCTTAATAGGCCACGGGTGCACTACACAAAGGGTAGCGGTGTACTTGTGGAGTGCACATTAGGGTTTTTAGACTAGGCGGTCGTCTGAGGTACTTTGACGAACACTCGCCAGTAGATAGGCAGCGGGGTTACAGCCCTCCAGGAAAGTTTCGCGCTCAGATTGTTCTTGGCACCGAGAGCTAGCTGAAATCCGAAGCGGAAAGCTCTGAGATATTTAGCTAGTCGTGGAATGTGTATCTTAAAGACAGATTAGATGCCACAGGAGAGGGGTATTCATTGCAGTTGACAAATATATTGTCTTTATTGAGGTCGAAGTTGAGTGTGACAGTAATGTTACGTGGTTACATATAACAACATCCGATTTCGCTGTGACAGCCGAGAGTCATTCAAAGACAGTCTGCGGTCAGCAGCGCGTAAATACCCAGATCATACATTACTAGTTGGAGGCGACATTGACCTATCGATTACAGATTTGCAGGGGGTACAGAGAGATCTTCGTGCGAAGTACTGTTGAACATCTTTTCTGAAAACTGCCTGAGCAGATAGTTCGGCAGCATACACGCAATGGAAATACTCGTATCTTAGACCTTATAGCTACAACTAGGCCGGACCTTATCGATGGCGGCAGTATAGAGACGGGATTAGTGATTTCACATCATTTAGTTCCAGTAAGATGGGCGTAGAGAAATAATGGGCAAAGTTTAAGTAGACTGTAAATCATGGTTTGGAGAATTATGTCGCTAGTAAATGGATAAATGATGGAAAGACCCACCATGGTTTAGTAACGAAATTCGCAAAATGCTGAGGAAGCAAAGACTGTTGTACGCTCGGTTCAAAAGAGAACGCGCAAACGACGACAAGCATGGATTAGCATAGATTCGCGCGTCTGTGAAAAGATCTATGCGCGAAGTATACAACTACCACCGTCATATCTTAGCAAAAGATCTGGATGAGCACCGGAAAAAATTCTGGTCCTATCTAAAATCGCTGAGTGGGTCTAAAGCTTCCATCCAGTCACTTGTTGATCAGTCCGGTGTGACACTGAAGATAGCAAAACGAAAGCTGAAGTTTTAAATTTCACGTTCACGAAATATTTCACGCGGTTCTATTGTACAAACATACTATCAATTGAACATCGTACAGACTCCGATATGGTCGACGTAGTAATAAGTATACCTGGTGTAGAGAAACAACTGATATGGTTGAAAGCAAATAAGTAACCAGGTCCATATAGAATCCCTATTCGGATTTACAAAGAATACTCTACGGCATTGACCCCTTACCTAGGTTGCATTTATCGCGAATCACTCGTGCAGCGCAAAGTACCAAGCGACTGAGAAAAAGCGCGGGTGACTCCTGTATATAAGAAAGGCAATAGAATTGACCCGCAAAATTACTAGCTAGTAACCCTAACTTCGGTTTGCTGCATAATCCTTGAACAAATTGTCAGTTCAAATATAATAAATTTTCTTGAGACCGAGATGCTTATGTCGATGGATCAGCATGGTTTTAGGAAGCACTGTTTTTGCGAAACTCAGCTTGCCCTTTTCACGCATGATATACTGCGAACTGTCGATAATGGGCAACAGGCACATTCCATATTTCTAGAAAGCATTTGACATGGTGCCGCATTGCAGACTGTTAAGGAAGGTACGAGAGCATAGAATAGGTTCACGGATACATGAGTGGCTCGAATATTTTTAAGTTATAGATCCCACTATGTTTTCTTCGACGGCGAGTGTTCATCAGATACAAGCGTATTGTCAGGAGTGCCCCAGGGAAGCGTAATTGGACCGCTGTTGTTATTCATAAACAGCCGGCCGGTGTGGCCGAGCGGTTCTAGGCACTTCAGTCTGGAACCGCGTGACTGCTACGGTCGCAGGTTCGAATCCTGCTTCGGGCATGGATGTGGGTGATGTCCTTAGGTTTAAGTAGTTCTAAGTTCTAGGGGACTGATGACCTCAGATGTTAAGTCCCGTAGTGCTCAGAGCCAGTCATTATTCATACACATAAATGATTTGGCGGTCAGGGTGGGCGGCAATCTCCGGTTATTTACTGATGACGCTGTGGCGAATGGTATGGTATCGAATTTGAACGGCGGAAGGAGGATACAAGACAACTAAGACAAAATTTCTGGTTGGTGTGATGAATGGCAGCTAGCTATAAACATAGAAAAATGTAAGTTAATGCAGATGTGTAGGAAACACAAACTCGTAGTGTACTGCTTGACAGTCATGTCATTTGAGTATCTGGGCGTAAAGTTACAAAGCGATATGAAATAGAAAGAGCATGTGAGGACTTATGGTATGGAAGGCGAATGGTCGACTCCTGTTTATTGGGAGAATTTTGGGAAAGTGTGATTCATCTGTAAACGAGGTCACCTACAGAGCATTGATGCGACCTACTCTTGAGTACTGCTTAAGTGTTTGGAATCCGTACCGGGTCCGATTAATGGAAGACATCGAAGCAATTAGAAGCTAAGCTGCTAGATTTATTACCGGTAGGATGAACAACACTCAAGTATTACAGAGATGTTTCGCGAATTCAAATGGGAACACCTGGAGGGAAGGCGACGTTCTTCTCGAGAAACGCTATTGAGAAAATTTAGAAAACCGGAATTTGAAGCTGACTGCCTCCAACATATATGGCACTTAAGGAGTACAAAGATAAGATACGAGAACTAAGAGATCACACCGAGGCTTATAGATAGTCGCTTTTCCCTCGCTCTATTTGCGAGTGGAACAGGAAAGGAAATGACTAGTAGTGGTACAGGGTACCTTCCGCCACGCACCCTACAGTGGCTTGAGGAGCATGAATGTACATATAGATTAGTATGAAGCAGCTCTACAGGCTAGTATATTCTCTGCATGACTATTGTGACCCGCATCCATTTGAAGTTGCTTGCTGTGGTCAAGCCTGGGTCGTAGTCCGCAATTTTTAACCATGGCACTTATTTTCATCAAAAAACTGACGGTTTCTTCATGCCTGTGATATGTCATACTGATACGAGGACTATTCGGAAAGTAAGGTCCGATGGGGTGCGAAATGGAAACCATAGTGAAAATCCGTCAAAGCTTTTTACAGATGTGTTGGGCAGTGTCTCTAGTATGCCTGTCCATCGCATCACGTCGCTCTTTTTAGTTCTGAGCCACTGTGAGTACGTAAAGATGTTTAGAACAATAGTGTCTCCCGCCAAGTATGACGGTCTGGTGTGAGATTTCGCCAGATGTCATGCAGCCCACATAACATAACTGTCATATGTTTCCTTCAGCATGACATACCTCAGCCACACTCTGCACGGGCATTGAGGATGCTCATGCAGCGTTTTCGATGGGAAGTATTTGATCACCCAAAATAGAGCCTGTAATAGACTCTCTCTGAGTTTCATCTCTGCTCATACGAACCGCTAGTTATGAAGACAACGTTCAGGCACAGACAACGAGCTATAGACCAGCCTAGAGAATTGGCAGGAAGCACAAGCGGCTTCCTTCTACGACGAAAGTACTGAAAAGTTGGTACAACGCTACCATAAAAGTCTAAATCGGAGAGGCGACTATGTAGAGAAGTAGCTGGAAGGTGTAGCTAACTGTTGCAAATAGAACATTTTTGATTTTCACGATGGTTTCAATTTTGCGACCAATGGGACCTTACTTTCCGAATAGGCTTCGTAGATCCCGTCTTTCAGTTGTTCCATAAATATGTTTCCTCCCCAACTTGATTCACCACCTCTTCATTAGTTATCTGATCAACGCATTTACAGCATTATTCTGCAGTGACACATTTCAAAAGCTGTTAGTGTCCTCTTTCATGAACTGTTTACTGTTCACGTTTCACTCCTTTACAAGGATACACTGCAGATAAATACTTTGAGAAGTTTTGCTAACTTTTTAATTGATATTCGTTGTTAACAAATTTCTCTTTTTCGCAAACGCTTTCCTCCTGCGCTGCATTTTATATCTTCTCTACATTTCACAATAATCACCTACTATCTTTCGCGTGTCATTTCCTAATCTAATTCTCGCAACATTACCCGATTTAATTCTACTGGACTCTTTTACCACAGTTTTACTTTTGTAGATATTTATCTTATAACCTGTTTTCAAGACACTGTCCATTCCGTTCAACTCATCTTCTACAAAGCTTTTTGCTGCGTGAGACAGAGATACAATTTGATCCGAACACCTCACAGTTTTAAATTATTCTCCGTGAACCTTTAACTGCCTTTCCAAATTTCTCCTCGTCTCCTACACTGTTTGCACAAAGGATTGGTTGAATAACATCTGGGGCTGTCAACAACCCTGCCTCAGTAAACTGCCGGCTACTGCTTTCCTTTCATCTCGTTCGACTCTTATAACTGCAGTCTGGTTTCTGTACAAGTTGTAGATAATCTGTCTCTCATTGCATTACGCCCCTGATACCTTCAGAATTTCAAATTATGTGTGCCGGGTCAAAAAAAGTCTAAACTGAAACTAAAAACACAGGCGATATTTGGGAGCACCACAAAAAATTGGGAAATTGCTAATTCAAGCACTGCTTTTATTTTGATTGTTGGAATAAGAATGTACTGGAGAGTTCGGGAAATTCGGAATACAGAGGCTACGAGAAGTACTGAAAGAAAGCATCTTCTCCTTCACGTATAGTGAAGAAGTACTGGCCTGAAATAATGCAGAACACTCGAGATCTCGGCAGAAGAAGAGCGGTGATAATAGGGCTGCTTAAGGTCCGTGTTCATAATCACACAATACCAACCGCTGCCAGAAGGCAGATAACTGGAGATACGCCAATTACCAGTCACTTATTAAATCGTTCGCATTGAGAAGAGAGGAGCCCCTTCTGTGAGAGCTGCACTCGCCACAGCGTCCTGATTTACAGCAAAAGGAACAACAAGGAATAAACTTTTACAGATAACGAGCACAGTGAGGTAAAAGACGGCTCTATTGGCTGACAAAATATTACGGTGTGCTAGTTCTTCTAAAACTGTAGAATCGCTTTGCTGTCTGAGCGACCACAAGGGGTAGTAAAGAGTTTTTTCCATGGTGTTCAATGGCTCGCCTCCCAGCAGTGTATGATAGTGATGTCTTAAGTGTATCTGTTGAGTGCAGGTGAGAGTAATGGATACATGTGTAAAGTGG
The DNA here is from genome assembly GCF_021461385.2 of Schistocerca piceifrons. Lineage (NCBI taxonomy): Eukaryota > Metazoa > Arthropoda > Insecta > Orthoptera > Acrididae > Schistocerca > Schistocerca piceifrons. The sequence goes on along the minus strand of NC_060140.1, from coordinate 365,387,992 downwards.
CATGATGCTTTTGCTGTATGATGATGAGGGAAGAGAGAGGTTGGAACCCCGTGTCAGAATACAGCCTACTCCTTTGGATTCGAAAACTACCAAGGTGAACCGTACGGAAAGCGAAACCACACAACAATTATGTTCGCCTACCATGCCTGCTGACTCCAGAGGTCAGACACTGGACAAAACTCACATAGCAATCCGACTCACGCTATGAAACAGCCGGCACCCGCCTTGTTCGAGACCTACCGTGTTCCCTCAATTCAAGAACATTCCCAACAGTTCAGTATCCGCTTGGTACAGTTGTTGTACGTCGAGGCACCTTCCTGAAAATAAGCTGAGGAATGAGTAAGCAAAGCCTACAAGCAAATACAGAACCAAATACAATATATTTATTAGACGCAGTGGCCTCTATCACTCTTGCTTGTCATAGATTACATTTTCGGTGTAGTCTGATCATGGCACGGTACCGTGAAGAGTTATCATAGAGGACCATGTCGTCAGAACATGCGTCGAGTGCTGGTTCTACGCAACGTTACTGAACCCATAGAACATATAGCAGGTGGACACAAAATATGGTAACACCAAAAACACAACACATTTTCGTCCCTAATACAGTGTAGGAGAACTGTTGACGTTCAATAGAGCTTCCAGGCGTCTCTTAATTGACAAATACAGGTCCTGTATGATTTTCAAGGGAGTGTTCCTGCAAAATAGTGATCACAGAGGTGGATAGCGATCATCCACCCTTCTCTTCGAAGTAGACCACAGAAGAAAAATAATACTGAGATATGGTGACTCTGGTGGCAGGGAAAGAAGTGACAATTCATCCTCGTGCTCGCAAAACCAGTCCTGGACGAAGCGAGTCATGTAAACAGGGGCTCTGACGTCTTGGAACACAGCAATCACCACTGGCGAACAAACACTGTACCACGTGACAGACATGGTCATCCAAAATGGTCATTTAATCCTTGGCAATAATGCATCCCTGAAGAGCAACCGTGCGGCCCATAGAATATCACGATATGGCTGCCCTAATCACCACCGAATCCCCACCATGCACCTTGGGATGTAAACTCGGCCAGAAGTTGGAAACAGTGTACAGCAATACTCATCCGACCAACTACTTTCTTCCAATGCTCCATAGCCCAGGTTTTATGGTTTCGGTAGCACGTTTTCCTGTTACGGGCATTCGCATTGCTGGTGAGTGGTTTTGGAGTTCCAGCCCGCCCTATATTTTTTGCTTACGTATTATTTTGATGCTGAGAGGGTTCATGAAGGTGACGTAAGGTTCTGCAGTGGTTTTTGCAACTCTCGTCCTCTTAATTTCAGTTTGTGAACATCTCTCAACGCACTGTTTCGTCCGTGTTGTGTCTTAGCTGATGATGTTTTCCAGCTTTCCCTGTATGCGGTGTAAATCTTCGATGTGGTGCCTCTTGAAAAACGAAACACTTCGGTAATCTTGGTTGCGGAAGCACCCAACAAACCAGCATCAACAATCTGTCCAAGTCTGAATTTACTTAGCTCCTCTATAGAGCACACACTACACAGAACACTGTTCCGACCGCTACCTATATTGGAACATACAACACCATAATCTGCAGACTTAGTTAGCATCACATGTTCAAGTATGCATTTCTCGCAGCGTTTCCACATTTTTGCCCGACCCTGGATGAGGGATGCAGGAGGGAACACATAAACTCACTGAAGAAATGACAACGTTCTAAAGACCTTTCTTGCCACACGTGCCTTCATAACGTTAAAACGATACCGTATTTTTCGTTCACAGGCTGCGCTGTACAGAAACAGTGCTATTTGCAATTATCAGGGGTATAGCACTAAGATACAGAAGCAACGCACGCAAAGAGTATTGCATAGTCGTACTTGGTCTGGAGAGAAGCGACGTTTTCAGTGAGCATATCAATCTCCAACAGAATTGTTCACCTCTTAAAGTTGATTTCAAAAGGAACTTAATTTCTGAAAGCGCTCTAAATTGAGACGAGCTGTACATGTTTTGAATATGCTATGACTGCAAGCCATCCTTGTTTAGGGAGAGACGTCATTAACGAGAGACGTAAGTACCTCGTTCCGTGCTCCTATAGGGATCCCCAAACCTTTAGTGTCTAAGTTATAACGAAAGTAGACGATCGTAAACGAATTATTGTAAGTTAATTAACGAGTGGTCTGAAATGAATATGCAGATTTTTACTGCCATTTTATGTTTACAACTTATTCTTACAGTGACTAACTTATGGACACTGGTCAAGGCTACAACCACAACTCTCAATGCACAAAATTTGAGAGACCCTCTCAACCAAATTTCTTGTCTGTTGTGTTATAAGAAATGACACTATGCCCCGTTCCTACTGGATTTGCGAAAATCACTAAGTTCGAGTAACTCTATAGTTCGCATTGACAGTGATACAGGACCTCCAGTTTGCATACAATAATAAGGGTATCTTTATTTCAGGCGCTCACGCAAGTATGTATCGAAATGCTATTACGTTAAAGCCACATTTTCCCGCAAACAAGTACAGTCTCCAATAACTGTCGTAGTGCGCTTCTAGTGAATAACGGATACTTCATCGCAGCAAATAAAGACCTAGGTGTAGCGTGTCTCACTATTAGCTAATACCTCTGTCTTTGCTCCAAGCCAGTGGTTAGATTTTGATTAAAAGTTGTCAGATTAGTGAGCGGAGACTTCTGGTTTGCAGAGTCACCCTCGTTCGGTTTGCAAAGTCACCCTCATTCTACCAACAGCCCTATTGACAGGCGGTGGAAGAGCGGACAGAGAATCAGGTTACTCTTGTCCCTTTGGGTGGGAACTGCCTCTACTGCTGGAGAAATCAGCAGTGGCCAACTAATCAGACTGTAGCAGTCTATTGAAACCACTGCATATTGTGTGTGCAACGGAAATTGGCCTGAAATGGATAACATTTCAGGGTGGTTCCCTGTCCGAATATTCGGGATGTGGTTGCCTGTTAAAAGGTGACCATGACAAAAAGCTGGAAGATCAATGAAAATGTGATATTACATGAGTTGGAACGCTCGATGTCAAAAGTCTGAATGTGGAAGACAAGCTAGAAAATCTGAAAAGTGAAATGTAAAGGTCGAATACAAATACAGAAGAACAGAGTGGAATGTCCAAACTAATACGGGAGAATATCATCAGCGGCGGATAGTAATAGAAATGGAGTAGGATTCCTTATGATTCGGAATCTATGTCAAACAGCGAATTACTGTGAACGGTTCAGTAATGGTGATAGGAACTGAAACCAAACCATCACCGACAACTAAAGCTCACGGCGTAAGGCAGAAGGAATAGATGACATTGTTTTGAAATCTCTAAAATAATTTTAGGGTTTGGCAAAGAAACGATTATTCACTTTGGAGTGTTGAATTTGAGACAAGAGACTTACCATCGTACTCTCATTGTCATCCACGCAATCCAGGGGATAGAATAGGGATATAAGTGCAAGAAATATCGTACAGTCAGATTGACAGTTTATTCATACACGCTGATAAGCGAAATAATGTACAAAAATGGAGATAAATACTGAGGGAATGTTAAAGAGCTATGAGCTCTTGTTCATCTTCACTGCTGTGAAACACGTCTGTTGCACTGATCGAGTGGTCATCGATCTTAAGGAATGCATTTTAGAGACCATATTTACTGGACAGTTTTTTCTTGTTATGCTCTGCAGTACCTCCTACAAAAATATGGAAACCAAAGAACCTGCAGTAACAGAGATGCGTTTCACAGTATCGAGGATGAACAAGTGGTTGTAGCTCTTGTAGTACGCGTAGTAGAGTCAATTTTTGTCTTATTTTGGTCCGCACAACCACCTCTAAACGTTTCCTACTCTAGAATCTTAGCAAGACCAATACAGAAGCATTTATTCCACTGTCAGAGGTATCTCAACAATTTTCTGTTATACTTTTCGACGCGGTCGTTACTGGACCATGGTCCCTTACATTAAATTTACCCTTCTCCATCATCCCTGAAAGTTTGTAACAATCATGGAATCACCCTGCATATAGGATAACTTACATAAGTCGTAGATGTTTAATATTTCCCGGATACAACAAATCTCGCTGGTGTGAGTTTGTTGCTGGATACAGAGGGTGTTTGGAACTAAAACACTGGGAATCATCAGAGTAGAACCGGAGGGTTCTGGGCGCGTACAGAGGCATTTGATAGTTATTATGGCGTCGTACTGTACGAAAATTAAATAGGAAAGAAAAGTGGGGAAATTTGTGTAAAGTTCCCTCAGACACGTTCTCTAGAATGGCTTGCGGAATATGTGGAAATACATACGTACTTAATGTTGAAGTAAAGGCTATGGGCTCCTGCCCTAAGACGACACGTCAACTGGGGCAAAGTGTCGTATTTTTTGTAGGGTAGGCTGAGAATTACGAATTTCGAATAAAGAAAAAATCTTAAAACAAGAACTTGTAAAATAGACACACTCCAAAAGTAACTTAGTTACATACGTATTTCTACTAAGATTGAAACTACTACAGAAATTGTTGTAAATAAATACATAAAATACTAAACACCTACACATTAATAAAAATACCTGTGTAACACGTTTTATCTCACCGTTGCATCTTTTCATAAATTAGTTCTATCCTCCTGTCCTTTTTCTGGGCGCAAACATCGAAAACATGATATATGAGCTCCTGTCGTGTGGTTGAAGATTTCACAGATCCATTCTGTGTAGCCAAAATTGCCAAGTTTGAATCTATTTGTCATGGTGTTTAATGTACTCATGCTTCTTTCGCAAGACGCGGTGGTTGCTGGAATTGCAAGAACCAACGACAGTAATTTCACACATTCAGAAAAGAAGCTTTTTAATCCAGTATTTGTAATGGGTTTCATGACGTCCTGAGGCTGTAGATGTTTATCCTCACTGCTGTAAAGAAACATGAGTTCTTGTTTCAGTTTTTAATTGTCATAGTAACGATATATAGTTTTTCAGCTTCACGTATCGGGAAATTGTTTGGCCTGAGAACTTTTTCTCATTTACAAGTTCCGTAAAAACTGTTTCACGAAAGTCCTGGAATCTTTTTCCCATGTTTACTACTACTGTGCCAATTTTTTCGAAAGCTAGCCTACTCAGTTCTAGAATACGTGCTTCTGTTTCGTTAAAATTAATTTCAGACACTCTTGCTGAACTTAGCTTCCGGTGTGAATTTCAAAATAAATTCCACACATCTTAGTCTTTCAACAGCCTTAATGCGGATCTCAATTTCTAGCTTACAGCGTCTTATGTCTACAGTTTTACTTTGCAGGATGTCAAACAGGATATTTGTATCCTGGAAAATAGAACTATGCAGCTGCAGTAGAAAAAGTAGAAGTCTGATCACCCGTTCTACTATTTAGTCCAGTTGCTTGATGAAAAGAATTATCATCCCACTCTACATTGTTTATCACATCATTAAATGCTGATATCAGGTCTGTATAGCGAAGAATAATGGTTTGCACTGCGCATGAATGAAAACTTCCCCCTTGTTTCACAAGGACTTGGTAGTTTAAATGCCCTTCCCTTCAGAAGTTCACTTCTTTTCTAGAACGGAAAAAATGCGCGAAATCCTGTAGATTTGCCACAAAAATATATACTTGCTTAACATTTTTACAGTGATAGAGGACGACCTGGTTCAACTGATGTGCGTAGCAGTGGACAAAGAGAATATGAGGAAACGCTTGTTTCACAATAGAAAGGACTCCATAATTTTTCCTTGCCGTTGAACTGTAGCTTTCGTATGTTTGCGATACTAATTTGTTTTTATCAGTATTCCAACTGCTTAGCACTTGCAACAAAACAGTGGCTATGATTTGTGTACTCCGGCCTTTGGATGCGTCATAAAACCCTACGAATCCCTCTTGTATTTCTCCTGATTCATTATTTGCAGAACAAAAAATTACACTCATTTGACTTCTAGTCGAGACAACTTGAACTTCGTTCCTTAACAACATCCTTAATACAAGCTATTAATTCTTTCTCTGTATAAGAGGAAATGTCTTTAAATATTCCATAGGGTGCTAAATAATCTTTGATGTACGGTTCTTCTTCTGCCAAGAAATCCAAATGTTCCAAATTATTTCCATTATATACTGACACTTCAGATTCGTCATGACCTAGAAAAACTCTTTCCTTACTAAAAAGCAGCCAGTCGAAATAAGTCTCTTCATTAGACTTCTGTTTCGATCAACTATCTATTTGCGTTTCAAAGCTTCCAGCGAATTGCTTCTGACAGAGCATAGCTAATTATTACTGTACATAGCTGATTGTAATTAACAGTTGCTGTGATATCTGAAATGAAACATTCTTGTTTTTTAGCATTCGAAAGGATATTTTGAAGACTCTCTTCGACTACTCCCCACTTACGTCATTCAAAACCGCGATTACCCATTCCAAATAGTACATAGTAAAAACAAAAACGTTTGCTCCTCACAACGCTCCAACTTATCCACTGTTTTGAATTGTACCATTGTGTTTGGAAACGACTTACATATTCTCCATACGATTTTTAATAGACAGTCTTGGCGTCGGCTTTCGTTCTTTCACCAGAAATTTATCTGTCAAAGAAAGAACAGTGCAGGGGTTTCAATCAAAAAAATTCTTTTTTAATTTAGATCTTGTGGTGAAATAAACGCGTCCATAGCAGTCTAAGGTAGTCAGCAATACCGTGGGTTAAGAGATAATGATTTAGATATTAGACAATTTACAGTTTTCCCTCCGACAACACAATGGCAAGACAAATTGACGCTGACGCCTCACACGTGACAGGGCACACGAAATATACTTCACTAATCAGTTAATCATTACCACTACTTACTAGATTTTACCTACAAAGTTCATATTCCATGTTTCATCATAAGCACGTTTAGTACTGTTGATATGGAAATCTGTAGACACATTAGGCAACTACCAACGTTTGAAAAAGGTAGGGTTTCTAAATGTTAATCTGAACAGCAACGAAAATACGCTATTTCCTAGCATCTTGCAGCAGCACCCAATGATGCAGTACATTTATTTTCTATGAAGTATGAATGTCTTCTTGTTCTTTGTGTCTTAAATAAAAAATTAAATTAAGAGTTAATCGTTTCTCAAATGGTTCAAATGACTCTGAGCACTATGGGATTTAACATCTGAGGTCATCAGCCCCCTAGAACTTAGAACTACTTAATCCTAACTAACCTAAGGACATCACACACATCCATGCCCGAGGCAGGATTCGAACCAGCGACCGTAGCAGCCGCACGGTTCTAGACTGAAGCGCCTAGAACCGCTCGGCCACACCGGCCGGCACTCATTTCTCATTCTGCCCGGCTTACTGGTAGGGTGCCAGACGAAGAGAAGTAGGGCAATCTGTTAGGGAACTGCTGAATGACGTGACATTCCTCTTAGGCGTGCATCCACTTGCTGGCGATAACAAGAAACAAATCACATGGCAGCTTTTAAAAACCATATCCACTCTGTAGAAAGACCAGTCCGCCACGTTAAGGAATAGGGCTTACTGCGCGAGCTGCTCCTTGACTGCAAAGCTAGAGGAGTGATGCGTTATTCTGACGGGTACAAACACGAAGTTAAAACGGAAAATATTTGAAAGCACTTACGAGGATACGTGATCAGATAGGATTAGATTCAGTTTGGATGCATTATTCTGGTATTTTTTGGGAAGGGTCAGCCTTAGAGCCTTAATGGACGCTTCGCCACTGCACGTGAAGTAAACAGTCAATCTTTCTTTCCGAGAATCTTACGTCTACGACTGACCGCTCTAGTACTTATCTATGAGCCGCGACCCACACATGTCCGCGACCTGTTGAACCGCATTCGGATAACACTTGACGAGCAGACGTGATTCTGAATTGACTCCAGTTTTATCTGGGACGCCATGGCTCGCACCACGATCGCCCTGCTGCTGTTTGCTCTGCTCGTCGCCACAGTGGCCGTGGCGCTAGTGTCGGCCGGCGGAGACATCCCCAGCAGCGCCAACTGCCCGCTCGGCTACGTCGAACGCAAGGGGCGCTGCGTGTCCAGTATCACCAAGTGAGTTGCGTCACTTCTCAGTGAACACAGTTGCCATGCACATCAACTGTAGCCCCTGACTCAATAGCGCCCACTCGGACAGAGCCGTAACACTAGGTTTCAAGCCAGACACCATAAGCATGCAATGTAGAGTTGTCGGTGAGGTTATCTTGCTCACAATGTGATGTGCACAAATCACAGGGCCAGTTTATGACCCAAGCGACATATTGGGCGACAAGGTAACAGGGGTACCAGACGCGGGCAAGAGTCAATGGTTTAGACTGAGGTTTTACCGAAATCACAAGGGAAGGCAACTAATTTCTCAGGAAGAGCGTGTGGGGTGGGGAGCCGCCAAATTGTATGTGGCTTGGGTAAACTGCCCTGACCACGTTTCATCTGAATAACCCAATAGCCTCATTAATTCCACTACTTCACTTTTAGTAAAAATGTAATTTAATATGTCTATTTTAGTCATTATGTTCTGGCACCTTTAAGAAACCGGTCATACAGACAACAATTTTCCTCAGTTTTTTGCAAGCCTAGTTTCGCGTGATAAGAGCTGTAAATTCTTTATTTGTGTGACCATAGTGTCTGTAGTCAGCTTTCAATTATTAGAAGTATTTAAAAATCTTTTTTCTGACTGCTAATAACTTTTTAGCTTCTTCGTAATATCGCAGAAGCTACAGCCTAATAACACATTTATCGATATTGGCAACGAAGTATTTATTGCGTGCACTTTGCTTCCTCTTCTCCTTTCGCGAAAATATTTGAACTTCACTACAGTCAGCTTGCGTCCCTTCTGCTGTAATTTGAACACCATCGACTTAACTCAGCTTCAGCATTCTGCTAGCTCGTTTCGTCATCCAGGATGGGGCAAATAAAAGTGGCCCAGACCATTTGTGGCAGCATTAACGTAGGAGGAAAAGACTTACAGTTACTTCCAACAGGATAGAGCAACTGCCCATGCAACGGACCAAACCTTGGAGCACATTTACACTGTCTTCACGCCTGACAGAGTTGTTTGCAGTCGTCCGTCTGGTCACGGCCATAGCTAGCCACCCAGGTGACCTGATTTATCAGTGTGCGAATATTTTGTGTGGGGAGCCCTCAAGTCTAAGGTGAATCGCAACAACACTCATAGTCTTTAAGAATTACAGCAGAACATTTCGGATGGGACTGGAGTAACTCCTACAGTCCAGCTTGGATCCACCCTCAGCCACTTGCTGACAAGGGCCCAAAAGCGCGAAGACATGAATGGTGGTCACTTTCAGCATCTGCTACACTCAGGTTAGCACTGTATTTCCTTTCATCTGCTGTGTTTTTGCACCTTGGAACTCTGTTCTCTGAGCCAATTTTATTTTTCACACGCTGTCTTTTCCGTTAATACTTGAACGCCTGCCCTCCTTAAATTAAGTTCAAGCTGCGGGTTTACGTGAAACTGTAGGCCTTGATTTTATGGTCGAAATGTCACCTCTTTATATCAAGCCTGACCCACATGTAAATAATCACAGTCTGACTGCGATGGCTAAAGCTTTAGAGCGGCAAGTGCTTTCGCAAAGCTCAACGGAAGACGGGAAAGTTAACTGGATTTAACTAAGACAAAACTACAAACAATCCTGTCGGAGGAACATCGGCAACTGAACTTATGCCAGAGGCTGAAAATACCGCATGGAGTCATGCTCTGCGCTCGTAGGTAGCACACCACGCCTTGCACATGTCCACCACGGCGATCGGGGGTTCACAGCACTAAGTTACGATACCTGAAGATGGGCGTATAAGAGTCCGAAACCTACCGTGTGATAATAAAAGAACCTTACAACTGTAGCGGTATTTTCAACCTCTGGTAAGACAAAACTGATATTGGAATGTACAATATGAGACCCTATGCATCTACTGACTCTGAATGTGTATCATTTGTATCTTAACAGATTCAGCTCATGCAAAGCAAATGTTGCTGCCATCTCTGTTCTACGATGGATAAAAACCCAAATAATCTTGAACTTCAGTGTCGGCACGTGTCTCGAAGTTCGACAGCGACGTGGACTTATCTTTCAGAGTGAAATACTTATGATCATTGCTTAATGTGTGCTCTTTCACCCCACCTTTAATTACAACTGGGAAGGAACATATCTGGAGGTATGAAACACATGAGAAGATTCATTAAACATACACCAGGGAGTCGGATAATAAGTTCTTAATAACCCTACCGTACTCGAATGTAATATAATTATCAAAGTTAATATAAAAGATAACATACTTAGTGGATAAACACAATACTACAAACCATCATATGCTTTTACACCCCCAAATGAAACGACGGACAAACGAAGACTAAAATATATTCTTATTACTTCCTGAAACGGGTGTAAGAGCATTAAAATATGCCCCTTTTCACTTTGGATGATTAAATTAGAAGTGGATACTGATTCTCACATATTCTAAAGAAGCTGAGAGCGCGAACGAAGACCTAACATTCCCCATGCCATAAACGACTACAAAATGTGTTCTGAAAAGAAACCTAGTTCTCCATGACCTGTAAGACCATGTAATTTACAATAACGAAAGAGCTAGCAATAGTCTCACCATAATCAAGACCAAAGTCGGTTGATATGTCCATTTCAATATCACGGGCATCTATGTCTTCTCACGTCATGAGTCATGAGTGCCATGGAGATTGTTCCCTGATGTCTTAACACATGTGTTGTCATCCTGTCTGTTCTTATTCTCAGAGTTTTCCATAGGTTCCTTTCTTCGCCGATCCTGCAGTAAGACTCCTCATAGCTTACCTTATCAGGCCATTTAATTTTCAACATTCTCCTGTAGCATTACATCTCAAGTGCTTCGATTTTCTTCCGTTCCGGTTTTTCCCCAGTGCATGTTTCACTACCATACAGTGCTGTGATCCAACTGTACATTTCCAGAAATTTCTTTCTCATAACTGAAGCCTTTGCTGGCTACTAATAGGTTTATCTTGGCCAGGAACGCCTTTTGCCTGTGCAAGTCGGCTTTTTATGTCCTCCATTCTCCGCCCGCCATGGTTAATTTGCTTCGCAGGTAGCAGAATTTTTTAACCTGCACTACGATTTTGACGTTAAGGTTCCCTCTATTCCCATTTCTGTTACTTCTCATTATTTCTGTACCAACTACGAAGCAAATCGGAACGTCCTGATGTCATGTTGGCAGGATCGGAATAAGAGTGTTCCTTTGTGCTGTGGCCATGAAGCTTCCAAACTAAAATGTATCGCCCAACATTCTGATTGGCCGAAGCCCGTCACAGCTCGTCCCCCCCCCCTCCCCCCATCGCCACCTGCAAGGTATGCCTTGCGGTAGCTCCTACTCCAGAGATGCATCGCGTTGGCAGACAGCTCGCTGCAAATCTTGGAGGCTGACAGACGACTATCGTAGTGCGCATGCATGAATACGCTGACTAAAGACGTTCGCGATGAAGCATACGCCGGTCACCCACTCCTTTCTTCTTTGCACCTTATTTGAATTTACTGATGTCAACAAGCCGTTGCAGCTACTCGCGAAGGCATTTTCCGCAGTCAGTTGCCATGCTTGTACCTCGGGGTAGTTATGAGTATTGCCTTTAACCTGCTACGTGACTGTGCCTAGTCACGTCACCAATTTGCTTCCGGCTAACCTAAGTACCGGTCTGCAGTTCACTTTGTTGCGTATTACCCTCCGGTCTCTGTTGGTCTGCTCTGTTTTGTGAATCAAAATGAGTGAATAAACTGTTTCATACAATTCACAAAGATCTGACTATCGACGATGTATTTTCAAGATACGAAATATAAGTTTCACAACTCTACATAGTGAGTACGCAAAACGCACACAAGCTGTATAAAAGCACTACACATCTAGGACGCGTAGATGCAACTGATACTGTAAAAGGACAAACAACGCGCATTACAGTATACTAGAGTAGATACGTGACTAAATTGAGAGCGTCTTGGTAGACTGTTCACGCACTTCTTCCTTAGCAACTTTACTGAGAGATACTGGGAGCAGGGGCAGCAAGTTTCGCATAGCACACAAATCACGTTAGCTATACCACGCTAATGGCGTTTTGCCGACGACATCAACGACATATGGTGCTAATAAATGTTTTAGTATTTCTTCTAATCTAGTCTGAGGTAGTTTTACAAACTAATACAAGTGCGTAATAGTGCATATTGCCCATCATAAATATAAGTTGTATAACATGATAGATGAAGAGGGATCTCAGATAACCTTTAAGACTAGGAAGAACAGATAATTAAGGGACAGAGTCCTTCGATTGTCTAAAAAAATTGAGTTCCTTGCGTATTTAATAAGTAGACCTAGGATACAGAGCAGTCACTATTCTGATTCCACGTGAACATTGAATTATCCCATTTCATACAGTGAATTTAATGTCGAGACTTTTAGCTCACTCCAAGGATATATGTAATATTTTCTCTGCACAAATTAACTACGTTCTCAAATGCTACTCTCATTTCAATCACAACTTTATAATCAGGTTTCCAGCCGATTATTGCGATATATTCATCGCAACGTTAAAGCGATAGGAACATGTGTCTGTGAATGACATGTTACATCCTTCCTTAGGACATGGCAAGGTATTCCTTCCTCATAACTATTCACATTCTTGTACAAAGGACCATTACTGGAAGTTGTGAATTTGACATGACCTACTCACAAATGTCAAGTCTTTTGTTACATGTTTTTAAAAGAAATAAACACAGCACATGTTACAGTGGAGTCTTATTTTTAATGAATGTACTTTTGTGCTATATTAATTTTTATGAATCGTCTGCTGCAAATACCATAATTTCACAAACATGAATATTTTTGCCTATATATGTGTATGAGGTCGCTGAATCGGTTTCGTGTCCGAATGCAAAATTAAAAAAAATGTAATAAAATACAGAATCTTTGTACAGATTAGCTAACAAAATACGCTATGGTAAAATAGATAGCAAAATTTATCTAATGTTTGACGTTATAAATACTATTTGCCATAATTGGTGTTGTGCGAAAATGTTGTGTAATTACAAGGTTTTTGACGAATTTTCTAACATCTACCGATTGACTGCCTGAGACCTGCGTAAAATTTTTGCATTAGTTTGAGAATTTGAGTCATTATTTACGGCATATATACTTCCGTGTGACATCATTAAGTGTAAGGTTGTTAATAATATTCAACATATGGAAACACGATTCACACTAATCTTTTTATCTGTGTAGAGGTCATAATAATGCATATCAAATGGAACCCCATACATATGGAATAACAAGGCCGTTGACATGGTATTTTTTCCTATTCGTCGTTAACATCGCATATCAATGTTCGTTTCACACAAAGCAAATAGTTTTCTTAACTTTGACAGTGATATTCAGCACATTTACCCGCTATTGTCAAATTTTCTTTGCATATATCAACAGTGAGTATGTTTTCTTCCGCAAATATCGTCTGAAAAGCTTTTGAATATCTTCAAAAAGATGCATGGGTCCATTACAAAAATCAGACTAAGCTACTTCAGTATCATTGTACAAGACGTGATTGCACTTATTATACAAGAAATAGTTGCCCATTTTGGTACAGCCATTGATGGAAAAAATTGTTTCGAGGTCTCTAACCTCTTATGATGTGTGAGGAGTGCCACAATATATGCAGTAGAAACCTTAGGACAAAAATGAGCAAATGTAAGTGAGCCTTACAATTGTGTCTTTCTTCTTACATCCATGTCTGAAAGAACAGACACTACCGACGATTCACGACTGCGCGAAATAACTCGAAATTAATTCGCTGGATGCGAATACCTTGACGTATACAGTATTAGGTTCAGATCTACTACCCTATAAAAACATATACAAATTTGTTCCGGGTCGGTACACTCTAACGCGGATTTCCCGCTTTTGCGAGCGGTCGCCTTTCCAACTTCGGCTGTCCGTGCACACATCCCGGACCGATCCAAATTTCCATACGTCACACTACTACATACTTATATCGTAGGATACTGAATTCATCACCAAATGCTCATAACATTATTTAGATTCCTGCATCTGGGAACCCCAGGTCCAACGCTCACCATTAACAATACAAACCATAGGATATTCGGCGCTGCTGAGCTGTTTTCATATTTTGTCAAATGGCCGGATGGTCTTCTGTCGTCATTGCCTAGGCAAGTCGTATGCGTCATCAGTCTATGAAATATGTAACTTCCGTCTGTGTGTTATACTATTTGACTGTTACTGCGTCGAAGTTTCAGAAACGGAGATTGCGAACCACCCCAAAATTTGCCTAAACGATCTTGGAAAACAGTCATACGCAGGCTAATTGGTGCACAAGACCAACGATCATCTGGCAAGTTAGCGCGCTGCGTGTTAAGCTATACGAACAGGTCACTATACAAGAGAGGTACACATATGAATTTCAAATACTTTGTCTAGTTATCAGTTTCTGGAATGGTATACGGAAGCAATCGGAATGCGTGTGGTGCCGTAACTCACAAGTAACGATGACGAATTGTCGTCCACGAAGTCTGACACGTCGAATGTGAAACAAAAGTAATTTCACGGTGGACTCTGTGGCATAGCTTTGGCTAGTGGGCGCCAATCAATCCCCTAAGCATGATGTACTGGAAGAGAGCTTAAAAGAGCTTACTAATAGCCTCTGAGTATTTTATTGCATTGGGACGTGCAAAGAGGCTGCCGGGTTTTACCGTGCGAACACCCATTCTATTAAGGAATTTATAAATTATTCCACTCCATTTTATTCTGAAACTATTGAGGAATTTTGACCATAAGCTGATTGGGCATCCAATATCGCGATACAATAAAAATTTTCAGACACGCGTTGTACGAGTACCATACCTTCACGTGTACATTTTTAGAAATGAAATAATTCGATGAAATCTTATAATATGTTGAAGGTTGGCGGAGGTATGACTAATGATTTGCAAGGAGAATTTTCTGCTGTGCGTTAACATAATGAATAACTTAGTACACCCAGAGAAAAGCGTTCACTCACACGCACTGACACACACATTCATCTACACTACGTTACATTTAACCGAGCACAAACATATATTGCACTAGCTGAAAACAAAATGTCTATCAAAATTGCGAGTAGCTGATACGATACTGAGAAAAGACTGTGTTATTTTTCACTACGTGATGTTATCAAACTATTTTGTGAAGCGAAAACATAATCTTTTAAAATGAATTTTGTGGTCCACCTAGCATTAATGAATTTAAATATCACTGTACAATGCAACAATTTCACATCAATGTATCAGGACGAGTTCTTTCGATCAGGTTAAGTATTTGACAAGACATGTAATTTTTTATGCTGCGTTAGTCATTAACATTCTGACACCACTGAGAACAGTTTACTTTTGAAACTTTAAGACAGGTCGGGAGCGCACTTCATAAAGCTGTATAACTCACCTGTGGTGTTGGACTTATGGATTTGGTAGCAGCTGACGTAAAAGTAGCGTATTGGCACTCTCTCACAGTGCCTTTTGTGTAATGTTATGGCTAATAGTATATGGTATTATACTATTTTTTTTCCTTTTTTTAATACATCACCACTTCACCCACAATGAACCACATTTGTTCTATGGTGCACACAGTATTACAACCTACCGCCATTTGCACACATCGCTGGCCACGGATACTCGATGCAGACTGTACGCCTCCCTGTTCAACAACAAACAATATCTCTGATCTACGTAGTGTAGCTCTCCTCTCTCGTTTTCTCATTCTCTCTCACAGGTTCAATTTGTATAAAGGAATTATCTTCCATATTACACGTTTTATCATTTGTATATCTTTTTCTTTGGTAAAGGACTGAAAATGTAAAATAAAAAGTAATAAAAGTAATAACCAAATAAATAAAACTATAATTTTGCTCTGACGTTACAAAAATTGAAGTAGTTTCACATGCTGCTAAGAGATGGTACCAGTGTTACTTTCGTAACATATTAATGCATATGTGAAATGTTTCAAAATAAATTATATATCTAACTGAGAACGAAAAGAATGAAAAATAAATTGTTTGTTAAAACCTCTAATTTACTGACCAGCACAAATGCCACGAGACCTTCATCTCCTCAAGTTGCCTATGAGCCGTATTTACTTTAAATGAATGACTACTATTGTCTGCGCTCTTGTTGACACCAAAGAAACGTCCTCGTTCTTCAATCTGAATCAACTGCGAAGCTGCCAAGAGCGAACATGAGTGATACATAAAAATGAAACCTATAGTTATTTCGATAGTAAAGTTCAAAAGTTGTAACATTATAACGCATGAGAGTGCAAGTTTCGTTCTAGTAAACAACACTGTAAGAGAATACGAAAAGAGACTGACCTCATGCTCCGACATCTACTCTGTAAGATGAATAACAAATGTTCCGCAAATCTCAATGCAAAAATATGCTTGTTAACAGACAGCTCTTTCAATTAAGTTCTTATCGAGACATCTTTATCTACGATAGTCATCTACATTATCGTAGACAGTTCCTTGATAAATGCAGCTCTTTTTCTTTAAGTTGCCTTACAAGGACTAATATTTTTGCTATCTTTTTCAGGGTGGTGGAGGTATCTACGAAGAAGCCCTGAACATGTGATGCAGTTAATCCTTTGTAAATTGAAAATTGATCACAACTACCCAATATGTCATCTGACGGTGAGGAGTGTACAGGCCTGTCACTGAGAAATCTCGTACATACTTTGTTGTGGACGGCAATTGTGTTCGAAGTATCTCGGAAGAAATTTTCGAATATGTTCGAAAACAAATTTGATTTTATATGTATGCATCATTACTTTGTTAATTAAAGTACGATTATGAAACGTGGTGTATGTCATTTTTCCTGCTGTGCAATCAGTGGGGCATACCCTTTATTTATTTGTTAAAAAGTGGCAACATTCCATGGGAAACATATAGCAAGTTTTTCACTCTTCGCAATATTTAACCTGAAAAGGAACAACTTAGAATATTTGTAAAAATGTACTTTTGTAGAAAATAAGACACTAAAGTAAGCTATATTCAAAGTCGGCATTGTTGATTTCGATGAAGGGAACAATGTTTTTACCAGAATGGGGATAATGTGGTACAATCAAACCTTGATATATCGAATCTTTATGGTAGGCAAAATTCATTCGATATATCGAGGGATCGATATAACAAGATTTCGGAAAAAAATATTTTGCAACCCATGGTCTTTTATTGCTGCAGTTTTATTTATTTCGCATTTGTGTGTAATACAGGCCTATGTTTATTTTGATGATGTAAAAAGGAAATCGAGATAGATTGTTATGCACACTGTTTTATTTTTTTCTGAAGTAGATAAAAAATTTATGAGTTTGAAATAAAATACTTTCATTTTAAAAAACTTAAATTCAGTAAAATAATCTGCAGTGCGTACATAAAGACTTCCAGTGAAAGGGTACAGTACCGCCCGACATTGAAAATAGGTACAACATACTTCATTATTTTTGTCAGAACAACACATTTTTTTGTAAAACTAACTCAATTTCAATTAATACAGCGAAGCCGGATACCAGTGTCGGAAAGAATGACAATTTATTTATTTAATTGATCACAGGTGCACTCCCTCAAAAATAAATCCCTACATCCAGTTTGGTGAGATCTGTGAAATGCATGAATGTATGGTCATCTGCTAACCGCAGATAGTGAATGTGAATATATGATCATCTTTGAGAGGATCCTTTGGCCACCTTTGGTGGGACCAAAGAGATGAAACTTACCAGAGCTTTGAGCGCCTGAAATGTGGCTGACCAATACGGTAGCATGGTCTTCCCCCACCTCGACAGAGGTGCGAGATGACCTGGAGAACGGCCATGTTTCAGCACTCTGCCGCTGGATCTTGTGCTGTTAAGACCTGTTTTAGTTGTGCTCCGTAATGACAAAAGAGTGGAGACATGGTATGCATGTGGAATATTTAAGAGTAGTTTGAAATAATAATGTCTCTATTTCAGGAACTTTTGTGGGGAGAATTAAATGTCAGGCAGGTAATATTAATGGGATTGTAGTAATCTTCGGAAGTGACCAACGGTCACAACGAAACCATGTGTAGCAATAAGTTGAAATACTTCCGTGTGCTTAAGTTAAGCTGAATTACTAGCGTGTGTACAACAAGTTGAAATATTTAAGAAATAGCGTGTGTACCATAAGTTGAAATATTTAAGAAATGGCGTGTGCAGGACTTGAAATTAGAGACGAGTACTTCCACGTGGTGAGTACTGTGTGAGTCTCAATCTGTGTATGAGACAAAGGATAAAGAGAAGTACTCGTCCATGGTATCAGTTGAGGACTCGCGTGTGTGATGAATATGTTCTTAACATTACTTTGCGTGATATGATTCCGTGTGACGCTAGATTCAAACTCTGAGAGAGAAGCAAGGTGAGTCGGCCGTCTATCCGGCAACGCCACTTGGCTTGCATTGCACAGGAAGACGTGCATATATCTCCAGAGTTCATAGTAGGAAAGTAGAATTACAAAGTGGGGCAGTGTTGTGTGAAACTGGGATAAATACTAATTGAAGTGGGAAAGCTGAAAGTGATAGCGTTGTGACTATTTATTGTATTGTATTCCATGTCGTAGTGTGGTGTATGTCATATAATTTGGGCATGTATGGTTTGCATGGGAGAGTAGCAAGGTAGTTTCAAAAGATTAGTGGGTTATGCTTGTTCCTTCTGTACTGCTCGGTCTGGAGGATAGTTTCGTGATGATGATTGTGAGAGTCGAAGTGTGAGAAATAATAAAAGATCCACCATCCTATCCAGAAAGTGCACTGTAGCGTTAAATAATTACGAGACCATAATATAGAGATTCACCAATGTAAAGCCATGCCCACTGGGCGGAATTTCTCATGTGTTATTGTTGTAGGTTATAGAATTTGTGTGTTTAGGTTAGAGAATTTATCGGAATAAATAAGGTAGTGAAAAGAAAAAGATTGGTGGACTTTTCCTTCGAAATGTATGTTGTCATAATGTCCCGAATTTATAATGTGTGTGCCATTCATATTCAGTGCGGTGGCCACGTGTTGACAAAAGCCGTTAAATAAAAAAAGAAAGAAAATGTGGTATTGCCAGTGAGTAGTGTACAGTCAGAGTTCTGTAAATTACTGATAGTCAGATGCGTGTTTCCGTTGCGTATTAATCAAATAGGAGGATAACTTGTAACTTAAGTGTGAGTACTAGAGTTCATGTTACTCGATAAACAAGAATGAATCCACTCGCTTGGCAGACCACTCATCTTGCAGGCCTGACTGCTTAATGCCACAGTATAAGCACGGCATGTGGGTGCCTCTCACCAGAAATCATTGACTTTAAGAGTAATCTGTAATTTTGACTTGATCTACATTTTTGATTACCTATGAGTCAACTACATTGTCTGTGACTACGGTGGCTGAGAATACATTACGCTCTACCTTCTCACACTTGTCATCGTACGCTCTGATTGTGTGGAGAGCCTCTCTGGCCGGCCACATCACGAAATCTTGAAAACGAATGTCGATATCCAGCAGCGATTCCACTGTACGACCTAGCGGAATTAGTAAACCTGCAAATGAAGTGACGGAGGATGTTCTGTATTAGTTTTTAATTAAATTTAAAGAGGAAATATTACAGAATAATCAGGAAAGGGATTGAAAGGATCGAGAATTTAAAGACGAAATCAAAAAGGCTATTAAATCTTTAGAGGCTGAAAATAAGGAAAGAGACGATAGGTTGGCTAAGTAACTCGAGAAACTGAGACTGGAGTTAAAGTCAGCGAAACGTAAACATGATACCTTACAGGGATCGGTAAATACTTTGTAGAAGGATGTGAAAGAGATATGTAAAGAGCAGTCTATCGTGTCGAATAGAATAGATGGTCTAACGACCAAAGTGAAGGACATACAGTTAAGAAGCCAAGGGTATATTAACGATTATTTAATGGGTCAGACGGAAAAGACTGAGGAAGAAATATCCGAGTGGATAGAGAATCAATTAAAGGAGGTACGATCTCCAGTACAGAGCACCGTAGAGTCAGTTAGTAAATCGGTCAAGCAGGAATAATCGATTCTCAGAAACACTGAAATCAAAGAACAATTTAAAGCTGAGCTTCAGAATATTAAAGAAAAGGCAATCTTAGAAATTCCCGCCTGGCAGAGTCAAGTCAACCATCGATTATCGCTGATGGGAGGTGAGTCAACCGAGCTAAAATCGCTGGATAGATTGCCCTATCAGCGTTCACCCATCAATCCAGAGATAAAGAAAATGAGGTGGAACGGCTGCCGTGAGAAATTGATTAGCAGTAGGGAAGATTCAGATTACAGGAATCGACATTTTGACCGTCGAAGTGCAACTGCATTGGAAAAGGTCGAAAATAGTCTATCTAAAGCTAGGCAATTCCATACGTTTTCAACAGAGAAAAATTCTGGTCGCCCTATAGTGTTGTTGAAAAGTTTTCGAAACGTGTTTCCTAAATCCTGGAATTAACAGGACAAAATTTTGTTTATAGTGTTGAAAATCATTGGTGAAGTCCCACTATGGGCATCTGAGGTGGCTGAGACTTCGAAACTTCTTTATTTAAATGTGTGTGTCTGTACTTAAATTGCTGAATGGCTGAGAAGATGAAACTTCTACGTTATTTGATTCTGAAAGAGCTGAGTAAAACTGAATGTACTGAGCCTATTTTCCCTTTACTTTCTATTAGCATGTCAATACTGACCCACAATATTCTAGCGCAACGCAATATGCCTACTAAAAAAAAAAAAAAAAAAAAATAAAAAAATAAAAATAAAAATAAAAAAATAAAAAAAATTACAACCTGATTTCTAATGATTAATTCAAAAGAATGGCCCTCACTAATAAGAAATCATAATAATAACCTATACATTCCATTAAGCACTTGCCTCGCAAAAATCTTCATTACGCGAACTACTGTAATACAGCGAGCGTCAATATTGCCAGCTAAATAAAAGATTCTAACTACTAAAGCCACTAACTACTAATAAGCAAGTGGTTAGCAAAGGAAAGATTTTGTTGTAAACCAAAGAATGTATTTTTTACCTTAATAATCTGACATCCAGTACAATGATATATAATCATGAATAATTTTAAATCTCCAAGTCGGATACTTCCAGATCGTTAGCCTACGCTAACACTTCAGAACTCTACCCTCCATCAATGCGAACTTCTCGCATCTAACATCTACCACTGCTACCCGTTCACCTCCAACTGCCCAACAGTACTTCCGTCACTGCTCGCGACTAACTTCCAACTGCCCAACACTACTGGTGATTGACTTCCAACAACAAGTCCAACCAAACACAGAGTCTCTTACAAAGAAACTGCAGTCAGAGATCCAATGCAAAGTGCTACACAGCGCTGCCAACACAGAAGCAGCCCACTTACAGCTTGTACGTCATGCTATGGGTTTGAAAAAACCATTTATTGAGAAATACTGGTCGAAGAGTAAACAAAAAAGATTCAAGAACGAGATTTACAGTCCAGAATTCTTACATCCCGAAAAACGGCTCATTTAGGAAGCATTTAGAAAGGTACATAAATAAGACACGATACTGGGATGAAACATAGGGAGATTTTAAGAATTCTGAAAGGGGATCTGCTAATGCCTGCGAGTGAAAGTAATTATTGTACCCGACGATGACTTAAATCAGTGCCTGTCGTAACAGACTCGCTAGACGCATTCCAAGAGGACGCTAGGCAGTTCGGAAATCAGATATATAATGCGTAAAACGCGAATCTGTACATTATATACCATGGTAATTGTTGCAATGAAATCCATCTGAACGGAAAATCGCAGTATAACGGTAATGCGAATAATCGAAATCACCACGACAATAATCAGTGTAATGGCGATCATTTGGGAAATAGAAGGTCGAGTTCACATGACCATCAGTCGGGTAATGGCAATAACAATAACAGTGCTATGCACAATAATAGTACCAGGCATTATGGACAGAGACCGAGCGACAGTAATAGCGATTGCTTCAACTATACACGAGAAGCGAAAATGTAACGATTATAAATGCAACCAGAGAATAATAACATGAGACACGTCCAGTGGGGTAACCAATCGGCCGTTCCATGGATAGCGTCAGAAAATGTAATAAAGACATTGGGGCAATATGATTGAAATGGCTCTGAGCACTATGGGACTTAACATCTGAGGTCATCAGTCCCCTAGAACTTAGAACTACTTAAAGCTAACTAACCTAAGGACATCACACACATCCATGTCTGCGGCAGGATTCGAACCTGCGACCGGAGCGGTCGCGCAGTTCCAGACTGAAGTGCCTACAACCGCTTGGCCACTCCGACCGGCGTTAGGGCAATACATCGCGCCTCAAATGATAAGCAAAACTGAAAATAGACCGTGTAATCATGAACGTGATTGGTCGGCTCAGGACCATGAAGTACGAGTGGTAGTTGCAGAGGAAGTGAATAATGACAGGTCAAGTGAATCAGCAAACTAAAGTCACCCTCTTTACGACTTCCGGAAGCGCCTGGTTGTAAAGAGGAAGATGAAACGTCATTGGAAGTAAGAGTGCTAAGATACAACAATGGGATGGACATTTGAGAAAAATTACTAGAGAATCCGCTTGGACGTGGAAAGAAACCTACTGAAATGGTATAGGCAATGGTCGAAGTTGTAATAAATGACGAACCTGTAAACATCCTGCTGGATACTGGAGCGACTTTTAGTGTGATGAGCGTTTGTCTGTTCAGACAACTGAACAGTAAGCAAATATTGTCTGTCTTTATAGTTTCAAACTGTACGTTTTCAGGTGCGTTGAGTGCTCATTCCATTCCTGTGGAGTCTCAGGTGGAGGAAGAAGTGATTGCACAAAGCGAAAGGCTATGAAGCACCTTCCTGTTAGCTGCGCCCTATCCTATCCATGCATCTGTGGCTGGGATTTTCCGCACAAAAATGTAGTAATTGACCTCTTAAAAAGGGATATGCACTCTATCCAATGACAGGTAAGTTATTGATTTGAACGTGGTGAGAAAATTGGAATTGCATGAGAGATTCTGCCAGAGAATAAAGATAAATTGTTTAGGTACTAATATATTGTATTTAATTGGCTATTGTGGACTATTTCGTTTACCAACGGACGACTCATTGGACGTTGAAAAAGTTATCCAGAATAGGTAGCCAAAAACTGAATACTAACTGATGTACAGCGGAATGAAGTAGCAAGCTTGTTAAAGGAATATTTGGAGGTCTTCGATCAGAAGCCTGGTGTGATCAAGGATTATGTTTATGAGATGGATGTCTACCCACGCCAAACTTATTGTAACGCCTCTTATTCCACTCCGTGGGCCAAGAAGGAAAGAGTCACAAAGGAAATTAGAAAAATATTAAAATGGGGCATTATCGAACCATCTAATTCTCCATATAGTAGTCCCTTATTAGCAGTAGTCAAATCTGTCGGGAGTGTTTACCTCATGTTGGATGCAGGGGATAAAATAAAATTATGAAACCAGTACGAACAAGACCCGAAAATCTCGAAGAATTGCTGCAAGACTTTCATGGTTTGAACTATTTAAACTCAATCGATTTACGCTCTTCATATTGGCAGTTACCTGAAGAACCTAGGAAATACACAGCCTTTATCTTTGCAGGTAGGAGTTATCACTTAAAAGTTTGCATTAAACGCAAGAGGTGGTGTTTTTATTGCAACTTTGGATACTGTACTAGGACTGCATTTGTTAGAGAAGATGATTTATTAATTGCAACCTCCACGTGGGAAGAGCATATTGATTTATTAAGAAGAGTACTCGCTAAATTTAATAATATGGCGTCACAGTGAACCTGACGAAATCTAAGTTTGGAAGGGATAGATTAAAATTTTTAGGACATATAATTTCAACCGAGAAGATAGTACCGAACCCAAGAAAGTTGGAAGCAATTAGACATTTCCCATATGCAAGAAATAAAAGACAACTAAAGTCATTTATGGGACTAGCACCGTTCTTTCAAAAATTTCTACCGAATCGATTACTAAACAACATTGACTTATTAAATTTGCTAGAAAAGAACGTAACTTCTCAATAGACTACTCATTGCAGCGCAGTTTCCGATAAAATCAAAGAAGTATTAGTTAATTCCAATGCGTTAAGTCATCCGGATACGGCAAAAGATATTTGTATAGGAACTGACGCGTCGGCTACAGGGAACAGTGCGCTGCTGTTTCAAACAAAAGGACCCGATATTCTGGAAGATATCAATATCATTTCATGGCCTAGCCACACCTCATTCGACTGTGAGAGGGCTTATACGACCACCGAGTGGGAAATTTTAGTAGCTGTGTGGGCGCTGCGTAAATTCTGAAATTTTGTACAGTGCAAACTGACCATTTTGTATTGTGACTATAAGGCCATCACATTTTTAATGACCTGTAAACTGTTACATCCAAGGCTAATGAGGAGGGCATTGCTGCTGCAGGAATATCGGATCGATATTAGATACATTAAGGGAAAGGATATTGTAGTAACCAAGGACTAACCGATGAAGACAGTATAATTGAAATTAACCAGAACCTTAGAGTAATGCTGTTGAAAAATGTGCAGTTCCGAAACGACTACAAATATATCTATAAAAATTTAACAGTCGTACAAGAACAAGATGCGAAATGGAATTGCATCTTAAATGCTTGAAAACAGGTGAAAAGGATCATCGATTGTTCAATTATAAATTGCGTTCGGGGATCCTGTTTCATCTAGCGAACATCAACAAAGTAGGATGGATAGTGTAAAAATTCGAAAAATATATCTACGAATCCGAATGGCATATACACTACTCCTAGGAACATTTTAGTGCTCCTAAGTTTAATGATAAAATCAAACAATATTGTTTTTTTTTCCTAATATGAAACGAAAAGTACATGAAATTCTTAATGTGTGCACCCTATGTCAAAAGGTAAAACCTATGAATTACAGCACTAAGTAAGTACTACATCTAATTGCTCCATCGGAACCTTTAGCGATAGTACCTTGTGATGTGATTTGGTCTCTTAAATATGTAATTGCCGTTCATGATTTGTTTTAAAAATACGTTAAAACGTACCTAACAAGGTTTACTGAAGTTAAGCCCAAGTTGCATCACCTAATTATAGATTACATATGTAAGGTTGCTATGTCAAGTGCTGTTCTCACAGATAATGCATCATATTATACGAGCAAGCCTCGGAAGGATTGTATCGCAAACTTAGACATAAAGCACTTCTTGATGTTAAAATAGTGTGGCCTAGCGGTTCTAGGCGCTTCGGTCTGGAATCGCGCGATCGCTACAGTCGCAGGTTCGAATCCTGCCCCAGGCATGGATGTGTGTGATGTCCTTAGGTTAGTTAGGTTTAAGTAGTTCTAAGTTCTAGGGGACTGATGACCTCAGATGTTAAGTCCCATAGTGTTCAGAGCCATTCGAACCATTTTTGAACAATGTTCCTATCCTCATCTGAAATTCCTTCTTCGTGTCAATATTCTTTGAAGAGGTCACTTGAACTTGAATTTTATTTAAAATGATAGCTCTACTTGAGAGCAAATACTCTTCACAATATTTTATTTAAAATGATTTCTTTATATTTATCTAAAATATAATTTAATTTGTTTTACTGTAAAATTAATTGTAATTGTTGTATATGAAATTAAGTAAACTTTTCCACACTGAATATCAGAACATGAAGGGCAATATGTGGCGTTTTTTATGTAAATGACAAAAATTTCGGGCGTATACCTATGTATGTGCTTTTGTCCTTCTTAAATCGTGGTATCTTGTTTTATAATTTTAACTTTTGTGCTCGTATCTTATGCTATGTATTATGGTTGTGTTCTGGACCTCGCCATTTTTGATGTCTAGAATTTTGGTTTTCTTCCTTTGTATAAACACACAGACTATTTAAGTATGTTTTCAGCTTTCAGGAGCATGTTTGGGCTAGTTTGTTATCTTATGTTATATAGCTTATTATGCTAGTTTATTTTTAAACCATTATTTGTTGCCATATGACAACACCTTGAAAGACGTATGTATTCATTACCAGCGATGGCGAGGCATGACAGAATCTCTGACCAGAGAGTTATTTATCGTTGCTAGTCTGCGCTTGACCGCGCGAGACGACAGTTGCGTGTAGCGAGTCGGCAGGAACAGTAGTACCATGTAGCGAGTCGGCAGAAGCAGTTGTACTCTGTCAGTTGCGTGTAGCGAGTCGGCAGGAACAGTTCAGTTGTACTCTGTCGATAGCAGTAATCGGTCGTCAGTAGTAGGGAGTGGACGGTTGTACTGAGCAGGCGTCGGCATGCGTCGGCGGCGTGTTCTTCTCGCTACTCTGGTCACGATTCAGGACGATATGTATTGTTGTAGAAGGTAATGAAGCAGCATTGCGCACATCTAGTAATGTATGTTAATTGTAATTAATGTGTTCAAACATGCCCCAATAATAATTTTTTGTAAAGTAACTCTTTTAAAGAAAAACATTCATTTCAATTTAAAAAATATTTCCTATGCATTTCCTCGAAGAATCAAAATTTAATATACGCCAGCATTGCACGAAGCTGTGTCGATAGATAAGAGCAGATATAGATGCAGTTTTTATGATGCAGCTTTTATTCAGGTAAGAATTTTTCGCTTTTTTTATTCAGAATACAGGGCCGAATGTCAGCGCTGCTGCCCTTATAGAATTTATCAGGTTTAATTATTTCACAGGGCCGAAGGTCAGCGCTGCTGTCCTTATTAAATTGATCAGGTTTAATTATTTCTGTTGAAATGTTAGATAGGTTTGTGGTTCATTAGCTAATTAATATTGTTGTTGGTTTACGATCAATGTTCATTCCTTAATTTTGTGGGGAGTTTACATTTGGGCCATTATTATTCTTTAATTTTTGTGTGAGGACGTTACGCTTGGAATCATTTCATTTAACGATATTTTGTGGGGAGTCAACATTTGGCTCATTTTTTTATTATCATTGACTTTTATTTCTGCGGGGAGGTTACACTTGGCGACATCCGGACCAGGATCGTATTTCTTTGTGAATCTTCTGAGAAGTAGTCAAATATCTGCTCTTATTTATTTAAATGTAATTAACACTTGGCGGAATGCATTTTCTAATTTGTCAATCTTTCTTCCACAGATCATCGGCAATTTGTTACTCTTTGTTGTAATAGTGTTTATTGGATTTTGCATTGCGCTTATGTCATTTGTGATTAATTTGTTTTGAGAAAAATGCCGCGAAAAACTGTTAATAGTACATCGCGATGTAACTTGACCGATAGTACTTGTGATACGCAGTGTAGTGATGACAATCCTCCATTTACGGACAATCAGTGCGTATCGACCACTAATAATGATTTTTATTTTAATGATGAACAAACGAATTCAATTGTGTCCTCTGTTAATTTAACGACAATTGATGACGCGGGGCGTTCTGTTGCAATGAGCGCGGCCCAGCTTAACACAACCGGTTTGCAAAATTCACGTGACGAACAGACAAATTTTTCTAATGCAAATGAACAGTGTACTCTAAGTACGACAGATTCATTTGATTCCGGTGTAGCGACTAACAGTGCACATCTGATTAGCAAACATTTTCAAGAATCACAAAATGACCGAATGGTTACGCAAAACGTGACAATTGCAGGTACGCCATCAAACAGTACAGAGAATAGAGTAGGTAATACTGGCTTGGATCAAGGTGTGGCATTATTCGTAAATGAAAAACAAGATAACCTTAATGAATCGAATAAAACACTTAATGAAAAACTTGACAACTATTCCAAAACGATGAATGAAATGATTGATAACAATTCCAAACAGCTTAATGAAATAATAGGCAAGTATTTCACACAACTTAGTGATATACTCACACAGTAGTATGAAAGTTTCAAACTATTGAACGAAAAACACGACAACTTTAATGAACAGAACAAACAACTTAATGAACAAATTACAGCCGTTACCGTGCAACGTCATGATACTGAAGAACAATTACGTGAGGATACTAAGGCTTGTGCTAGTAACAGTAATGAAGAAGTTGGAACTGTTGCACAAGGATTAGGTAATAGACATGCACGTACAACAGAATCAGTTAGATATGAAATTAGTGTAGTCGCTGAACAATGTCCTAAAAACGCAACACAGATACGCGACGAGTTTAATTTAAAGCCACCAGAAATTTAGCACACTCTGGCTACGGAAGTCGATAAGAAATGTGAAAAGCAGAACAACCAAACTGACGAACTTATTAAAGTGACAGAAATGAAAAATATTTCAGTCACTAACACGTTACAGCATACGGCACAATCCGATCATTTGTCACACTCACACAGCCAGTGTAACTTAGGTAATTTACAGAGACTACGCGACTTACACGACGAGTTTAATTTAAAGTCACCAGACCTTTCACACACTCTGGGTATGGAAGTTAATAAGAAATGTGAACAACAGAACAGCCCAATTGACAAACGTATTAAAGTGACAGAAATGAAAAATGTTTCAGTCACTAACATGTCACAGCGTACGGCACATTCCGATCGTTTCTCATACTCGTACAGCCAGTGTAACTTGAGTAATTTACAGAAACTACGTGACTTGAAATCCGAAAAGACACAGACAAATAGATTCTCATGCACTGCTGTACCTGTTCTCAAATTCAGAGACGATAACGTTGATTATCGGCAATTTTTATCCGTAAGAAAATATAAGGAACTTAATAATGACAGAGCACAGGTACACGCATTGAACTGGATGCGTCAATTTATTTTTGTACTTTTACCGTCATTTCCCGTAATGCAGAAACTAGCTTTGAACTGGATACGACAATTTGCTCTTAAATTTTTACCAACATTTCGTGTAATGCAGAAACTCCAATTAGCATGGATACAGCAATTTATTTTTGAATTTTCACCGGCATTGCTTGTAACGCAAAAGCTAAAATTAATTTGTAGCGCGTAATAGACCTCAGGGGATTCATTACGCTTTAATGAATATGTGCCGTAGCGTGCACAGGGCCCCGAGCCGTAGTAGTGCTGTTTCATCTTTAGTTTTCTGCGCTGCTGCCTTCTCTTCTACTATCCTTTACATCTATCAAAACAGCTCTTTAACTACTGCTCTACCTAGCGTTAAGAAAAGTGTAAAGAAAACGTGATACGACAAATTTTACCGAAAGTGACAGTTATCATTAGACGCTCAAGAAATGACAACCATGAGAACTTTAATAACAGACAAAAATGTAATCAACAGTATGTGTAAAATTATCAGCAATAGCGAACGCATTTTAATAACAATAGAGGTTTTCCACTGCAGCAGCAACAAAACCAACCGGTTAACATACCTAACCAAAAATGCAGTGTACAAGGTCAACCAAGCTTTAATGTTTCGCCGCGTGCATGTATAGTCTCAGCTCCAACAAATAGTAACGCAAAGCAACAAGGAAATAACTACGTACAGAAGACACACTATCTCAATTCCTATCGCAGTGCACTGTATAGAAATGACTATCGTGAGAGACGTAAAAGTAATGAACACAATTATCAGCGTACATTTAATAACAGTTGGTCTTATCAGCAGCAAGAACATCCGCCACAACAAATAATCATGAATGAACCAGACATTAGGTATCATCCAGGGCGTAATACGTCTGGAAGAATTAACAGAACAGTACAAATATTTGAAATGCCACAGCATCCTCCCGAAAATAACAACATGTCAGATAGAATTTGATTAAATACAGTACAGGTTGCATATTCCAGTAACGCAAACAATACTTTTTACACGCAGAATCTTGTTCACGAAAACGTTATTTGAAACGTGCTGATGTAATTAATTCAATACCAAATGAATCCACTATGCTATCTGCGTCTGTTATACTGAAAAATGTTGAACCACCTTACAAAAATTAAAGAATTAATAAACTTTCGTACATCTCGTCGACTACGACACTATGAAATAATTGACATTGCGCTGAACAATATCAAACGTGCCGCAGAGCGCCGGAGAAGACAGCAAAAACAGGTTTGTACACGCCGTGACTTTCACATTGGACAGAAGATATTAGTAAGTACACACTATTTATCCAATAGAGTAAAAGGTAGCTGCAGTAAATTTGAACTTCTATACGCAGGTCCATATCGGATTCGCAGCATTCCTCACCCCAATGTAGTATACGTCGAAACTTTGAGAACCAGAAAAACCAAAGGAAACCACCACATATTGAATATCAAACCCTTTATTGAATGAAGATACTTTATGATTTAACATGCTGTAGTGCCATTTCCTAATTTTTTATGACCGCTTATGCAATTATATTCACACGAACACCTACTGATGATTATCGCATTTTTTCTTGGCAAGTGCCCGGCAAGGTAAGGTTAGCAGGTCGCTCTTCTTGTCGTTACACATCAGACCATGCATATTTTTCCAGATCAACTTACACATTTTATGACCATTTATGCAATTATATTTATGTGACTACTTACTGATGATTGTCGTATTTTTCTGGGCAAGTGCCCAGCAAGGTAAGGTTAGCAGGTCGCTCTTCTTGTCGTTACACATCAGACCATGCATATTTTTCCAGATGAACTTACACATTTTATGACCATTTATGAAATTATATTTATGTGACTACTTACTGATGATTGTCGTATTTTTATTGGCAAGTGCTCGGCAAGGTAAAGTTAGCAGGTCGCTCTTCTTGTCGCTACACATCAGACCGTGCATATTTTTCCAGATGAACTTACACATTTTATGACCATTTATGCAATTACATTTATGTGACTACTTACTGATGATTGTCGTATTTTTCTTGGCAAGTGCCCGGCAAGGTACGGTTAGCAGGTCGCTCTTCTTGTCGCTACACATTTTTCCAGATAAACTTACGTATTTTATGAATAATTATGCAATTTTATCTAGTGACATATTAATTTTATTAAATTCTCTCTCGATTAAAGTCTTTAATTCTCGCCTCTATTAGCTACACAACATACAAGCTGAACACAAAGAAAGTCACATTTCTTGTCATAATTTTTTATGTATGTACGATTGTTTTCCTGTTTTGTTTGTATGCACTATGAAATATTTAAGATATAGCAAACACCAGTTGACTTTGACATTTTTGCCTTATGATATCTCAACATCGTGACTACTTTGCTTCTTTTTTTGCTGCTACATTGTGATACACTGTGTACATTTTTGCCTCTGAATACTATCTATGTTTTTGATATATTACGTTTTCTGTCATGCTATGCTGTATGCTCAATTATGTTACTATAAACCAGTTTTTATCTAATGGGTATATGAATTAAATGCAAGACATTAATCTTTGTTCATCATTTTCAGAAAGCAATGACGTGTAAACGAAATAAATTAAACAGAAATGAGAATTTCACCTTCGGAATGAACGAAAGACGATACAGTACTTCGTGATGAAGAGAAAAAGGATCAGAATTAACAAGCATTAACAAGAATATACTATACACATCGTAGTATAGCAGTCTTAACTAATTTTTTCTTTCAGAATACAAGGCGATTGATGCAGGCTGTCAGACAGAACTACACATTTTAGTTTTAGTGGTGAAATGTGCTAGAAATGAGGAATAGTTGTGTAATGAGTAATGATGTGACTTTTTTTGCAGATGATAATGAATGGTGATGAATAATGCTGAAGAATATGCTACTATGGATAATGAACTTTTTCTTTACAGGTGATGATAATAATGGAGTTATGGTGATATGAATAATGAAGTTTTTCTTTGCAGATGAAAATAATGATGAAATTTATATATTTGCTGTTAGTTAAGAGATGTTATGTAGTTATTTTAGTATTTGTTGCAGTTCGTTTTGACAGTATGTGTTATATTGCACAGTATAATGACTGAAGGTTTTGGAAAGGACAGCTAGGGAACACATTTTTTTTATACACATTTCACTACCTGTTACTTCGAAGTTCACTACTTTTCAGCATAAAAGGCGTTTCTTCTTTCAGTTTAATAATCCATTTTTGTATTTTGCAGGAGAAATTATTTATGAAATTAATGTGCTATAAGCAGTTGTTCATTAAACCTATGTCATTTATGAATGTGATTACATATACTCGCTTCATAATCTTGCTACAGCTGACTCATGATGAATGATGTTACACATCTTCATTTGCAGCAACAACTCGAAAGCAAATATTTTCATTCTTCAGTAATTACCCAACGCAATGCATTGCTTTTCAAATATATATATAATGCTTTATAATTAGGCAATGAGTGCCACTGTTCTCTGTAAAACGACTGATGAACATTATTCTGTAATACTATGTCATTTATTAGCTCCTGTTTTCAATGATGACTTCTGATGGTTTGTAATTAGGCAATGAATACCAATGTTCTCTGTAAAACGACTCATGAACATTATTCTGTAATACTATGTCATTTATTAGCTCCTGTTTTCAATGATGACTTCTGATGGTTTATAATTAGGCAATGAATACCAATGTTCTCTGTAAAACGACTCATGAACATTATTCTGTAATACTATGTCATTTATTAGCTCCTGTTTTCAATGATGACTTCTGATGGTTTATAATTAGGCAATGAGTGCCAATGTCCTCTGTAAAATGATTTATGTACATTATTCTGTAATACTATGTCATTTATTAGCTCCTGTTTCAATGATGACTTCTGATGGTTTATAATTAGGCAATGAGTGCCAATGTTCTCTGTAAAACGACTCATGAACATTATTCTGTAATACTATGTCATTTATTAGCTCCTGTTTTCAATGATGACTTCTGATGGTTTATAATTAGGCAATGAGTGCCAATGTTCTCTGTAAAACGACTCATGAACATTATTCTGTAATACTGTGTCATTTATTAGCTCCTGTTTTCAATGATGACTTCTGATGGTTTATAATTAGGCAATGAGTGCCAATGTTCTCTGTGAAACGACTCATGAACATTATTCTGTAATACTATGCCACTTATTAGCTCTTGTTTTCAATGATGACTTCTGATGGTTTATAATTATCAATGAGTGCCAATGTCCTCTGTAAAATGATTTATGTACATTATTCTGTAATACTATTTAATTTATTAACTCCTGTTTTCAATGATGACTTCTGATGGTTTATAATTAGGCAATGAGTGCCAATGTTCTCTGTAAAACGATTTATGTACATTATTCTGTAATACTATGTCATTTATTAGCTCCTGTTTTCAATTCTGTAATACTATGTCACTTATTAGCTCCTGTTTTCAATGATGACTTCTGATGGTTTGTGATTAGGCAATGAGTGCCAATGTTCTCCGTAAAACGACTCATGAACATTATTCTGTAATAGTACATACATGGTACAGAAATGTTCAATAACTGGGCAATGAGTGCCACCAACTATTAGTGTAATTCTCAATGAAGACTAGTATGTGACTTAATGTCCTTCACCTTCTGACCTAATTACCTGGAATTACTGCAATATCCGTTTGTCCTGTATATCCTCATGATCATGGAGCACTATATTTGGATTTTTGCACTAATTCTACGTTGGTGTACCTTACAAGAGCATGGTGTTGACACGACATGCTGTCCACCACCGTGAGCGATGGAGATGCTATTATGGTCTCACTGTTTGGTGTACCTAATGTACCACCAAAAACATAACATGGAATATTACTACGACATTTCAGTGTCTTGGCTACGCTGATTAATACTTCTGGGAAAGGAACTTCAGATTGTCTCACTTGGTGTTGTGCTTCTGTAGAAGGATATGGACTTTCAGTGCAGCTGCGTACAACCTAAAGTGCTACAACCATGATGCAATCCTTCCCTTTCCTATCCTAATTCTTGTAACATAGTGAAAATCATTTTTTGCTAACATGATTTGTGTTCATGGCCTATACATTGTTTTGATTTGATGATATGTTCTGAACTACAGTGCGTGTGCACTTTTGTCATTTGTTACCATGATTTCTACTAATTGCGTATACACTTTTTGATTTGCTGATATGTTCTGAACTACAGTGCATGTGCACTTATGTAATTTGTTAATTTGTTTTGTACTCATTGTATATATATTTTGTCATTACCTGATATGTTCTGTACTCGGTGCATGTGCACTATATTTACTTCATGTTCTACACCTATATATCTGTATATTCTGTGATTGTAATGTTAGTTAATTAACAAAAATTTGTTGCTCATGGCAAGTCCAAATGACTCACCATCGCTGCCAAATTTTCGCCCCCCCAGTGGAGGGTTATGAAAGACGTATGTATTCATTACCAGCGATGGCGAGGCATGACAGAATCTCTGACCAGAGAGTTATTTATCGTTGCTAGTCTCCGCTTGACCGTGCGAGACGACAGTTGCGTGTAGCGAGTCGGCAGGAACAGTAGTACCATGTAGCGAGTCGGCAGGAGCAGTTGTACTCTGTCAGTTGCGTGTAGCGAGTCGGCAGGAACAGTTCAGTTGTACTCTGTCAGTAGCAGTAGTCAGTCGTCAGTAGTAGCGAGTGGACGGTTGTACTGAGCAGGCGTCGGCATGCGTCGGCGGCGTGTTCTTCTCTCTACTCTGGTCACGATTCAGGACGATATGTATTGTTGTAGAAGGTAATGAAGCAGCATTGCGCACATCTAGTAATGCATGTTAATTGTAATTAATGTGTTCAAAAATGCCCCAATAATAATTTTTTGTAAAGTAACTCTTTTAAAGAAAAACATTCATTTCAATTTAAAAAATATTTCCTATGCATTTCCTCGAAGAATCAAAATTTAATATACGCCAGAATTGCACGAAGCTGTGTCGATAGATAAGAGCAGATATAGATGCAGTTTTTATGATGCAGCTTTTATTGAGGTAAGAATTTTTTGCTTTTTTTATTCAGAATACAGGGTCGAAGGTCAGCGCTGCTGCCCTTATAGAATTTATCAGGTTTAATTATTTCACAGGGCCGAAGGTCAGCGCTGCTGTCCTTATAAAATTGATCAGGTTTAATTATTTCTGTTGAGATGTTAGATACAGTTTGTGGTTCATTAGCTAATTAATATTGTTGTTGGTATACGATCAATGTTCATTCCTTAATTTTGTGGAGAGTTTACATTTGGGCCATTATTGTTCTTTAATTTTTGTGTGAGGACATTACGCTTGGATTCATTTCAATTTAACGATATTTTGTGGGGAGTCAACATTTGGCTCATTTTTTTTATTATCATTGACTTTTATTTCTGTGGGGAGGTTATAACCTACAACTGGGCATCATTTCCAATGATGTGAGGGGTGGTATTCACGGAAATATATGAGGAATCTGTCTTCTGTTTTTCTGCTTTTATAACATGTTGTAAGTTTTCTTGTGTCTTTTAGACTATGTCATCCATGTGATGATCACCCAACTGGTTTACCTGCTTTCCTTATGCATATGTCTGTATCATTGGAATCCTCATTATCTGTGTCATATGTTGGCTTGAACCAGAGATTTCAGGAATGGTCCAGGAAGCAAATCTGCAACTTGATCACCTTTAAATTGTATATATTTATCTGATTTTTCGTGACCCATTTAGACTGAGTGCTAGTACTTTAAGTTCATTTATTTTGTGAATACCTTCTGTGATAATTTTTCTTGTTCAACTAAATAACTGATTAATTACATGGTAATTGAATGACATACTTGGCCAAGATTAGGTCGAGTAATGCAGACTTTTTGTACCATAATATATGTGAAGTTACTGTATTCTAAATACTATATGGAAAATTTAGAATTTAAAGTTAAATTTACTGTTATGATGTACAGCTTTCCTTCTAAAAATATGTTTTCCAAGAAAATTTAAGATGACACTGTGATGCTGTATATCCCGTGATGCGGATTGAAGACGATTATACATACACTGAGACTTTACTCATATAACACAAAGATGATAATTCTGATCTAAACACTTTATACAAAGCCATTACATATGATAATTGTTCTTAAACTTACATATACTGTTGGGTCAGAGGCACACTTGAGATGTTAGGTAAGTGTCAGTCTGAGCAAGTGTTTTGTTTCACAGGAATTTCCTGTTTGGCCCACTGTGAGGTCGAGGTTGGTCTACCTTTTTGTTTTCGTACTAGACTTGTCTGTTACCTTTGAAATTCTGTATATACAGCTGGAGCAAAACTATCCAATTTTAGGATATTAATGTAATATATAATATGATGATTATGCTCATCTAATTCAATATCTTGATAGTGTTTCCTATTTATATATATTATATCCACAACATGTTTTTGTTTAGTACTGTGGTCAAATGACCTAATTTGGGAATACTTACTGAAGTGAAAAATGAATTGTACGGAAAATCGACTTCATAAATGTACACAAATGACAGAAATTTTTGTTTATTGTATGTGATTTCCTCCATTAGTTATACAATGTGTGGTTTCAGGTACTGAAAACAGTTTTGCCAGCAGTGCCAGTACTGGACTGTAGCAGGTGGAGATCCCAACAGAAGAAACAACTTACAAAGGTAAATGAAATTTCAGGATGAATGTAAAAATGCATCTTGTGTTGCTTAGATAGAAATCCTATATTACATGTTTTTGAACTTTGTTTTGACTCACAGATTGGGGGTATCTCATATATGCTTTTAGGATGCTTTTTTGTAATTGGTAGATCATGTTGTTGTTGTTTTGGTCTTCAGTCCTGAGATTGGTTTGATGCAGCTCTCCATGCTACTCTATCCTGGGCAAGCTTCTTCATCTCCCAATACTTACTGCAACCTACATCCTTCTGAATCTGCTTAGTGTATTCATCTTTTGGTCTCCCTCTACGATTTTTACCCTCCGCGTTGCCCTCCAATACTAAATTTGTGATCCCTTGATGCCTCAGAACATGCCCTACCAACCGGTCCCTTCTTCTTGTCAAGTTGTGCCACAAACTCCTCTTCTCCCCTATTCTATTCAATACCCCCTCATTAGTTACGTGATCAACCCACCTAATCTTCAGCATTCTACTGTAGCATCACATTTCAAAAGCTTCTATTCTCTTCTTGTTCAAACTATTTATCGTCCATGTTTCACTCCCATACATGGCTACACTCCATACATATACT
Organism: Schistocerca piceifrons; assembly: GCF_021461385.2. Taxonomy (NCBI): domain Eukaryota; kingdom Metazoa; phylum Arthropoda; class Insecta; order Orthoptera; family Acrididae; genus Schistocerca; species Schistocerca piceifrons. The sequence goes on along the minus strand of NC_060140.1, from coordinate 365,350,886 downwards.
TTCAGAAACGACTTCCTGACACTTAAATCAGTACTCGATGTTAACAAATTTCTCTTCTTCAGAAACACTTTCCTTGCCATTGCCAGTCTACATTCTATATCCTCTCCACTTCGACCATCAACAGTTATTTTGCTCCCCAAATAGCAGAACACCTTTACTACTTTAAGTATCTCATTTCCTAATCTAATTCCCTCAGCATCACCTGACTTAATTAGATTACATTCCATTATCCTCGTTTTGCTTTTGTTGATGTTCCTCTTATATCCTCCTTTCAAGACACTGTCCATTCCATTCAACTGCTCTTCCAAGTCCTTTGCTGTCTCTGACAGAATTACAATGTTATCGGCAAACCTCAAAGTTTTCATTTCTTCTCCATGGATTTTGAAACCTAATCCGAATTTTTCTTTTGTTTCCTTCACTGCTTGCTCAATATACAGATTGAATAACATCGGGGATAGGCTACAACCCTGTCTCACTCCCTTCCCAACCACTACTTCCCTTTCATGCCCCTCGACTCTTATAACTGCCATCTGGTTTCTGTACAAACTGTAAATAGCCTTTCGCTCCCTGTATTTTACCCCTGCCACCTTTAGAATTTGAGTAATCTAGTCAACATTGTCAAAAGCTTTCTCTAAGTCTAGAAATGATAGAAACTTAGATTTGCTTTTCCTTAATCTTTCTTCGAAGATACGGTGTAAGGTCAGTACTGCCTCCCGTGTTCCGATATTTCTACGGAATCCAAACTGGTCTTCCCCGAGGTCAGCTTCTTCTGTAAAGAATTCGCGTTAGAATTTTGCAGCTGTGAGTTATTAAACTGATTGTTCAGCAGTTTTCACATCTGTCAACACCTGCTTTCTTTGGGATTGGAATTATTATATTCTTCTTGAAGTCTGAGGGTATTTTGCCTGTCTCATACATCTTGCTCACCAGATGGTAGAGTTTTGTGAAGACTGGCTCTCCCAAGGCCGTCAGTAGTTCCAATGGAATGTTGTCTACTCCCGGGGTCTTGTTTCGACTCAGGTCTTTCTGTGCTCTGTCAAACTCTTCACGCAGTATCTCCCATTTCATCTTCATCTACATCCTCTTCCATTTCCATAATATTGTCCTCAAGTGCATTGCCCTTGTATAGACCCTCTATATACTCCTTCCATCTTTCTGCTTTCCCTTCTTTGCTTACAACTGGGCTTCCATCAACGCTCTTGATATTCGTACAAGTGGCTCTCTTTTCTCCAGAGGTCTCTTTAATTTTACTGTACGCACTATCTATTTTACCCCTTGTGAGATAAGCCTCTACAATCTTACATTTGTCCTCTAGTCATCCCTGCTTAGCCATTTTGCCGTTCCTGCCGATCTCATTTCTGAGACGTTTGTATTCCTTTTTGCCTGCTTTATTTACTGCATGTTTGTATTTTCTCCATTCATCAATTAAATTCAATATTTCTTCTGTTACCCATGGATTTCTACCAGCCCTCGTCTATTTACCTACTTGATCCTCTGCTGCCTTCACTACTTCATCCCTCAGAGCTGACGATTCTTCTTCTACTGTATTTCTTTCCCCAATTCCTGTCAGTTGTTCCCTTATGCTCTCCCTGAAACTCTCTACAACCTCTGGTTTAGTCAGTTTATCAAGGTCCCATCTCTTTAAATTGTCACTCTTTTGCAGTTTCTTCAGTTTTAATCTACAGTTCATAAGCAATAGATTGTGGTCAGAGTCCACATCTGCCCCTGGAAATGTCATACAATTTAAAACCTGGTGCCTAAATTTCTGTCTTACCATTATATAATCTATCTGATATCTTTTAGTATCTCCAGCGTTCTTCCATGTATACAACCTTCTTTCACGATTCTTGAACCAAGTGTTAGCTATGATTAATTTATGCTCTGTGCAAAATTCTACCCAACGGCTTCCTCTTTCATTTCTTACCCCCAATCCATATTCACCTACTATGTTTCCTTCTCTCCCTTTTCCTACTCTCGAATTCCAGTCACCCATGACTATTAAATTTTCGTCTCCCTTCACTATCTGAATAATTTCTTTATCTCATCATACATTTCATCAATTTCTTCATCATCTGCAGAGCTAGTTGGAATATAAACTTGTAGTACTGTAGTAGGCATGGACTTCGTATCTATCTTGGCCACAATAATGCGTTCACTATGCTGTTTGTAGTAGCTTACCCGCACTCCTACTTTTTTATTCATTATTAAACCTACTCCTGCATTACCCCTATTTGATTTTGTATTTATAACCCTTTATTCAGCTGACCAAAAGTCTTGTTCCTCCTGCCACCGAACTTCACTAATTCCCACTATATCTAACTTTAACCTATCCATTTCCCTTTTTAAATTTTCTAACCTACCTGCCCGATTAAGGGATCTGACATTCCACGCTCCGATCCGCAGAACGCCAGTTTTCTTTCTCCTGATAACGACGTCCTCCTGAGTAGTTCCCACCCGGAGATCCGAATGGGGGACTATTTTACCTCCGGAATATTTTACCCAACAGGACGCCATCATCATTTAACCACACAGTAAAGCAGAATGCCCTCGGGAAAAATTACGGCTGTAGTTTCCCCTTGCTTTCAGCCATTCGCAGTACCAGCACAGCAAGGCCGTTTTGGTTAGTGTTACAAGGCCAGATCAGTCAGTCATCCAGACTGTTGCCCCTGCAACTACTGAAAATGCTGCTGCCCCTCTTCAGGAACTACACGTTTGTCTGGCCTCTCAACAGATACCCCTTCACTGTGGTTGCACCTACGGTATGGCCATCTGTATCGCTGAGGGACGCAAGCCTCCCCACCAATGGCAAGGTCCATGGTTCATGTGTATCTCATATCACAGTAAAAGTTTGGTTCAGGTTGTTTGTCTCTAAACTATTAATGCTATACCTTTATAATTTTACATGTTTTGGGTGTTACACATATTACCCATGATTTCTCTTATATAATTTAATGATTTAATGGTTTTGGTACTTCACACCACCAGTGTCTCACTATTTTTGGTATTTACACCTGTATTTGATAGCATAGCTCTGAGTTCTGGATATTAACACTTTTTCCAAATTGTCTATATTCCACCTTCAGGATTGGAGAAGAGCATTTCATTAACCTTTGATTAGTTAATCCTGTTTGGGAGGTACTGAAATGGGACACCTTCCCATCCCTATCTGAAATTCCTTCCTCACGTCATCACTCTGTGAAGAATTTATTTTAGCACGGATTTTTAACTTTCCAGACTTTATACTGTTACATCTATACCCAGTTCCAGTAGCAAAGTGCCCCTTAACATTAATACATATGAGTTTACTATAACAGATTAAATTTCACATTAATATGCTTTCCAATTTATATTAGCAACTACGAGGAGTAAGCCATTTGTTAATAATCGAACTTTGAAATTTAGTGATATGAACTATGCAACCATGTGGCACCACATATTCATGAAAATTTACTTCTCTTCTATTTATTCGTAATGATTATTTAAATTGATGGTTCTACTTAAGAGCAAATCAAAATACTCCTAACAACTTTTTTATTCAAAGTGATTTGTTTATACTGAATTAAAATATAATTTAAATTGTTGTACTGTAAATTTCATTGAAATTGTGTATGAAATTAACTTTTCCAAACTGATTATAAGAACATGTAGGGCAATATGTGGTCTATTTTTATAAGTGACGAAAGTCGTCTAATGACTTTTAATGTACCATTGCAGCCCTGTGGAGTTCACACGACCCATGTCTTTGATACAGATGCCAAGATGTAATGATAAGCGTCCTTATGAGTCGTGCATACACAACTCTCTCTCTTAATGATGGACTTTACTGTCCAACATGTCGTTACATATCTCAGTGAGTGCTTTGACACGGCTCTGCAGCAACCCATGAAGCAGTAGCTCTCAGAAGAACATCTGAGTAGGCAAAGCTCTGTTAGAACTGTAAGTCGTTGCAGTCTTGTCATTAGTGTAGCGATTCTTGAAGGCCTGCTGGTCTTAGCTGGAAGACTACAGCCACGGTCCCAGCTGCAAATTCACTTGAATTGTCCATCACGCTCACGTTTAGTGAGTGGTCACCTTACAAAGCCACCCTGAAGGATGCTCATCATCTGCGTAGGCAGCGAGAAAGGTATTCTCGTTCGCCCCATCTGCTTTCTCATGTGTTCCAGCTTTGCCCCGTCATACTTAACACGTTAAAAATGTGGTCTCATAGATCGATGCCACCGTCATTGGTGTGTCACAGTTGCCAATGGAAACGGACGTATCCGACAGACGCCGATACGGTAGCACGAGGACCGAGCGGATCCAACAAAGCCAACTGAGCTACGCCTTCAGCGGCCCAGACTACAAATGCCCTCTGCCGTCACGATATAGGATGGCCGGCGGCAGCTATAAAGCCTAGTCTCATACGGGATCCACCCGTTGAGCCGACGTCGAAAAAGGCCAATGACGTTTATGGCATTCGATGTCACACGTATTGTGTACCTTGCAACCACAATATTGGCTGCTAATGGCAACTGGGGGCAGGACTGGAGGTATCCAATGATGAGCTCGGCATGAGGCTACAGAGGTAGTTGAACTGCTTAGTCGACCAGTAACTCCCAATAGTGCTACTGTGCTAGTGGCGTTGATACAAAGCAGAGCAATGGCAACGGTAAACGAAGCGAACATTGCATTAACTCCAGAACAATAGTTGCCAAAGCTGACATTTCGTCAGAAAGGAACTAAAGGAATTTCGCAGAGTGAGGAAAAAGGACCAGATAAAATATTAGTTTTTATGCAGGATGAGTTAGTGGTGTCGTATAAGCTCCACTGTGTGGACAATGTACATGAAGAGTACAATGATGACGATATGTGCTTAACAACTGAAAGTTGTATTGAAACACGTGTCGAGCCATATAGTTCGCCACCCTCGTCGGACAGGGAGCCACAAATCCCGTCTCCACTCGCTGTCACCGGAGCGGGTACTAAACATAATTACGTACATTGAAGTTGAGTAAAAGAACAATTATGAACAGAAGTCAAGAAAGTCCTCATCAATATGCCCATGTAAGAAATAAAAAAAACCACAGATTTTCTAGGAAGGGAAGGCGCACTTGATACAAAAATTGGCGTTCGCACATTTCAAGGATGCTTGATACAATTTAGAGGATGTTCTTGATAGTGACCTACTACGTTCGTATCAAACTGCGCGCGATATACACTGAAGAGCCAAAGAACCTGGTACACCTGCCCAGTATCGTGTAGGGCCCCAGCGAGCACGCAGAACTGCCGCAAAACGACGTGGCATGGACTCCACGAATATCTGAAGTAGTGCTGGAGTGAACTATCACCGTGAATCCTGAAGGACTGTCCATAAAGGGTACGAGGGAGTGGAGATATCTTCTGAAGAGCACGTTGCAAGGTAGGCCAAATACGTTCAACAATGTTCATGTATGGAGAGTTTGGTGGCCAACGGAAGTGTTTAAACTCGGACGTGTGTTCCTGGAGCCACTCTGTAGCAATTCTGGACGTGTGGGGTGTCGAATTGTCCTTCTGGAATTGCCTAAGTCCGTCGGAATCCACAATGGACATGAATTGATCCACGCATCAAGGATCCCACATCACTCCAACTGCACACGCACCACAGAGCCTCCACCAACTTGAACAGTCTCCTGTTGACATGCAGGTTCCATGGATTCATGAGGTTGTCTCCATACCCGTACACGTACATCCGCTCGATAAAATTTGAAACGATACTCATCCGGGCAGGCAACATGTTTCCAGTCATCAAAAGCCCAATGTCGGCGTTAGCAGGTCCAGGCGAGGCGTGAAAATTTGAATCATACAGTCATCAAACGTACACGATTGGACCTTCGGCTCCGAAAGCCCATATCGATTATGTTTCGTTGAATAGTTCGTACGCTGGCATTTGTTGATGGCCCAGCAATGAAATCTGCAGCAATTTGCGGAAGGGTTGCACTTCCGTCGCGTTTGACGATTCTCTTCAGTCGTCGTTGTTCCCATTTTTGCAAGATCTTTGTCCGGCAGCAGCGATGTCGGAGATTTGACGTTTTACTGGATTTATGTGACATTCACGGTACACTAGCGAAATGATCGTACGGAAAATTCCCTCTTCATCACTACCTCAGAGATGCTGTGTCCCAGCGCTCGCGCGCCGACTATAGCACCACGTTCAAACTCACTTAAATCTTGATAACCTAGTATTGCAGCAGCAGTAACCGATGTAACAACACTTGTTCTCTTATACAGGGGATTCCGACTGCAGTGTCGAATTCTGCCGGCTTGCATATCTCTGTATTTGAATACGCATGGCTACACCAGTCTCTTTGGCGCTTACAGTGATTTGAAGTGAAACAGTGAATGGTTGCTTACCTTCAAACAGTGTTGCGGAGTTGGTAGACGTAAGATAAAGAAATTTCAAACTATGTGTCAACTTGACGATGCACAATAAAGTGCAGAATCGACCCGAAAATTTGTCGACGAGGTAAACAAACTTATCCCATCGTTCAGTAAGGAATTTTTCTTTAACACCTACCAATCTGGTTTCGTACAGGAAATGCATGTGGAGGTAACCCTGCATTTTATAGGTGCCAAGACAGTTCTATCAAGGTTAATGATGGAGACCTACTACGTTCACATCAAACTGCGACCGATATACACTGAAGAGCCAAAGAAACCAGTACACTGGAAAACTGGTACCTTAACGCATTCGTATACAATTATACCACCTGTTAATCCGGGCGATAAATTGGCTGGGACGCTATTTATTATACTGAGAGAAGGTAGAGGTGCTCTGCTCCCTACAATTGTTTCTCGTGTGTGTGATCTTACAAGTGCAATAGAAAATATTAGCGTCACAGCAAGAAAGAGTGGGAAAATGGGCAGCAGAGAGCTACAATTGTGGTATGAACACTGCTTTTGACCAATAGCTGGTCAAAACAGCTTGCTTTTGATTTCCCCTGGTCTGCGTATAAAAATAATACTCCCTTTGAGCAAACTATCCCCTCTGAAAAGTGTGAGACATTGCAGTTCATACCACCTGGAACCATTCGACAAATTCAGCCTTTGGAGGTTTGTTTTCCCGTGGCACTATCTGCAGCTGTACCTTTAAGGGTAGCCAGCTGCTGACAGACTATTCAGCATTCGGTTGCATGCCATCACATTTCATCAGTTCTCCTCACCCCATTACACTAATATGAATCTATTCTTTAAGAGTGAATACGTATCTGAAAGTTCTGCACGTTTTGTAAGTCCAAAGAGTGACCACAGAGGTTCGGACCATCAAGATCGAAGGCGACTTCGATCTTGATGGTCCGAACCTCTGTGGTCACTGTAGCGCGCCATTTTTCATTCGGCGTTCTTGGTACAAGTTAACGGTTTGTTTTGAACATTTCATAAATGTCGGCGACATCCATTTTTTGAAGTGTAATACATACATCCCATAGAAGTTTGATTCCTGCACCTTGCGGACACTCGTTTTCTGCTCCCATACTGACACGCATGGTGAGTCATTAGCAAATAACATTCTTGCTGTCATAATTGTTAACGAAACCGTTTCAAATGAGCCTCACTAAAGACTGAACTTGCGATCTTGCACTCAAGGGGTTCCTTGTCAGTCGCCGTTTTAGACAGTCCTAGGTCTTCAACAGTTTGCTCGTGCATTAGTAGCGGGAGTCACATTGCCAGTCCCAATTGCTTCATGTAATAGTTTGACTTTATTGCTGTTTGTCTTTTTGTAAAGTCTGGTATGTTCCTGTGGTACCAAACTGATGAGGTCATCGGACCCTAGGATTACACACTAATTAATCTAATTTACACTAATTTACGCTAAGGACAACACACACACCCATGCCCGAGGGAGGATTCGAATCTCCGCCGAGGGAAGCCGCGCGAACCATGGTGCCTCAGACCACGCGGCTACTCCACGCGGCTCTTTTGTTAAGTTCCTTTGCAGTGCTTGAGAAAGCTACAAATTAAGTAAAACTTCTGTATACTGTATTTACATGTTCGATAATCATTTATGCTCCTGCCCAGCTTCCCTATGACGATAGCTGCAGCGCAACTTTGTAGCACATCTCTACTTACCACTCTGTACAAAGTGGTACACAACAAAAGCAATACTAAGAGTACACGCATGAATATGCAAATATACAGTCTTCCTTATCACTACATTTCCCAAAGAGACTTTACAAAAACGTTTTCTGAATTAATTTACAATATTTAGTAACTTGACAATCAAAAAATCTTTACAGGAAATCTTTACAGTAACTTAACAATCCTGGCCATAAGTAGAATTTCAGGAAATCTGTGCAGTAATTAAGAATGCATCGAGTACGAGTTACACTCATTGCAAATGAGTGTTAAAACGTAAAGACAGCACACATCATCGAATCAAGTAGAGAATAGCTCACATGTTCCATTAAATGCACTATCTCTTTGCCATCCCATAACTGTCTAATTGTCTGTAACAGGGGTGATGAAGAATTCAGCATGCGAGCCCTTCTCTGGCACGAGTGCCATGCACTCAGCCTGGCTGGCACATTTCGCCCACTGTGTGTAAACCGAGGAGGGGGAAGATGGGGAACTGGTGAATGCGATACATTTAAACGGCACTGCAGTCGCATTGCATACGACTTCACTTTATATTTCATATTTATCAACAGAACAGATCAAAAACAAAATAAGTCTTCAGTAGTATATAATTATTTTTGGCGCCCTGAAGATACAACTTAATTTTTTTCTGGTACAGACTGTCGACATATGGACAGGCACAGAATATTTCACAGATTTTTGCACTATTGTTGCCACTTAATCTTGACCTACTTAGTTTCGCGATTGAATAAAAAGTCTTTCACACACATGTGTTTGTCGAAATATTGTAGCAATTTTGCCACCTCATAATGGATAGGTGGAAACTCTGCCTGAGCAAAGCGCTGTAGACGTCCTTAAAAAGGTAATTATCTTGTAGATCAGTCAGATACATCTGAACATGCAGAGGAGCGTTTCAACCGAAAGGGCAAACGGTGTTTAAAACAACTCAAAAACAGATGTAAGAGTGGCAGTATCAGCAAAACGTTTTGAGAACTATACTAGTAATTCTTTTAAGGCCACAATGAACTCTTCAGACCTCATGTTTTCTTTAACGTCAATGAGCTTAGGGAACTGCACTGTGTTTGTCAGAATGTACCCTTTCTACAAAGCGATTTTCTTGTTAAATGCATCCTCATCGAGTAAGGAATAAGATGTTTTTCTGCTTGCAGTGTCTTGCTGTGGGCATTGTGCAGTCAAGTCCACTTAAAATGTGAGGTCTGCAATCCATTCCGGTGTTCTAATTTTCGTTCCTGCATTCCGGTTTTCTTCATAATTGAAGAACAGTTTTAAATCAAAAATCGTTCCGGGCATGCCCCTTGACTTAGGCAGTGTACTTTCCAGTAATTCAAAAGTTTTCATACTCTTCTTTAATTTCCATCGAAAACTGTTGCAAATGACAGTGGAATAACGTGTGCGATTTTACGGTTTGCACCAACGATTTCTTCACGTTGTCCGTACCTCCAAATTCAGCACAAAGTGCTTCTTGATGTAGAGAAGAATGAATCCCCTCTGTGAATCGTTGTATATTTTTCCTCTTTCAACTCTTGTCAAAAAAATCTTGAAATTCTTTGTGTATAGCATTGTAAAGTCGTTTCATTGCAAATTTGAAGATCTCTGGTTTATACGACTGCATAACATACAGGGTGGTCCCTTGATAGTGACCTGGCCAAATATCACTCGAAATAAGGATCACACGAAAAAACTACAAAGAACGAAACTCGTCTAGCTTGAAGGGGAAAACCAAATGGCGCTATGGTTGACCCGCTAGATGGCGCTGCCATAGGTCAAACGGATATCAACTGTTTTTTTTTTTTAAATAGAAACTCCCATTTTATTACATATTCGTGTAGTACGCAAAGAAATATGAATATTTAATTGGACCACTTTTTACGCTTTGTGATAGATGGCGCTGTAATAGTCACAAACGTATAAGTACGTGGTATCACGTAACATTCCGGCAGTGCAAACGGTATTTGCTTCGTGATACATTACCCATGATAAAATGGACCGTCTACCAATTGCGGAAAAGGTCGATATCGTGTTTATGTATGGCTATTATGATCATAATGCCCAACGGGCGTGTGCTATGTATGCTGCTCGGTATGCTGGGCGACATCATCCTACTTCCAAAAGAATGAATGTCCGGTACATAGCTCGCGTGCGGTTGAAGCGGTATTGAATAGCATATTTCATGACAGGTGGATTGGTCGTCGAAGCACCATACCATGACCCGCACGTTCACCGAATATGAGGTTCTAGGATTTCTTTCTGTGGGGAAAGTTGAAGGATATTTGCTATCGTGATCCACCGACAACGCCTGACAACATACGTCAGCGCATTGTCAATGAATGTGCGAACATTACGGAAGGCGAACTACTCGCTGTTGAGAGGAATGTCGTTACACGTATTGCCAAATGCATTGAGGTTGACGGACATCATTTTGAGCATTTATTGCATTAATGTGTTATTTACAGGTAATCACGCTGTAACAGCATGCGTTCTCAGAAATGATAAGTTCACGAAGGTATATGTATCACATTGGAACAACTAAAAGAAAATGTTCAAACGTACCGACTTGTGTATTTTAATTTAAAAAACCTACCTGTTACCAACTGCTCGTCTAAAATTGTGAGCCATATGTTTGTGACTATTACAGCGCTTTCTATCACAATGCGAAAAAAGTGGTGCAGCTAAAACATTTATATTTTTTTTACGTACTACACGAATATGTGATAAAAATAGGGGTTCCTATATTTAAAAAAAAAAAAAAGAAACGCAGGTGATATCCGTTCGACCTATGGCAGCGCCATCTAGCGGGCCAACCATAGCGTCATCTGGTTTCCCCCTTCAAGCTAGACGAGTTTCGCTGTTTGTAGTTTTTTTGTTTGATGCTTATTTCGTGAGATATTTGTCTCGGTCAGTATCGATGGACCACCCTGTATATTGAGAATTATCATCCCTCTCTTCTGCCACTACCATTACTTTTTAAAGACTTGCGACAATATATCGCTTGGCATGATCTTTTTGTGCGAACAGCCATGCTACGAACAAATAGTGATGCGTAAACAGCGAAGATACCATAATTCTGCTGAAGGGAGTTGGGTCGACAGAAAAACGCCACACCGCAACACTCGATGAAATGCCGCGCTACTGCGGATAGTCCCGAGAAGAACCGAGCAAAGCCGAAACTCACCGGGACGCGCTCCTCACTCTCTAAACGCGACACGTTTGGCATACTAATGGCCGATCCTGCTCTACAACATACAAGACTGATTTGTCCTGTTACTGAATACCACACTATTAACGATAAACAAAAATCTACAACTCATACAGACACATTGTACCACCCACACAATTCAACAAATTACTTCAAACTAATAATTCCCCGTTTTGGTGTGTCACCGCAAAGAAGAACAATAGCTGTATATGCAATAAAATTCCTCTGGGTGTGTTACCACATTATCAATGGGTATAGTCCTCCAACGTTTCGGCTACCGTTGTAAATGACCTTCCTCACGGTATTTTGCTAGCTGCTGAATGAGAGAAGCTTTGGTTCTTATATCCTGGCTGAAGAGTCTGTTATCGTAATCTGATAGTGTACTGAGGATGAGAAGGAGGGGTGATGTTAGACGTCATTTATTGCTGTTTGCTTTATTTATCGTCATTGGTGGTAACACACATTGTTGATTGATGTCTAATTAATTGCTTGCTGCTGGTGGGAATAGGTGAATGAGAAATGAGCGGCAGCTGTTTACCAGCTGCCAACTGCAGGCTGAGGCGTGCCAGCATTTTGTGTACCTGCGGCTGCTGTGGTCTACCGCACGCCTGTGTGTGTGTGTGTGTGTGTGTGTGTGTGTGTGTGTGTGTGTTTGTGTGTATGTGTGTGTTGCTACGCATGAGCTGACGTTCCGTAACGCTGTTATTGCTGGCAGCCGGGCCAAGATGCCGGAATTATGTACCCGTCCTCCCTATTCATGTTGGTGGGTCGCTTGACTATTTCTATCGCCTCTCTAATCTTATTCGTAGAGGTAAGAGGCTGTTTCACCAGTATACCAGCTTCTCGAAATTCGGTTTAGCGCACTCATCCTGGCCTTCTTCCATTGTCGACTTGCTGTGTTGTCTCAGCCTGGTATATCTGTAAATGGTTCAAATGGCTCTGAGCACTATGGGACTTAACAGCTGAGGTCATCAGTCCCCTAGAACTTAGAACTACTTAAACCTAACTAACCTAAGGACATCACTCCTGCCCGAGGCAGGATTCGAACCTTGGACCGTAGCGGACACGCGGTTCCAGACTGAAGCGCCTAGAACCTCACGGCCACACCGGCCGGCTGATATATCTCTCATGTTCACAATTTCGTGTGCTGATCGGTCGCCCCATCTCACCCACTATACTTCCATTCACGTAGGAAGGCGGCCCAATTTTCAGCCGTTCTGCGCATCCCCCTGCATTGACCGCAAGCAGTCAGTAACAGTCATTCTCTCTCCGAACTGCTAGCTGCGATTCACAACTAGACTGCGAGAATCACTCTCCCGCATGCTGCGTTGTTGCCGTATTTCGGGACAACGCAATTTCATTCACAGAGCGACCGAATTATTCATTCAGTTGTCGATGTTACTTTCTTCCACAAGTATAGCTCTCAATGTTTACCTGTCAATGTTTTAGTGTGACTGCCAAATAAATACCAGGTGATCGAAAAGTCAGTATAAATTTGAAAACTGAATAAATCACGGAATAATGTAGATAGAGAGGTACAAATTGACACACATGCTTGGAATGACATGGAGTTTTATTAGAACCAAAAAAATACCATAGTTCAAAAAATGTCCGACACATGGCGACTCATCTGATCAGAATAGCAATAATTAGCATAACAAAGTAAGACAAAGCAAAGTTGATGTTCTTTACAGGAAATGCTCAATATGTCCACCATCATTCCTCAACAATAGCTGTAGTCGAGAAATAATGTTGTGAACAGCATTGTAAAGCATGTCCGGAGTTATGGTGAGGCATTGGCGTCGGATGTTGTCTTTCAGCATCCCTAGAGATGTCGGTCGATCACGATACACTTGCGACTCCAGGTAACCCCAAAGCCAATAATCGCACGGACTGAGGTCTTGGGACTTGGGAGGCCAAGCATGACGAAAGTGGCGGCGGTGTACACGATCATCACCAAACGACGCGCGCAAGAGACCTTTCACGCGTCTAGCAGTACTTTGTTACTTTGCTTTTTTTTTTTGGTTATAATAAAACTCCATGTCATTCCAAGCATGTGTGTCATTTTTTCCTCTCTGTGTGTGGTTTGAGGTTTTCGGGCGCTATCTACATAATTCTGTGGTTTATTAAGTTTTCAAATTTATACTGACTTTTTGATCACCCGGTACATCAAATGACGACAATAAACGTGCAGTGCTTCACAAGCAGGCGGGTAGGTTTATTTACTACATTTACGACTCTATCGAATGTGGATCTTAGCGCGGGACTCCTATTCTTGACATTTTGAAGACACAAGAGTGACTGCAGAAGCATGTGTCGGCAGGAGAACTCCACAGAGAAAAATAACAAACGGAAGTGTCAGAGCTATAGAAACGTCTTGAAAATATGGTCCCGTGTCGCGTCAGAAGCATCAAAATCGCAGAAAACCTGTAACACAAACGGATGTTTTAACAATGATATTTTAGAGCGCTCCGTGTTTGAAATGTATGAAGTAAAGCATAGTGTGGATGAGCGACGTGCCAAAACTTATTACAGTTACGTATGAGAAAATTGGCTTCAGTGGTAGCACTTCGTCAGCGCATATAATGTTAAAAGACACTGATTTCAAATTTATTAAGGAGAGTGTTATTGATTGAAAGAAGTAACATAGGTGCAGCACGAACAACATCCCTTATAAAGATACACGAAACAAGAGGAGGAGGTAGTTCAAAATGTTTTACCTTGATGAAACATGGGTGAATCAGAATCATTCCACGAATACCTGCTGGAAAATCAGTGATGGTACTGGAGGTTTTAAAGTTCTCATAGGAATAGGTTCTCGGATAATTATTCTGCATGCTCGCTCTTCTTCTGCTTTTGTTTCTGAAAGTAAACTTGTATGTAGGTTTAAGAAAAACTGCAGTGACTGTTGTTGTTGTTGTCTTCAGTCCTGAGACTGGTTTGATGCAGCTTTCCACGCTACTCTATCCTGTGCAAGCTTCTCCATCTCCCAGTACCTACTTCAACCTACATCCTTCTGAATCTGCTTAGAGTATTCATCGCTTGGTCTCCCTCTACCATTTTTACCCTCCTCGCTGCCCTCCAATACTAAATTGGTGATCCCTTGATGCCTCAGAACATGTCCTACCAGCCGATCCCTTCTTCTAGTCAAGTTGTGCCACAAACACCTCTTCTCCCCAATCCTATTCAATACCTCCTCATTAGTTATGTGATCTACCCATCTAATCTTCAGCATTCTTCTGTAGCACCACATTTCGAAAGCTACTATTCTCTTCTGGTCCAAACTATTTATCGTCCATGTTTCACTTCCATACATGGCTACAATCCATACAAATACTTTCAGAAGCGACTTCCCGACACTTACATCTATACTCGATGTTAACAAATTCCTCTTCTTCAGAAACGATTTCCTTGGCATTGCCAGTCTACATTTTATATCCTCTCTACTTCGACCATCATCAGTTACTTTTCTCCCCAAATAGCAAAACCCCTTTACTACTTTAAGTGTCTCATTTCTTAATCTAATTCCCTCAGCATCATCCGACTTAATTCGACTACATTCCATTTGAGCCGCGTCGGCTCGGGTTTGATCTATTGAACGTTCCGCGCATAATATTATCGCTGTATCGCGGAGGAAAGAGAGAAGTGGCGCCCCTTCGTGGGGGAAGTCGGCGATGCACCTGTGACAGTCGAGTACTTGGATTTTGGAGGGCGAGGAGAAACAGTGAGATAGGCAGTAGAGCGCGGAGCGTGAAGGCGTGTCAGCCGACGCCGTGTGTGGTGGCAAGAGGAAAATTTTGCCACGTTACCTGATTGTGTTTGTGCGTTGGTGGGTAGAGGCGCCGATGCTGTCGGGAACATGCTGCTTCCTTGTTTATGATGGATTTATCGTTGGCTTCTAGTGACTACATTCTCGTCTCTATGGCTCTGTGACTGATGTGATGCCATTGCGAGGACAGTTGGTTTGGATATAAGCAGCATTTTGTTCTCAGTGTCCATCGTTCTGGCGATTACTGAGTGTGCTTGTCGTTGTGGTGTATTTATTGAGCAGTGTGCTTAGGACGCTTGACCTCACTATTAGGAGTCCACTGCGTAAGGCCGCGTTTATCAAAAAAATGGTTCAAATGGCTCTGAGCACTATGGGACTTAACTTCTGAGGTCATCAGTCCCCTAGAACTTAGAACTACTTAAACCTGACAACCTAAGGACATCACACACGTCCATGCCCGAGGCAGGATTCGAACCTGCGACTGCAGCACTCGCACGACTCCAGACTGTAGCGCCTAGAACCGCTCGGCCACTCCGGCTGGCCCGCGTTTATCCCGTGAGGACTTGTATTCTGCATTTAAAAACTTAGTTGTCAGTCACTGAATTGCTCGAATGCATTCATACTTCTCTGCTTAAGTGTTACTGTTTTACGCCCCTCTGAATGGGAAAATGATAAAGGCCTTACTATTACTGACCTTCTTGTGTGCCACTGACTTGGTTGTGTTTTGCAGCCACGTAATTTGTGCGTTTATTGTAACGAACCGATGTCTGTTTTTGATTAATGTTTCCCTGTGACATTGAGTATTAATCTTGTAACGAACGCTGTTTTAGATATTTTAATCAGTGTGTTGCAGGACGTATCCTATTTGTGCCTCTCAAATGGAGAGCGGAGGCGGTTTTTTGGCCATGATGATGTGTTGGTAGATCCATTTCACGAGTCCAGGCCAGTCACGCGGAGATTTAAAAGTTGTATGTTGTGTTA
This sequence comes from Schistocerca piceifrons, assembly GCF_021461385.2. Classification (NCBI taxonomy): domain Eukaryota; kingdom Metazoa; phylum Arthropoda; class Insecta; order Orthoptera; family Acrididae; genus Schistocerca; species Schistocerca piceifrons. The sequence continues at coordinate 365,334,831 of NC_060140.1, read as the reverse complement.
AGTTAATACTCCCTATTTTAGCATAGAGCGCTCATGCAGAAAGTTTATATGGTTTTGTGCAGATTGCGCGGTATGTTTAGATGATTCTGAATTCACTGTGTTAACTGGTGTCCTCTGAGGTGCTGGAAGTAGTGGATAGACAGCTGTTTTGGACACGTTGTAAATGCAAATAATTTATGTCCCTATTACGTTGGTGAGTTGCTTGCGCTTTGTGTCACAGGTGGTGCTAATTTCATTAATTTCGCCACCGGTCTTCGCAGAGGCTGCGGGAGGAACCGACCCACTGTGGCAAGCAGTTACGTAGTCGCGCCCGCCCACCGTAGCGGGCGTTGTTTACTAGCCCGACGCCTTCCTGTACTTGGTGGCGGGAGCGTGTTGACTGGTTTCTTATGGCTTGCAGTCTGGGAAACCGTGCCTTTGGTGTACACGTGGAAGACTTATGTTTTGCTTCCAGTACCTCGGAGTGGCTCTATGTGGGTAATGAGAACGACTTACGTTGTTGGTTGCTCAGGCCGAAAGTGGTTCATTTGCTAAACAGAGGGTGTATATGCATTTCTTTCTCATAATTCTGTAAACATGTTTAGGTGGTTGTGTTTTTTTCAGTCAATTGAATTGTTGTTCAGCGGTTACTATGTATGGCCATTAACTAATGCAGACATTTAATAGCAAGGAAGTATATTGAATGCTGGTTTGAAGATGTGTTGATTATGTGGGGAAATTGCCTTGAACAGACATTTAATTAATTAGTTAACAACTGAATGCTATTTGTGAGCTGAAGTTTGTGTTCCAAAATGTATTAACGATTATTTTTAGTAGTTCACTTATGCAGTTATGCGATTTACAGGGCCTGTTGTGTTGTGTTCTTTTAAAAGTATTATCAATGTTACTAATAAAGAAGTGTGTTGTAAAAAAAATAAACAGTGAATGAAGTGCCTCAAATGCCTTTGGTCCACACCTTGCGTCATTCACCCTTCGGTGGTATTAACAAACTGTGAAAGCCCATTTCACCATTATCCTCGTTTTGCTTTTGTTGATCTTACATCCTCCTTTCAAGACACTGTCCATTCAGTTCTACTGCTCTTTCAAGTCCTTTGCTGTCTCTGACAGAATTACAATGTCATCCGTGCACCTCAAAGTTTTTAATTCTTCTCCATGGATTTTAATACCTAATACGAATTTTTCTTTCGTTTCCTTTACTGCTTGCTCAATATACAGATTGAATAACATCGGGGAGAGGCTACAACCCTGTCTCACTCCTTTCCCAACCACTGCTTCCCTTTCATAACTGCCATCTGGTTTCTGTACAAACTGTAAATAGCCTTTCAAAAATGGCTCTGAGCACTATGGGACTTAATTGCTGAGGATATCAGTCCCCTAGAACTTAGAACTACTTAAACCTAACTAACGTAAGGACATCACACACATCCATGCACGAGGCAGGATTCGAACCTGTGACCGTAGTGGTCGCGCAGATTTAGACTGTAGCGCCTAGAACCGCTCGGCCATAGTCTTTCGCTCCCTCTATTTTACCCCTGCCACCTGCAGAATTTGAAACAGAGTATTCCAGTCAGCATTGTCAAAAACTTTCTCTAAGTCTACAAATGCTAGAAACGTAGGTTTGCCTTTCCTTAATCTATCTGCTAAGATAAGTCGTAGGGTCAGTATTGCCTCACCTGTTCCAATATTTCTACGGAATAGATCTTCCATTCGTCTGTAAAGAATTCACGTTAGTATTTTGCAGCCGTGGCTTATTAAACGGTTCAGTTATAATCTACAGTTCATTACCAATAGATTGTGATCAGAGTCCACATCTGCCCCTGGAAATGTGTTACAATTTAAAACCTGGTTCCTAAATCTCTGTCTTACCATTATATAATCTATCTGATACCCTATAGTATCTCCAGGCTTCTTTCATGTATACAACCTTCTTTCATGATTCTTGAACCAAGTGTGCAGTGACTATCATTCGGAAATGAACACTACCAGCTTTTAGAAGTGGCTCATTGAACAATTCTTGTCATACCTTGCTTGGAAGTGTGCGACTGTATTTACCATGCCAGTTATCATCCAGTTGTTACAGAGAAAACACCAAGTACAAACACCAGGAAAGCGGTTCTAGTTCTCTCGCTTCGACAAAGATATTCCGCACATTATAAGCCAGACTCATGCCGAACTTCTGCAGCTTGTTAATTAATACAATTTGAGGCGTAGCGCCGTATACCGATCCTGCCTTGGAGGCGGTTAAGTGTCTCAGAGCTGTATAGTGACAAATGGTGACGCGAGACTGGACGCGCACGTAGTTTCTGTTATCAGCCGATAGAGGACAGTACTGGATAGGGAACTGATTTAGTTTCGATTGTGCCCACTAGAGTGCACTAAAGTAATAGAATGTTTTTCATAAACTGTTCTAGTATTTTCATAAAATGTTATTATTTCTTTTTGTGTATGTAAAATGTCATAAATATGTTTTAGCAGTGTGAATGATGCGAGAGTGTGGTTTAAGCTTAATATGAAGATAATTTTTTAACGAGTTATGTAGTAGGATTTACAGTGGCAAAATTTCGAAGAAGTATGGGTATGGACAAAGGGGATTTTTGTAGAAAAGATTTGTAAAGTAAGTTTATGGTAAAGGCAAAGTTAATTCAGGTATAATTAATAATAGTAAATAACTTTATGCATAAGCATAACTTCAGCATATTAAATAATTACGTCGGTAAAAAGTGCAGTCGTTAGGTTTACTATTTTGCGGTTGGTTATTGATGAAAAGCGCGGATTGACGCGGGAGAATGTTGTTTTGCTATTGGCTGTTGAGTAAACTGACCAATGGTAAAGCAATATTCTTCGCGCGCTTTTCTCTGCTGGTAGAGAAGACTAGCCATGAAACAGTTCGGATGTGTGTAGTAGTAGTTCTGATGGAAACGGTAAGTTGCTGGATCTAGCAGTGTTTCATACATCAAAAGTGTGGTAAAGTGACGGTATAATTATTCCTATGGGTGTGTAGAATTTTCGGAATTTTTAAGGGAATTTTGTGACGAGAAAAGACATAAATTCCGCGTGGCGTATTGAGCAGGTCGGTGGCTAAAAACTGTTACTGCATTTGCTACCGACAGACTTAATATTTGGCGATCATTATCAATCAAAAACAACCAGTATTTTTGTAGCTATTACGTTTTCGGGAAATGCAACCCCATAAACTTGCTAACGTGAGTGAAAGGGATTATGAGTGACTGTGTTAAGACTAGCACTGGCTTGGCAGTGATACTTGTTCACCAAGTTTCAGAATATATTAATTGAGGACAAAATTTCCAGCCTTTCATTTGTGTGAAAACATTCTCCCGAAACGTAGATTAGTGACTTAAATTGCAGCCTGGTTCACGTCGAAGTACAGTAGGTTTCACTCGGCGTTCCTACTGATGATCTGCTGAGACAATGTTCACAGGTAGGTACAGGTCCGTCGTAAAGGGACGGAAAGAACCGCGCCGCCGTAAAGTCACGCGAAAGAACATACAAATTTGACTTTCATGCACGTGAATATAGCCCTCTAGAATTAATTTGGGCACAGATTAAAATATATGTGAGGGGAAAAACAAAACATTCAAGATAACAGGCACTGAATCGCTTGTGCATGAAGCAATAGTCAACATACCCCTTGACTGTGGGCGCACTGTGTGCGGCAGCGTGAAAAGCTTCAGAAAGAAGACTTTGACAGGGAGGTGAATATAGATACAAGCCTGGAACCTGTCATCCTAAATTTACAGTCAGGTAGTTCAGGCATGGTTTCGGAGAGCAGTGACGATTGTATTACGATGTGGAGTTTGTAACAAAGTTAAGTAATAATATTTCTTGGTTTCAAGCACTCATGGTTTAAAAAATCTGTCAACATATCAACTGCATACACGGTATATGAAAACTTCATTGCCTTTACTGATTAGAAATTTGTTTCTATGAAGTATGTAAACTATGAAGTTCCACATATTTCGTTAGGAGAAGTTAAGCTTTGCCCAGAGTGTTATATGTTCTAATTAGTCGCGTGAGTGCGGCTGAATAAATTCATCAAAAATTCCGATATTGTGACGAATAAACCCCTGACATTTTCAAAACACGAACTGGAAAATACCTTAATATGACACATAGGGTTACCTGTCGAGATATGGGTTGTTTTCGATGTTATCGGTCAGTATTCCCTCGAGTTATTCATAGATGGTTAATTGTTTGTTCTGGTCAATGGATCATAAACGCGTTCTCCCGCTGTAGTGTTGAATGAATTAGTTTCCACTTATAATGGACGTTGACAGCGAAGAATATGACAATATACCGACAATTTTTATGACAGACTTTTATACTAGTCTTTGCTATTAGCAGTCCCCTTTGATCACAGTAATTTACATTTAACTACAATCTGACTGACACATCCACCCACCTACCCATCCACTCACACGCTCTCTCTCTCTCTCTCTCTCTCTCTCTCTCTCTCTCTCACTCTCTCTCTCTCTCACACACACACACACACACACACACACACACAATAAATTACACACATGTAAAAAATACGGTTGTCTAGCATATACAACGATTTCAGTTTGAGTTCGAAATTAATTTTCGTGTGGATTAAATTTTTAATTACAATAGAGCCCAAATTGCAATAAATGGCAATTGTCGTAACCAGTTTCGATTATCTTTTTAGACTGACGTCATTTTCGGAAAAATTGTCCTTGACGTCTTCACAAAGTTGCGTCAGCTGTTCTTGCCCTCCAAAGCCACGCAGATTAATGTTGTGGAGCAGTGGACGCATCGTTAAGACATGAAGTAAGATTTTTTCACGTGGTCGACTGATCCAAATTGGTTTTAAAATGTTTTATTGGTTCAAATGGCTCTGAGCACTATGGGACTTAACTTCTGAGTTCATCAGTCCCCTAGAACTTAGAACTACTTAAACCTAACTAACCTAAGGACATCACATACATCCATGCCCTAGGCAGGATTCGAACCTGCGACCGTAACGGTCACGCGGTTCCAGACTGTAGCGCCTAGAACCGCTCGGCCATCCCGGCCGGCAAAATGTTTTATTCCCCTCATAGATTTGAACATATGTACAGTGGGCAAACAAGGGCGTACCCAGGATCTGAACTGGGGGGGGGGGGGAGGGGGGGCAGGTCAGACTAGTCTCAGGAAACAAGGACTCGAGACAACATACAGCACTTCTTATTAAATAAAATAGTAAACTAGTGAAAAACTGGGAATATCTTCCTGGGGGGGGGGGGAGGGGGGGAGGGCAGCTGCCCCTCGCTGGGTACGCCCATGTGGGCAAATGAACCTGACTGTTGACCGCAGCAACGCAGTTCGCAACGCGGCCTTCATTTGTCCGCACTCTGCCGCCACTTATGTGCACACCTCATCCCCTACACGGTTCCTTATCACTCCGCCTATAGGCGAGGAAGTAGCGTCGTATGTGATGCGGGCTGGAGTCCACACTCGCGTTTGGTTTCGTTAACTCCAGCAGCATGTAGCTTGTCAAATGCTTCCTTTGTAGAGCGAAGAATATATTTTGTTCTGTTGCTACTTCGAAAAATTGTCTTGATATCTGCTCAGGGGAGAATTTTGCACATATTTTCAGTGACCCCTTGAACATATGACAGTAGGGCGACGTTTCGTGCTTTCTTCTGCACTCGCCTGTTGCTCCCATCCTTTGTCTCCATAATTTTTCCGTCAACTTCATAACATATACATCGGCTCCAAAAAGATACCTCTAGCTTTGTGGTTCAGCCATCAGATGTTATTCATTGTTAATCTTGTGGACCCTCTTAGCTGAAATGCACAGGGAGGAATTCTTCTCTGTAGAGTGATAGTGAGAGGAAACACGTAGGTATCAGTCTGTGCTGGTGGGCTTCCGATATACTCTGTGGCCAAGTTTACCATACCGAGAGAAGGCATGTAGATACCTGCCCATGTTGGTGGGGTTTCTATATACTCTGTGGCCGATTTTACCATCAGGCTTTCAGTAAACTCCAATGTCGAAGGAAAGCAGCACCCTATTCTTTTCTACCTTCATAGTGAATTCGATTTTGCTGTGCTGCTGACTGAGGTGTTAGTGCAAGTTCTGTAACTCTTCTCCTCCAGGTGGACAGATAACGAAAGTCTCAGGAACATATCGGAGCCAGCATTCTGGGCATATTGGTGCAGACTACAGTGCAGTTTCTTCAAATGCTTCTATGAATATTTCTGCTGCAATAGGTGGTCGCATACACAGACAGTGACAGCAGAAGCCTATGCTTACAATAACTATATACATTAATCATAATATCACTGCAAGAAAAAAATTACATTTCAGGCTGACATTTCATTCCCTTCTGCTTCTTGTAACTTAGAAATCTCATCAGCTAATACTCATAGCCTACTAGTCAAAGAAATTGTCCATCACATACCCAATTAAAATGTCAACGTTTCGCACGTAAGAAAAAAAAAATGTACGTAATACCTCACTAACTAATCTAACTCACACTTACTCTCATTCTGCTCTTATATATTTACGTTTACCGTCCATACAAGATTGCTTCTCTGTTTCAGTCTTTCATCATCCACGTGAAATTAAGATTGTAGAATGTCACACACACACACACACACACACACACAGACAGACACACACAACATCGTCTGACATATTTGAGGTCTAAAATTACATTCAATACTCTACTGAAAAAATGAAAATATATTACTGCAGGTCATTTGCATTTTCTGTCAATGTAAAAACTAACACATTATCTAATATTCTACAGAGAATACTTAACAATGTACTATAATCACACAAAATAGACATCAAAATGGTTTCAATCACGTTTTACTCACGTTTCACTCACTTGAGTTTCCAATCCTTAATTTACTAACTTAGTTAAAATCCATAGATGGAAGGATAGTAACTGCATTCCCATACATTAGGTCATTAATCTTAATTCCTATCTCCGAAATAATCGACAAACTGAGCTAGTTGTGATATACGTCACACAATATATCACATCTTTCAATAAAATATCACGATGTTGCCTCAATCTGAGAAATAAACATCAATCCCGCTTCATTCACAGGTACATAAAAGTCAACATCTTACCAGGGTCTACATGAAATAGTGCGCTTATTCTTTGTTTTCATGGTATCTTTTCCTTCTTAGTTCCTCATTCAGCTATAATGCTTAATGCATTACAAATTCACAATTTGCAGCTCCTTGTGTTTCAAGAGTTTGCAGTTAAAATTGTAAGATGTGAGGTCCGCCAGTTATGCAAAACACCGATTTTTCATGTAACCAAATATGTTTCAGTACCACTGTGCCATCATCAGTGTGTTTCCGTTTTATTTAATCTGTAATGTGAACATTTTTACTAAATGATTACAAAATTATATTATATGAAGATGGCATCTATTCTTTCGTACATGTCTGTGTGTCCGAAAGAACAGATGTTATTGGTGACCATACAGCTCTCTAGAATGAAATTAACTGCTGATGGGCGTTGATATACAGAAACGGAGACAGTTGGAAATGTGAGCCCCGACCGGGACTCGAACCCGTTATCTCCTACTTATATGGCAGACGCTCTATCCATCTGAGACACCGAGGGCACGCAAGATGGTGCGACTGCAGGCATTTATCGTCGGCACGTTCCCCGTGAGACCCACATTCTCAACTTACAGTCCACACACTATATTCGTAGTGCCCCTGCCATTATACCCATTACTCACGGCAGACAATCCACCGAGTCCCGTGAGAGTTCAGGCAAATCGGCACTGAAGAGGGTCATCAGCCGGTTAGCCTTAAACGATATGAAGATGGCATATGTTCTTTCGGACATGCGAGCTAGAGTGGCAAGAACGTAAATCAGTACATCTGGGGATGACAAGCTGGAACTTCAAAACTAAAGAACATTCAAGAAGCTAGAAATATGAAAATAGTCATTCTACCTTCTCCAAACACCTGATAAAACATGGATATGAACCATCCTACGTGGAATGTGACATGACAGTTATCAGAGTGAATAATCAGAACAAAAAGCTCCTGACATTGCAAGAAGACTTTCACAGACGAAGACCCATTGCAATGGAAAAGAAGGTACTGAACGACCAAATCCATACAAGCAATAACTCGCTGATCATGCTAGCCACCAAAACAATAACAAACCGAAATGTAACCAGGAGAAATAATTAATGAATCTCCATACTCCCTTCTCTCTCTCTCTCTCTCCCTTTATCTCCTTTGGCCCCCATCCCACACGCAAACACATATTTATATGAAAAAACTAATTTACAAACAGCAAAATACACACACACACACACACACACACACACACGCACACAGCCGGCCGGAGTGGCCGTGTGGTTCTAGGCGCTTCGGTCTGGAACCACGTGACCGCTGCGGTAGCAGGTTCGAATCCGGCCTCGGGCATGGATGTGTGTGAAGTCCTTAGGTTAGTTAGGTTTAAGTAGTTCTAAGTTCTGGGGGACTAATGACCTGAGCAGTTAAGTCCCATAGTGCTCAGAGCCATTTGAAACACACACACACACACACACACACACGCACGCACGCACGCACACACACACACACATACATACACACACACACACACACACACACGCACACACACACACACACACACACAACAAATGAAAAATATCATACCACAACACTACAACACTACACAAACTAAAGACAGACAACCGAGCGAGGTGACGCAATGGTTAGCATACTGGACTCGCATTCGGGAGGACGATGGTTCAAACCCGCGTCCGGCTATCCTGACTTAGATTTTCCGTGATTTTCCCAAACCGCTCCAGGCAGATGCCGGTATGGTTCCTTTGAAAGGGCACGGCCGATTTCCTTCCCCATCCTTCCCTAATCCAATGACACCGATGACCTCGCTGTTTGGTCTCTTCCCCCAAACAACACAACACAACACACACAAAGACAGACAAACACGCACCAACAGTTCATCACAAAATGGAAAGTGCAAGTGATATATGCGATGTGACAAATGTGAGTGAAAGAAGGCCAGAAATCGGCCAGCTGAATTATGGAAACTAAAGAATACTTCTCCAGGACCACACACTTGAGTTAACAGCGCTGGAAATCTTAACACCGGACGGTAAGTTCGGTAAGTTCACATTACGAACTCTGTGCTACAAAAATTGATTCTAACCTAAAAAAACAAGAGAAATACAAGACAAAATGTAATATAGCAGCATATCGTATCTACCATATGATACATTTATTGCACGTATAAAAGGAAACATGTATTAGAGTACACGGATGATGCTTCGCAGATAAAAGAAGCGAAACTCGTATGGCAATGAACAAGCTGCTCTCAGTTAGTTGAATATACCGTACATACCTCCATGAATTTAAAGCAATTAAGGGAAAGACGGAAAACAGAAAAAATGACAAGAACTGAAGTAACTAAAATAAGAATCGTGATAACGGCTTTAAGCAAAATCCAACGTTACCGTGACGTTCAAACGAAGTCAGCCTTAGTTTAATTCAAACAACAAAGTGAGACCACTTAGCAGTCTTCACAGCACCAGAATCGGACCCCGAATGCTCGAAGAACTTGGTTTCTCTCCAGTTTGGTATCCCACCGGAAACAAGTCCGTCAAAAATCGGCGTTACCCAACTAAGGCCTGTGGCTATTTGGTAACCTAGAAGAGAAGAGGAAATTATCCACTCGAGTCCCCTCCTGTTCTCGTATGTCTCCGAGAAAAATCCACGCCAAAATATTAGCGGCCAATCAGAGCTCGAATATCGTTGTCAGCCTATGAGACAAGAGGAAACACTTATATCTTCCCATTCCCTTCTGAGAAATAGCTTGATAAGACTAATGTACCAGGAAGAAAGGGCGCCCGCATTTGCGCGGTATACGAGCAACTGCCGCTGCTTGCGCCATATAGTCGCCCGTAGGCATTCTCTAACAGAAAGCTGGCTTCTCTAGTGGAATGCAGCCAAAAATTTTGCGTGTCAGCCCCTGCTTCACCTGAAACTAGGGAGTTACCCATTACGCCACTTTGCAGCCAGTGTATATTACGCCGAGGGAGTCTCCATTCTGTGGTGAACAAGCAGGCTGCAAACCAGGAGACACGTGAGTGCAGTGAGGCCCGATCAGACGAACATCACACCAGACAGAAAGTGTACTATTTTTGTGATAAACTCTGATTTGCTTATTCCTTGCCAAGTTAAGGAGGGCATCTGACTGTACATAAATGGTAGTAGAAAGGCTGATTGCAATTACTTCTGCTATAACTGATATCTGATTGTGGTTCATTGAATTAGCTTATGGAAATGAATCTTAAATGGTGTTTCATCACAGTAAGGGCATGTGTCACTCAAAGAGCAATATCAAGCCATACGCCGGCATCTTCCTATGCTCACTGTATTAATATCTTTTCTTGTTATTTGTTGTCGGACTGAATTGCCGTATTAGGTGGCCTCAGAGGAAGGAGTGCGGCTCCATATAATTATTCACTGATCATGAAAACCTTAGGAATACAATGGCAGGCTTCCCTCCGAGAAGCTTACAACTTTCGCAAACAGGTGGCGAGAGGCAAGGCAAACAGTCGAGAAAGGCAGAAAGTTATATGAGAAGTATCTGACCGATTTATCTCAGCTTATTAATGACAAGTTGATCAGTCCCTCCCTATAAGCCCCCCATCCCTCTTGTAATACGACCCTTTGAGTTTTGAACAATGCTAACTTCCGGATATCCTGTCGTGCCTTTACACTCGCATGATTTATTTAAAGTTACGTAATGCAAACAATGCCTTAGATCTCAATCCATACAAGTTAACATTATCACAACTAGGCAATGCAGTGGTCCATCTATACTAAAGTTATTAAATATTTTGGCCTTTAAAATGTTTAATCGTGGGTTATAATGTACTGGATTATTGTTTGGGCAGTTACGTTATTCCGAAGCGCTTAACAGAAAGCAGGTTAGGTTGCTCTGTAACACTTTACACACACAGCACTCTCCTTGCCTTAGTTATTATTCAAGTGATTTTGATCATCGAGAAAACCACAGTGCTTGTATACAATACTGGAGCAAGAATGAGTGCAGCCTCATTCTCTATTGTTTCCTTGTGACACAGAAAACAACATTATTAGCTAAAGAAATCGGCGGCCTGTCCTGAGGGGACGAACTTAATAGTTTTTGTATCTGCACTTAAAATGGTTAACAGAATATTTCTTGAAATTTTACATTTTAATTTCACTGAAAATTGAAGGAAGGTAGCACAAATTTGCATTTCTACTTTTCTTACCAACATTACTAAACTCATTCAGGAAGAAATTATATTATTAATTTTGAAGTTTTACCATAATTATGCAAGTAATAGGCTTAGTTAACCGTGAACTGTAACAAAGTGACCATTTCGATAAATATTGGAGGCTGTTGTTTATTTTTAAACAATGAATTTTTAAGTTTTGTTCAGAATCAAAATAACACAGTGTACTTACGGTGTGCAAGACTTGACCCTACCTGGTCTATAATGTAGTTTCTCACCTCTTCGCCCGATATCCGTTGCATTACAGAATGGCACCAAACGTATCCGGAAATATTTTTTCGGAGTATAATGCTTCATTTGCTTTAAAGAGTTAAAGATTTGTCAGCCATTCCTATGAAATTACAAAATAGAAAGAAAATTATGGTAACAGTAATAACTTAAAAACGTAACAACAATTCTTCATAGTGTTGTTGTGGTCTTCAGTCCTGAGACTGGTTTGATGCAGCTCTCCATGCTACTCTATCCTGTGCAAGCTTTTTCATCTCCCAGTACCTACTGCAACCTACATCCCTCTGAATCTGCTTAGTGTATTCATCTCTTGGTCTCCCTCTACGATTTTTACCCTCCACGCTGCCCTCCAATACTAAATTGGTGATCCCTTGATGCCTCAGAACATGTCCTACCAACCGATCCCTTCTTCTGGTCAAGTTGTGCCACAAACTTCTCTTCTCCCCAATCCTATTCAATACTTCCTCATTAGTTATGTGATCTACCCATCTAATCTTCAGCATTCTTCTGTAGCACCACATTTCAAAAGCTTCTATTCTCTTCTTGTCCAAACTATTTATCGTCCATGTTTCACTTCCATACATGGCTACACTCCATACGAATACTTTCAGAAATGACTTCCTGACACTTAAATCAATACTGGATGTTAACAAATTTCTCTTCTTCAGAAACGCTTTCCTTGCCATTGCCAGCCTACATTTTATATCCTCTCTACTTCGACCATCATCAGTTATTTTGCTCCCCAAATAGCAAAACTCCTTTACTACTTTAAGTGCCTCATTTCCTAATCTAATTTCCTCAGCATCACCCGACTTAATTAGACTACATTCCATTATCCTTGTTTTGCTTTTGTTGATGTTCATCTTATATCCTCCTTTCAAGACACTGTCCATTCCATTCAACTGCTCTTCCAAGTCCTTTGCTGTCTCTGACAGAATTACAATGTCATCGGCGAACCTCAAAGTTTTAATTTCTTCTCCATGAATTTTAATACCTACTCCGAATTTTTCTTTTGTTTCCTTTACTGCTTGCTCAATATACAGATTGAACAACATCAGGGAGAGGCTACAACCCTGTCTTACTCCCTTCCCAACTACTGCTTCCCTTTCATGTCCCTCGACTCTTATAACTGCCATCTGGTTTCTGTACAAATTGTAAATAGCCTTTCGCTCCCTGTATTTTACCCCTGCCACCTTTAGAATTTGAAAGAGAGTATTCCAGTCAACATTGTCAAAAGCTTTCTCTAAGTCTACAAATGCTAGAAACGTAGGTTTGCCTTTCTTTAATCTTTCTTCTAAGATAAGTCGTAAGGTCAGTATTGCCTCACGTGTTCCAGTGTTTCTACGGAATCCAAACTGATCTTCCCCGAGGTTGGCTTCTACTAGTTTTTCCATTCGTCTGTAAAGAATTCGTGTTAGTATTTTGCAGCTGTGACTTATTAAGCTGATAGTTCGGTAATTTTCACATCTGTCAACACCTGCTTTCTTTGGGATTGGAATTATTATATTCTTCTTGAAGTCTGAGGGTATTTCGCCTGTTTCATACATCTTGCTCACCAGATGGTAGAGTTTTGTCAGGACTGGCTCTCCCACTGCCGTCAGTAGTTCCAATGGAATGTTGTCTACTCCGGGGGCCTTGTTTCGACTCAGGTCTTTCAGTGCTCTGTCAAACTCTTCACGCAGTATCATATCTCCCATTTCATCTTCATCTACATCCTCTTCCATTTCCATAATATTGTCCTCAAGTACATCGCCCTTGTATAGACCCTCTATATACTCCTTCCACCTTTCTGCTTTCCCTTCTTTGCTTAGAACTGGGTTTCCATCTGAGCTCTTGATATTCATACAAGTCGTTCTCTTATCTCCAAAGGTCTCTTTAATTTTCCTGTAGGCAGTATCTATCTTACCCCTAGTGAGATAGGCCTCTACATCCTTACATTTGTCCTCTAGCCATCCCTGCTTAGCCATTTTGCACTTCCTGTCGATCTCATTTTTGAGACGTTTGTATTCCTTTTTGCCTGTTTCACTTACTGCATTTTTATATTTTCTCCTTTCATCAATTAAATTCAATATTTCTTCTGTTACCCAAGGATTTCTACTAGCCCTCGTCTTTTTACCTACTTGATCCTCTGCTGCCTTCACTACTTCATCCCTCAAAGCTACTCATTCTTCTTCTACTGTATTTATTTCCCCCATTCCTGTCAATTGCTCCCTTATGCTCTCCCTGAATCTCTGTACAACCTCTGGTTCTTTTACTTTATCCAGGTCCCAGCTCCTTAAATTCCCACCTTTTTGCAGTTTCTTCAGTTTTAATCTACAGGTCATAACCAATAGATTGTGGTCAGAGTCCACATCTGCCCCTGGAAATGTCTTACAATTTAAAACCCGCTTCCTAAATCTCTGTCTTACCATTATATAATCTATCTGATACCTTTTAGTATCTCCAGGGTTCTTCCATGTATACAACCTTCTTTCATGATTCTTAAACCAAGTGTTAGTTATGATTATGTTGTGCTCTGTGCAAAATTCTACCAGGCGGCTTCCTCTTTCATTTCTGTCCCCCAATCCATATTCACCTACTATGTTTCCTTCTCTCCCTTTTCCTACACTCGAATTCCAGTCACCCATGACTATTAAATTTTCGTCTCCCTTCACAATCTGAATAATTTCTTTTATTTCATCATACATTTCTTCAATTTCTTCGTCATCTGCAGAGCTAGTTGGCATATAAACTTGTACAACTGTAGTAGGTGTGGGCTTCGTATCTATCTTGGCCACAATAGTGCGTTCACTATGCTGTTTGTAGTAGCTTACCCGCATTCCTATTTTCCTATTCATTATTAAACCTACTCCTGCATTACCTTTATTTGATTTTGTTTTTATAACCCTGTAGTCACCTGGCCAGAAGTCTTGTTCCTCCTGCCACCGAACTTCACTAATTCCCACTATATCTAACTTCAACCTATCCATTTCCCTTTTTAAATTTTCTAACCTACCTGTCCGATTGAGGGATCTGACATTCCACGCTCCGATCCGTAGAACGCCAGTTTTCTTTCTCCTGATAACGACATCCTCTTGAGTAGTCCCCGCCCAGAGATCCGAATGGGGGACTATTTTACCTCCGGAATATTTTACCCAAGAGGACGCCGTCATCATGTAATCATACAGTAAAGCAGAATGCCCTCGGGAAAAATTACGGCTGTAGTTTCCCCTTGCTTTCAGCCGTTCGCAGTACCAGCACAGCAAGGCCGTTTTGGTTATTGTTACAAGGCCAGATCAGCCAATCATCCAGACTGTTGCCCTTGCAACTACTGAAAAGGCTGCTGCCCCTCTTCAGGAACCACACGTTTGTCTGGCCTCTCAACAGATACCCCTCCGTTGTGGTTGCACCTACGGTACGGCTATCTGTATCGCTGAGGCACGCAAGCCTCCCCACCAACGGCAAGGTCCATGGTTCATAGTATACAAAAAAAAAAAGCTGAACTGCTCCCTTTGTCTACAGAATATGCCTTTATCTGTTTGCAGCCCTTGTAAATGGAAAAATTAACACGATACACAGAGTCCTTCAACCTCATTTTTCACCATTTAGCAGTGAATATTCGTAATGGCCAAAGAGTGGTATCATCCCCGATTACAACCTAATTTTTGAGCAGAGTTTCAAAACATTACAATCAGTAGGAGAATACTAATGATTTTTTATAGTATTTAACCAGATAACAGTTTTCGAGAAAAGCAGTGAACGGTGTACAGACTAAGCTTTCCTTTACTTGCCTTCTTGGTTTAATATCTTGATTGTTTGTGTCTTGAAAATGAGAGAGTGAAATTTTTTCGATTTTTGTTCGATTTCTACGTTTATTACAGGAAATAGCAGGAATAAAAAAACCGTAGATCAGTTATTTCACAAACCAGTTACTTTGAGCGGTTTTAACAGTCAGGATAAACGGCGCGGAGAAACCGGTTGTTTCAGCGATAACCACCATCCTTACTTCCCCTTCACCCGCTCCCCTCCGCCTCCCCCACCCCTCCACAATCGCAGGAAATACATGTTTCACAACTTGATGACCTATATAAAATGGTAGGGAATTGACGTTAAGAAGGGGGAGGGAGGATGAGAAATTCGAGGCTCATAGCATGGAGAAAAATTTTTGTACATTTCAATATTTCTTTCCGTTATTTCAGCACATGCACGGAGGCGTTATTACATTCACCTAAGGTAAGTGCACCAAAAGTCTTGTATTCGACCCCTAGACACATCATTTTTATATTCTATTCAGTTGCTCTTGTTCACACATATGTCTGAAACCTAGGCATCGTAGTTCGAGTCCTGGCATTACACCATCTCCACCCACCAGTTGAACCTACTTGCCTTTCAACCCCAGAGGTCGCGTGTTCACCAAACATGGTTGATAGTTTCGTACATGTCAGTAACCCTGCCCTGACTGATGGAACTGGCTGTTTTGTTCTTGAATGAACCAGTCAGCGGTGGGGTGTGTGAATTCTACCTCAGCCGTTAGCGTATATCAGTAACTCTGAAAGAAGGGTAGATAAGTACCGGCAGTAATACTGCAACACCTCTCCGTGTAATTCGCAATTCCTACATTTTATTTTTTCCTCTTTTCAGTATTGTCCACTCTATAACTGAAGTCGTTGCTTTGACTGGAGTCGCAAGAAATGTTAGACCCTAAATTTAAAGTCCCCAGAGACAAAAAAATGTTGAAATGTGTGTGAAATCTTATGGGACTTAACTGCTAAAGTCATCAGTCCCTAAGCTTACACACCACTTAACCTAAATTATCCTAAGGACAAACACACACACCCATGCCCGAGAGAGGACTCGAACCTCCGCCAGGACCAGCCGCACAGTCCACGACTGCAGTGATAATCTCGCGCGGCCGCAGAGACAGTGCTACAATTTACGTCTCATTCACTTTACAAGTGTCACAGCTTATGATGTCAAGTTCTGCGTTAATCCATGAGTAACGAACAATCTGGCATGCAGAAGCAACAACAAAAAAATGGTTAAAATGGCTCTGAGCGCTATGGGACTTAACATCTGTGGTCATCAGTCCCCTACAACTTAGAACTACTTAAACCTAACTAACCTAAGGACATCACACACATCCATTCCCGAGGCAGGATTCGAGCCTGCGACCGTAGCGGTCACGCGGTCCCAGACTGTAGCGCCTAGAACCGCACGGCCACACCGGCCAGCCAAGCAACAACAGCCCGAGGCGCTGGAATATTTACGCGTTTCACATCGACGCAAGAGAAGTCATCGGCATCGCCGATGGTTGAAAAAGTCATGGGATAGCGATATGTACGTATACAGATGCCGGTAAAATCGCGTACACATCGCATAAAAGGACAGCGCATTGGCGGAGTTGTCATTTGTACTCATGTGAATCATGTGAAAAGATGTTAGACGTGATTACGGCCGCACGACGGGATTTAACAGACTTTGAACGCGGAATGGTAGTTGGAGCTAGACTCATAGGACATTTCATTTCGGAAACCGTTAGGGAATTCAATATTTCGAGATCCACAGCGTCAAGAGTGTGCCGAGAATACCAAATTTCAGGCTTTAGCTCTCACCACGGACAACGCAGTGGCCGACGGCCTTCATTTGCCGACCGATGGAGTTTGCGTAAAGTTGACAGTGCTAACAGACAAGCAACACTGCGTGAAATAACTGCAAGGATCAATGAGAGACGTACGACGTACGGCGTTAATGAGCTATGGCAGCAGACGATCGACGCCAGTGCCTTTGCTAACAGCACGACATCGCCTGCAGAGTCTGTACTGGACTCATGACCATATCGATTGGTCACTAGACGACTGGAAAACCGTATTCTGGCCAGATGAGTCCCGACTTCAATTAGTAGGAGCTGATGGTAGGGTTGGAGTGTGACGCAGACACCACAAAGTCATGGACCCAAGTTACCAAGAAGGCACTGTGCAAGATGGTGGTGGCTCCATAAAGGTGTGGGCTGTGTTTACATGAAGTAGACTGGGCATTCTGGTCCAACTGAACCAATCATTGAGTGGAATAGTTATGTTCGGCTACTTCGAGACCATTTGCAGTCATTTATGGACTTTGTTTCGTAGCAACGATGGAATTCTTGTGGATGACAATGAGTCAAGTCGCCGGGCCACAACTGTTCACGATTGGTTAGAAGAATATTCGGACAATTAGAGCGAATGATTTGGCCACCCATATTGCGGGACTTGAATCCCATCGAACATTTATGAGACGTAATCGAGAGGTCAGTTCGTGCACAATATCATGTGCCACCAACGCTTTCGCAATTATAGACGGGTATAGAGGGAACATTGCTCAAAATTTACGCAGGGGCTTTCAACATTTTGTTGAGTCCACGCCACATCGAGGTGCTTCAGTACGCTGGGGCAAATGGATGTCCGACACAATATTAGGAGTTATCTCATAAATTTTGTCACCTCAGTGCATACCTTCAGCCGCAGTGCCGTCACCGCATGTGGTGTCATTCATGCATTAGCATGGGGTTGTGTAGACCTTCAAGACTGAAGCTATTTTGACACTTCTTACTTTAGCACTCCATTTATTTCGTTAAGGACCCTATTGATCCTCCTAAGTTTTGTTGGATAGCGGGAAGCAGTAATGGAAGTAACCTCCTCCAGCAATGTCTCTTCACAGTGATAGCTGTATGTCAGTATCCACATTTACGCATATGAAGTACGCACAAGAAAGAAGTCAGCAGTTACAGGATATAAACACAAAACTATTTTCGTCTGTGGTATAAGACTATCAAATATCCTCACCACAATAATAAACAGTTTGAAACTGATACATTGTGAACAGGGGTAGCTACAACAACAGTTTATGGTAATAAACAAAATTGACGAAATAAATCTCGGATGAAAAGCTTTGTATGAGTGTGCAAAGGACACAATATTTCGGCAATCGACAATACAATACATCAGCACACCTGATGATGGCAACGTGGTCGATTGCCGAAATATTGTGTCCTTTGCACACTCATGCCAGGCTGTTCACCCGAGATTTATTTCGTCATAAAATACGCCTGGAAAAATTGAAGAATCAGAAACAAAATTGTTGCCTTATGTGATAGCTAAAGCTATTGCTAATATTTTTCTTTTATTCCTTGAATTCTTTGAGTTATGATATATGCACGCATAATCGACTCTGTGGCTCTGATAGTAGGTCTCAAAGGAAAAGTTGCAGTGTTCGATGGCAATATGCCAGAGTATTGCTTAAAGATATGTACGTATCTCTAAGTAGAAGGCGGGCAGACGGTTACCAAATAAGAAAAGTTTTTCGTCTACAGCAAGGCAGATAACTGTAAGGATGGAAATGGCAAAACGCAGCGATGTGCACACATAGAACATTTGAAGGTCGGTTATGATAATGTAATTCCTCGTCGGACACTGACTCTGTCCTTGTCTTTATCTGCCTGGTATAAGTAGCGAATGCGGTGCTGTTGCGCCAGTAGATTTCTCTTGGCGAGAAGAGTACAATGAGGAAATACCGTCTTCTGTTGGCTGTGTTGCTTATGGCGCTTATGGTGACTATTTTCTCGGTGTCTGCTACCCAAGAGGCAATGAATGTGATTGAGCCAAGCGTGGCTATTATTAAAGTGGTTGCCAGGTGTCCGGATGGCACAGTCCAAGTTGGCGTCTCCTGTCGAAAAGCACTAAAGGTTGGTACTGATTCTGTCAACGTAGCCGCCTAATTCACGTTTAATTGTCATATTGTGCACCAGCGAAATACGAGAAACGGTGTCTTTTGTGGTTCATTGACGGCAATCCTTATGAGGGCCTGTGTACGTTAGACAACTCGGAGATCTCACGTTTTTAATTTTAAATTCTGTTCATAATCAAAAAGTGACTCGTACTATATCAGCGTGGGGTAGAGTGTTCTCTCCTCGGATGGATTCAGTTTCTTTTCTGGGACTTGTCTTTGGAAAAAGGAAGGTACTTAAAGAAGGAGGATCAAGGGATCCTTAACGAAAAAAATTGGGTGATAACGACTGAAATGTCAAAATAGCTTTAGTCTTAAACATCCACACAATCCAATACTGAGGCGTGGATGACGTTTTTCAGTATTTACTTTGAATTAACAGTTCCGCTGTGACAAATTAAAATGGTTCTCATGTAGAAGGATGGCTAGGGTGGTACCAAGAGTTATAAAGTAAGGCTAAAATTGAGCCATTTAGCTACGTTTTCGGAAGGCCAACCGATGTCAAGTTAGCAAAGTGCTGTAATTGATAGGCACCACATAATTTGCCGTAATTGTGACGGACGACGCGCTATTCAAGTGTCCGTAACTGAGGAACTAAACGTCTGAAAAACGATGCGACCGCAACGTCAGCCAAGTAATTATTATTTTTAGAAAGCAGCAATTTGACTCACCTGCCACTGGAACTGGGCTTGAGCAATGTGACTACAAGCCTGCGCAAAAGTAAACATGGCGTGAGAAGCGAGCACCCGAGCAAAAGAGAAACTAAATAAAGTTCAAAGTGATGAAAATGTTAATAAGCAGGTGAAGTTAACGGCACGTGCACGAAAGATGAACACCCCATAAAAACATAGTGGACCTGGTCCAACTGAACTAGAGAAAGTATAAAAAAACCTGAGGTAAAACCAATAAAATCAATAAACACAAAACTTATACCTGTAACATCTAATGTCAAACCAGCGCACTATTCAGGACGGATAAGAAAGTCCGATGAATAACTGCTGTAATTTCAGCAAAGAAGCAATTGTGACAACAAAAACACAGGCCAGAAGCCTTAAAAATGTAAACATAAACTAAAGTACGTAATGTGCTAAATAAACCACTGGATCAACAATTAAAATATTTAAAATAATAAATACCAGTAAGAATAATGCCTAAACGACACCATAAAAGGTGCTAATGATTTAATCTAAAACCCACATGGCAGCAGGACCAAAAATTAAAAAAAAAAAAAAAATATGCGATGAGGAACCAAACCCGTACGCACGCAACCAGATATTAAACGGCCAACAAACGGAAGACAAAGAACACTAGGAACATCAACCGTGCTGGGACTACGGAAAAACGCGACAAGAGCATATTAGCAAAAAAATTAATTGGCTATTGCAAACACTGCAAAAAATTACTCAAAATATTTTTATGTTTAAATTCTAGCTGTTCGTTCAGAGCAATGCCAGTGCTGCTTGTTCCAGCTTAGGAAATCTCTCTCTTCTAGAATTTTCAGGGTCAAGCCTTTGCAGTATATTTGCCATATTGAAAGATCGTCGACGATATCGCCCAGCCTGCGAGCATTAAGTGCAAGATGCATAGATAATGCACATTTAGGTTTACTCACATTGCGGTGCTTCTTAAACCTAGTGTAAAAACGTCTACTAGTTTATCCTACGAACGTACATTCATGTTGGGGACACTTAATACACTAAATTCCCGTTTTGTTAAATTATCATGTTACACAGTAAGAAACTGAAGATAGAACCTGTTGCACTAAAAAGTCGACAAACTAGCTTTCAGTAAATCCTAGTCAGCCTCACCCACGATCGAATTAAAAATTCTTAGAACTTCAGACTAATAATTTTAGTAATATTATGTCACTGAATCATTAACTTAGTGTCTCTCTGTTTCGATCGTTGCAAAATATTAAGGCTGTCTACAAAAGAAGTAAGCCTTAGCGGTATCCAGAAGATTTGATAATGACAAAGCATCAGAATACTAAGTTAAACTAAACTGCAAACAACGGGATTGATATTCACCTGCAGAATAGAAATTCTTGTTAACAAAGGCAGGAATCTGATTTAATTGAAAGTGAAGGTAATGAGATGTAACAGAAGGATTACGGCAGCAACTGTAAACGAGACGACCCCGTAGCATCGTACATTTTGTAGTGACTGTTCTACAGGGTGCGGCAGGTAAGATAGCTGATCGAAATCAAAATTTAATCTTAAGGACGCAATTCAAGATCGAAATATAGTTCGATACCAGAACTTTACAGCATTAATAATGCGAACAGTTTGGTTTCTTTGGTATCCAGTTATTACGCACAGTCACAGTTGAAGAATACTTTCACCATAACAACCTCTTAATTAACTGCATCACTACGGGTTGATCTGTTTGGAGCTGAGAGGCAGAAAGTAAAGCAGATGTCGATCAATACAAATGAGAAAGTAGACTCTTTGGTGCAGAATATTAGACGGTGCTGGGCAAAGCTTTCGATACTGATTTATATCTCGGAGATAGATCTATGTGATGTATGAACTATCACATTTGATGAGAGTTATATGAACATAACTATCAGATTTTATTTCTTGTTAAAAATGTCGCCCTCACTTTAGTCCGTGGCTTGCGCTATTGTAATTGGTCAATGTTACTTATAATCCGTCTTGATTGCAAAATGTTTATTCATATGACCGGCTTCAGTTCCTCTGGAACCATCTTCAGATCTGATATTTCAGTTACAGGAGTAACCCGTTCAAATACAGCAACTTTCACATGCAGCATGTGAAAGTTGATGTATTTGCACGGGTTACTCCTGTAACCGAAATATCAGATCTGAAGATGGTTCCAGAGGAACCGAAACCGGTCATATGAATAAACATTTTGCAGTCAAGACGGATTATAAGTAAAACTGTAAAATCACTGATTGCGGCTATCCTATCAGACATTATGTCTGTTTTTGCAAAAACTGGTGACTGCTTAAGTGTAATCTGTAGCTTGATAAACTGTCCAATTCATTGCATTTTAATATGTTATCTTTAGAAAAGACGTTATGAGACGAGCAAAAACAAAAATGAAGCAGAGGTAAAGGAGTATAGTCAAAAGGAATGAGGCAATGCTGAGGGAATTAGGTAAGAAAATGAGGCACTAAAAACAGTACGTAAGTTTTCAAATTTTGGCAGCAAAGTAATAGTTGATGGACGAATTGGAGAGACTGTAAAATACAGATTGGTAACAATATGAAAGGGACTTCAGAAGAGGACAAATTTGTTAACATCGATTAAAAACTTAAATGTTAACAAGTCTGTTATGAAAGCATTTGTTTTTAGTGTATTCCTGTACGGCGGTGAAACGCTGGAAATAAACAGTTCAGACAAGAAGAGAATAAAGGCTTTTGAAATGTGTTGCTAGAGAAGAACGTTGAAGCTTAGATGAATAGATCTAATAACTAATGAGGAAGTACAGAACCGTATTTGGGAAAGAAGTTTGTGGGGCAATGTGACTAAAAGAAGGAATCCATTGAGAGGACGCATCCTGAGTCACCAAGGAATGTTCAGTTTGGTAATGGCTCGAATACAGTAAACAAGTTCATAATAGATGTCGGTTGCAGCAGTTATGCAGAGATGAAGGGATGAAGAGATTGCACAGGGGAGTCTAGCGTGAAGCTGTATCAAAC